>NC_141165.1:46914166-47540000 GCF_055505025.1 Bos grunniens | reverse complement strand
TAGATGGTGATCCTTCTTCCTCTTTGAACATGGCTTTCCTATAATTAAGATAGAAATTCATTTAGAAGAACTATAGAACCTTCTAGGCCCAAGATGGAGCCACTCCTGCTGGGGGTGCCAAATTAGCAAGTTGAAACTTAGTGTTCCCATAAATGCTCTATTTGACCAGGAACCCAATACATCCAGTCAGCCATTCTCCAAACACCAACCCAGCCCTGGGCTCTTTTGTTCATTTCTTCCTCCTTCATACCCCAAACAAAGGTGACTTTGTGATGCCAGCCAATCAGATATTTCCTACTTTTCTCTTCCTTGTTCTTTTTTTTTCCCCCTTTAAGTATAGTTGACCTACAACATTATGTGAATTCCAGGTACACAGCACAGTGATTCAATATTTCTATACATGACAAAATGATCTCCACTCTTCCTTATTTTTCATTCTTTATCCTATAAGTTTCCCTTCTTCTGTTCCATTTTTCAGTTCTTGGAATGGAGCTTCTCTGCTTCATAAAGGGTTAAAGTTTGTATCACCTAAATTGTCTTCTTTAATCATGTTTTAACAGTATATAACAGACAAAGAGCTGGCATCTTACAAACAGTATTTAGTAGTCTCAACAGTACAATGAGATGGGCACGATTCTCCTGACAGTTCCAGGTCACCCAGCTGGTGAGTGACAGAGCTGGAGCTGACACTGGATTCCCTGGTTCGAAAGCTTGGTCTCTTAACCATGGTGCCATCCGGAGGGGATTCTGATGCTGACATTTCAGTTTCTCACTAGATTACAGGAAAGGCCTAAGGCCAGTGAAATTCTGGACTTGCTTGTCTAAACAGCCAGGCAATTAGATAAGACACTGATGCTCACAAATCAAATCAGTCTCAGAGTTAAAATGCAGCAGAGAGATTGTGGAGAACTTCATTCACAAGGAATGAGGTCCTGAGGAATGATTGGACCAACAATCACAGAGCTACTGCTGGCTTAAGAAACTGGATCTCTATCTCCTTGCATCATGCTATCTCCAGGTCTAAATTATACACAATGAGCTTTTCCCTTTCCAATTCTTCCATTCTCTTATTTCCATTCATTTTGGCTTGGGAAGGGGAGATTCTGGTCAGATGAAGCTTTAGTCTGACAATGTCACCGATAGAAAAGAGAACTGTGGAGTGGAGTCAGTGCAGATACCCTGGCTGGGATGATTTTGGAAATCTACTATCCTCCATGGGCCACAGTACTCAACGTCCCAGAAGCAGCTTCATATTGACCTTGACAACCTGCTTACACCTGGATAAAGCCTCATCTTTTAATGTCCCCTGAGAGGGGCTTACATAGAACAATGCTTTCTTCCCTTCTTGAGTTGTTCTGTCATAAAAGATTTTATAAGTTTTCTATAACTCAGTTCATTTGCATTATTTGCCCACAAGTCTGCTTTCCCTTTAGAATATGTGAGCCTTTGGCTTAATCATTCTAAAATTGTAATTCATATGACTATTGCTAAATTCAAGATTCTGGGTTTCACCCCAGATGTTCTGAATCAATAGGTCTGGGTGCCTTGGATCTGCATTTTGAATGAAGGTTTGTTGCAAATGGTCTGTTGACCCCACTTTGAGATGCTCAGAAACAGTATTCTCAATGACATATGCTCTTCAAGTCTTCCTGTTCCTTGTGAGTGTCAAGCCCTTGGTAAATGTCTGCTGAGAAAATTAAGGCCATTTCTATCCTTCTACTGCAAATATAGACTATTTGGAAAATTTTGTACCTACTTTGGACTAAGCTTATTTTAATGATCACTGGTATTGATTTTCAATGCCATCTTTCTCAGACATTGTTCATAGTTCTGTTTGTTTGTTGTTGTTTTTAGGATCCAGAAGTTATGTGTTCATGAAGTTACTTGAGCAGCAATTTATTTTTAAAAAGCATTAGCAAATTTCACAAACATTTTACATTAACTATTAGGAGATAGATGGAAAGGTAGACGAAGAAATAGTAATCAATTTGCACGTGCTTATAACAAGAAAAAAAGAGACAGTTTAAAAGAAACATTGGATTTCCCTTTCCTGGTAATACAGAGGAATTTTTACTATTTGCAATGTCAAATAAGATTTGATTAGAAAGATTCACAGAACCCAAATTCACAGGAAACCCAACAGTCATTTTTGCAATAATGAGACCTCCCAAGCATAATATAGATGCATAAATTGGAATTTGATAGAGTCAGAAAATCTAGGATCTCCTCTTAAATTATAAAATAAAATCTTAGAGTTCTCCTGCCAGTTTTTGTGACAGTCATTACTTTTATATTTGCACCAAAAATTCTAAAAGATGAAGAAAACAATAAGAAGTATATGTTTGCCTAACATCTGTTGACAGTTTGTGAGACTAAAAAAAAATTAACAAAGGATTTAGTGATTTGCTATAAAAATCATTACAGGGCATCACCAATTATTATAGCATCTCCTGGCATTAGTGAACTGCTGGAGGTTTTTATCCATTATTTTCAAGAAATTTCTCCTGGAAATCCATTTGTCATAGTGACTTCATAATCATATTATTGAATGGCACAAAACTGAACCACTTGGAACTTTGGTGAACAAAAGCGAATTTATTTCCCTTTTTACAAAAATTTCATCTAACAGTCAAGGCAAATTATTCTAAACCAACCACCTGTGTGGTTCTCATTTCAAAATAAGAATAAAAATTCAAAAAACTCAAGAGCCTGCCTCACTGTGATCTTCCAGCCATGCCCTGTCTAAAGTTCTCTGAACTTGGCATCTGCTCTTTGGAGGTTCTGCTGTTCCCTGAAATGTTAGAGACAAGTCCATCTGCTAGCTTTGTCCCCAGGAGGAATCAAGTTAGGAGTAGTCATGTATCTTGAAAAGAAAAACTCTAAATCAAACTCTGAATCCCAAGGTAAAAGACCAAAGATAATATAACATTTTAATTTCCCTTGATGTCAAAGAATATTCTGAAAAGACACTGGTTTAAAAATAGAATTTGACTAGTGTGCTTCCCTGGTTGCTCAGTGGTAAAGAATCTGCCTGCAGTGCAGGAGACCCAGGTTTGATCCCTGGGCTGGAAAGATTCCCTGGAGAAGGAAATGGCAACCCACTCCAGTATTCTTGCCTGGAGAATCCCATGGACAGAGGAGTTTGGTGGGCTACAGTCCATGGGGTCACAAAAGAGTCAGCCATGACTCAGTGACTAACAGATCACTTAGAGAGTATGCTTCCCTGGTAGTTCAGTTGGTAAAGAATCCACCTACAATGCAGAAGACCCAGGTTTGATCCCTGGGTGGGGAAGATCCCAGGAGAAGGAAATGGCAACCTACTCCAGTATCCTTGTCTAGAAAATTCCATGGACAGAAAAGCCTGGCAGGCTTGGCCATGGGGTCGCCAAGAGTTGGACACGACTTAGCGACTAAACAACTACCAGTGAGTATCCACAACTTAAACAGAATCACATTTTCAGAGTGAAACCATGGTGGAAGCAGTGGAAGAAAAATCAACTTCAAGACACACTCTCCGTGGCCTTCAATTTCTCTGGATCAGGTCTACAGAGGTGGGAGGAAATAGCTTTCTTTGTAAGAAGTGCTGGCTAGCTTAAGTTTCCCCCAGAAGTAATGCTGGATGTGAAGAAAATACCCATGTTTTCAGGAAAAAAAAGAAATGGAACAGGGGAACTTTATCTTGTGCTTCATTGCATGATGACTTGTTATTCAGTTTACTTGAATTTAGAGAAAAAACAGACCTTAGGAGATTCATTCATCTAAATCAATGAACTGTTCCTCTCCTGAGTGTGTGCTCAGTTGCTTCTGTCCAACTCTTTGAGACCCTGTAGACTGTAGCCCACCAGGCTCCTCTGTCCATGGGATTCTCCAGGCAAGAATACTGGGAGTGCATGGAGTGGCCATGTCCTCCTCCAGGGGATCTTCCCAACCCAGGGATTGAACCCGTGTCGCCTATATCTTCTGCATTGCAGGAGGATTCTTTACACTGCAAGGCACCTGGGAAGCCCTGTTCCTATCTTATGTGACCAAAATTAAGTGATTCCTAAAGATTATACTTTTATTCAGTCTTTAAAATATAACACCAAGCAGATATGGAAAGGTTTGGAGAGGTTTTCCCTGCATCTCATGGACATTATTCTCTTCCTTTAAGATATTTAACCCACAATTGCTCTTCTCTGGGGTCTGCAGACTATAAGAGCAGTGCCAGAGTGTTTGCTTAGAAACACCGTAGGCTCTATTTGTCTGGAAATTTCTGGAGCTGGGCTGGTGGAAATCACAGTAGGCTTAGGGTCAGGGGCTCAGACCTTGTGGTTTACTTGTATAATATGGTCTAAGACATTTAACTTCCTGGGGCCCCAGCGTCCTCATCCGAAGCTCTAGCTTTCTATGTTGGGTGACATATCACTTGCAAACGTCCACTAGTCAAGAGAAAGAGATAAATTTCCAAGTAACAGGAGCCTCCATGGTTTTGATAACATAGTGTTGATAACAACTAACTTTCATTGAGGACTTACAATGTGCCAAGCAAAAGTCCTTCACATTGACCACAAAATTGGGAAATAGGGAGTTTTTTTTTTGGTTTGCTTATTTTATTTTTATGAAACTCTGCACATTTTAGCATCGAATACCCTAGAAACTGTAACTGCTTCGTATATACTGCTGGACTCCTTGCAGTTACAGTACAAGAGGAGTGAAAGTGAATAGGGTTTTTTTTTTTTTCTTCTTCTTTCCTCCAGACTCACACCTATGTAACTCATTGATCATCCATCCACACAACAAAACTACATCAACTACTCATAGGAAAATACCCACTCACAAATATTCAAATATACCAAGCAGAGAGAAGGAGCCCACCTAATCAAAAATGGGCACAGAGCAAGTTTTCCATAGTATTCTTGTATCACGTCAGTAAGGTGTGTTAGCCGGGGCATCTAAGGAAGGGCTCTTGCCCTAAGAGCAGCCATGGCTAATGAACTCTCTAACACTTATGTACTCAAACTTGACATTTTTCTGACAGTACTTTCAAAAATATAGGGTGAAAGTCTATCCAGAACTGTGGGAGAATCCATGCATTCATTTTTTAAAAAAAAAAATTTCAACAAATATTTATTGACTTCCTAGTAGGATGTCCTGGGATACAACAAATAGGGAAAGTCTCCCCCATAATGAAAGACAAATGGGGAGACAAAGGAAGTATACATAACCAATACATTCATGTGAGTGAATTGTACCAACTTAATCTCTTCAACAGTAGTAGCACATTGGGTACCAAGATGGACTGGGCATTTGACTGGGAAACTGAAGATATCTCTCTCTTAATTTCTTGACTTTTCTCTGACCTATGTACCCTTGGATGATGTCACTCTGAGGTTGTGTATTTGCCACTAAGACATATTAGAAAGACGTTTAAACTTCTGTGGCAGAATAATAGTGTTAAGCATTTATCAGTAGGTTTTTCCTTGGTATTTCCTTTTTTCACCAGTGGAGAAAAATTCATATGGCTCTTTAAAACTAATTCTGTTAGGGCCTTGGGGTTCTTCAGACACATTATAGGAAGAAAGCTAAGTAAAGGGCTTGATGCTTTTTAACTAAATGAAGTCAAGTCCCTTGTATAAGAATAAAGTAACAGAATGAAGTTAGAGAGGCTGCAGAGCTGCTGTGTAGGTTGCAACTTCAGGTGAGTGAACTTGATTTCTAGCAATAAACACTCTATCAAATTTAATTTCCTTTCACAAACTTAGGGTGAGTAAATGCAATTTCCCATTTCAAGCAAACATGTCTCTGAGATTAAGGAAGTATGTCGTGTGTAGTCCATAGAATATAACAATAAGGTTTAGAGTCAGTATTTCTCCAAGGAAATTCTTGCAAAAAAGTCAGAGAATGATTTAATGATAACAAGACAGAATAAATATAAACATGGGGGAAAAAGACCTTCACCCCAAACTTGCCATTTATATTCTTAGTCTGCTTAAAGTAAAAATCGTCCACTTTCCAGCTATTATATATTAAGATGTTCTGGCTAACTTAGTGCTTTGTATTCACTAAGTCATATGCCAACATTCTTAAAAGTTCTTTGTTAAACTCATTACTGAAGCTTATGATCCTCCAGCTTTGGTCATAATTTAGCCAATGCCGAATCAATTGAATTTCAGAGAAAGGCTAACTTTCTATTTTGGTTACTCCCTAGCATCACCCTGGTACTTACGGCTGGGTGCTTAATGCCTTGGGTAAAAGTGATGGTGTCTAAAGAGGAAAATAAGTCATTTTCTCTGATTTGTTCAAAAGTGCAACCCTCAAAGAAAAATTAAAAGATGCTAGTGCAGAAACAGTGCAACAGGTTCCTGGGAATGCTTGACTATGTAAATGAAACACTGCTGCCCCAGGGATTAGAAGAGATCCCCAGAGAAGAGAGAGGGGCAATGAGGAGTAGATGGGCGGGGAGACTTGAGGAAGGAGGGCCTGTGAATGAAAACACAGTGGAATAGAAGAAAACCAACCCTCTTTCCTGGGAAGAGTGTCTGGAGAGACAAGATCCCAGGGTAGAAATGGCTACCTCTTGTATCAACATAAATTTGCCAGAGGCAAACACGTAGTTTACCCTGCCCATGGTGGGGTGGAAGCAGCATACTCATCTTGTGCCCAGATATATGAAAACTAGTAGGTTCCTAACACCTTGCAGAGGGTATGAGGGTGATAAAGCAGCAAGGACCAAACAGGGCATTTCTGTGTTCCTGTGATGCCAGCAGGAACAGATGATGACTCAGGCTGGATAGACGACCTTCCTGCTGACCATCCACCCCTGTGCCCTGCCTTGTTGTTGCTCAGTAGCTCAGTCGTGTCCAACTCTTTGCGACCCCATAGACTGCAACACACCAGGCTTCCCTGTCCTTCACCATCTCCCAGAGTTTGCTCCAACTCATGTCAGAGATGCCATCCGACCATCTCATCTTCTGTCATCCCCTTTTCCTCCTGCCCTCAGTCTTTCCCAGCATCAGGATCTTTTCCAATGAATTGGCTCTTCGCATCAGGTGGCCAAAGTATTGTAGCTTCAGCTTCAGCATTAGTCCTTCCGATGAATATTTAGGGTTAATTTCCTTTAGGATTGACTAGTTTGATCTTCTTGCTGTCCAAGGGGACTCTCAAGAGTCTTCTCTAGCACCACGGTTCAAAGCATCAATTCTTAAGAGCTCAGCCTTCTTTATGGGCCTACTCTCACATCTGTACATGACTACTGGAAAAACCATAGCTTTGACTATATGGACCTTTGTTGGCAAAGTGATGTCTCTGCTTTTTACCATTTAAATTTCTAGGAACTTAGTGTAGTCCCTAGAAAGGAGATGAAAATACTTTTATTGATTTTAAAAAAAGATTTGCCTTTTATGAAATGAGAACTTGAAATAGAAACTAAGTTGAGTTAAAGAAAAAGTTCCACTTTAGTTTATGAACAATGTTCCTGCTATGTTTTTATAGAGTTTGGTATTTCAGCTTAACTGAAGTTAGTTGGGAGTGGTTCTTGTCAGAGACTTGTTTACATAAATAGAGTTTCTGTCTTTTGTTCAGGTGGTTTGATTTTGTTTGTTTGGTTTGAGGGAGTCCAGAGGAAGAAAGGGGGAATCTCTTTAGAGTGGAAAGCAGAAGTGGTTGTTTTGAAGTCCCTAGTTTGGATCCTGGATTTGCAAAGACTTTTTCTAGATAAGCTAATAAGGTTTGATAAAATTACAGTTCAGTTCAATCACTCAGTTGTGTCCACCTCTTTGTGACCCCATGGACTGCAATATACCAGGCTTCCCTGTCCATTACCAACTCCTGGAGCTTGTCCATAGAGTCAGTGATGCCATACAACAATCTCATCCTCTGTCATCCCCTTCTCCTCCTGCCTTCAATCTTTCCCAGCATCAGGATCTTTTCCAATGAGTCAGTTCTTCACATCAGGTAGCCAAAGTCCTGGAGTTTCAGCTTCAGCATCAGTCCTTCTAATGAATATTCAAGACTGATTTACCTTAAGATTGACTGGCTTGATCTCCTTGCAGTCCAAGGGACTCTCAAGAGTCTTCTCCAACACCACAGTTCAAAAGCATCAATTCTTTGGTGTTCAGATTTCTTTATTGGAGAAGGAAATGGCAACCCACTCCAGTATTCTTTCCTGGAGAACCCCGTGGATGGAGGAGCCTGGATGGGCTGCTGTCCATGGGGTCACACAGAGTCGGACACAATTGAAATGACTTAGCATGCATGTATGCATTGGAGGAGGAAATAGCAACCCACCCCAGTATTCTTGCCTGGAGAATCCCAGGGACAGAGGAGCCTGGTGGGCTGCCATCTATGGGGTCGCACAGAGTTGGACACGACTGAAGCGACTTAGCAGCAGCAGCAGCAGCAGGTTTCTTTATAGTCCAACTCTCACATCCATACATGACTACTAGAAAAACCATAGCTTTGACTAGATGGACTTTTGTTGGTAAAGTAATGTCTGTACTTTTTAATATGCTGCCTAGGTTGGTCATAGTTTTTCTTCCAAGGAGCAAGCATCTTTTAATTTCATGGCTGCAGTCACTGTCTGCAGTGATTTTGGAGCCCAAGAAAATAAAGTCTGTCACTGTTTCCATTGTTTCCCCATCTACTTGCCATGACGTGATGGGACCAGATGCCATGATCTTAGTTTTCTGAATGTTGAGTTTTAAGCCAATTTTTTCACTCTCTTCTTTCATTATCATCAAGAGTCTCTTTAGTTCTTCTTCGCTTTCTGCCATAAGGGTGGTGTCATCTGCGTATCTGAGGTTATTGATATTTCTCCCAACAATTTTGATTCTAGCTTGTGCTTCATCCAGCCCACAAGCATAAGGATTAAAATTCTTTGGTATCAAGTTTAACCTTGCTCTTAAAGCTGTTATAAAGTTTGAAAAGTTGAATGTAATCAGTGATTTTTCAACCCTAGCTCTATGTCACAATCATCTTCAGACCTTTTTATAAATAGCCACACCCCAGACTTATCCCAGACCTACAGAATCAGAACCATTCCTGCTGGGGTCTGGTACTTAACAGCCTTTCTGGGTAATCACTTATTAAATAGTCACAAGGCCCTCGAATGGCTAATGTGGATGGAAACCTGAGAAACCTGTTTTACTGCAGCAGACTACAAGTACTTTCAAAAGTCATGGGCATGGTAATTACTGCATTTATTCACAAACAGTAACCACCAATGGTTTGCTAGGCTCTCCAGGGGTTACTATATACAGGTAAATAGGCTTTTAAGACTCATAAACAATATAAAATGCTGTTTCAGCTTCAACACTTTAATGTGAGAAGCATCACATAAACCCAAAGATGAACTAAAGTCTACGCGTTTGGCAGTATGTGAGCGGTATTGCCAGCCATGCCTAGGAGCTGGTCATGCTCACACAGCTGACAGTCAGGGGGCTTCAGCGGGTACCAAGCAGCCTGCTCTGACAATTCCATATTAGATAATGTCTCCAAGATGCTATTGGATCATGGCATTGCTCCAAAGCCTTCAGAGGTCCCTACTGCCCACGGATGACCCTAAAGACCCTGAAGCTCTGACCCACCTTTCCTAGCCTATTCTACTATTGCCCTACAGTAACCCTCCTCCAGTCAAACTGTTTTCTAACTAAATCTAAAATACTTAGCCACCTCTAAGCCTTGCTTTCCCATTTGCCTGGAAGTTCCTTCCTCTAAACTTGATGTACTGCCAACTTACTCACTCTTTCAAGTCCACATCATTTATTCCCTTCTCAATAGACCTTTCTGTATTCCTTTGCTAGGGCTACCATACAAAGTTCCACAGACTGGGCAGCTTAAATAATGGATATTTATTTTCTCACAGCTCTGGAGTTTAGAAATCTGAGAACAAGGTGTCAACAGAGTTGGCTCCTTTTGGAGGCTGTGAGGGAAGCATCCACACCAGGCTTTGCTCCTTGGCTTGTAGATGCCCTTTTCTCCCCATCTTCACATTGTCCTCTCTCTGTCCATGTCTGTGTCCAAATTTCCTCTTCTTAAAAAGAGGCCAGTCATACTGGATTAGAGCCCACTCATTTTAATTTAATTACCTATCTCCAAATACAGTTGCACTCTGAGGCACTAGAGGTTAGGACTTCAATATATGAACTTTGGAGGGACACAATTCATCCCATAACAACTGCTTCTGGTTGCTCATTTCAGCCAGAAGTGATCTTTCTTCCTCTGCTGACTGTCTCCACTGCACGTAACGCTTAGAAACAACAGGACTTCTATCTTCTTTTCCCAACTGGGGGCTGTCACTCTGCACGGTAAAGATGTATTACAGTAGAGGCTGCTTAACGACCCCGCCTGCAAATTCTGCAGATGAGCGGTCGCTCTCGTCCTCCGCAAGTCTCTCTGCTCCCTGCCACCAGCACCAAGGGCCAACAGGGAGCAGGCCTCCTTCTGTTCTGACTGGCTGAGTTTTAAGTTCCCCAAGAATCAGTTTTTTTTTTTTTTTTTTTTTTATTGTGGTGTAGCTGATTTACAATATTGTGTTAGTTTCATGTATACAGCATAGTGATTCAGAATTTTTGCCAATTGTATTCCATTATAGATTATTACAAGATAATGAGTATAATTCCCTGTATATCTCTTGGCTTATCTATTTTATTGTATCTCTTAATCCCATAATCCTGATTTATCCCTCCCCTCTTACCTCTCCCATTTGAATACCTGTAAGTTTGTCTTCTATGTCTTTATTTCTTGCATACACATTCATCTGTATTATTTTTTAGATTCCACATATAAGTGATATCTCACAGTATTTGTCTTTCCCTGTCTGACTTATTTCATGAGGTGTAATACTCTCTAGGTCCACTCACGCTGCTGCAAATGGTGTTATTTCATCATCTTTTATGGCTGAGTAGTATTCCATCGTGTATCTATATCCGTATGTCTTTCTCTATATATATAGATATATATACCACATCTTTTTAATCCAATCATCTATTAATGGGCAATTGTGTTCCTTCTGTTAGGTAGCTAGAATAGGGAAAAGGAGTCCAGAATGGCGGTGGCTAAAAGATAAGGAAGGGAAAAGCCCGTGAAGGTAGAACAAAGGAAGGTCCGAGGACCAGAGTGAGGACCTCAGGTAGAACAAACAACACTCCTGGGTAGCCCAATTTACATAGGGCAGGCCCAGGGGAAGAAAAAAAGAAAAAAAAAAAAAAACATATAAAAAGAGGACCCAAAGGGCCGGGGCCCTCTCTCTCTCCAACCCCCCGCCCTTCCCCCTCCCTGCACTGGGCCTCGAGGATGGATTTTCCTGCTATTTTCTAAATAAAATAGAACTGTCACATGGAGCTGTAACACTGATTTGTCTAAGAGCTATAACACAGTCTGTTCGAGACCTGAGAGCTATAACACGGTCTGTCCAAGACCCGAGAGCTGTGACATGCGGAGGGCTTTAATGGCCATCACTCCAAATCTTTGTTGTGATGAGACAGAACCGAGGAGTATACACTCGCCTGACATTTCCATATCTAGTCTATTATAAATAGTGCTGCTATGAATATTGGAGTGCATGGGTCTTTTAAGAATCAGTTGGTTTTGATTCAACACCTGTGTATGCATTGTTGGACTTAATGTATTAACACAGTTTAGCTACCTATTGTGAATCCATGAAAGGTGAGGGCAAAAGGAAGGAATGTTTTTACGATAAAAAAGATGACTGCTTTGGAAAAGCTTATCGAAAGGGAGCTTCTAAAATATTGTTATATTGGGACTTCCCTGGTGGCACAGTGGATAAGACTCCACCTGCCAATGCAGGGGACATGGGTTCGGTCCCTGGTCTGGGAAGATTCCATGTGCTGTGGAGCAACTAAGCCCATGCACCATTGCTAAGGAGCCTGTGATCGAGAGCATGTGAGCCACAACTCCTGAGCCTGTGTGCTGCAGCTACTGAAGCCCAAGAGCCTAGATTCCATGCTCCAAAAGAGAAGCCACTGCAGTGAGAAGCCCTGCATACCACAGCTAAGAGTAGCCCCTGCTCACTGCAACTAGAGAAATCCCACACACAAAAAAGGAAAAAAAGAAGACCCAGTACAGCCAAAAAAATTTTTTTAATTGTTATATTATGCATTAGTGAGACAATTATAAGACTTAAAGGAAAAAATGACAGTTACAGCCTGGAGGCCTCTGCTCTCAGAATATTCTACGAGCATCTTTAACTTCTTACACTAATGTAGCTGTAAGTTTCAAGGAACCCCAACCTGGGAATTGTATAAATATGGTTTCTGAAAGACAACTCCAATCTCAAACCCAGATTTTAAGAAGACTTTTCTTCTCCTGCATCAAATGCTTCCTGAATGAATACACAGCTTTAATTTCAAAGAAAATGTTTATAGTATGTATATATGTATTATTTTTTAATGACTTCATTTTTTTTAAATGACTGTTCATTTTCTTTACCATTTCCAGTCAATGATCCAGTCCCCCAATCCTCTTGCAGAAACTAAGAGGGACCTCCCTGAATGAGCTCCCATTCAGTACAGTGAAGGATTGTACTGAGATGTGTTTTTCATAAACAAAGAAGGTACCAGAGCTGCCTGCAGGATTTGCTAAGCTCTGAGCAGCAGCTGACAGACCTAAGGTTTGAGGAATAATAAAGTTTCTTTCCAAACAAAGAACTCCAGGCAATTGCTGCTGCCAGTATTTCTGAGCAGAGACACACTGGAGAGTGGCTGCCTTTGTTATCACAACCTATCACCTCTCTGGCCAGAAGAGAAAGGCCTCTACTGGGGTCCCTCCCAAGCATACCCACACCCACAAGTCAGTCCACTTCTCAATGTTTGAGCCAGTATTTATGGAATGCCTGCTCATACCAGCCAATTCTACCCTGAGAACCATTGGAATCTTTTCCAGAACCAGTTCCCTCTACAGCTGTATCAATATGTTACCACAGCCCCTTCTCTCAGGAAACAAAACATTTTACAGTTACCTACAACAGAAAGGATGCCTAATCTTCATTTAACTCCTGTCTGCTTTAAGAGAACAAGGAGCACACAGAACCCATCAGTATTTTTTGTTATTCTGAACATTAGAAAATAAGAATTACTGCAGACCACTGAAAAAAATTAAAACTAGAGACAGTAATTCCTGCAGATTTTTAGATCAACCAAAATGTAGCCAGCTGCAGAAGACCTTGATGGGAAACCCACTCTTTATTTTGTGATTTATGGACCTCATTGGGGCAGAAGGTTCTAGAATGAACACACAACAGGGAGGAAGAGGCATGGAAGCATCCCAGCACCCAAAGATCATCAACAAAATTAAGTTCCTCAACTCACCATGGAGGAGGCTGCAGTTTGCACTTGGGGATTCCTCATTAAACAGTAAGGGCTCTGCTTCAGCACCACTCAGCTGGGCCACTTTCATCTGTGCCTGCAGTACAGAATGAACTGCACTGTCACCTGGTATGTTTTTCTTAAGGAAAAAGTTAAACAGATTAGTAACTCTGTCACTACATACAGAATTACACTGCAAATCACCAGCTATTTCCCCCTCATATTAAATCTGAGATACAGGAAATTAATCTGCCTCCCACAGTTCTCTCACTCCATTATTTATCTATCAGCCCATTTCCTTTCATTCTCTCCAAGTTCATTCTCACTCTCCTTTCCCTTCCCTGATCTTTACCTTCCTTGTCCCCTCCCCAGCTTTATTGCTAGCCTTTATGTCCTATACCCAAATGAATGAAAACAAACAAATAAAATTCTGGGGTTGAACATAGAGAATAGCCCAAGAATCCCAAAGCTGGAAAGACTGTTAAATATGTAATTCAGTTCCATCCACTATTGACACGCAAATTAAAGTGCTAGGAGGTAGAAGTTTGTTATGACAGAATTTTTTGGCTCTAGGAGGTACTGTTTGCAGCTGTCCAGTTGGTACAACTACAGAGACTGACGAAAACAAAGACCAAGTTGCACTCTTTTGATTCACTGAGGACCTTTCCTCTGAGAAGAGCAAATCTGAGATGGCTCTGTCACCTGTAAAATGTTTTAAAACTATCAGTTGACTGCAATGACATTCGTGTCTCCTCAATTCTGTAATCACATGTAGGCATAGTGAGAATTTACGTGAAAGCTACATCTAATAAGATGTCTGTTGTATATCCATGTTAAGAGTTAAATAAACACCTTCATGGGATGCACACTTTTTACATTCTCACATTTAAAACAGCCCCAGGACTCTCAGTTCAGTTCAGTTCAGTCGCTCAGTTGTGTCCGACTCTTTGTGACCCCATGAATTGCAGCACTCCAGGCCTCCCTGTCCATCACCAACTCCCAGAGTTCACTCAGACTCACGTCCGTCGAGTCAGTGATGCCATCCAGCCATCTCATCCTCTGTCTTCCCCTTCTGCTCCTGCCCCCAATCCCTCCCAGCATCAGAGTCTTTTCCAATGAGTCAACTCTTCACATGAGGTGGCCAAAGTACTGGAGTTTCAGCTTTAGCATCATTCCTTCCAAAGAAATCCCAGGGCTGATCTCCTTCAGAATGGACTGGTTGGATCTCCTTGCAGTCCAAAGGACTCTCAAGAGTCTTCTCTAACACCACAGTTCAAAAGCATCAATTCTTGGGCACTCAGCTTTCTTCACAGTCCAACTCTCACATCCATACATGACCACTGGAAAAACCATAGCCTTGAGTAGATGGACCTTTGGTGGCAAAGTAATGTCTCTGCTTTTGAATATGCTATCTAGGCTGGTCACAACTTTCCTTCCAAGGAGTAAGCATCTTCTAATTTCATGGCTACAGTCACCATCTGCAGTGATTTTGGAGCCCAAAAAAATAAAGCCTGACACTGTTTCCCCATCTATTTCCCATTAAGTGATAGGACCAGATGCCATGATCTTCATTTTCTGAATGTTGAGCTTTAAGCCAACTTTTTCACTCTCAGGAGAGTACTAAATAAAGATTAAGAGTACCACACGCTAGGACTATGTGTTATTCTTGTCAGCACACTGAATCATGAGCAAATGCATTCTCTTTGGGGAATGGACATTTTTCTCAGTTTAAACAAGAATAAAATTCATTTTTTGAATACTCTGGTATTCCCATCTCTTTCAGAATTTTCCACAGTTTATTGTGATCCACACAGTCAAAGGCTTTGGCATAGTCAATAAAGCAGAAATAGATGTTTTTCTGGAACTCTCTTGCTTTTTCCATGATCCAGCAGATGTTGGCAATTTGATCTCTGGTTCCTCTGCCTTTTCTAAAACCAGCTTGAACATCTGGAAGTTCATGGTTCACATATTGCTGAAGCCTGGCTTGGAGAATTTTGAGCATTACTTTACTAGCGTGTGAGATGAGTGCAATTGTGCAGTAGTTTGAGCATTCTTTGGCATTGCCTTTCTTTGGGATTGGAATGAAAACTGACCTTTTTCCAGTCCTGTGGCCACTGCTGAGTTTTCCAAATGTGCTGGCATATTGAGTGCAGCACTTTCACAGCATCATCTTTCAGGATTTGGAATAGCTCAACTGGAATTCCATCACCTCCACTAGCTTTGTTTGTAGTGATGCTTTCTGAGCATCACTTTCTATTTTTCACAGTAAACTGTGGAAAATTCTGAAAGAGATGGGAATACCAGACCACCTGATCTGCCTCTTGAGAAATTTGTATGCAGGTCAGGAAGCAACAGTTAGAACTGGACATGAAACAACAGACTGGTTCCAAATAGGAAAAGGAGTATGTCAAGGCTGTATATTGTCACCCTGTTTATTTAACTTATATGCAGAGTACATCATGAGAAACGCTGGACTGGAGGAAGGACAAGCTGGAATCAAGATTGCTGGGAGAAATATCAATAACCTCAGATATGCAGATGACACCACCTTTATGGTAGAAAGTGAAGAGGAACTCAAAAGCCTCTTGATGAAAGTGAAAGAGGAGAGTGAAAAAGTTGGCTTAAAGCTCAGAAAACGAAGATCATGGCATCTGTCCCAACACTTCATGGGAAATAGATGGGGGAACAGTGGAAACAGTGTCAGACTTTATTTTTCTGGGCTCCAAAATCACTGCAGATGGTGACTGCAGCCATGAAATTAAAAGACGCTTACTCCTTGGAAGGAAAGTTATGACCAACCTAGATATCATATTGAAAAGCAGAGCCATTACTTTGCCAACAAAGGTCAGTCTAGCCAAGGCTATGGTTTCTCCTGTGGTCATGTATGGATGTGAGAGTTGGACTGTGAAGAAGGCTGAGCGCCAAAGAATTGATGCTTTTGAACTGTGGTGTTGGAGAAGACTCTTGAGAGTCCCTTGGACTGCAAGGAGATCCAACTAGTCCATTCTGAAGGAGATCAGCCCTGGGATTTCTTTGGAAGGAATGATGCTAAAGCTGAAACTCCAGTATTTTGGCCACCTCATGTGAAGAGTTGACTCATTGGAAAAGACTCTGATGCTGGGAGGGATTGGGGGCAAGAGGAGAAGGGGAAGACAGAGGATGAGATGGCTGGACGGCATCACTGACTCGATGGATGTGAGTCTGAGTGAACTCCGGGAGTTGATGATGGACAGGGAGGCCTGGCGTGCTGGGATTCATGGGGTCGCAAAGAGTTGGACACGACTGAGTGACTGATGTGATCTGATGTTTGAATACTTTGAAAATTCCCCCTCCTCTATGTATCTTATTTATTTGTTCATTTGTTTGTTTGTTTTTGCCACATATTTAGACGTAGCACTTCTTACCTTTGTCCTTGAATTCCTTATCTATGAGATACTCTACCTTTGGCCCAGGAATTTTTAGAATTAAGTCATGGAGAGAAGTTTTTTCCAAATACAAATTTCTATATTATGGTACAAGTAATGAAAATTACTAAAGAGAGCTCCTCATTCTTTTTCATCTGGTAGTCATCCCCAGGAGATAACATATTCATTGCTTTTATTTCTTTTGAAAAAGGGGTAAGTTTTTCAATTAAGAAGTGAAATGAGATTGTACTAACCTCTCTCTCTCTCATCTAGGGTCAAATAGACATGGAGGTGTTCTGCCACTGGCATCCAACGTTATTCAGGTCAAGATGACTCATCAAAAGGAAGAAGTGAGAGGAGAGACAAGGCCAGTCACTGTTTCAAGCCAGCTGAGCTCAACTTGGCACCTCCAGGGCCTGAACTCACCCTGCCAGTCCTTAACCGGGGGACAACATCCAGGTATGACATGGATGTAACATGGGCTGAGATTCCATCCAACACTAGGGTTTGCTGCCAACAGAAGGCTAGGGAGGCACTAAATGCAGAGAGATGACCTAAGATGAGGGAGGAATAGAGCAAACACCCTTAATCTCAGTCACAGAATCAGAAATCAAAGCAGAAAGCTGGGGGGTGAGGGGGGAGATGAATCCAGATCTCATTCCCTCTCGATGTAAAAGAATTTTAAAAGAGTTTTCTAAGAGCAGAAACTGCCACCAAGGGTGTAGGAGTCAGGCTAACTATGGTCTGTGACTGGTCTGACAAAGGCTAACTCTTACCCAGATGTCCAATAAAAACACTTAGCAAGTATCATTTCCATAAGGCTTTGTCTACTCGAAACACAAGCCAATTGTTTGGGTCCAATTTATGAAGCAAGGTCTTACGAAGGTTATGGGGTGAGGAGGCCTGATGACAACTAAATTGCCTTAAATGGAGCTCAAAATACCACCTTAAACATTCTCCTCTCCCAAGAACGCTTAATCATAAATCAAGTGACTCAAAATGTATTAAAAATGACAAATAGAGCAAGCACTTACATCTCATTTTTTTCTTTTAATTCACCAATGCATCAAAGATTTTTGAAGGATATTATTCCGCACACAAAAAGATGAAGTGTACCAGGAATGCAAGATTCCAGGGATAAAAGAAGAGATTAAAAATCAAATGGTGGACCAGGCTTCATGCTGAAAATTATTCTGAAAATAGACATACTCATTTTAAGACAAGGAGATGAGGATTGTCTGCTCTGAACTTGTAAGGAGTGGTGAATCTCACAGTAATTGGACACATGTTTTTCATCTTAGAAGAACTTATGAATCCATTTTAATGCATTAAAGTTCATGGGTACTATTTGTCCACAAGTAAGCTTTCTCCCCTTTTCCCCACTATGCATACTTTAATGGGGTTTTGATTCACCGGGGGAAAAAAACCTTCCAAAACTCACTAATGTTTCCTGAATTGCCATTAGGCTAGCTTTAGAAGGAATTTTAAAGTATGTGCTAAATGAAACTTTCTGTCTAAGAATCTTTAATATTCTAGTACTTTTGAGTAACAAGTTATTTTTATGTGTCCCTACTTTTATTGGTAGAAATTCATTCTCAGCAATAAGAATTATGAAGTGTCTAACTCACAATGCAAATTTTTCTTGACCTGGAATAGATTAGAAAGTGGATCAGGCAGGAAAGCTCAGCCTGGCAAATCATAACACACCTCTTCAAAAGGTACTGATGCCGAGCCTTTGGAGGGCTCATTGTGGAAGGAAAGGAGAGTGAACTCTGTGGAAGCAACTCATTTCTCCGCCCTTCATATTGATTACAAATACCTAGAATAGTCAACTGATTCTAAAGGCAGTGAACCTGATTTTTTTTTTTTCACAGCCTTTTTCAGTCTGCTTGGAAACATCTGTTTTTAATTGCATTTGGATTTGAAAACTAATTTCGGGTGAGATTGGGTTCAGGCTCCAATCAAGTTGGAACTGAGAGATTATTGCTTATCCACGCATCCTGAAACTCACGCAGGGTTGAGGCCAAGGATACCACACTTTCTGAATGTGTGCACGAGGCACATGCATTTAGAAATGAAAAAGGAATGGCCTAATTCTCTCAGGGAAACTTCTTTAAGGCCAATGATTTTGGGTTTTAGGTTACAGCTTTTAGACTCGGGATTCGATTTTGGAAAAGGTCAGCTGGAGGACAACACCCTCCCATGCATTCCAATACATGGAGCAGGAGATGAAGCAGTCATATGACCAAATCAAAATAAAAATAGTATTTTGGGTCGTTCGTTGACAATATCATAAATCCAGCCCATGCTCCAAATTTGAAAGAAATGGAAACAAATACGTTGTCTCCTAACACAATGGCATGGAGTTCTCTGTCCTTCATCTTACTAGAAGGTGAAGAAAGGAGAATGACTCAAGAATTCCCCTTTGTGCAGGTTCCGAGATTGTCTTTCTCACTCCAGGACCTGCTGAGGACACAGGTTCTGGAGTTAGTCCCAAGCTTGTTGCTCACTCACAATATATTTCTAGTATCCACTCTCTGCCTCAAGGCATCCAATTTTAAATGAGGCTTTTATTTTTCTGCTTCACAAGAAATATTTTGGGAGTATTTGTTCGTGATCTATAGCAAAGTACTAAAAATCATAAAGGGTGGCTAAAGTGCAAAGAGCTGTTTTGATTTTCTTTAATGGCCAAGTCCAAAAAATAACTGTAAAACTCATGCCAAGAATTCTTAAGTGATTATTTGATATTTTGACAACCCAGAATATGAGCTCTAGGTCTTTAACTTTGCAATTCTGAGCTACAACCAGTGCCAATTTTATCAGACTGATCAACTTCCCTGGTGGCTCAGTAGGTAAATAATCCACCTGCAATGCAGGAGACCTGGGTTTGATCCCTGGGTTGGGAAGATCCCCTGGAGGAGTGCATGACAACCCACTTCAGCATTCTTGTCTGGAGAATCCCATGGACAGAGGAGCCTGGTGGGCTACAGTCCATGGGGTAGCAAAGAGTCAGACATGACTGAGTACCTAAGTATGCACATGCATGTTTTCTGAAACCCAAACAACAATGAGTAAAAGAACATAAATATGATATTCCAGTTTGATTACATAGCTATTATACATTTTAATAAACTAAGATATTGAAAATGAAGAGTACCCTCATATTTGTTCCCTACCTTCAAAGGATGTAGGTTTAAACACTATGGTTAATTTTAATTAAATTCATTACCCAATTAATCCAAAAGTTTTACTACCATAAACTATTCATTCCTAAAAATCACTTTCATTGACACAAGGAAGAGCACTGGTTACCACTTACGAATTCTAAATGTTCTCTGGAGGGGTTTTCAGAGCTGAAAAGACTCTTTTTCTTGATACCTGCCATTAAATTCTAACAAAAAATTTGTATCTAAAATATATCACTTTCAATGCTTAATCATGGCTCAACTTCTTTATCTGATGAACTGAAGAAAACCAAGGAACTTGCATTTGAATTTGATCCCCTACTAAAATGCTAATAACCTAGAACATGTTGGGGGAAAAGGGAGTTGTCTTTATAAATGAATATCCCAAATATAATAACGAAATGCCTATGCCATTAGCTATTTACATTTCTTAAAAGAGACCATATAAAGTACATGTTTATGCCCAAATGGCACTCTGATGGCAAAGGGTCCAAGAGAGGCAGGAAATGAGACTCTGAATCTCCCAAAAAGCCAAGGACACTGATGCACAATGCAGACGCTCCTGTGCCCCTGGGCAGTGGGTGCCTTTCAACCCACATTAAGTCCCTATTAAGTCCCTCTGTGCAGTTCCCAATCACAGCCCATGCAAACAGCAAAATGAGTCCCTTCAACAGACCTTCTTTGGGATTAATAGGAGTGAGGATGTTATTGGTTGTTTTTTCTTTTCACTTCACAATCCATCATGTAACAAAAGTTTTAAATTGTATTTCTTTAGAATTTATGGCATCGTTAAAAACTTAGTTTTATTTATTTATTATTGAAGCATAGTTGATTTACAATGTTGTGTTAATTCTGGTATACAGCAAAGTGATCCAGTTATACACACAATACACACATATATATGTATATGGGTATTCTTTTCCATTATGGTTTATTACCGGATATCGAATATAGTTTCCTGTGCTATACTGTAGGTCCTTGTTGTTTACTTACTTCATGTATAATAGTTTGTACCTGCTAGTCCCAAACTCCTAATTGATCTCTCTCCTCCCTTTTCCCTTTGGTAACCATAAGTTTGTCTTCTACATCTGTGATTCTGTTTCTGGTTTGTAAAGTTAATTTGGATCATATTTTAGATTCCACATATAAGTGATATCATATGGTATTTGTCTTTTTCTGATTTACTTCACTTAGTATGATAATCTCTAGGCCCATCCATGTTGCTGCAGACGGTATTATTTCATTCTTTTTTATGGCTGTGTACTATTTCATTATGTATACATAGGTATACACAGTGGAACACACACACACACGTACACACACTCACATATACCACGTCTTCTTTATCCATTCATCTGTCAGTGGACATTTAGATTGCTTCCAAGTCTTGGCTATTGTAAATAGTGCTGCTATGAACACTGAGATACGTGCACCTTTTCAACTTAGAGTTTTTATCTTTTCTGGATATTTGCCTAGAAGTGGGATTGCTGGATCATATGTAATCCTATTTTTACTTTTTAAAGAAATCTCCATACAAACTGCTCTTGATATAAATTGCTAAAATGTCTTCCAGAAAGGCTATAACAATTTATAAATTTACTCAGCAGAGTATGAGTGTGCCAACAAGTCCTGCCCTTATCAACTTTGATCCCTAAAGCTTCTTCATATTTGCTAATTTGATAGATTAAAAAGGTGTATTACTTTGACATTTTGCATGTATTCAATTCCTAGAGAGATTAAAGTGTTTTTCACGCATGTTCTAATTATTTCTACTTCTTCTTATTTAATTATATCTGTTTTAAAATCCTTTGTAAATTTTATTTGACTTTTTTTCTTCTCAACTATGGAAATTCTTATTAACATTATGTTATTCATCATGTGTATTTCCTAATGTGTCCTTTATGTTTTGGTTTTATATCTATATTTGATGTTCAGACATGTCAAATATTTATAGTGAACTCTATAAATCTTTTCTTTTCTCATCCATTTCCTTCAAGATTAGA
Source organism: Bos grunniens (assembly GCF_055505025.1). Taxonomy (NCBI): domain Eukaryota; kingdom Metazoa; phylum Chordata; class Mammalia; order Artiodactyla; family Bovidae; genus Bos; species Bos grunniens. The sequence goes on along the minus strand of NC_141165.1, from coordinate 47,518,107 downwards.
AAGTACTAAGTTTTAATATTTAAAATGTCTTCTATGTGTGATATCGGTGTCAGTTAATGCCCTTTTAAGTGTCGTTTAGCACCTGTCTCATTGCTCCAATACTGGATCAGGAGTTAGCAAATGCTTACCTACTGTGAAACTGCCTCTTGGGCTCCTTTTCAAGACAGTTTTGAGGTAGAGACTATAGTAATCTCTTCTTTTTTTAATTTTATTTTTTAACTTTACAATATTGTATTGGTTTTGCCATATATCAACATGAATCCGCCACAGGTATACACATGTTCCCCATCCTGAACCCTCCTCCCTTCTCCCTCCCTGTACCATCCCTCTGGGTCATCCCAGTGCACCGGCCCCAAGCATCCAGTATCGTGCATCGAACCTGGACTGGCGACTCATTTCATATATGATATTATACATGTTTCAATGCCATTCTCCCAAATCATCCCGCCCTCTCCCTCTCCCACAGAGTCCAAAAGACTATTCTATACATTGGAGAGGCTATAGTAATCTCTTCTGAAGAAAGTGTTGTTTCACAAAGCTTCTTCATTCAGAGTCTGCAATGTGCTTCCCTGTTGCTAATTATTGGGTTATTTATTCCTCTTGATAGATAGATATCATATATATTGCCTTTGCAATACTTCATTTCAAAATATTGACAAATATATAGGAATACTTGGACTGTGTGGAAATTCAAATATATTACTTAGAGGAAAAATATTTTATTTCCACTAAGCATTCAAAAATTTAAAGTGCTCAATTTCTAGGACCTGACCGAATGAGAGAATATATTTAAATGGAAATTCAAATAATCCTTGAATGGCTAAAAAAATCAGGAAGATAAAGTGTGTATCCCCAAATTGAGTCCTTTCTAGGTTGCCACAATGAAGTATATTAGCTGCAAAACCAGAGAAGGCAATGGCAACCCATTCCAGGACTCTTGCCTGGAAAATCCCATGGGTGGAGGAGCCTGGTAGGCTGCAGTCCATGAGATCGCTAAGAGTCGGACACGACTGAGCGACTTCACTTTCACTTTTCACTTTCATGCATTGGAGAAGGAAATGGCAACCCACTCCAGTGTTCTTGCCTGGAGAATCCCAGTGACGGGGTAGCTTGATGGGCTGCCATCTATGGGGTCGCACAGAGTCGGACATGACTGAAGCGACTTAGCAGCAGCAGCAGCTGCAAAACACAAGGGAATAGTGAGTTTTTCACAAGTTGAAACAACCACCATATCCATTCCAAATGCTTTGTATAATTTATTGTGACTTCATTATATTGGTGTTAATATGCAAGCCTAGCAAAACAGATTTAGACTAAAATTCTGGCTGATCTCTGTTCTTTGCTGCCCAAGCCAGAAGGAACTTAACAAGCAAAACAATCTGAGCAGAATCAATTCAACACTGTGACTTCCATGTTGCTGGTCGCAAATGCACTCCTCAGAATTCCAAGTCATCTTCCAAATGTAGAGACAGAGATAAGAAGCACTTTTGATTGAGCAAATAATGTACTTACTTTTCTATACAGTTAGGAAAATTGAGATCCTAAGTAGAAAGTATAAGATATATAGCCACAAATAAAGCCTGCCGTTTCAATTATGCCAAGTGTATCCTAATGCACAAAGAATGATAACATTAAGGGGCAGTCAAAACATACATTAGGATTTATGTATTTTAAAGGAAATTGGTAGCCATGAAACCGAACTGGTATGAATTTTTTTTTCTGTGTCTTTGTTATTTTGGAGACCAATAAATATTAAATATGTTTTTCTAGAGTAGGTAGTATTCCATAAACAGGTAGCAAAATCACTTACCTATCCACTTGGATATACTGACTGGTTTTGAATAATGGCAACTAAATTTTTTTTCTTAAATAACTTCAATATAGGTTTATTTACCTGGTTTCCATGTGAATTTCTGGGTCAGCCCCATGGAACCTCTTCTTTGACCACTATAAAATCATCTGCCTGGAAGAGGGTCTATGTGGGCAGGTTTACAGGCAGGATGCATGGGTCTTCTCACTTCGGGTCAGGCCTTTTTGCCCACCAGGCTATGTTCCATGAAGAGAGAAGGGGCCCTCTGTGTTTTCCTTTATTGAGATTTCACCAAGCCCTGATCAATTCTGGCATACCAAAGTTCAGTAGTTGTGAAATCCCGAAGGCCTGAAGTTTCTTAGCTGTAATCCAAAAAGTTGATAAAAATTCTTTCATGAAATTTTATTGGGAGAACATGGAGGGGATGGGTATTGAGTCCCAGCACACTCTCATTTCTTCTTTGAAATAAAATATTTCTGAGACTAACTTTAGCACATCCACAATATCTTTGCAGAAGTTATAAGATTAACAAGGAAAAATCTTCAGGGACCTTCCCTGGTGGTCCAGGGGTTAATACTCTGCACTCCCAATGCACAGGGCCCACGTTTGTTCCCTGGTCAGGGAATTGTATTTCACCTGCCACAACTAAGAGTTCGCATGGCACAACTAAAGATCTGGCATGCCGCAACTAAGACCCATCGCAGACAAATAAATAAATAATTTTTTTTAATAAAAAGAAAAACTCAGAGCTTCCCTATTGGCTCAGTGATAAAGAATCCATCTGCCAATGCAGAAGACATGGGCTCCATCCCTGGTCTGAGAAGATCCCACATGCCACAGAGCAACTAAACCAGTGAGCCACAGCTACTGAGTCCATGCTCTACAGCTCAGGAACTGGAACTATTGAGCCAACATGCCTAGAGCCCATACTCAGCAATGAGAGAAGCCTCCACAATGAGAAGCCTGAACAACCACAAGTAGAGAGTAGCCCCCTCTTACCGCAACTAGAGAAAAGCCCACGCAGCGACAAAGACTCAGAGCAACCAAAAAATAAATAAATAAAATTAATTTTTAAAAATGAAAACCTCTGCAGAAATATTTCCAAAGTGACTCAAAAACTGGGTCTAAAAGAAAGAGCTTATGGCTCTCAGATGAAGATTCCCTTTTTCACTCCTATTGAAGTCCCATGTCGATTCTTCATCAATAACACCGAGTATTGCCACTGACAGCACAATGAGCGCCAGCGCCCTGATCACACTTAATTCTGTGGGCATCTACTCCCTAGTGCTTAGAAACAAATAAACAAGTCAATGGTGAACAAACACCACAAGCTGATATGCAGCAGCACACAAAAGGAATTACTGCTCCTGAATAGCACTTATTCGGTATTTAATCTCCCGAATACTTTCATTTTTGGAATGGCTCCACAATAAAGGGTATCCAGGGGAAAAAAGAAAAGTATGTCCTTTTCTTAGAACTCAGTGTCACCAAGTACATCTGAGACGACAGAAGCCACAGGTAGCACCTGACGAACTGTGGTAATTGGCTGGATCAATTATAGGAAAGGAAAGTGCTGTTTAATTGCCCAGCTGCACATTTAGAAGTTCAGTGCCTCCATACTCGCGCTGACAGAGCTTGTAAGGGGACAGCAGACAGGAAGGAGAATGCTGCAGAGACGGAGTGGGAAGACTGCAGGATAGGAGAGAGGAGATGAAAGTGGTGTGAGTGGCAGCAACAGTCAATGGAAACTACAAGCAGTAACAGAGAGTGTGATCCAGGCCTCTGAGAGAAAGAGAGAGGTAGCCAAAAGTCTTGCCCTTGAGATGGAGAAAAAGCAGCGACCAAGAGAGACCCAGGCACCACTGGAACATGCCAAGCAAGGGTCCTGTGACGGAGAAAGAGGAGTCATTTAATCCATGAATTCTTAATAAAGACCTACATTTCTAGGAACTTGGAATACAAAATGATTCATGCTGGTGCTCCAAAATGCTATAAACCAAGCCACTGCCTCCTGAAGACCACATCTCTTATGTGTGTATGCGTGCTAAGTCACTTCGGTCATGTCTGACTCACTATGACCCTATGGACTCTAACCTGTCAGGCTCCTCTGTCCAAGGGATTTTCCAGGTAAGAATTCTAGAGTGAGTTGCCATTGCCTCTTCCAGAGGATCTTCCTGACCCAGGGATCAAACCCACTTCTTTCATGTCTCCTGTCTTGGCAGGCAGGTTCTTTACCACTAGCTCCACCTGGGAAGCCCAGCCACCTATATATCTGCATCTAGATCATTCAATTTTGCTGACAAAGGTCCGTCTAGTCAAAGCTATGGTTTTTCCAGTAGTCATGAATGGATGTGAGAGTTGGACCATAAAGAAAGGTGAGCGCTGAAGAATTGATGCTTTTGAACTGTGGTGTCGGAGAAGACTCTTGAGTGTCCCTTGGACTACAAGGAGATCAAACCATTTAATCCTAAAGGAAATCAATCCTGAATATTCATTGGAAAGACTGATGCTGAAGCTCCAATACTTTGGCCACCTGACGCAAAGAGCTGACTCATTTGAAAAGACCCTGATGCTGGGAAAGATTGGAGGCAGGAGGAGAAGGGGACGACAGAGGATGAGATGGCTGGATAGCATCACCGACTCGATGAACATGAGTTTGAGCAAGCTCCAGGAGCTGGTGAAGAACAGGGAAGCCTGGCATGCTGCAGTCCAAGGGGTCGCAAAGAGTTGGACACAACTGAGCAACAGAACTGAACTGAGATCATTCAACATCCAAACAGCAGTGCCAGCCAAGGTATGGTTTGGGAATCTCTCCAAGAAAAAACAAAAAGTCCATAAACCATATGGAACAGAACAGCTCCTTCTCTTTTGGTGCTGGCTGGCTCTGGTCTTTCTCCACCAGGTAATAATAAAAGCATGATAATTTCCAGGAACGAGAATCAAATGGGATATTATTATTTAGGAAACTAGGAAATACTGTAATGTAGAGCCTTAGTGAATGTGAAAGGCAAAACCAAAAATAAAAACAAGCATACAAAAATCTTTGTTGAAGTAGAAAAGCCTGGTGCCTTACAAATAAGACTGTCCACCAGGGTTAGGGGCAGAGTTAAGTCCATACGGTATTACCTTTTGGATGTGATTTTTAATTTTGTAGTTATGTTACATCTGTATTAGGGTTGTTAGTGTCATGAGACACCAGATACACAGATGTCTGATTGCCAGATTCTGTGTAAACCATTCCCAATTTTACATCAAACTGATGAAGCATTTATTTAAAAACATTTGTGGAGCTATAACTGCAAAGGTAGAACTCACAGCTTTTTTTTTTTTTTTTTTACATATTACAACCACATGTTAAGACAAGAGACTTCAATAAAAAATTACCTTCAAACACATTTTGTATTGGGGGGATTTGCTTTATCCCTTAACACTCCAGGTTAGAGGAGCAATCGAGCCCATGTTCCTTTGCAAAACTTCATTTTGTTTTGAACCCTGCATTGACCCTAAGTTAACATCATTCCAAATTCAGTCTATTTTGCTCACACAAGATATTGCAGCCAAGCAAAACTCTGTCCTGGAAACCTCATAAATTGTATGAGCTGCTCAATTTAGGCCTGAGGGAGTAAATTGAAGAGAGCTTAGTCTGTCATACTGTTTTAGAATGTTTGCCACAGAAATTCAGGATTAGTTCTAGATTGATTGAACTAGTTATGGTTCACCAAACTAGTTATGGTGGTGACTATGTGTGTGTGTATGTCCATATATATGGGCATACACACACACACACACACACACACACACACACACACATTTATATATAATTGTTGTTGTTTAGTCCCTAAGTAGCATCCAACTCTTGGGATCCCATGGACTGTAGCCCATCGGGCTCCTTTGTCCGTGGGACTTCCCATACAAGACTGCTGGAGTGGGTTGACTTTCCTTATCCAGGGGATCTTACTAACCCAGGGATCAAACCTGAGTGTCCTGCATTGGCAGGTGGATTCTTTACCACTGAGCCATCAGGGAATGTATATGTATGTGTGCATGCATGCTAAGTCGCTTCAGTTGTGTCTGTCTCTTAGTGACCCTTTGGACCGTAGGTAACCTGCCAGGCTCCTCTGTCCATGGGATTCTCCAGGCAAGAATACTGGAGTGAGTTCCCATGCCCTCCTCCAGGGGATCTTCCCAACCCAGGAATGGAACCCATGTCTCTTAGGTCTCTTGCCTTGGCAGGCAGGTTCCTTACCACTAGCACCACCTATACACACACCTATATCCCATTATTTTAGTTTGTTTTTTTTTTTTAACCAAGAAGTCCTTTATTTTAGTTATTGATGTCCTGCTTATTTAATATACTTAAAGTGGGATTGGTATTGGGGGAAGGGGGGCCAGTGAGGAACCTGAGTGAGCACCCTCTGAATACTGACTTTACTGGAAACATCCATGTATTTTATAATTCATTTCATTCCACCACTATTCACCAAATGCCTGCTATATACTATGTCCCAGGAACTCAATACTGAACAGAGGCAGACCTTCTTCTTATGAAGGTATGATTCATGTAACACCATTTAAACTGTGAATCAGTCAGATAAATTCCTGATGTCACTTTATTTTGAAATCCAACGCCTCTACTCACCAGCTGTGTGACCTTCATCCAGTTTACTCATGCCTCAGTTTCCTCATGTCTATAACAGAGGTTGCTGTGAAGAGTAAGTGAGAGCAGAGAGTAGAGCCTGGTTAACCACTGGATGACGTCCTTTGCCTTTCTCACTATATTACCCAGTGGACTTTGAAACTGATTTTGTAGGTATCAGTTATGAGTAACTGCTCATAGATAGTTATGGGTAACTGCTCCTGCCTTGTAATAGTTACAGTCACCAGGGGGCAGTAGAAGATGGGTCCCCAACCACTAAGGAGAGAATAGTGCTATTTTCATTGATAGCTAAAAAGTAATTTCATGTTTGTGCTGGCTCATAAATGAACAAATGAAAAAAGAAATACATTAAACAGTCATTAAAAGAAACAGTGATCAAAGCAAAAGTAAATGATGATACTCAGTTGTTTGAGGGTCTATTCTGTGCCAGTCTCTGAAGATAAAAATGGCACCTGTTCTACCAAGCGGTGGGAAGGTTACCTGAATTACAGCAGTACTGACAAGCAGTAAACACTTAGGAGACTTTTGCAGTTATGATTTTGGGGAGGATATGTTTTCAGAGTAGTCAAGAGAGAAAATGTGGTACTGTTTACCACCTACAGAAATCTTTCTAACAGTGTTTGACTTTTCCTACCAATCTCTCTCTTACCTAGAGGAACCAAAATTTTTCTGATTTATCATTTCTGTTCATTTTTCAATCATACCAACCAATTGAAATAAAAGAGAAAATAGCATGGAATCTAAATGTGTCATATCCCCAAATTCTCAAAGAGAATTATCACTGGGATAATTAAGAGAAATGTTCAGTTCAGTTCAGTTCAGTCGCTCAGTCATGTCCGACTCTTTGTGACTCCATGAATCGCAGCACGCCAGGCCTCCCTGTCCATCACCAACTCCCTGAGTTCACTCAGACTCACGTCCATCGAGTCAGTGATGCCATCCAGCCATCTCATCCTCTGTCGTCCCTTTTCCTCCTGCCCCCAATCCCTCCCAGCATTAGAGTCTTAGGTCATATCAAATTCTGCCTCATCGCATTGAAAATAACTCTAAAATGTTCTATTGATTTTTAAATGAGAAAAATGTCAATTACAAATAGAAATATTAGAATGAATTGTTACTGATCTTATATTTTTCCTTCTTATTCTTTACATATGCAATTTGTGTAAATTTATATATGAAAATTTTGCTTGCTGCTGCTGCTGCTAAGTCACTTCAGTCTTGTCCGACTCTGTGCGACCCCATAGACGGCAACCCACCAGGCTCCCCTGTCCCTGGGATTCTCCAGGCAAGAACACTGAAGTGGGTTGCCATTTCCTTCTCCAATGCATGAAAGTAAAAAGTGAAAGTGAAGTTGCTCAGTCGTGTCCGACTCTTAGTGACCCCATGGACTGCAGCCTACCAGGCTCCTCCATCCATGGGATTTTCCAGGCAAGAGTACTGGAGTGGGTTGTCATTGCCTTCTCTGGCAAATTGTGCTTATAATATGCAAATTGTGAAGGCATGATTATATCCATGTTCATGTAGTAGAGAGCTATAAAAATCTAGAGCGGTAAATAAGGGGGGAAAAGAAAGAAGAAAGTATTAGTTGTTCATTCATGTCTGACTCAGTGATTCCATAGACTATAAGCCACCAGGCTCCTCTGTCCATGGAATTCTCCAGGTAAGAATACTGGGATTGGTAGTCATTCTCTTCTCCAGGGGATCTTCCTGACCCAGGGATTGAACCCAGGTCTCCTGCATTGCAGACAGAATGTCAAATCCAAAGCCATCATTGTCCAACATTTATAATATGATCTATGAAGGTGACAAAGTTACTTACATGATTAAATACATTGACAAGATATTTTAAAAACTCACAAATCTTTCCCTTTATTTTTTTATGTTTGAATACTACCACAGTGGGGTTCCCAGGTGGCTCAGTGGTAAAGAATCCACCTGCTAATGCAGGAGACGATGCAGGCGACATGGATTTGATCCTTGGGTTGGGAAGATCCCCTGGAGGAGGGACTGGCAACCCACTCCAGTGTTCTTGCTGGGAAAATCCCATGGACAGAGGAGCCTGGAGGGCTACAGTCCATGAGGTTGCAAAGAGTCAGATATGACTGAGAACTGTCACAGAGATGTTTGTCTGTAGTCTTGAACTGTTTTTAATGATTACTCTTATTGTGGACCATCTCTCAGCATCTGTGGATCATTCTTCAGACTTCGTATAGAAAAGAATAAGATATCCCTTAATGGCGGCATATCACATTCAGCTACTTTGAGGCAAGAAAATATTAAAACTGGATGAAGACAAGAAATTAAAACTGTATATAGATTTTAGAAAAAAGAACGTCTGAAAACAGACTGGCCTCTATTTTAGCCTAAACAAGTTGCAACATTAGGAATATTGTCAGGTAAAATACAGGATTTTTATATAATATTTAAGGCATGCTTGAAAGAAGGTTAATCACTGTTTTTCTGAGAGTCACATTTAACTGTATCCTGTATTTTTATTTGCTAAAGCTGGTAAGCCTACTTATGAAGACGTCTTTGCATATATAACACAAAACTTTCACTCTCTGAAGGTTAACCCTGAGAAAGGTTTACCTGAACAGGCTGGTGGTTAGTCAGGTAGCAGCCTATGAAAATTTGTCAGGTCACCACATTTTCAGCATAGCAGAAGACTCAGAGGGCTTCACCCACTTTTCCATTTCTGTAGACTACGCAGAGCTGGCTGCAAGGTAATAATTGACAAAGAAATACTCATACTCAGAGCATAGAGCTTAATGAGACAACTCAGTATCAAGTGCAAACAAAACTGATGTACAGCATAAAACACCCTATTCACTCCCAGTCAAGGTACCCTTATCAAGAAATCAATTGGCTGTAAATGTATGGCTTTGCTTATGGATTTTCAGTCCTATTTCATTAGTCTATATATCTATCCTTATGCCAGTACCAAACTGTTTCAATTACTGTAGCTTTGTCATAAGTTTTAAAATCAGAAAGTGAATCCTTCAGCTTTGTTCTTCTTTTTTTGACATTGTCTTGGTTATCCAGAGTCTCTTGCAAGTCCGTATGAATTTGAGGATCCTCTTTTCCACTTATGAAAAAAGGCTGTTGGAATTTTGATAGAGACTCCATCCACTCTGTAGAGCACTTTGGGTCATATTATCATCTTAACACTATTAGGTCTTCCAATCCATGAACAGCTATGTATTATCATTTATTTAAGTCTAATTTCTCTTACAATTATTTTATAATGTTTAGTGTACAAGTCTTTTATCTCCTTGGTTAAATTTACTAACTAGGTATATTATTCTTTGGATGTTGTTGTAATTATTTTTAAAATTTTCTTTTTGATAGGACAGTGCTAGAGACGAGAAACACTATATTGATTTTTGTTCCTCTTGTACCATTCAACTTTGATGAATTCATTTATTAGCTCAAGTACTTTGTGTTATGTGTGTATGCGTATTTTTTGGAATTTTCTACATATAGGACCATATAACTTATAAATAGAGATAGTTTTTCTTCTTCCTTTCCATTTGGATGTCTTCTATTTCTTTTTCTTGCCTAACTGAGCTGGCTACAGCTTCCAGCACAATGTTGAACTGCACTGCTGGAAGTAGGCACCATTACATTGTTCCTCATTTTGGGGAGAGTGCTTAGTCTTTCAACATTGAGTACAATGTTAGCTATGAGTTTTTCATGAATGCCCTTTACCACGCTGAGGAAGTTTCCTTCAGTTTATAGTTTGCTATGTTTTTTTAATCAGGCAAGGGTGCTGGATTTTATCAAACATGTTTTCTGTGTCAGTAGAGAGGATATTGTGGTTTTTTCTTCTCTTCACTCAATTAATGTGGTGCATTACAATGATTGTTTTACATTTTTAGTTTAAATCCCACTTTGCTGTGTATAATCCTTTTGAATCTGCTATTAGATTCAGTTTGCTAATTTCGTTGGTGGTTTTTGCATCTATATCTATAGATGCTATAGATACAGCATCTATTGCAGCTATTATCTATAAATTTTTTTCCTTGTAAAATGTCTATCTGACCTTGATTTTAAAGTGACATTGGCCTCATAGAATGAATTTGGAAGTGTTCTGTCCTATTCAATTCTTTGGAAGAGTTTAAGTAGGATTGATATTAATTCTTTTTAAAATATTTGAAAGAATTTACCAGTGAAGCTGTTGTCCTTAGACTTTTCTTTGTTGGAAGCTTTGATTACTGGTTCAATCTCTTATTCTCGATCTATTCAAATTTTTATTTCTTCTGCATCAGTTTTGGTTATTTGTGTCTTTCTAGGAACTTATCTATTTCATCTGGATGATTTAATTTATTGGCCTACAATTAATTGTTCATGGTGTTCTTTTAATCCACTTTGTTTTCTGAAAGGTGGGTAGTAACGACCTACTTTCATTTTTTATTTTAGTTGTGTCTTCTCTTTTTTCTTGGTTAGTCTAACTAAAGTCTTGTCAGTCTCATTGATCTTTTTAAGGACATAACTTTTGGTTTATTAAATCCCTCTTTTTTTCCTATCCTCTAAAAGATTTTTTAATAGCATGAAGGACACAGAGAACAGAGAAATCAATTCTAATTAAGGACTCTTGGGAGTGTTTCTTTGAAGGATTAGAATATAACCTAATTTAGGGTCATTAAATTCCTAAAAAGCAAAGTTTTATTTCACAACTCCTTCCCAAATTAAGAAAAACGTCTACAACAACTTGCCACTTTTGAAGAACTGCTGGTTTAGGAAAATTAATGCATTTTTAGCATCCTGGGTATTTGTTTTACTTCTTAGTGGGTTTTTGACAGTAGTAAACTTCTAAAATGCAATACTGGAAAAAAAAGTCGTACAAGTAAATCAGCTTACTTTTCTTTTCACTGCTTTCAACTTCCTGATTTTTGACAACATGGAGCATAATTATTGGTTTGGAATCTGAAATGATACAATAGCCTATCAGGTCCTAAAGAATGTGTTTTGAGAATGTTCGATCAAAAGTGTGTGCTTGCTGTCTATTCAGTCACGTCTGACTCTTTGCAACCCTATGGACTGTAGCCCACTAGGCTCCTCTATCCATGTGGTCCTCTAGGCAAGAATACTGGAGAGGGTTGCCATTTCCTCCTCCAGAGGATCTTCCCAGGGATTGAACCCCGTCTGTTATGTCTCCTGCATTGGCAGGTGAGTTCTTTACCACTAGCACCACCTGGGATGGCCAAAGAAATGTATTCAAAACAGAGCTTACTCATAGAGCCTCCCCACATTTGAGACTAAGGGAGGAAAAACAATTCATTCAAAAGAGTCTTAGAAGTTTGTCTTAGAATTTCAATATTGAAACTTCTTCTTTTTGACCATTACTTTAACTTATTTTAACACGTATGTTAAAGAATAGAGTAGAACAAGGAGGAAAAAAGTTTTAGGTCACATTTCATCATTGTATTTTTCACAAAATTCACTCTCACACACACAAAGTGCAGCAGTAAGTTATTAATCACACTAAAAGATGGTATCAATTTTATTAGTAAGAAAATTCTGATCCTATCCATAAAACCACATAGGATTTTGTTTAAAACTAATAAACAAAATTTATCCTTTTCTTTTTGAAATCGCATTTAGCTTTGAAATACATACAAATGCATACACGTAGCACACATATGTCACTCTCAATTTTCAAATTCTCAGTAATCTTTTATTGCAAAACCAAAGCTATTTGAAAATGGAGTCATCACGGATCTCTTGTAAACTCTTATGATTGTTCTCTAAATAGCATAAAATGAGAAAGCTCACACATATCACACAACCCGCAATCAACGTCCGTCCATCACAGCCAGTGAATGCCAGTCAAGTAGGACAAATAGCATCCAGTATGTCATTAGTAAAACATTAGAAGTAAATGTTTACTTCTAAAAAATAAGATGTAAAAAAAAATACTCTTACAAATATTTCAAATGTGTGGACCTAACACCAGTCTGTTGTGCTTAGAAATAAATCCAAGATATAAAATATGCATCAAACATTATACTTGTCTTTGACTCAGTTCAGCTCTCTGGCTAACCAGCACCCACCTACAAACTACACAGCTGCCAGGTGAGGTGGCTGAACAGGTCTTTACTGTTGTTGATACTTCACATAATCTTCAAGAAAATGGCTGGCAGTTAAAGAATAAACATATTTCTGTAGAGATCCCCACAGCACTTCTTCCACAGTAATGTGAAGCCATGACAGCAGGATTTTTCCAGAGATTCTAAGCACAACTTATTCTCAACAGATTACAATCATACACAAGATCAAACTATTTTGTTGTTCAGTCATTATGTCCAACTCTTTGTGACCCTGTGGACTGAAGCACGCCAGGCTCCTCTCTCTTCCACTACCTCCAAGAGTTTGCTCAATTTCATATCTGTTGAGTCCATTGGCCATCCAGCCATGTCCTCTGTCATCCCCTTCTCCTGCCCTCAATCTTTCCCAGCATCAGGATCTTTTCCAGTGAGTCAGCTCTTCGCATTATGTGGCCAAGTATTGGAGCTTCAATTTCAGCAACAGTCCTTCCAATGAATATTCAGGGTTGATTTCCCTTCGGATTGACTGGTTTGATCTTGCAGTCCAAGGGACTTTCAAGAGTCTTCTCCAGTACCACAATTCTAAAGCATCAATTCTTTGGCACTCAGCCTTATTTATGGTCCAACTCTCACATCCATACACGACTACTGGAAAAATCATAGCTTTGACTATACAGACCTTTGTTGGCAAAGTGATGTCTCTGCTTTTTAACATGCTGCCTAGGTTTGTCATAGCTTTCCTTCCAAGGAGTAAGCATCTTTTAATTTTGTGGCTGCAGTCACATCAAAAAGGGACATATTACTCACTGGAAATCCTGTACTGATCTCAGCTTTTGCAGCTTCCTCAGACCATATACAAAGAGTGAACTACAGTCGACTGAATGCAAGACATCAATTAAGACAAACTTAGAAGTACCTATCAGGAAAAAAATTTCCATAGCAAAAAATATTTCATACCTTGTTCTTCATCTGAGCTGTGCTGGTCAAATACTCTGTAGCCCACTATGTCCCCTTTTCTCTCAGAGAGCCTGAAATTCATAATAGGGTACAAGTCTGAGACCTGGTGTCTCAAGTGTCTGGTCACCACATACAAATTGCCAAATGCAGTTCTCAATACCAAACAATGCAGGACAGGCATAGTGAACATTTCCACCTCAGCAGTCAGTGATGCCAGGTCTCGGGTCACAGTCTAGTATAAGGGACTCATCCAGGCAGATTTCTGCTTTTCCTTATTTCAAGGCACTGCTTTCTCAGACTCATCACCACCACACAAGGTTCTGGGCTAAAGATTCTGATTCTTAAAAGAGATGTAAAAATACAACATGTGCCTGGGAGGGTTGTCAGCTAGCTTTATCTACAGGGCTTTATCTAAAGTCATACAAGTGGGTTGGCTTCCCCAGGACTCATCGTGGGGATAAGAGGTGCTCAGGGACCAGGATCTGGGGCAGAATGCCCTTGGCATCCCAGAAATAGGCACTGATGGGACCAGGAATCCCAGGCCACATCACCAAGCCAGGACTTCAGCTCATACCATCTTCCTTGAACCTCTGCTGCTCCCAACTTCAGTGTTTTATCCTGCTCTCCTAAGGTCTGTTTTGAAGGCATAGTACCAGAGTGCTGTGGTCAAATGTAGCCTGTAGCTGGATGATGCTGTGATCTCTAGTTGTAAAAATCTTGAATTTGTTGCCAACATTTAAAACCAAAAATATTTCATATAAAAGTAGAGAATTTGAGCTTCTCTTGGAAATGGTAAAATCTGGCATCTGGAGCAGCTTTTTGCTTGACAGCAGGCTGGAACTGAGGAACGGCTTCACCTTCCAAGACAGGACAAGCACCCTCTGGACCTGTTGGCATTATTGAGCTGGCTCAGTAGTTAACCACAGCTTTTAAAACACAACCACAGATTCTAGACTGTGAATAAGATTAGATGTTAAAAATGTATTACTTTCTGAATAGGAGGCATGGTTTTGTATGAGTCTTGGTAGAACTGGTCCATTATGAATCTCTGGTCTCCTGTTCATCTTGTTTGCTCACTTAAAAAAAAAAAAATAAAGAAGCAAAACTTTGCTACTTTTGGAGAAGCCTTAAAAAAAACAAAACATACATGTATACCTGTGGTGGACTCATTTTGATATTTGGCAAAACTAATACAATTATGTAAAGTTTAAAAATAAAATAAAAATAAAAGCAAAACAAAACAAAACAAAAAAAACCTTTTTGCTCCTCAGTTCATTAAAGTCATTTGTTAAAAGGCTGAAGACACCTTTCTTGCACTGCTAATTTCTCTCTTCCCTAGAAGCTTTAGAAATCTCACTTTCCTCATCCTGAAAACCTGAACACTAATCCCCACCAATGGGCAGGTTGTCCTGAGGACTCATACAAGCATTCATGCTTTCAATCCCGATTAGTGTACCTCCTGCCTTGTTCCAGGCACCGTGCCAGGGGCTGGGTTAAATGAGACACCTGTATGCAGGCACAAAGCATAAGAAAAACTTTTAGAACCAGGCTGCAATCATCACTGGAGTCTAGACACTGAACTTCACTTTAGCAGGAATTCACACCAGCACTTTATGGAAAGAGAATCTAAGAGGAACAGTAAAGGAAAAAGTTGAAAGGGGCTTCTTTCCCCCTTCCTGGAAAACAGCAATGTTTGATGTGTGTAGTTTTCTGTTAATGTAGTTTGGAAACAGGTGCTCCTTCTGCACTTTTTTCCTCATTTGCCAGCTAGATGTCAGTGTCCAGAACATCCTAGGAAGTCATACACTGGAAATGACAGAGCAACAATGTGGAAAGAGCCTGGAATCTCTGGATCTCCATTTGAAGAACTGCCTGCCAATCAGGCAGTTGTCCAGGAATATTAATCCTGGACTTGGATGAATAAGGAAGCTTCTATGGTGTTTAAGCCACTATACATTTTGGAGTTTCTTAGAGCAGGTAGCATTGCTTTAACTAACACAGATACTTCCTTCTCGTGATAGATTAAATAATGTAGAGTGCTAAGGAAAGCCTCTGGTATGTAGTAAACATTCAATAAATGCTAGAAATAGTTATCATAATAATTGTTATCATCTCTCTATATTATTTAGTGGGGCCAAAGGCACTAAAGTCTTTTGTTTGGGGGAAATTAGGTGTGTAGGATGCTTTTAGGTGCAACAGATAAATCAATCCAAGAATGGCTTAAATGATAACAGTCACAATATCTCACTTGGTAAGTTCAGGGCCAGTGTTTTCAGGATTGGCTGGACCTTGCTGTCACAGACCCTAAGGCTATCCATCTTTTTTGCCCCATTATTCTGGTGTGTGATGATGTCTCTCCTCATGGGTGTATGACGGCTGCCATAGCTTCAGAGACCACTTGCAAACAGGACAGTGCCCAGTGATGGGCTTTCTCTTTAATAGGTGAAGAGCCCTCTTTTTCCAGAAGACCCCGAACTCCTTCTGCAGGACTGGTTTACATGCCCAGGACAAAACTCGTCAGTCATTGGTAAGGAGAATGAAGCTATCATTGTTGGCCGCCTTTCCTGAGTACAGGGGAGGGTGAGCAACAAGACAGATAGATGCTCTGTTACAGGTACTGTGGATGCCGTTATTTCCCTGAAGGAATGCTTTATACTTCCGATGCAAGGCTGTTCTACTAATCTTGCAAGCATCCTTTATTCACATCTGCCTCTGTATTTTTTACTTTATTCGTGTCCCCTGGAATGCCATCTGTTCTTCTTCTGCAACCAGTATTCAAATGGCTTCTCAAGTTCTATATTTTCTATGAAGGATTCTCCGTGTGTCCTGTGTCCTTCTTCTTCTTGGCTTTTATTATCAGTATTATATTTTGGTAGATATTATAACATTATTTTATGTATTGTTAGTTTATGGTATATTACTCATTGCTTATTTGTTTGATGTATATAGATTTATTCTTCAAAAATTGTTTTGGAGCAACCACTGTATTCCGGCATTGGGGGAACAAAAGATAAGTAAGGCATGGCCCTTGTCCTCAAGTTCTTTATAGCAGAAGAAAACGTCATACCTAAAATGCCCCGTTTTCCATGTTGACCAACCCAGAGCCAAGCATAAGGTTAACACTTCTTTACCTACAATAATATACTCAGGAAGAGCTATATTTGGAAAACAAAGGGTCATCACCATACAAACCCAATTTGTAAAGTGATCACCCATAATTGTACCTCAATCCTCACTTTTAATCGCCAGAACCACCCAGGTGGAAACCTCATCACCACAGTTAAACCATGAACTTAAAAGCGGGAGCTTCCCAACAGGTCCAGAACTCCCAGACATTGTGGATATCATGTGTAATTAATTATGTTTCCTTCCCCAGAAGACCGTGTCCCCATTTGTCTCTTCTCTGCAAAGAGATTCAGGGCAGTAAATCACAAGGAGAGAAAAGACAGGAAGAAGAGTGAATTTAGGAAATCATTTACTAGTTGCCTTAGGACTGGCGCATAGAATATACAAGATGAAAGAAAGTGAAGACACAATCACTTTTAATAGTTCTTTGGAAAACCTCCATCCCCAAATGTCCTTCATTCTTGTTGCTATTTGTTGAAGGTTTGCAAAGCTGACTAAGAGTGTTTTATGCTAATTGGCTTTATCTGACATCCCTTTATCATTTGAAATTAATAGACAGCCTCGTAGATACAAGGTTAATGGAATATCTTCTCCTCCTCAGATTTGCAACTTGGCGTTTTCCCCAAAACACCACTTTCATCTTTATATAAGTGATCGTGTCTATAAAGTCTTCTAAAAAAGGCATGCTGTCTAATCCCATCAACCCATTTGTGAAACGTTCCAGAGGGAAATTGTTACACTGTCATTGTAGAAGCTGTTCTGCTCTTGGCATGCTCCTAAATGCCCTGCAGATTTGACATCCTCTTAGCATGGTAGGGAGTTAGCAGCCTGATTTGCCAAGCACTAAGCTACAGCTGGCCCCATAGCAAAGCCCCTTCTTTGGCTCTTTGGGATGATGCCATGCGAGAAAAGGAACACTTAATGTGCAATAGGACCAAACTCCATCCCAAAGTTCAGAGATAATAGAGGCCCTCCCTTTCTTCCTGCTTCTCCCTTTCTAGGAATGCAGGCTAAGGTGCCACTTGGAAAGAAAGTATGAAAATGTTTCAATATTGGAAAGACTTGGCTGAGGGAAGGTTTCTCTGTGTATCTGTGAGGGACAGTGGAGAGGGGAGGAGAGGAAGTAGAGAGGGTAACTCTGTGGGGCTCTAGGGGGAAAAGTTAAGGGAATCAGCAAGTTTATTTCTATCTGTCCAACTCAGGTCACTAAAGGGAAAGGAGAATTGAGGGAGGCAGACTGCATGCAGAGCCCATAAGGATATTCATATGCTTTATACTCCCAGAACTCCAAGGGTTCCAGAGTCTTAAATAGCATTATGCCAGCATTTAAGACATGCAGAAAGGTATAAAGAATAAAATGAAAACCAGTATGTATTGTGTATACATGTCCCATCTCCTCCCCCTGCATCCTACCCCAAAAGTAATCACTATCCTAAATTTATTGTTTACCATTGCATGCTTTCCAGGGTTTTACTGCATACTAATCACTTTGCATCTTCTGAAACCTTATTTACATCTGTAGAAATAAACAGAAGTAACAGAAAAACAAAATGAAAGCAGCTTAAACAGGATACATATTTATTCTTCTATCACATACAAGAAAGTTGGAAGTAAGCCAGCACCATTGATATATTAGTACCTAGGAATCTGTTTCCGGAGAAGGAAATAGCAACCCACTGCAGTATTCTTGCCTAGAGAATCCCCTGGACAGAGGATCTTGGTGGGCTGCTGTCCATGTAGTCAAGCGACTTAGCGTGCATGCATGCATTGGAGAAGGAAATGGCAACCGACTCCAGTATTCTTGCCTGGAGAATCCCAGGGACAAAGGAGCCTGGTAGGCTGCCCTCTAGGGGGTCACACAGAGTCGGACATGATTGAAGCTACTTTACAGCAGTAGCAACAGCAGCAGGAATCCATTTCATCTAGCTCATGGCTTCCATTTTCTGCATCATCTTATAGTCTAAAGTTAGCTGCTAGAGTGTTTCAGCCATTATGGTCACCTTGCTGGCTAGGAGAAGGGGAAAAGGAAGAAGGACCAAAAAAAAAAAAAAAAGAGAGAGTGGGTGATTAGCAGCTGAGCATAACTCCTTTAAGAGGTCCTGGAAATTCTAGTCATCATTTACACTTACAGCTCCTTGGTCAGAACTAAATCACATGACCTTATCAAGTTGCAAGGTCCCCTTTATTCTGGAAAGCAGTTTGCCAAGTAATGTTGGTGTTCTATTACTAAGAGGGAAGCAAGAGTGGCTTAAGCAATTGTATTCTCTGCAAAGATTCAAATCTATGCTAGTTTTCATTTAATTGCATTTGTGAGATTCATCTTGTTATAGCTCCAGTTCATTAATTTTCACTGTAATATACTATGTCATTTGTGAATGTTCTCCAACTTATTTACCCAGTCTCCTGTTTATGTTTTTTTTTTTTTTTAATTCCCTTTTGAGATTATTGAAAACAAAGGTTTACAGAAATGAAGCTATGAGCATCCTCATATGTCTTCTGGTTCATACACATGAGTGTTTCTTTAGGGCTCCTAATGGGGAGTGGAATTGCAAGGTCATAGGTGTGTACTTCTCCAACTTTCCAAGATATTACTAATTTTCTCAAAGGTGATAGCACCATTTTATTGACCCCAGTCAACAGTGTCCCTCAAACTCTACTTTCTCAACAACTCTTGGTATTCTGAGACCTTTTAGGTCTTTGCCTTTGATGTATGTAAAATAGCTTCCCACTGTGGCTCCTTTTTGCATTTCCTTGGATATTAATGTAAATGAATATCATTCATGGGTTTTTTTTTTTTTTGACAACCCACGTTTCATCTTTTGTAAACTGTCCATCTTTTTTGTTAATTTTTCAGACATCAGGTTGTTTGCTTTCTTCTTTTTGGATCTTTATGTCTCCTGGTTACTAATCCTTTGCCAGTTATGTGTGTTGAAGATATTTTTCTCCCAGCTGGGATTTGCCCTCTCACTTAATCTATAGTAACTTTTGATTAATAGAAGTTTTAAATGGTAGTGTAGATGAATTCACCCTATTTATAGTTTTTATCTTAAATATTTTCTACCCCAAATTCAAAATGTTTCTCTTTCACATTTTAATCTTCAGTTTGCTTATACATAAAATTTATTTTCTGAGATAAAGCTCCAATTTCCCTTTTTACCATTTAACTAATTAATTATTAATCCTAATACCACGTATTAAGTTGTCCTTATTTTCCTCATATAGTCTGCAATGCCAGGAATGAAATATATTCTTTCCAGATATTGATAGACGGACTTATTTTTGGTTCTTTCATATTTTTCAGTAGTTCACTTGCCCATCATTCTGTCAATAAGGCACTGTCCTGAAGCTAGTGTGCGATTAATAGCGTGAAGGACAAGTAGACTCATGAAACAAGGAAAGAGCCAGTGTTTTCTTGTGTTCTGTGTCCTTTTATGTGACGGTCAGTCAGGTGCAGTCACAAAGGAGACACAGAAAACCCAGGAACACAAAGTCTATTATGCTCACAGGTTCTACAGAGGAGGTTACAACAGCTCTCTCCTCTCTGGTATTTAAGCTGCACAGTCTAGCAATTTTGGTCCCTCTGGACTATAACTCTGTCTTCTGAAGTCAGAGAGTCTACCTAACTCTCCCTGGGTGTGCATCGCTGTAACCTGGCATGGTAACTCTCTCAAGGAATAGTCTGGGGCAAACACAGGGCTCATCTCACTTGTTTCTCATAATTCAGGAATCACTGTCCTTCATTGCCTGATGTCCAATGTCACACACAAAAAAATTTTTTTTCATATATATTGTCCTTTTTCTTTGTTTTTTCAGGCATAGGATAAATCTGGTCCTTGTTACTCCAAACTGACTGAAAAAAATAATCTAATCAATTCCCATTTTTTTTCAATATCCATACAAACTCCAGTAAAGACAATGATTGAAATAACAATGAATTCATACAAATGGGAATATTATGATATCAGGTCTTCCTATTAGTGATATGCATGTGTGGTGTGCATGTGTGTGTGTTCAGTCTTATCTGACTCTTTGTGATGCCGTGGACTCTAGCCTGCCAGACTCCTCTGTCTATAGGATTTTCCTTGCAAAAATACTGGAGTGGGTTAACATTTTCTTCTCACAGGGATCTACCTGACTTAGGGATTGAACCTCTATCTCCTGTGGCTGCTGCATTGACAGGTGGATTCTTTACCACTGAGCCACCAACGAATCCCATTAGTGATATGAAACACATGTAAATAACTTCAATACAAACATGGTATATCTCTCAATTTTTAAAGATTTATAAACAAAGTTTTATAATTTTATCCATTAAAAGTGAAGTTGCTCAGTCATGTCCAACTCTTAGCAACCCCATGGGCTGTAGCCTACCAGGCTCCTCCATCCATGGGATATTCCAGGCAAGAATACTGGAGTAGTTTGCCATTTCCATCTCCAGGAGATCTTCCCAACCCATGGGATTGAACCCAGGTCTCCCGCATCGTAGGCAGATGCTTTACCGTCTGAGCCACAAGGGAAGATCTAGAGGGAAGATCTAAAGGGAAGATACTTTATCCATTAAAGTATTGTATATTTTTGTTAGATTTATTCTTAATACTGTTATCTATCCCTACAGTTATAAAAGCTAGCTTTCAAAAATTAATTTAAAAAATATATTTCTATATTTTTTAGTTAGTGTTTTGGAATGTAGTTGACATATATGTTGATTTTAAATCTAGGAACCTTCCTAAACTCTCTTATGAATTAGAATATCTTAATTCTTTTGGATTTTGTATGTAGACAATTGTAAGATCTGTGTACAATTATACTTTTTTCCTTCTTTCTAATATTCATACTTTTTCTTTCCTTTTCTCTTCTCTCTTCTTTCCTTTCTTCTTTCTTTCTTTGTTTCTCCCTCTCTTTCTTTCCATATCATTGCACCAACCTGAATCTCCAGCTCAGTGATCAATACTGAATACAAGTGGTGGTAACAGGACTTCCTGTCTCATTCCTAGTTTCAAAGAGAATTTTCTAACATTTTGAGGTTTGCTATAGGTTTTCATAAGGTCCTATGTTGGTCCTTATTCCCCTCTCAGCTTAAATAGTCATTGAACATTTGCAACATGAAAGGAACTGTGCTAGGTCAATGAAGTAGACAAGGATACACAAGACATGATTCCTACCTCAAGAAACTGATGGGATCATTAGTGATATAAAATATATACAAATGTAACTTTAATACAGAGCAGACTGGAAAGTGACAAGTGAAAGATACAAACCAAGAGTTTAGATATTTCATCAATTCCTTGCAAGATTCAACTGAATAAATAAATTTTGAATATCTACTCTGTGCAAGGATTAAGGAAGGCTCTGTAAAGAGGCTACTTAAATCTTAAATATTTCTAAAAATTAAATGACTCAACTCTTAGGTTAGTAGTAAGGTTAAGTTTATGTTCAGTGTTTTGATTATTTAAATATTTAGACCTCAAAACCCCAAGATTTTAAGAAAAGGAAAAGGCCAACTTTATCAGCAGGATAGTGTTAAAGTCTGAAGTGTACTGTAACCAAAAAAGGGATATATTTTATGTCATTGTTACGGGAAGTATTTTTTTAGGAATGAAAGATCAGCTAAAAAGATACATTTTAGACATAAATTTTTAAAATAGAGATGTGAAAGTGCAAAGCTATCTTCAGAGAAATAAGGACAAAAATTACTGCCCATGGATAATTGCTTTTAGTGCCTTTAGAATTTGAGTCTTTGTAATTTTGTACTTAAATTCAATCCAGTAATTTGCAAGGGGAAAAAAGTCATCTTCAAGGGCTTTGGATAAAGCCACTTGGTATGTTATTCTCATTGTTATGAAATTAGATGTAAAACATGATTGTACCCACTTCTCACTATTATAAAAAGAAGTGAATATTCATATTCCTAAATCATTTGTCCTTGGTAATATTACATATGGAGAAGGAAATGGCAACTCACTCCAGTACTCTTGCCTGGAAAATTCCATGGATGGAGGACCCTGGTGGGCTATAGTCTATGGGGCTGCAAAGAGTCGGACACGAGTGTGGGACTTCACTTTCTTTCTTTCTTTCCTTCAATGTTACATATATCCTACGACTAAATAAATAAATAAATAAAAGACTTCTTCCAACATTTTCCTGTGTAAAACATGCATTTACCTTATTATTGTTAGTATTTTATAGCAAAAATCTTGCCTGGCTTAGTTACATGAAAAGTCAGAAAAAGTGGAACCTAAATCTCTGGGGTTAAAGTGTAATAACGCTAGAGAAAAAATAAAAGAAAGATGAAAATGATCAAGAATTTTCCATACCAGTGAGACCAAGAATTATGCCTGAGAAGTACCAATTCAATTGAATCAGTAGGAAGTCACTGGTGACCTTATGGAGACCATTTCTGATGAAATGACAGGAAAGCCCTTAGGTGTGAAAGATGAAGAGAAAGTGAGGGAGAGGAGACAGGAATATAGACAATTCTTCCCAGACATGAGTCAACTGCTGTGCCTCAAATTCCCTCGGGAGAGTTGACCCCATAGAGATGCATAACAGAACTTTCACTGGTCCAAATCAAAGATTTGGTACAGATTATGTAGGAAGTTGTTTATAAAACTACATTAATTCATACATGACTATTAAAAAGCAGAGATGTCTAGTCAAAGCTATCATTTTTCCAGTAGTCATGTATGGATGTGAGAGTTTGACTATTAAGAAAGCCGAGCACAGAAGAATTGATGCTTTAGAACTGTGGTGTTGGAGAAGACTTTTGAGAGTCCCTTGGACTGCAAGGATACCAGTCAATTCTAAAGGAAATCAGTCCTGAATATTCATTGGAAGGACTGATGCTGAACTGAAGTTCCAGTACTTTGGCCAACTGATGTGAAGAACTGACTCATTGGAAAAGACCCTGATGCTGGGGAAGATTGAAGGCAGGAGGAGAAGGGGACAATAGAGGACCAGATGGTTTGATGGCATCACCAACTGGATGGACATGAGTCTGAACAAGCTCCAGGAGTTGGTGATGTAGAGGGAAGCCTGGTGTGCTACAGTCCATGGGGTCACAAAGAGTTGTACACAACTGAGTGACTGAACTCAACTGAATTGAATATTCATTTAGTTTAAAAAGTCACCTCTTGCTCTGAGATATTGACCTTCCAAAGTATCTGTCTTCTGTTGGTGGAGGTGGGGAGAATGAGGAAAAACATTCTTTCTGCTCAGAAATCAGTTCAGTTCAGTCGCTGTCGTGTCCAACTCTTTGTGACCCCATGAATCACAGCACACCAGGCCTCCCTGTCCATCACCAACTCCCAGAGTTTACCCAAACTCATGTCCATCGAATCAGTGATGCCATCCAACCATCTCATCCTCTGTCATCCCCTTCTCCTCCTGCCCCCAATCCCTCCCAGCATCAGGGTCTTTTCCATTGAGTCAACTCTTTGCATGAGGTGGCCAAGTACTGGCATTTCAGCCTTAGCATCAGTCCTTCCAATGAACACCCAGGACTGATCTTTAGGATGGACTGGTTGGATCTCCTTGCAGTCCAAGGGACTCTCAAGAGTCTTCTCCAACACCACAGTTCAAAAGCATCAATTCTTCGTTGCTCAGCCTTCTTCACAGTCCAACTCTCACATCCATACATGACCACTGGAAAAACCATAGCCTTGACTAGACGGACCTTTGTTGGCAAAGTAATGTCTCTGCTTTTGAACATGCTGTCTAGGTTGTCATAACTTTCCTTCCAAGGAGTAAATATCTTTTAATTTCATGGCTACAGTCCCCATCTGCAGTGATTTTGGAGTCCAAAAAAATGAAGTCTGACACTGTTTCCACTGTTTCCCATCTATTTCCCATGAAGTGATGGGACCAGATGCCATGATCTTCGTTTTCTGAATGTTGAGCTTTAAGCCAACTTTTTCAGTCTCCTCTTTCACTTTCATCAAGAGGCTTTTGAGTTCCTCTTCACTTTCTACCATAAAGGTGGTGTCATCTGCATATCTGAGGTTATTGATATTTCTCCCGGAAATCTTGATTCCAGCTTGTGCTTCTTCCAGCCCAGTGTTTCTTATGATGTACTCTGCATAGAATTTAAATAAGCAGTGTGACAATATACAGCCTTGATATACTTCTTTTCCTCTTTGGAACCACTCTGTTGTTCCATGTCGAGTTCTAACTGTTGCTTCCTGACCTGCATACAGGTTTCTCAAGAGGCAGGTCAGGTGGTCTGGTATTCCCATCTCTTTCAGAATTTTCCACAGTTTATTGTGATCCACACAGTCAAAGGTTTTGGCATAGTCAATAAAGCAGAAATAGATGTTTTTCTGGAACTCTCTTGCTTTTTTCCATGATCCAGCGGATATTGGCAATTGATCTCTGGTTCCTCTGCCTTTTCTAAAACCAGTTTGAACATCCGGAAGTTCACAGCTCAAGTATTGCTGAAGCCTGGCTTGGAGAATTTTGAGCATTACTTTACTAGTGTGTGAGATGAGTGCAATTGTGCGGTAGTTTGAGCATTCTTTGGCATTGCCTTTCTTTGGAATTGGAATGAAAACGGACCTTTTCCAGTCCTGTGACCACTGCTGAGTTTTCCAAATTTGCTGGCATATTGAGGGCAGCATTTTCACAGCATCATCTTTTAGGATTTGAAATAGCTCCACTGGAATTCCATCACCTCCACTAGTTTTGTTTGTAGTGATGCTTTCTAAGGCCCACTTGACTTCACATTCCAGGATGTCTGGCTCTAGGTGAGTGATCACACCATTGTGATTATCTGGGTTGTGAAGAGCTTTTTTGTACAGTTAGTAGTTATAAATATTTTATTTATGACTTTAAAAAAAACGGACTTAATACAATTTTTTAAGTTGATAGCTGTACATTTTTCTTTCATTTTTGTTTTTGCTTTGTTTGGAGGTGGGGCAAAGGGGAGGCACCCAGGATTCCAAGTCTTGGAATCAGGTTTCTTTATGTGGAAGAAAAACTCCCCTAGATAGATAATCTATTCCCAGAGCCAATCTACGTTGGATACTCAGGCTTCCTCTCAGGTGCCTGTCTTCTTTCTCCTGGAATATGATTCCTCAGCTGCCCTGCCCTATGGAACATACAGAGTCCCACATGGAGGCCCACTTCATTTTCTTCTCAGCCCAACAGCAAGCAGCAATGAGACAGAAGAGAGCAGAAATGAACCTCTTTAGTTGTAGGATAGCTGACCATCAGCTTTGGACAGCTCAGAGCCCTGCACACTCTTGATTAGAGCATCTGTCCATTTGGCTATGCCAGGTGTGGTAGTTCTCTTACAGTTCTGTGTTATGGCAGTGAGATCATATAGAGTTCATGCTACCATCAGTTTGCAAGAGCCTGTAGATTCTTTTACTCCTGCTCTCCTGACATAAAAAGATGATGATATGGTTGGAGTTTCATTGACAGAAAGTCCTTTTAACCCTATAAATCAGCCCTATTAAATTACTCCTCATTTACCAAAACATGATTTGTTCACAAATGACAGATAGCAAGAATAATGTGAACGTGTCCCAGGATATGTCTGTTTGGAAGTTGTGACAGAATGTATTTTCCAAGAGGGCCACACAAGATCTACTTTTTTATGTGATTTTCTTATGATGTGATGTTGATACTTTTCCAATTAAGAGCGCATGTCTATGTTATTATCCCTTGAATCTTGGTGTCCTGGGACTGTGGCTGAATGATATTATGTGACTTCCAAGGCTAGATCATAAAAGATACAACTTCCATTTGCTTCTCTTGAGATGCTTTCTCCTAGAATCCAGCCACTGTACCATGAGGAAGTGAAGGGGCCGCATGTGGGAGATCCGGCCCATAGCTTCAGCTGAGACCCCAGCAGACTACCAGTTTTGACTGCCTGACATTTGGGTGAACAAGCATTCAGATAATTATAGCCCCCATCTGTTATCACAGTCTTCCCAGGTGAAGCTTCAGGCATTATGGGGCAGAAACAAGCTGTGACCAGTGTGCCTTGTCTGTGTTCCTGACCCACGAAATCTCTGAGCATAGTATAACTTTTTTTGTTTTAAGCCACTAAGATCATATGGCTTCTTATGCAGTGATAGATAAATGACAAAGATGCTTGTTTCTTGGTTATGAGATAATAATAAACCTAATGTTTATTGGTTCCGGCAACAGATGAGAAACTTACAGTACTTTCTCATTTAACCCTTAAAATGAGCCCTTGAAGTAGGTATTACCTATGAATCCCATTTTGTTGATGAACAAACCAATGAATAAAGGCATGGGGACAACTTCATGGAACACAGATATGTTTTATATTTTCATAATTAGTGCCATGTTATCTCTCTTAAATATTTCTCTCCTCTTTTTTTCTATACACCAATGATATTGGATCATTCAATGCAGAATAACTTTGTTTAGTTTGAACTACTTTTGGAAAAATCCAAATTCAGAGTAAATAAACTAAACCTATGAATGCAAACTCATAGTTTGCATTTCTTATTAGAGACATTACAAAACAAGTTAATGGGAAAATCCTGGCAAATACTTGGCTCATGGAGAAGAGTATAATAAAACGATTTCTATAAAGAATATAAACCACAACATTCTGTTCTAAATGATATATAGCTGACCTTCAACATTGTATTAGTATCAGGTTCCTAGTACAGTAATTCAGTGTTTCTATATATTAGAAAATGATCACCACAAGTCTAGTTACCATGTTTCACCACACAAAGATTTGCCAATATTATAAACTACATCCCTGTGCTGGACATTTCATTCCTGTGACTCACTTATTCTGTAACTGGAGGTTTCTATCTCTTAATCTCCTTCACTTATTCTCTTATCTCCCCACCTCCTCTCCTCTGGCAACATTTGTTTTCTGTAACTCTGAGTCTATTTCTGTTTTGTTTGTTCATTTTTTCTTTTTCAGACTTCACATATGCGTGAAATCATATGGTGTCTGTCTTTCTCTATCTGACTTATTTTACTTAGTGTAACACTCTCTGAATCTATCCGTGTTGTTGTAAATGGCAAAATTTCATTCTTTTTTATGCCTGAGTAATATCTCACAGTCTAAATACGTCATATCTTCTTTATCCATTCCTCTACTGATACACATTTGAGTTTCTTATAACTTAACTATAGTAAATAATGTTGCAATGAATATCAGTTCAGTTCAGTTCCATTCAGTCGCTCAGTCATGTCCTAATTTTTGCGACCCCATGGATGCAGCATGCCCAGCCTCCCTGTCCATCACCAACTCCTGCAGTTACTCAAACTCATGTCCATTGAGTCGGTGATGCCATACAACCATCTCAGCCTCTGTCATCCCCTTCTCCTCCCGCCTTCAATCTTTCCCAATATCAGGGTCTTTTCCGTGAATATAGGGGTGCATATATCTTTTCAATTTAGTATTTTTGTATTTTTTGGAAAAATACCCAGAAGCAGAATTGATATATCATGGTAGTTCTATTTGTAATTTATTCAGAAACCTCCATGGTGCCTTCTGTAATGGGCATACCCAAAAAAGATATCCTTTTCATCATAGGGGACTAGAATGCAAAAATAGGAGTCAAGAGATACCTGGAGTAACAGGCAAATTTGGCCTTGGAGTACAAAATGAAGCAGGGCAAAGGCTAACAGAGTTTTCCTGAGACAATGCACTGGTCATAGGAAACATCCTCTTCCAACACAGAAGAGAAGACTCTACACATGGACATCACCAGATGGTCAACACCGAAATCAGATTGATTATATTCTATGCAACCAAAGATGGAGAAGCTCTACACAATCAGCAAAAACAAGACTGGGAGCTGACTGTGGCTCAGATCATGAACTCTTTATTGCAAAATTCAAACTTAAATTGAATAAAGTAGGGAAAATCATCAGACCATTCAGGTATGACATAAATCAAATCCCTTATGATTCTACCGTGGAAATGACAAATAGATTCAAAGGATTAGATCGGATAGACAGAGTGTCTGAAAAACTATGAATGGAGGTTCATGACATTGTACAGGAGGCAGGGATTAAGACCATCCCTAAGAAAAAGGCAAAATGGTTGTCTGAGGAGGCCTTACAAACAGCTGAGAAAAGAAGAGAAGCTAAAGGCAATGGGGAAAAGGAAAGATATACCCCTTTGAATGCAAAGTTCCAAAGATTAGCAAGGAGAGATAAGAAAGCCTTCCTCAGTGATCAGTGCAAAGAAATAGAGGAAAACAATAGAATGGGAAAGACTAGAGATCTCCTCAAGAAAATTAGAGATACCAAGGGAACATTTCATGCAAAGATGGGCACAATAAAGGACAGAAATGGTATAGACCTAACAGAAGCAGAAGATATTAAGAAGAGGTGGCAAGAATACACAGAGGAACTATACAAAAAAGACCTTCATGACCCAGATAATCACAATGGTGTGATCATTCACCTAGAGCCAGACATCCTGGAATGTGAAGTCAAATGGGCCTTAGAAAGCATCACTACGAACAAAGCTAGTAGAGGTGATGGAATTCCAGGTGAGCTATTTCAAATCCTAAAAGATGATGCTGTGAAAGTGCTGCACTCAATATGCCAGCAAATTTGGAAAACTCAGCAGTGGTCACAGGACTGGAAAAGGTCAGTTTTCATTCCAATCCCAAAGAAAGGCAATGCCAAAGAATGCTCAAACTACCGCACAATTGCACTCATCTCACACGCTAGTAAGGTAATGCTCAAAATTCTCCAAGCCAGGCTTCAACAGTACATGAACTGTGAACTTCCAGATGTTCAAGCTGGATTTAGAAAGGCGGAGGAACCAGAGACCAAAAGGCAGAGGAACCAGCCAACATCTGCTGGATCACTGAAAAAGCAAGAGAGTTCCAGAAAAACATCTATTTCTGCTTTATTGACTATGCCAAAGCTTTGACTGTGTGGATCACGAAAAACTGTGGAAAATTCTGCAAGAGATGGGAATACCAGACCATCTGACTTGCTTCCTGATAAATCTGTATGCAGGTCAAGAAGCAATAGTTAGAACTGGACATGGAACAACAGACTGGTTCCAAATTGGGAAAGGAGTATGTCAAGGCTGTATATTGTCGCCCTGCTTATTTAACTTGTATGCAGAGTACATCATGTGGAATGCTGGGCTGGATGAATCACAAGCTGGAGTTAAGATTGCCAAGAGAAATATTAGTAACCATCAATAATCATCAGATATGCAGATGATACCGCATACCACTCTATGATAGAAAGTCAAGAAGAGCTAAAGAACCTCTTGATGAAAGTGAAAGAAGAGAGTGTAAAAGTTGGCTTAAAACTCAGCATTCAGAAAACTAAGATCATGGCATCTGGTCCCATCACTTCATAGCAAATAGATGGGGAAACAGTGGAAACAGTGACTGACTTTATTTTTTGAGGTTCCAAAATCACTGCAGATGGTGACTGTAGCCATAAAATTAAAAGATGCTTGCTCCTTGGAAGAAAAGCTATGACCAACATAGATAGCATATTAAAAAGCAGAGACATTACTGTGCCAACAAAGGTCCATCTAGTCAAAGCTATAGTTTTTCCAGTAGTCGTGTATGGATGTGAGAGCTGAACTACAAAGAAAGCTAAACACTGAAGAATTGATGCTTTTGAAATGTGGTGTTGGAGCAGACTCTTGAGAGTCCTTTGTACTGCAAGGAGATCAAATTAATCAATCCTGAAGGAAATCAGTCCTGAATATTCATTAGAAGGACTGATGCTGAAGCTGAAACTCTAGTACTTTGACCACTTGATATGAGGAATTTACTTATTGGAAGAAACCCTGATGCTGGGAAAGATTGAAGGCAGGAGGAGAAGGGGACGACAGAGGATGAAATGGTTGGATGGCATCACCCACTGGATGGACATGAGTCTGAGCAAGCTCTGGGAGTTGGTGATGGACAGGGAAGCCTGGCATGCTGCAGTCCATGGGGTCACAAATAGCTGGACGTGACTGAACAACTGAACTGATACCAATTTACATTCCTATCAACTGTGTAGGAGGGTTCCCTTTTCTTTACATCCTCACCAACACTTCTTATCTGTTGTCTTTTTATAATAGGCATTTTGACAGGGACGGAGGTGATATTTCATTGTGATTTAGATTTACCTTTCTTTGACAATGAGTGATATTTGGCCTCTTTCCATATGTCTATTGGCCATATGCATGACTTGATTTTGAAAAAATGACATCTATTCAGGTCCTCTGCCCACATTTAATCAGATTGTTGTTAAGTTCTTTGTATAGTTTGGATGTTAATCTCTTATCAGGTATATCATTTTCAAATATCTTCTCCCATTCAGTAAGCTTCCTGTTGGTTTTGTTGATAGTTTTCTTAGCTGTGCAAAAGTTATTTTGGTTTAATGTAGTCCTATTTTGTTGCTTACTTTTTTGTCTAAGATGACATATACAAAAAAAATATTGCTAAGACATGTCAAAGTGCGTACCCCTTGTGTTTCTTACAAGGAGTGTTATGGTCAGGCCTTACATTTGTCTTTTATTCACTTTGAGTCTATTTTTGTGTATGGTGTGAGAAAGTACTCCAATCCGATTCTTGTGCATGTAGCTGCTCAGTTTTTCCAACACTGTCTATTGATGAAGCTGTCTTTTCCACATTGTATATTCTTGCCTCCTTTGCCGTAGATGAATTAACTATATAAGTATGCATTTACTGGGCTCTTTTCTCTGCCCCATTCATCTATGTGTCTGTTTTTGTGCCAGTACCATGTTGTTTTGATTACTGTAGCTTTGTAGTATGGTTTGAAATCAGGCAGCATGATCCTCCAGGCTTGTCCTACTTTTTTCACAATTGTTTTCTTTGTTTAGGGTCTTTTGTGTTTCCATACAAATTTTAAAATTATTTGTTCTAGTTCTATAAAAAAGTGTCACTGGCATTTTGATAGGGATTGAGTTGAATCTGTAAATTGCCTCAAGTAGTATGGACATCTTAACAATATTAATTCTTCTAATCCATGAGCATTGGTGTATCTCTCCATTTGTTTGCATTGTCTTCACTTTCTTTCATATTCAGTGTCTTATAGTTTTCCCAGTACAAGTCTTTTACCTCCTTGGTTAGATTTATTCTTAGGTATTTTATTCTATATTATGCAGTTATAAATGGGATTTTTTTCTAAATTTTCTCTTTCTGTTAGTTATTGTTACTGTATAGAAACAACAGATTTCTGTATATTAATTCTGTATTCTTCAAATTTACTGTATTCATTTATTAATTCTAATAGTTTTTTGGTGACATCTTTCAGATTTTCTACATATAATATCATGTCATCTGCAAAAAGTGACAATTTTACTTCTTCCTTTCCAATTTGGGTTCCTTTTTTTTTTTTCCTTATACATTTGCTGTGGCTAGGACTTCCCCATACTATGTTGCATAGAAGTAGTGAGAGTAGGCATCCTTGTCTTGCTCCTGATCATAGAGGAAGTGCTTTCAGCTTTTTACCGTTGAGTGTGATGTTAGGTGTGGGCTTATTATATATGGACTTTATTATGTTGAGATATATTCCCTTTATACCCACTTCGTTGAGTTTTTATCATGGATATTGAATTCCTCTGTATCAACTACTCTTGATCCCTTATAGTGTATTCTTCATTTCAGTTATTGCATTATTAAGCTTTGCTTTTCTTTGTATTTTCTAACTTTTGTTAACCTTCTCACTGCATTCATCCATTCTTTTCCCAGGTTCATTATTTTTTAATCATTACTTTTATCTCTTTTTTGGGTAGATCACTTATCTCCACTTTAATTCCTCTTCTGAAGTTTTAGCTTGTTCCTTCTTTCAGAATTTATTCCTTTGTTGCCTCATTTTGCCTAGTTCTCTCTGTTTTTATTTCTATGTATTAGATAGATTAGTTACATTTCCCAAACTTGGAGAAGAGGTCTTATATAGGTCCAGTGTGGCCCAGCAACACACTCTCTTCCGGGCCCCAAACCTATATGCTCTAGGGGACCCCCTATTGGCCCTTCTGTTGTAGCAAAGCCAGCTCTTGTGGGCATGCTGGTAGTCAAAGCTGGCCCCTCGCCTGGTTGGATGGCAGGCACTTCCTCCTGGGGTGGGGAGTACTAGTCCACTGGTGGGCAGGGCTGTGTCTCAGTGCTGCTGGCTGCAGTGCCTGGCATCACACTCTTATGTTTTGTTATAAGGAACTCACAGAGCTCTTCTAAGTAACTATCATCACTTGTTAACCATAATTCTGTCTATTTTGAAGGTTTAGAGTGGTGTAATTGAGTTGTACAGAATCAGACACTCAACAGGAGGGTAAGGAATAGTACTACTTGTACTTCCTAGTCCATGTTCTGGCCTCTCTATTTATCTAACTGCAGTTACTTAACTCATTTATTATTAATTTTCTAAGCTACAAATACCTATTATACACCAACACTGTGTCAGGCACAAATCCCAAAGTGATGAAGAAGTATTTTTGAATCATTAGTTTATTTATTTTTAAATTTTGCTGTCTCTTTTTTTTTAGCTCTTTCCCTCAGTTAAGGTAGTTAAGTTTTTCTAGATTCATAGATTAATGGAAATTGTATGAAACACAAAACAAAGAAAATAGTGTCCCTTTGCTTTTGAGTTTCAGAAGATTAGGCCCTCAGGGGAAGAGAGAGAGAAACTCAAAAATAAGAGTGAGGCTTCTATTTATCCCTTCTCCTGCTCCTTCTAGGAAAAGGTTCTCTGAATTGAGAGAAGAGTTGGAGGAAGGTAATAGGAGTGCAGACACCTGTGGGTCCTGCCTGGAACAGGGCCCAGTGCCTGTCCCCAGGGACACCCATGTAGTAGCCCTACAACTTGGGTGCAACCCCAGGGAAGTGCATCAGGGACCGCCTTGAATTAGATTCTGTTTGCCTGCCTTGGGAGAGTGGGAATTTGTGAACAAAAATGAATTTTTAAAATAGCCATACTTTTGCACACTAGTGTTAAGGACAGTAATTTTTCTTAACCAAACTAGGTTTGGAGATTACATCTTTGGAGAGAAACACAATAAATAAGCAAGCAAGTAAATAAATAAAATAACTATAGGCTGTGAAAAGCATTAGGAAGGAAGTGAATAGGATGATACAGAATAATTAGGAGCTCTACCTATCTAGGATGATCAGGAAAAGCCCGAAAGAACAGCCAGCACAAGGCCCTGAGATGTAAAAAAAGTTTGGCTTGTTCTGTACTCCAAAGAAGTCCAGCTGTGTGGAGTGAGGATTGGGATAAAATTGGACAGGTGGGCAAGGATCAGAATAGAGGGCCTTGTGGGCCATGATATGGAGTTGGGGTTCAATTTTATGTGCAATAAGATGCCGTTGAAGGGTTTTAAGCAGGAAAAATCAGAGTCAAATCTATAATTGAGCTTTAAGAATATGAATCAGGCTGTTGTGTGGGGACTGGACTGTTGGGGAGAGGGACAAGAATGGGAGTGTGGCACCAATGAGAGGCTCCTACAGTGGTCCAGCTCAGAGATGATGAAATCTTGAACCAAAGGGGAACATGAAATGGAAAGAAAACAGTAAGAAAAATATAATATACATTTTAGATATGGGATCAGGAGATCTGGCTGGGACATCTGACTTTGGGAAGAAGCATGAGTGGGTATCAGGATGACTTCTAGGTATCTGGCTTTAATAACCAGGGAGATGTTAGGGGCATTTCCTAAAATGGGGAGTAGGTGATGCTGGAGGATGGGAATACCTTTTCTGGGTTATGGTGCAAAATCCGTTGTTCCATTTAGATTTGTTCACTTAATAGAACAGGAAATCACCCACATGGAGTTGTCAGGAAGGTATTTAGGTATGGGGTTCAGAGGAGAGGTCTGAGGAGATGAAATTTTGAGAATCATCACTGTATAGAAAGTGAAAGTGTTAGTCACTCAGTCGTGTCTGACTCTCTGCGATCCCATAGACTGTAGCCCACCAGCCTCCATCCATGGAATTCTCCAGGCAAGAATACTGAAATAGTAGCTGTTTCCTTCTCCAGGGGTCTTCCTGACCCAGGCATCAAACACAGGTATTCTGCATTTCGGGCAGATCCTTTACTGTTTGAGCCACCAGGGAAGCCCTTATCAACTCTGTAAATGCTCTTCAAAATCATTGACATGTAGAGATTGATTAGGGATTGAGTGAGATAGAGAAGAAAAGAGGGCATAGAACTGAGCTGGATTCCCACATTTGGAGGTCTGGCAGGTAAGGAGGACGAAGTAAGCTGGCCTTTAAACTAAAACATGTATTCATAGTTCTTTACTCTTCATGATAGCTCTGCTTGATGAATAGTGCAGCTGACAGGGAACCAACGCAAAGCAGCCTATTCCTCACATATGACTCCCTCCTCCTAAGGCTCTGACAAGTCTCCTCCACTATTAGTTTCCTCAGCTGCACAAAAAGGCCCCTGTGGTAGCAGCCACCACCTTCCTTACAAGGTTTGGCGAGAAGTGTCAAGATGGAATTAAGCTCAGGCACAAAGATTTACATCCAAATGCCAGCCATTTTCTCAGCCCTTATGAATAGCCCAGACTTTGTATTTTAGGCCTCTAGAAATACTAATAATGCACACGAAATCAAAATCATCATTCATATTATTAACAAGCATTTTTGAGTAATGTTTTGAGTAAGTGCCTAATAAAGTTTAAGAAATAAAAGTAACTCATGTTTATTAAAGAGGAATTACTAGGTCTCCATTCATAAGCTTCAATATCCTGCTTAATGGATTCCATACAACATAACATAGAAACTCAGTGAATGAATTATGGAGAAACAGTCCACAAAAATTATACGGTTTCCTTTTTTTTTTTTTTTTTTTACTGTTGTCCCCCCTCCATGAAATAACAATGAGGAGTGTAGCTTGAATAAAGCCATTTCTTACAACAGAATGAAAGCATTAAGGTGACATTGGTTGTATTTTATAGCTGCTTGGCAAAAACTTCAAAAGCTTTATGGTCAGAATGCGCCCCCTAGTGGAAGATGTAAGTAATAAAAAACGGAGAGGAAACAGAACTACACTCAAGATCTTGTGAGACTTGAGGGTAAGGAGAGGCCTGAGGACCCAGTAAATAAAATGCTTGTTGACCACCGCTGGTAAAGAGTTGTGTAAGGAAGAAGGCACTTCATCAAATATGGAAATGAATGTAGCCGAGTGGAAAGGAGAGCCTGGGGCAATTAAGCCTGCAGCCTTATGTTCTAGAATATTTGAATCATTTATGATGAATTATAAATGAAGAAGCCACTGAATGAGGCCTTGAAAAGTGGTGGAGAAGTGTGTTGTCCCAGAGCTCAGCCTGCCCCAGTGCAGATCTTGGCTCTGTGCATAGCCTTGTGGCTGTAGGGAGTCACTTGCTGTCCTCTAAGCTTCAATCAGCACATCTTTAAAGCAGAGTAATCACTGTGCCATTGTAGGTGATGGCTGTTGTGTAGGTGAGGGTTGCTTTAAGGGGCAAATGAGACAATGTTTAGAAAGTGCTTTAGTGTAGGGACTGCTGAACTGCAATAGCTGTGGCTGTTACCTACCAGGGGTGCATTTAAAATCAGGGACAGACATTTACATTTCTATTTTTAAAAATGCCTTCCAGATACAGACATTCATCAACTACAGAGGGAAGCTCTGGGGTTCTGTGAAAGCTGTCAGACCTGAGACCTTTGAATCATTCTGTAAGATACCTGGATTCAGTAAACCAGGTTGTACTTGCTCCTCTGCCATGTGTCTCAGAACATTATCCAGACACATATGGATTTGTATGAGCAATTTGATTTTACAGTTTTACAGTTGAGGTGAAGTCAGTCAGGGCTGGATAGCTGATTGAGCAGGGCTGGTGGGATGGGTGAGGTGGGACAGAGGTCGGCTTGCAGTGAGTGACAGCTGAAGGGGGAAATGGAACACCAGCCAGGGCCATGGGAAGGGCACAGGTTTACCCAAACCCTGCTGTATTCCAGGGGAACACACAAGAACATTCTCAGGGCAGTAACCATTTCCACTCAAGTGGTGACATGGTGCCAGTGGGCAAATAAAAGAATAGCAGGTTATTACAGGAAGTTTTCTGGGTTTTTGGAAACTTGCTTTAAACAAACATAAAAAGTGTTTGTTTTTTAATTCCCTCAAATGTGCTGCCAAAAATCCAGGTATTTGAAAAGGTCAAGAAGCACTGGTGCAACTAAGATTCCCTCCCTTCTAAGCAGGCTTCAAGGAGCCATGCTCATGGACGGATATGCCCACCTTGCTCATCCGGTTAAGGGGTCCACAGGCTGGGTTTTAAATACAAATTGGTGCAGTAGTCATCAGATGGGAAAGTCCATTTGAATTAACTAACATTCGGAAATTACCAGCCCTTTTCCTCACTTTAAATCAGTATAAAGGGTAAGTTTCTCTTGTTTTCTCAAATTACAAAATGACAACTCAATAAGCTTTGGAAATTAATTCACTCTAGTGAATGTTATGAAATGAAACAAAACCATCTTAATGATTCTAATCATTGGTATTGGACTTCTGAGACTTCCCCTGCATCTGTGCCATCCTCTGACTTCACTTGGCTGGCCCTCTTCTTGGCTGGCTTCACTCACAGGCCTCTCTGTTGCACCTATAATCCCTGTCCTCATTGGCTATCTTCAGTGCCCACCTAACCAATTCATTCCTCTGGGTTGCTCACACTTTTTATCCTGTCTTTTTTTTTTTCTTTTTTTAAAAAAATTGAAGTATAGTTGATTTACAATACTTCAGGTGTACAGCAAAGTGATTTGGTTATATGTATTATATACATATATTCTTTTTCAGATTCTTTTCCATTATAGGTTATTACAAGATATTGACAGTCCTGGAGAAGGAAATGGCAGCCCACTCCAGTATCTGGCCTGGAGAATTCCATGGACAGAGGAGCCTGGTGGGCTACAGTCCATGGGGTCGCAAAGAGTCAGACACGACTGAACAACTAACACACACACACACACGATATTGACTATAGTTCCCTGTCCTGTATAGTAGGTCCTTGTTTTTTATCTACTTTATATATAGTAGTGTATATATGTTAACCCCCAATCCCTAATTTATCCCTCCCCCTTTCCCCTTTGATAACCATAAATTTGTTCTCTATGCCTGTGAGTCTATTTCTGTTTTATAAATGAGTTCTTTTGTATTTTTTTCAGATTCTGCATATAAATGATATCATATGATATTTGTCTCTATCTTACATCACTTAGTACAATAATCTCCAGGTCCATCCATGTTGCTGCAAATAGCATTATTTCATTTTTTATGGCTCATATCCCATTGTATACAGGCACCACATCTTCTTTATCCATTCTTCTGTTGATGGATATTTAGTTTGCTTTGGTGTCTTGGCTATTGTAAATACTGCTCCTATGAACATTGGGAGCATGTATCTTTTTGAATTAGAGTTTTCATCTTTTCCAGATATATTCCAAAGAGTAGGGTTGCTGGATCATATGGGAACTG
Organism: Bos grunniens; assembly: GCF_055505025.1. NCBI lineage: Eukaryota > Metazoa > Chordata > Mammalia > Artiodactyla > Bovidae > Bos > Bos grunniens. Next base: position 47,480,087 of record NC_141165.1, on the reverse strand, counting down.
CTTGTTTTTAAAGGAACCTCTATGTGTGTGTTAGTCACTTAGTCATGTCCGACTCTTTGTGACTCCATGCAGTGTAGCCCGCCAGGCCTCTCTGTCCATGGGATTCTCCAAGCAGGAATACTGGAGTGGATTGCCATTTCCTTATCCAGGGGCTCTTCCTGACTCAGAGATCGAACCCGGATCTCTCCTGCATTGCAGGCAGATTCTTTACCATCTGAGCTACGGGGCAGTCTACAAAGGAACCTCCATGCTCTTGCCTATTCTTGATCTGGGCTGACAAGCATTATTGGGAGGGCTGGAGGGAACTCACCAACTGTACTATTTGAGTCCATCATGTATTTATGCTCTCAGAATCTGATCTGGGACCTCAAGGCTTCTTTCAAGTATTTCATTAATCTCTCATTGTTTCCTCACGTTCCCCGTGATGTCTGAGTCAGACCTGTTCCTCAGCCCTCGGATCCCCAGCCCCAGTACCCCTGCCTCTCACTTGTAGTAAATCATATTCCATCTTTCACTTTTGAAGAAGATCTAGGGTAACTTTTCTTGGTTCATCTTTGACTAAAACTAATTTTTACTGTCATGGTAGACATTTTCTGTGTGTCTCAGTGGGGTGTGGCCCTACCCTTCTGCCAAGGCTGATCTTGAGCTTGGCTCCCAGTCCTGCCCCCAGAGACATCTATGGTGCTCTGTTTCATCAATTCCCCCCTTTTCTGTTCCTTTGTCAACTGCTTCGTTTATGCTCTTTCCTCCTCTATTTCCAACTATACTTCCCCACCACTCACTTTCTACTCTCTTTCAAACTTCTTGAAATAGGTCTCTATGCCATTCCTGGTGACTGTGGTCCTTACTATCCAGGCTAACCCTTATCACTATCACGGTGCTCTCTCTCGAGGGCCATTGATGATCTATTTTCAGAACTTGTCTTTCTTAACCTCTCTAGAAATTACCAAATGGCTGACCATCCTCTTTTTTGTTACTCTCTCCTACCTCTGTTCACATGATTCTGCCTTCTCTGAGTGTTTTCTTTCAGTATTTATCAGTGCTAATTTTACATCTCCAATCCATTTTCTATAAGCTGCCTGAGTACTCTATCTCAAGTACAGATTTGATCATGTCATCCTTCTGTTTAAACCATTCAAGCCTCCAGTTTTAGGATCAACTCCAAATCTTAAACTGGCTCCTGGGGCTCTGTGCACCTCTTTGGCCTCACTCCTCACCACTTCCCACCCAGTCCCTATTCCACTTGTCCAAAACTCAGGCTGCTGCTCATGATGGAACACTCAAACTCTGCCTTTCCCACTTTGCCTGCCCACATCTCGTATTACCCTCTTTGACTGTCTTTGCTGGTTTTTCATATTTAAGTTTACTGTTACTTCCTCCTAGAAGGCTTGTCTGATGTCCCATGTCTTGGTTGGCTTTCTCTATTATGTGCTCCTAAGCTTGCCTTTCTATAAAGTTATCATGATGCACAAGCATCTCTGACCCCTATTATCTGGGAGCTCCATAACAAAAAGCCCTGGTGGTTAGGTCACTAATGAATTTCCAGACCTAGCACAGGAAGTGACAAATACTAGAGGCTTAATAAATATTAACTGAATGATCAAGATAATGAATTAAATGAGTTATACAATCCAAATAATAACTAATAGTAACAAAAGTAGCTAACATTTTCATAGTGCTTACTATGTGTGAGCCATAGTTCCAAGTATTTGAGTACCAAGTACTATATCAGTCACTTAATTGTTCTAACATTTTCATAATTAGGTAATAACATGTTTTGTTTTCATTTTACAAAAGAATAAACCAAAAGATGACGAAATAGTGATTTAAACCAGTGGTTAGCAATCTACTACCTTTGAGCCAAATCTGGCCAACTGCCTGGTTTTGTAAATAAAGTTTTATTGGTACACAGCCATGCCTATTTGTTTATGCATCTTCTATGGCTGCTTTTCCTCTGTGATCAAAGAGTTATGTAATTATGACCAAAACTTAGAGACTACATGGCCTGAAAAGATAAAACTACTTACTATCTGGTCTTGCATGGGTTCATATAAACCATCTACCCATCTATGTCATGTGAGGTATGCTGAAAATTATGTTTATTTATGGTATCTTATTGTTTATGTACTGAGAACACAACCTCACCATTCCCAAACATCATTTTAATTTTTTATTATAGTTATATTTTGGAAGTATTTTACAGCAAAATCTGTCATTAACATAAAATACTTTCCCTTGGTGCAGATGCTTTTCAAAACCTGTAACCTGTCTCTTTCTACTTCATAGAATTTAGAAGTTAAAGGTGCCCATGGCTTCTCTCATCTCTAAAAAATGGATTGACAAATGATGTCTAGAGACCCTGATTTGTTTCTGAAGTCAGCTGAGCATTCAAGTATACCGTCTGGGCTAAAACTCAGATCCCCGACCTCTGACAAATGCCCTAGTGGTCCTATCTCAGCCTCCCCATTGGCAGGGCACCTTGAGCAACTACTCTGCCTGAAGGAATCGTTTGGAGTCAGTGATGTAGAGTCAGAGATAGCAAGGTCGCATTGCTTATTTTCCAAATGTATAGAGCCAATTCTAAGCCTTCAACATCAATAGGATCCAGAGAGGGTCGCTAGGACTGCTGCTGTCTTTCTGCCTGAGCTTGTCTAGAATAACTCCCTGATTTCTGACTTTATCTCATTTATGCGTATGTGTATGTGTGTAGTCCCCAGTTTTCATGACCAAACCTTAAGCAAACGAGAAAAGTACCTTAAGGTCTTAACTAGGACAAATGATACTGTAGTAAATGTTGGTTTTGATAATATCTGTGCCCTGGGGTCTGTAATATGAAAATTCCAAGTGGTTATTACTCACATCAATCAGTAGAGAGCACACCAGTGCCTCAGTGGAGCTGCACAGTTCAATTAGCACACAGGGCATCTACTCCATGCAGCTCCCATCACCCAGAACCCTGTGCAGGCAGCACTGTGGGTAAGAATATGTCACAGCAAATCAACAAAATATGCAGTTTGATCAGCACATTCTGAGACATCATTAAAATATGCAACCAGATCCCCCAAGTGCATGAAAAATTAACTACAAGTTTTGTATCTTGATCAGTGTAATGAGTGAGAAGTCACTGAACAAGACTGTCAAATTGTACAGTCTGGCAAGGGGGCAGATGATTGTCTGAGAGGACCTGGGAGGGCCAGAGCCAATACTGTTGGTTTTCAAAATACCAATCCTTAGAATTCAATGTCAGAGAGAGTTGATTAGTAGGAAAATGTTATCTACCTTGTGTCCAGCAGGATGTGATGACAGTGAGAGGCTTCTGATGTAAATGAAGCATTGATTCTCCCTTTCAGGCTTCACTAAGTTTTAATGGACTCAACCATATGCCCGGAAGATCCTGCCCATGACATCATATACATATGTGTACAGCTAACAGGCAACCCCAGCCTCTTGAAATATATAAACTACTTGACCTTGAAGAGCAACTAAATAGAAGGTAATAAAAAAAACTCTGTAATCAAACTGTATCAGAGATACCCTATGCCATCGAGAAAGAAGCAGGGCTTAATAAACTAGGAATGCCCTGGCTAGAAAGTTAGTGGAGAATCTGAGTAAACTAACCCAAGTGGTTGATGATCACCAAGGAGACATGTGAATTGGATTGTCACTGAAGACTATAAGGTCAGCTGTCACGCTGATATTGGTAGGATGCTAATGAGGAGGTTCACAATCCATTTTCAACACAGCCACACATGCCTCCAGTGACTTGGCCCATGTATAAACAGGGACTTGGGCACCAGTCTATTAATTCTGCTCTGCTACTTTATCTCGGCTAACCAGCTGGCAATGCAGCTGCAAGAGTGTTGGTTTCCCAGGACATGAATTTACCTTCTTCTAAAGAGATGGGAATACCAGACCACCTGATCTGCTTCTGAGAATCCTATATGCAGGTCAGGAAGAAACATTTAGAACTGGACATGGAACAACAGACTGGTTCCAAATAGGAAAAGGAGTATGTTAAAGCTGTATATTGTCACCCTGCTTATCTAACTTATATGCAGAGTACATTATGAGAAACGCTGGGCTGGAAGAAACACAAGCTGGAATCAACGAGATGCCAGTCCAGGTTCAATGCACGATACTGGATGCTTGGGGCTGGTGCACTGGGACGACCCAGAGGGATGGTATGGGGAGGGAGGAGGGAGGAGGGTTCAGGATGGGGAACACATGTATACCTGTGGTGGATTCATTTTGATATTTGGCAAAACTAATACAATTATGTAAAGTTTAAAAATAAAATAAAATTAATTAAAAAAAAAAAAAAAGATTGCCGGGAGAAATATCAATAACCTCAGATATGCAGATGACACCACCTTTATGGCAGAAAGTGAAGAAGAACTAAAAAGCCTCTTGATGAAAATGAAAGTGGAGAGTGAAAAAGTTGGCTTAAAGCTCAACATTCAGAAAATGAAGATCATGGCATCCGGTCCCATCACTTCATGGGAAATAGATGGGGAAACAGTGGAAACAGTGTCAGATTTTATTTTTGGGGGGCTCCAAAATCACTGCAGATGGTGACTGCAGCCATGAAATTAAAAGACACTTACTCCTTGAAAGAAAAGTTATGACCAACCTAGATAGCATATGGAAAAGCAGAGACATTTCTTTGCCAACAAAGGTCCGTCTAGTCAAGGCTATGGTTTTTCCAGTGGTCATGTATGGATGCGAGTTGGACTGTGAAGAAAGTTGAGCACCAAAGAATTGATGCTTTTGAACTGTGGTGTTGGAGAAGACTCTTGAGAGTCCCTGGGACTGCAAGGAGATCCAACCAGTCCATTCTGAAGGAGATCAGTCCTGGGTGTTCTTTGGAAGGAATGATGCTAAAGCTGAAACTCCAGTACTTTGGCCACCTCATGCGAAGAGCTCACTCATTGGAAAAGACTCTGATGCTGGGAGGGATGGGGGCAGGAAGAAAAGGGGACGACAGAGGATGAGATGGCTGGATGGCATCACAAACTCGATGGACGTGAGTTTGAGTGAACTCCGAGAGATGGTGATGGACAGGGAGGCCTGGCGTGCTGCGATTCATGGGGTCGCAAAGAGTCGGACACAACTGAGCGACTGAACTGTACTGAACTAAACGGATAATGAGTTGGGCAACAGAGAGATGGCAATCCCAAATAAAAGACATAAAGCAAACCCAAATGGGGAACATTCTGCAGACAAAGGAGAAAATTGGCAGTTTGGCAAATGCTGACTTTAGGGCTGACTGCTGGTTGGGACAGAGGAGGTAGGAGAGAGACATTTTTTTTTTGTCTTCCTAAATTTGATTAGATTTTCCCAAAGAATAGCATGTGGACATACCCAGAACGATTTGGGGTCAAATGTAGTATATGGACAAACATTTTAAAATGGTAATAGTTATGATTTTATCTTCATGAATATTAGATAAAATAGATATAGCATATCAAATTCATGATTTGCCTAGCATTATTTCTTAGAGTGAGGTAAAGATACCAAAAGTGAGCCAAATTAAAGCAAATTTTAAGTATACTACGTATACAACAAGACGTGAAAATACCACGTATACAATGAGACATGATAAATGGATATGTCAAAAATCATAAAGGGCTTTTCAGATGGTTGAAGTTTAGGAAAATTGGGGCTAGAATTTTTTTTTTTTTTGGTAAGACAGTTTCATGTAATTCAGCTTAAAAAACAGTTCTGTGTATTTTTTGAAAAGATGTATATTTCTGTTTAAAATGGTTTTAAGTAGAAAAAGACGACCAGAGGGCAGGAATAAACAAATCACAGAAATTAAAGAAGGATTTCAAAATGTGTCACATCCCATTTTCATTTTTTCATTCGTTAAATGGGCCAATGGATGTTCTCCAGCCATAAGCCAGGAAAAGAAAAAGATTAAGGGTTAACAGGTATTTTTTCTACAATGTGTTTCAATGGCGCACAGTATACATGGCTCAGTTCTGTCATAGAAGCCAGACCTAGGTCTGCACAAGGGCCCTGGGAACCTCTATGAATCTCTCTTAGATCAACCAGAAAATGTAACTTTAAAAATTTATAATACACAGATGAAAGTGAAGTCGCTCAGTCGTGTCTGATTCTTTGCGACCCCATGGACTGTAGCCTACCAGGCTCCTCTGTCTGTGGGATTTTCCAGGCAAGAATACTGGAGTGGGTTGCCATTTCCTTCTCCAGGAGATCTTCCTGACACAGGGATTAAACCTGGGCCTCCCGCATTGTAGGCAGACGCTTTACTATCTGAGGCACCAGGGAAGTTCAATACACAGATGAAGCGATCTGAAAACATATCATGGGTTTGCTTATTACCTCACTGTATAGAAACATTTTTCCTGTCATTTTGCCAGAAGAAATAGCAACAACCTCAGATATATAGAGATATCATTCTAAAGACAGAACATAGGGAGGCACTAAAGAGCCTCTTGATAGGGGTGAAAGAGGAAAATGAAAAAGCTGGCTTGAAGTTCAACAATCAAAAACTAAGATAGTGGCATCCAGTCCCATGACTTCATGGCAAATAGAAGGGGAAAACGTGGAAGCAGTGACAGATTTTATTTTCTTGGGCTCCAAATCAGTGCAGATAGTGACTGCAGCCATGAAATTAAAGGATGCTTGCCTCTTGGAAGAAAAGCTATGGCAAACCTAGACAGCATATTAAAAATCAGGGACATTACTTTGCCAACAAAGGTCCATATAGTCAAAACTATGGTTTTACCAGTAGTCATGTATGGATGTGAGAGTTGGACCATAAAGAAGATTGAGTGCCAAAGAATTGATGCTTTTGAATTGTGGTGTTGGAATAGACTCTTGAGAGTCCCTTGGACTGCAGGGGGATCAAACCAGTCAACCCTAAAGGAAGTCAACCCTGAGTATTCCTTGGAAGAACCGTTGCTAAAGATGAAACTCCACTACTTTGGCTCTCTGATGACAAAGAGCTGACTTATTGTTAAGGACCCTGATGCTGGAAAAGACTGAAGGCAAAATGAGAAGGGAGTGGCAGAGGATGCAATGGTTAGATAGCATTACTAACTCAATGGATATGAATTTGAGCAAACTCCGGGAGATGATGGAAGACAGAGGAGCCTGGCATGCTATAGTCCATGGGGTTATAGAGTTGGAAATGATTTAGCTACTGAACAACAGGGACAAAGTAAGAAACTCAGATCAAGAACACACCCGTGAGGCACTAACACATTAATGAACTATCATAAAACCGTTAAAGTACTCTTGGATTACCGAAAAATAACTCTCAATTATTAAAAAATTTTAGTAAAGATTTAATTATAAATTATAGAATGTATACAAAGTATGTATGCTATGTACACACAGTGGCTCAGATGGTAAAGAGTCTTGCCTGCAATGCAAGAGACCCAGATTCGAACCCTGGGTCAGGAAGATCCCCTGGAGAAGGAAATGGCTACTCCAGTATTTTTGCCTGGAGAAGCCCATGAACAGAGGAGCCTGGGGGGCTACAATCCATGGAGTCACAAAGAGTCAGACATGACTAAGCAGCTGACATTTCACTTTCATAGCATGTATCAAAATTATGTTTGTTATGTATACATGTATGACAAGGACACACATACAAACATATGTATATTTTTAAAATAATGGTACACCTGTACCCTCCAGCCAAATTCAGTTCAGTTCAGTTCAGTTGCTCAGTCGTGTCCAACTCTGTGACCCCATGAACTGCAGCACTCCAGGCCTCCCTGTCCATCACCAACTCCTGGAGTTTACCCAAACTCACGTCCATCGAGTCAGTGATGCCATCCAACCATCTAATCCTCTATTGTCCCCTTCTCCTCCTGCCCTCAATCCCTCCCAGTATCAGTCTTATCCAATGAGTCAGTTCTTCTCATCAGGTGGCCAAAATATTGGAGTTTCAGCTTCAACATCAGTCCTTCCAACGAACACCCAGGACTGATCTCGTTTAGGATGGACTGGTTGGATCTCCTTGCAGTCCAAAGGACTCTCAAGAATTTTCTCCAACACCACAGTTCAAAAGCATCAATTCTTCAGTGCTTGGCTCTCTTTATAGTCCAACTTTCACATCCATATATGACTACTGGAAAAACCATAACCTTGACTAGACGGACCTTTGTTGACAAAGTAAAGTCTCTGCTTTTGAATATGCTGTCTAGGTTGGTCCTAACTTTCCTTCCAAGGAGTAAGCATCTTTTAATTTCATGGCTGCAAACCCCATCTGCAGTGATTTTGGAGCCCCCCAAAATAAAGTCAGCCACTGTTTCCACTGTTTTCCCATCTATTTGCCATGAAGTGACAGGACCAGATGCCGTGATCTTAGTTTTCTGAATGTTGAGCTTTAAGCCAACTTTTCACTCTCCACTTTCACTTTCATCAAGAGGCTCTTTAGTTCTTCTTCACTTTCTGCCATAAGGATGGTGTCATCTGCATATCTGAGGTTATTGATATTTCTCCCGGCAATCTTGATTCCAGCTTGTGTTTCTTCCAGCCCACCGTTTCTCATGATGTACTCTGCATATAAGTTAAATAAGCAGGGTGACAATATACAACCAGTTTAAGAAGTGGAAAATGACTAGTATTTCAGAGTTTCCAGTGTCCCCTGCCAACAGCAACCCCTTCCCCTCCTATCCCCAGGTACCAACTTGACTGTTTCACATTGATCATTCCCTTGCCTTTCTTTATAATCTTACTATGTGTGCATGTACCCCAAGCCATATTTTATCTAACATTTCCTGTCCTTAATTTTATGTTAAAGAAATCACACTGTATGGATTTCTCACAACTTGCTTTTCTTATTCAATATTGTGATTCTAATATTGACACGTGTTAATACGCCTTCAATTCAGTTCAGTCCTCAGTCGTGTCCGACTCTTGCAACCCCATGGACTGCAGCACACCAGGCTTTCCTATCCATCACCAGCTCCTGGAGCTTTCTCAGACTCATGTCCATAGATTTGGTTTATTCACTTTCACTTCTGTGTACTTTTCCAGTGAATATACCACAATAATCTATTTATAATACTGTACATGGATATTTAAATTGATTTCGTTTTTTTGTTATTATGAACAATGCAGTTTTTACAGGTCCCCTGGTATTCATGGTCAAGAACTTCCCTTGGATGTACCTTTAGGACTGGAATTGCTAGATCCTGAGTATATGTTTTCTTACTTCATAAGACAGTGTCACATTGGTTTTCCAAAAATAGTTTTGATCCTTGTTGGTTGCACCAATTGCAAAGATTTTCTCCCATTCTATGGGTTGTCTTTTCATTTTGTTTATGGTTTCTTTTGCTCTGAAAAAGCTTTTGAGTTTAATTAGGCTCCATTTGTTTTTATTTTCACTATTCTAGAAGACATTGAAAAAGATAGTGCTGCGATTTATGTTAAAGAGTGTTCTGCCTATGTTATCCTCTAAGAGTTTTATAGTATCCAGTCTTATATTTAGGTCTTTAATCCACTTTGAGTTCATTTTTGTGTATGGTGTTAAGGTGTCTTCTAATTTCACTATTTTACATGTGGCTGTCCAGTTTTCTTAGGACCATTTATTGAGAAAATGTCTTTTCTCCATTGTATAGTCTTTCCTCCTTTGTTGTAGATTAATTGACCATAGGTGCAAGGGTTTATTTCTGGGCTTTCTATACTGTCCCATTGATCTATATCTCTGTTTTTGTATAAATACAATACTATTTTGATGACTATTTCTTTATAGTATAGCCTGAGGTCAGGGAGCCTGATTCCTCCAGTGTCTATTTTTCTTTCTCAGGATTGCTTTGGCTATTCAGGGTCTTTTGTGTCTCTAAACAAGATTTTTTTTTTGTCCTAGTTCTGTGAAAAATGTAATTTGAAAGGGATTGCAGCATATCTGTACCATCTTGGGTAGTAGAATAGTCATTTTGACATTATTGATTCTTCCAATCCAAGAACATAGTATATCTTTCCATCTGTTTGTGTCATCTTTGGTTTCTCTCATCAGTTTTACAATTTTGGAGTACAGGTGTTTTGTAGGCTGCAGTCCATGGGGTCGCTAAGAGTTGGACACGACTGAGTGACTTCACTTTCACTTTTCATTTTCATGCATTGGAGAAGGCAATGGCAACCCACTCCAGTGTTCTTGCCTGGAGAATCCTAGGGATGGGGCAGCCTGGTGGGCTGCCGTCTTTGGGGTCGCACAGAGTCGGACATGACTGAAGTGACTTAGCAGCAGCAGCAGCATACGTTTATTCCTAGAAATTTTTTTTCTTTTTGATGTGATGAATTTTAAAAAAACAGTTTTATCCACTTAAACTTCCACTAAATTTACAGTAGCAACAAAAATAAAGTGACTAGATCTTTATATTATACTATATACAAAAATCAACTCAAAATAGATTAAAGAATGAAATGTAAGACCTGAAACTATAAAACTTCTAGAAGAAAACACAGGGGAGACTCTTCTTGACATTTGTCTCAGCAATGACTTCTTGGGTGTAATACCAAAAGCACAGGCAATAAAAGCAAAAATTAATAAATGAGACTACATCAAACTAAAACATTTTGCACAGCAAAGGAAACAATCAGTGGAAATAAGAGGCAACATATTAAATGAAAGAAATATTTGCAAACCATATATCTGATAAGGAGTTAGTATCCAAAATACACAACTAATTCCAACTCGGTAGCAAACCCCACCCCCAAAGGAAAAAGCAGGGGACTTGAATAGACGTGTCTTCAAAAAAGAAATACAAAGGGCCACCAGGAATATGTAAAGATGCTCAGCATCACTAACCGTCAGGAAAATGCAAATTAAAACTACCATGCAAATTTTCACTACCTGTAAGGATTGCTACTTCATTACCTGTGGGGATCTAAATTGGTGCAGCCACTATGGAAAACAACATGGAGTTTCCTCCAGAAATTAAAAATAGAACATATGACCCAACAATTCCATTGAAATCAGAATCACAAAGAGATATCTGCACTTCCATTCTCACTGCAGCATTATTCACAATAGCCAAGATATGGAAACAATATAAATGTCACTGAAAAATAAAGAAAATTCAGTGTATACATACAATAAAATAACATTTAGCCTTAAAAAGATAAGAAAATTCTGCCATACATGACACCATAAATGACCTGAAGGACACTATACTAAATGAAATAAGCCAGTCACAGAAAGACCAATATTGCATGATTCCTTTTTTGTGCTGCATCTATAATAGTCAAAGTCATAGAAGAAGAGAATAGAATGGTGATTACCAGGGCCAGGGGCAGGGGGAGTGGGGTTGTTGTTCAATGGATGGAAATTATTTTATACAAGATAAACAAGTTCGAGAGATGTGCTGTACAACACAGTTCCTATAGTTAACAATACTGTGTTGTGCACTTAAAATGTTTTCTTAAGAGAAGAGATCTCATGTTAAGTATTCTTATCAAAAACAGCAAAACCAAAAACAAAGTGAAACAAGGAACCTTTGGGGGGTGATGGATGTGTCCATTACCTTGACCTTGACTATGTTGATAGTTTCAAAACTTAGATGGAATTTTACATGGAAGTTACCATCTAATTCTGAAGTTTACATGGAAATTCAAAGGGCTGAGAATAGCTAGAATAATTTTGCAAAAGAAGAAGATGGGGCAACTTACTCTACCAAATGTGGTAATTAAGACAATGTGTTATTAGTGCAAACATAGGCTATATATTAAAAGAAGAAAACACAGAATTCAGAAACAGAGCATTCCCTAGAACGATGTGGTACAGGTGGAGATGGTAGTGCTGGTCACTGAAGAGGGGATAAACCCCTAAGTAAATGGCACCAGATTATTGGTTGACTATATGAGGAAAAATAAAACAGATCCCTACATACCACCATACACAACTATCAATTCCTTGTGGATTAAAAATGTAAATGTGAAATTGAAATTTTCAAACCTTTCAGGAAACAGTAAAAGCAAATGTATTTATGATCTCAGTGTACAAAAGAATTTCTTTAATAAGATACAAAAAGCATAATGCATAAAGAAAAAGATTTGTGACTTTTTCTTTAATTTATTTTGGCTGCACTGGATCTTCTCTGCTTCCTGAGAGCTTTCTCTAGTTGTGGTGAGTGGGAATTACTCTCTGTTGTGGTGCGTGGGCTTCTCGATACCGTGACTTCTCCTGTTGTGGAGCGTGGGCTCTAGGCACGTGGGCTTTAGTAGTTGTGGCTCACGAGCTTAGTTGCTCCATAGCATATGGTATCTTCCCTGACCAGGAATCAAACCCATGTCCCCTGTGTTGGCAGGTAGATTCTTAATCACTGCACTGCCACGGAAGTCCAAGATTTATAATTTTGACCACATGAAAATCAAGATATCAAAAGCCATTTTAAAATGCCATGAAAGAATGATTCAAACCACCAACTGGGAGGACATATTTGTACTACATATATCAGGAAAAGAACTCATCAATAAAGCATAAAAAAAGTTCCTATGAATCATTAAGAGAAAGAGAACCAAACAGAAAAAAGACATGAACAGCATTTCACAAAAGAAAACTATAAATGGCAGATAAATATTAAGAGATGCCCAAACTCGTTGGTGACCAAGGAATTGTAATTTCAAGCTTGAGTGAGGCATAATTTCACACTCACCTGATTGGCAACAATTAAAAAGTCAGGCAATATTATCTGTTGGTGATGATGTGGTGCTAAGAACTTTCATCCACTGCAGATGAGAATGTAAATCAAGACAACTATTTGTAAAAATAAGTAAGCATTTTTCTCAACAGGCAGGTCAGGTGGTCTGGTATTCTCATCTCTTTCAAAATTTTCCACAGTTTATTGTGATCCACACAGTCAAAGGCTTTGGCATAGTCAATAAAGCAGAAATAGATGTTTTTCTGGAACTTTCTTGCTTTTTCGATGATCCAGCAGATGTTGGCAACTTGATCTCTGGTTCCTCTGCCTTTTCTAAAACCAGCTTGAACATCTGGAAGTTCACGGTTCACATATTACTGAAGCCTGGCTTGGAGAATTTTGAGCATTACTTTACTAGCGTGTGAGATGAGTGCAATTGTGCAGTAGTTTGAGCATTCTTTGACATTGCCTTTTGGGGGGGCTGGAATGAAAACTGACCTTTTCCAGTCCTGTGGCCACTGCTGAGTTTTCCACATTTGCTGGCATATTGAGTGCAGCACTTTCACAGCATCATCTTTCAGGATTTGAAATAGCTCAACTGGAATTCCATCACCTCGACTAGCTTTGTTCATAATGATGCTTTCTAAGGCCCACTTGACTTCACATTCCAGGATGTCTGACTCTAGGTCAGTGATCACACCATCGTGATTATCTGGGTCATGAAGATCTTTTTTGTACAGTTCTTCTGTGTATTCCTGCCACCTGTTCTTAATATCTTCTGCTTCTGTTAGGTCCATACAATTTCTGACCTTTATCGAGCCCATCTTTGCATGAAATGTTCCCTTGGTATCTCTAATTTTCTTGAAGAGATCTCTAGTCTTTCCCATTCTGTTGTTTTCTTCTATTTCTTTGCACTGATTGTTGAAGAAGGCTTTCTTATCTCTTCTTGCTATTCTTTGGAACTCTGCATTCAGATGCTCTTGAGAAACGTATATGCAGATCAGGAAGAAACAGTTAGAACTGGAAATAGAACAACAGACTGGTTCCAAATAGAAAAAGGAGTTCATCAAGGCTGTATATTGTCACCTTGCTTATTTAACTTACATGCAGAGTACATCATGAGAAATGCTGGGCTGGAAGAAACACAAGCTGGAATCAAGATTGCTGGGAGAAATATCAATAACCTCAGATATGCAGATGACACCACCTTTATGGAAGAAAGTGAAGAGGAACTAAAAAGCCTCTTGATGAAAGTGAAAGAGGAGAGTGAAAAAGTTGGCTTAAAGCTCAATATTCAGAAAACAAAGATCATGGCATCTGGTCCCATCACTTTATGGCAAATAGATGGGGAAACAGTGGAAATAGTGTCAGACTTTATTTTTTTAGGCTCCCAAATCATTGCAGATGGTGATTACAGCCATGAAATTAAAAGATGCTTACTCCTTGGAAGGAAAGTCATGACCAACCTAGACAGCATATTGAAAAGCAGAGACATTACTTTGCCAACAAAGGCTCGTCTAGTCAAGGCTATGGTTTTTCCAGTGGTCATGTATGGATGTGAGAGTTGGTCTGTGAAGAAAGCTGAGTGCCGAAGAATTGATGCTTTTGAAGTGTGGTGTTGGAGAAGACTCTTGAGAGTCCCTTGGACTTCAAGGAGATCCAACCAATCCATTCTGAAGGAGATCAGCCCTGGGATTTCTTTGGAAGGACCGATGCTAAAGCTGAAACTCAGTACTTTGGCCACCTCACGCGAAGAGTTGACTCATTGGAAAAGACTCTGATGCTGGGAGGGATTGGGGGCAGGAGGAGAAGGGGACGACAGAGGATGAGATTGCTGAATGGCATCACCGACTCAATGGACATGAGTTTGAGTGAGCTCCGGGAGTTGGTGATGGACAGGGAGGCCTGGCGTGCTGCGATTCATGGGGTCGCAAAGAGTCAGACACAACTGAGCGACTGAACGGAACTGAAGCATTTTTCAGTACAGTGGGAAGTTCTCATGGTCCTACGACCTAAAAATTCCAAGCTAAGTGTACACCCAAGAGAAATTCTTGCACTTTTGTACCAAGAGACATCTATAAGAATGTCCAGAGCAGACTCTCCATAACAGCAAAAATGAAACATGCCAGAAGCCCATGGGAAAATTAAAAATAAAGTGAGACAAAGGCATAGAGTTTTGGAATAACATGCAACTGTTAATAGTAAATCAGCCATGTTTCCATGAAAGAATCACAAGAACAGAATGTTAAGTGAAAAACATTGTCGTACAAAAATATAAACTTCATTATGCAATTATTATTTCAAAAATGTGAAATATTTAGATAAAACATGAGTTTTAAAACTATTTCTAAAAAGCAGGAGGATGATGATATTCAATTCAAATAGTGCATTATTTCTGGATGGAGAAAAGGAGGGAAAATTGAGGAGGGGGCACTCATTTTAATTGCAGTTGATTTTTTAAACTGGGTGGTGAGTACACGAATGTTAAGTTTATTATCTATCATTCCTTACATTGTATATATAAACATAATGCATTTATTTGTATATATTATGGAGTTTATAAAACGAATTACATAGCATAACAAAAGACAAAAGGAATTACATAACTAACAAATATGGCAAAAATTGTGAAAGTATCACTGGATTATCAAAGTAGGTGTCAGTCTGTGCCAGAGAGAAAAAGCAAGTGTGACTGCAGTATGTGCACTGCCAAAGGTCCTGTTAATTCCTTGGGGACACCAGTGTATACATGAATGTTTGGCACCTTGCACATGATACTTTATACAGTTGGTGAAAGAAAGGAAAGAAAGGAAGGAAGAAAAGGAGGGAAAAAAGTAAAGAAAGGAGTGGGAAAGGAAGGAGGCGGGCTGGTCTGGGCTTGTGAATAATTGATTCTACATAATAAAGAGATTCCCTGTTGTCTGGAAAGAATTCACTCTTGTCTTGGTGAGGGAAAACTCTGTTCTCTAGCAGAATTTAGCCCATTGTGTCTTCCTGTTACTAATGGCTATACTGACAGCTATAGTACACCACAGAGACTTGCTTGTCAAATGTTAACTGTTACGCTATGTTATTATAGATTTTTTTTTCTGATAGAGTAATCATTACTACTTATGCAGAATGACAGAAGCTGCCTGATAGTATTTAATCTAATCATAAAATATAAGAAATAACCCAGCTATGTAAGACTTAGAATGAACCCAAAGGGATTTTTCTTGAAAAGTTAGGACAGGAAGGGAAGCATTAAGCACATAACTAAACTCTGACAGACCGTACCTTTTGCTTTAGTTTCGTGAGAACTGGAGTAGTAGGCAAATAATCCAGTAGGTTAATTGCATGCTTAAATCTTTATTTTTAAAATTAATTTTTAAAAGTTGAATACATACAAAATAATATTCACAAGATATTTGAAGTATAAAATAATGATAAAAACTTGTATACACACACCATGCAGCTTTAAAAAACACTAAAAAAAAATACTTAGAAGCTTTTCCTGTATCTAATCCCCTCAACTTTCCATCACCCCATGCTTAATAATGATTATCCTGGATTTTTATACCATTCCATGATTTTTGTTTACAGTCTTACATATTTGCATATATTCCTAAACACTAAATTCTTTGTTTGTGCACATTCAAACTTTATATAAATACAATACCACTCCATTTTTTCTGTCTTTTTTCCCATTCAACACCCTGCTTTTGAGATTCACACATGTTAACAATATATGTGCCTAGAATTCATTCATTTTCCATTGCTCATTGTATGAAAAGCACAACTGAACATATCCATTTTGTCTACTGATCAATACTTTAGCTGTTTCCAGTTTTTTGTTATTATGACACTGTGATCTTTCTTGTTCACATCTCCTGGTTCACATGTGCAAGTTTCTCTGAGACTATACACAGGAGTGGAATTGTTGGGTTAAGGACATGAACATGCAACTTTGCTAGAGAACAATTGTTTTCTACAGCAGTTTACAAGCTTGCACACTCACCAGCATTGACTGAAAGTTCCCATTGCCTCATATCTTCACCAGTCATTTTTGCCACTCTTCAGAGTTAGTATTCATCAAGTTCTCTGATGTGCCCACTTATATCATACTATTAAGTAACCACAGATGTGATTCAGTCAGTATACTAACCATACACTTAGATCTGTGCCCACAATTTGAAGTTAGTGCCCCATGTTGAAATGAGACACAGCCTCATTTAGGCATTTATCAAAAAATCAGGGCTTAAAATGGAGAATAACTCTGTTGTTTTCTCAATAAAGCGCCGATTAACAAATACGAGGAAAAAATCATGATGCTAGCAGTAGAAATGAAATATTATATTTGGCACTGTTAGGAAATCACCCAAGTTTTGTGGGTTCCTGACTCCACACTACAAGATATTTGGATCAAAGTATACTTACTTTAGGTGACATATGAATTCATAATCCAAGGGAAAGGCCTCATAAAAATAACTTAACATTAAATATATCTTGCAAAAGAACCATTTAGCTTGGCAAAATATTAATGAAATAAAACACATGGGTTAGATTTCCCTTATAATACACATAGGAATAAAATGTGCTCAACAAAATATGCTTTGGCTTTTTCCAAACTAGAAACATCTGAAAATAACCTAAGAGATTTCCCTAAACCATAGCATGATTCTGGCTTCATCCACCACTTAATTAAGTGTTGTTTTAATGAAGCACATTACAATGGGGGTTGTATCCAGCCTACAAACCATTCTTTATGAGGTAGTAAAGATAAAGACAGTGGTACCAACATAAGAAATACTTAATTTCATGGTCTTACCTTCTTAGCATATGTTTCATATCAGCTGTACTAGTTCTTTTCTGAAATCCCCTTTAGTTAAGAAAGTTAACCATTGTTTTGTCCTTGGAAATTTGGGTAGATATCTATTATGAAGGTTGGTTTCCCTGGTGGCTCAGATGGTAAAAAATCTGTATGCAATGCAGGAGACCTGAGTTTGATCCCTGGGTTGGGAAGATCTCCAGGTGGAGGACATCGCTACCCACTCCAGTATTCTTGCCTGGAGAATCACCATGGACAGAGGACCCTAGCAGGCTACTGTCCATGGGGTTGCAAAGAGTTGGACATGATTAAGCAACTAAGCACACAAAGAACAGATAAAGGAGCTAGGTAATATGTTTCCCTTGCAATTGTAATTCCATTGTTTATAAAGAACCAAGTTATCTATGTTGATAAAGCACAACTGGAGTTCAGACATTTTTCAAAGCAAGTTACTGCTTTATTCAGCATCCACACAAAGTAATTTCTAAAACCATTAAAACTAAGGTTGTGGAAATAATAAAAGTATCCATAAATGCAATTTTAGTATAATCTCAGTGAATGTGCAGGATATGTGAAAATATAACACATTTTAGTGATAAAAACTTAACTATTTTAGACTTCTGCTTTCAATACAGACTAGACAAATTTGACCAATTCATCTGATGAGAACAATAAAATCTGGGCAGAATAATTTTTTTAGGTTTTTGGAAAAAAATATGTTTCAAGGCACTGAAAAGACAAAAAAATAATGAAGCATCAATGAGTCAAAATGTGGAGGAGGATTGATGATCAGGGAAGTGAGCCTGGCTTTGGGGGCCACTTTTCCCTGGAGGGCTTTGCTGACTCACAAAAGGAACCTGGAAGTCTAAGAGGCAGAGAATCTGAGCATTATTTTTCACAGTTTTGGAGAAAAAGAAGAATAAACATTAAAGTCTAGGATCTAACAATAAGGGAAGAAGATTTGTAGAAACTCCTGTAGAAATTCCAAAGGGCTGGACCTTGGGGCCAAGGTAAACCAGAAATAGATGAAATAAAATGTCTACTTATCTCAATATGTGAAATTGAATTGAGGTAATATCAGTGCTAATTCATGAGCAAATGTGAATCCTCTTCTCATGCAACAGACATCTTTAGTTTTAAATTATCTTTGCAATCAATTTTACAAATACACGTCCATTCATTCACACACACACACACATACACGTAAATATTGAAGCATACAGTGAGACTGCATATATGAATAAAAAACAAGAGGGAAAAAAGCGGCAGCAGAAATGAATGCACTGGGTCTCTAGATATTGGATTTATTAGGCACAGATTTTCAGATAATTTTGCTTACTATATTCAAGGAGGCAAAAACAGCATAACTAAAAAATCATCAGGGAATTAGAATCTATGTGTGAAAACAGGCAAATGAAAATGCTAGAAACAAAAAAAATGATTAAAATGAAAAATTTAGTAGATGGGATAGTATATTAGATACTGCTGGAGAGAGAATTAATAAGCTGAAAGATCAGAAGAAAATATCCAGAATGAAGAGCAGCAAATCAAAAGATGGAAACAACTGAAATTAAGGAAAAAAAGTACTATGAAGACTCTATCATATATGTAATCAAAGATCCAGAAGAAAAAGGAGAAAAAAATGAGGCAGAGACAATGGCTGAAAAATTCCAAAATGATCTCTAACTACAAATTCAAGAAACCCTATGAATCCCAAATGCAGGATAAATTTAAAGAAATCCACACCTAAGCACATTATAATGTCATTACTAAAATTATAAAGTCATGTGGAGATACATACATTATATAGACACAGATTACATACTGTACACCTGTACATATCATATTTTCTAAAAAAGTACTAAAAATAGTAAATGAGTATGTAATTTCAAAGCTTATTGAGAAGTAAAAAGGAATAAAAAATGCTCAATCAAAACAAAAGTAAGAAAGAAGAGAAAAAGAATCACTAAAAAAATAGATCAAATAGAAAACAAATACTACAATGATAAACTTAAACCCAAATATATAAGTAATTAGGTTACATGAAAATAATTTAAATATTCTAATTAAAACATAAAAGTAATGAGATTGAGGGGGTAGCATATGATGTAAAAAAATATATATCTAAAACATAAGAGGTTTAAATTAGAATCTAGAGCATGCAAATATTAACCAAAAGATATACTGCATAGCTATATTATTGTCAAACAAAGCTGACTGTAGAATAAAAATCATCATTTGTAAGGAATACTGCATAATAATAGTAGTTTTCATTCACCAGAAATGATAATAATTCTAATTTTCTGTCCTAAGTATAAAAGAGTCTCATGCATGTGTGCCAAGTCCTTTCAGTCTTGTCTGACTCTTTGTGACCCTATTGACTGCAGCACATCAGGCTCCTCTGTCCATGGGATTTTCCAGGCAAAAATACTGGAGTGGCTTGCCATGCCCTCCTCCAGGGAATCTTCCCAAACCAGGGATCAAACTCCTGTCTCTTGCATCTCCCTGCATTGACAGGCAGATTCTTTACTACAAGCACCACTTGGGAAGCCTAATGGAGCCTCACAATAGTATAATTACAAAATAGAACTTCAAAAGAGGCAAAATGAGAAATGGAAAATTCCAAAATATACCAGAAAGCTGTAGCACATCTTGAAATATCTAATTTAAAAAACCATATACAAAGTAAGATTATAACATTTGGAAAACTAATTTGTAAATTTGATCTAATATACATAAATAGAAAACTGAATTGAACATGCAGGCATTTTTTTAAAGGACTATATGCTTAGACATAAAGCAAGATTTAAAACATTTTAAAGGGTTGAATAAAGTGGATTATCTGTCTAAATTGAGGAAGTAAAAAGGCACCTATGAAGAATCAGAAAGAGAAATTCCCATTCACCATTGCAACAAAAAAAATTAAATATCTAGGAATAAGCTTACCTAAGGAGACAAAAGAACTGTACACAGAAAATTATAAGACACTAATGAAAGAAATCAAAGACAACATAAACAGATGGAGAGATATTCCATGTTCCTGGGTAGGAAGAATCAATCTTGTGAAAATGACTACTACCAAATGCAATCTGCAGATTCAATGTGATCCCTATCAAATTACTAATGGCATTTTTCACAGAACTAGAACAAAAAAATTCACAATTCATATGGAAACACAAAAGACCCTGAATAGCCAAAGCAGTCTTGAGAAAGAATAGAGGTGGAGGATTCAAGCTTCCTGACTTTAGATTACGCTACAAAGCTACAGTCATCAAGACAGTATGGTACTGGCACAAAAACAGAAATATAGACCAATAGAACAAGATAGAAAACCCAGAAATAAACCCATGCACATATGGGTACCTTATTTTTGACAAAGGAGGCAAAAATATACAATGGGGCAAAGACAGCCTCTTCAATTAATGGTGCTGGGAAAACTGGACAGCTACATGTAAAAGAATGAAATTAGAACACTTCCTAACACCATACACAAAGATAAACTCAAAATTGATTAAAGACCTAAATGTAAGACCAGAAATTATAAAACTCTTAGAGGAAAACATAGGCAGAATACTTGATGACATAAATCAAAGCAAGATCCTCTATGACCCACCTCCTAGAGTAACGGAAATAAGTGGAAATAATAAAAGTAAACAAGTGGGACCTGATTAAACTTAAAAGTTTTTGCACAGCAAAGGAAACTATAAGCAAGGTGAAAAGACAACCCTCTAATGGTAGAAAATAATAGCAAATGAAACAGTTGACAAAGGATTAATTTCCAAAATATACAAGCAGCTCATACAACTCAATACCAGAAAAACAAACAACCCAATCAAAAAGTGGGAAAAAGACCTAAACAGACCTTTCTCCAAAGACATACAGATGGCTAACAAACACATGAAAAGATGCTCAACATTGCTCATTATTAGAGAAATGCAAATCAAAACTACAGTGAGATATCACCTCACACCATCAGAATGGTCATCATCAAAAAGTCTACAAACAACAAATGCTGGAGAGAGGGTGGGGAAAAGGGAACACTCTTGCACTTTTGTTGGGAATGTAAATTGAAACAGCCACTGTAGAAGACAGTGTGGAGATTCCTTAAAAAACTAGGAATAAAACCATATGAACCAGCAATCCCACTCCTAGGCATATACCCTGAGGAAACCAAAATTGAAAGAGACACATGTATCCCATTGTTCTTTGCAGCATTATTTACAATAGCTAGACATGGAAGCAACCTAGATGTCCGCTGACAGATGAATGGATAAAGAAGTTGTAGTACGTATACATAGTAAAGGAATATTACTCAGCCCTACAATGGCACACATTTGAGTCAGTTCTAATGAGGTAGATGAACCTAGAACCTATTATACAGAGTGAAGTAAGGCAGAAAGGAAGAGAAAGGTAAATATCATATTCTAACACATTAATACAGAATCTAGAAAAATGGTACTGAAGAATTCATTTACAGGGCAACAGTGGAGAAACAGACATAGAGAATAGACTTATGGACATGGGGAGAAGGGAGGAGAGGGTGAGATGTATGGAAAGGGTAACATGTAAACTTACATTACCATATGTAAAATAGGCAACCAATGGGAATTTGCTGTATGGCCCAGGAAACTCAAACAGGGGCTCTGTATCAACTTAGAGGGCTCTTTTTCCTATTTAGAACCAGTCTGTTGTTCCATGTCCAGTTCTAACTGTTGCTTACTGACCTGCATACAGGTTTCTCAAGAGGCAGGTCAGGTGGTCTGGTATTCCCATCTCTTTCAGAATTGTTCACAGTTTATAGTGACCCACACAGTCAAAGGCTTTGGCATGAAAAAATATTAACTGAGTCTAAAATTTATGTGGTCAAAGAATTGTAAAGGTCAAAAAATTGCTAAGACAATTTCAAAAAAAGAACAAAGAAGGGGTATTCTTTCTGTACAATATTAAAGACATATGCAAGACATATTAAAGGCATATGGAAGACATACTGAAAAGCTAAGATCATCAAAACTGTGTAGTATTGGTACAGAGGAAAACAAATAGGCCAATGGAACATAATAGGTACTCCTGAAATAGACCCAAACATATACGTAAATATGGACTGTAACAGAGCTGGTATCATGAATCAACGGGTAAAAAGCAGACTATTTACAAAAATGCATGCTAGAAGATTATATATGTGTGTGTGTGTGTATACATATACATACTAATAAAACCAGGTTCCTACCTCACATAAACAAAAAATTTTGCACTAGATCCTATATATAGATAATCTCTACATATTTTAGAAAAGATATAAAGAAAAACTATATTTCTTTATGAACTCAGGTAGGGGAGGATTCCTTAAATAAGACATAGAAAGTATGAACCATAAAAGGAAAGATGAATTTTTAAAAAGCTAAATACTTCTATTCTAATTTACTACCTTATTTTTAGAAATAAAGATTGAAATCACCTACATTCCTATTTTAAATAAATTATGGCATATCCATACAGTAGAATGCAGCTTTGAAAAGAATGAATAAGTTCTCTACATGCTGCTATGAAAATAGCACCAAGATTTATCCTGTTAAGTGATTGAAGTAATAGCAGAATTAAGTGTATATAGCAAACCACTATTTATGTAAAATTGGGGAAATAAAATATAAATTTATATTTATATTTGAATTAAATTTTGGAAGGATGTATGTTTCTTGTAGCAGAAAGTTGAGCAAGAACTAAAAAGGTGGAGGACAGGAGTGTGAAGCTATCTCTTCAATAGGTACCTTTTAATACATATTTAAATTTTTTGAACTATGAGAATATATTGCATTTTTGAATTTTAAAATAAAACAAAAATTTTTTGTAGCAGACTTCCCCCTCAGAACAAAGGTAAATCAAAAAATTAAATATAATTGCAACATATATAGCAAAGCCTTAGTATCTACAAAATGTAAAATATTTATCCAAGTCAATAAGGAAAAGACACTCCATACAAATCCGTGAAAAAAATACATACCTGAACGAGCATTTAAGGAAGAGGAATTATAAATACATTCAGAATTTAAAGTTTGTTTAGTATTACTGATCAAGAGAAAGCAGATTAATACCAAAAAAAATACCATTTTCATCCAACACATTAAATTGAAAAGTCTTTGTGGAGAATGTGATAAAAACTATATAACAAAGAGCCTCCATGTTTGTGGAAGTATCAGTTGGTACCTGCCATTTCAGAAGTGTAATTTGGAAATATTTAGTAAAGTTAAAAATATGCATTCCCAACAACCCAGAAATTTCACTCCTGTGTGTAGACTAGTCAAATTTCTGTGCCAGGACACACTTACAAGGATATTTCTTTCAAACACCTGTGCATGTGTGCTAAGTCACTTTTGTCAGGTTTGACTCTTTGCCACCCTATGGACCATAGCCCGCCAGGCTCCTCTGTCCAGGCAAGAATAGTGGAGTGAGTTGCCATGCCCTTCTCCAGGGGATCTTCCTGACCCAGGGATTGCACCCTTGTCTCTTGCGTCTACTTTCATTGGCAGGTGGGTTCTTTACCACCAGCACCCAGGAAACACTTTAAGTAGTCATGTAGCACTTACTACATTCCATACATGGTTCAAAGAACTTTAACCTCAGGTAGTCCACATAACAACTCTAGCAGATAGGTACATTAATACCCTTGCCTCCTGTGCTGTGCTGTGCTATGTCGCTTCAGTCATGTTTGACTCTGTGCAACCCTATGGACTGTAGCCTGCCAAGCTCCTTTGTCCATGGAATTCTCCAGGCAAGAGTACTGTGGTGGGATGCCATCCCCTCCTCCAGGAGATCTTCCTAATCCAGGGATTTAACCCATGTCTCCTAAGTCTCCAGCATTGGCAGATGGATTCTTTACCATTAGCGCCACCTGGGAAGCCCTCCTTGCCTCAAATGAGTTCAGTTCGGTTCAGTCGCTCAGTCGTATCCCACTCTTTGCGACCCCATGAATTGCAGCACGCCAGGCCTCCCTGTCCATCACCAACTCCCAGAATTCAATGAGGCCTGACACTCAAAAAAAAAAAAAAAAGGTTAAGATTGTTGTCCAGAGTAGTGACGCTAGTAAGTGAGACCTCTGGCAGCCTGGCCCAACTTTATTCTTTCAATCCCAACTCCACATTGTCTTTCAGAAAAATCCTGCCCACCACTTACAACCTCACCAATAGAGGAATGGGTAAATAGAATGTGTTATGTTTGTAGAATGGGATAGTATCAGCCACTAAAAAGTATAGTTATATATTTACATATTTATGAAAGTGAAACTGTTAGTTTCCTAGTTGTGTCGGACTCTGTAACCCCATGGACTGTAGCCCGCCAGGCTCCTCTGTCCATGGAATTCTCCAGGCAAGAATACTGGAGAGCGTAGCCATTCCCTTTTCCAGGGGAGCTTCCTGACCCCTCTTCAGCACTGCAGACAGATTCTTTACCCTCTGAGCCACCATTTATAGTTTATACATGAATAACTCTCAAGGCATCTTATTGTGAAAGAATTTGTATATAGTTGATATTATTTATTTCTTAAGTTGTATTGTAGAATGTACCGAGGATATTATCACTGTCTCAAGTTTTCCTCACATAAATGCTTTTAACTATAACTCCAGTTTTTAAACAAATAAATATAGGGCTTTATGGTTATCGTTATCTATTTTTTTTTGAATGAGCCTTGACAGTTTTGTTCTTCAAGGCATTTGTCCTTTTCATCTAAGTTGGCAAATTTGTTGACATAAAACTTCCCTATATCCTTATTTCCCTTTTAATAGGATTTGTAGTGATGTCAACTCTTTTATTCCTGATACTGGTAAATTTGTATCTTCTGTCTGTTTTTCCAATAGGCCTGGTCAGAATTTTTTCAGTAAAAGTATGTGCCTCTTTACCAGTACTAGGAAAATTAAAACAATTTTTTTCAACCATTTTAACAAGAAAGTTATATCTTAGCCAAATGGATATCGTGGACTTCCCTAGTAACTCAGTTGGTAAAGAATCTGCCTGCAGTGCAGAAGACCCCAGTTCAATTCCTGGATCAGGAAGACGCACTGGAGAAGGGATAGGCTACCCACTCCACTATTCTTGGGCCTCTCTTGTGGCTTAGCTGGTAAAGAATCTGCCTACAGTGTGGGAGGCCTGGGTTCGATCCCTGGGTTGGAAAGATCCCCTGGAGAAGGTAAAGGTTACCCACTCCAGTATTTTGGCCAGGAGAATTCCATGGACTATGGGGTCGCAAAGAGCTGGACACGACTGAGCAACTTTAAGAAGAAACAGATATATTTGCTATCTACCTTTTTGTTTCTGCATCAGAATTCTTTTCAGTTATAGAATTATTGTTTTATTGATGCTTTCTATAAAGGAAGAAATTATTCGTGAAATTTTTATTGAATTCCTCCTCTGTGCTAGATACTAGGCTAGAGCTAGAGTTCCTCAGATGAATTAAAACATGGTGAGGGTTTGTTGGCTAGTGGGAGATAATAAGAATAATATCTTATTCTTTTGTTTCCACAGGGCACTGTATAAGTGTCCTGTGGAAACAAAAGAAGATGAGGTCAGCTCTACTTGGCACGGGTGTCTTTACAGAGAGGAAGAGGTAAGAATCGTGCTGAAAGGATGAGCTTTATAAGAAGACCAGGCGTTCCAGGTAGAGGGGCTGCCAGGTGCAAGGCACAGAAGCAAAAGGAAGAATGATGGCTGTATCATGATTCATTTTTTCAGCTGCAAGCAACAGAAGCAGTAATGGGTTGATTAAATAGAAATGAATTTTTTATTAAAAAATCCATTTTAGGAGTTCCCAGAATGCTGGGAGGAGTAAAGGGTCAAAACTACATTGGAGAACAGGTGAAGAAGTCCCTGGAGTCCCGTACTGGGAGCTGTGGGAACCACCACCATCCTGGCCCCACAGGTGCCTGTGTTGAGCGAGGACCATGACCTTACCACTACTCCTGCCCCTGAAGATGGATGTTTCTGCTACCAAACTCAGTGACAGAGTAAGTTCTATACAATTATCCTTCATCAGGTTATTCACTTCTAAATTACCATTTTGCATGGAGAATCTGATTGAGTTTAAATTGCCTTCCTTTATTTATTCAATGTTTATTCAACAACTCAAGCCCATACTATATGCCAGATACCATGCTGAACTCTAGGGAATCAACTGAACAAACCAATTCCTACCTTCTTGAGGTTTATAGTTTGGGAGGTGTAGTGAGGAAGATGGTTAATTTTTTTAAAGTATATGTTGGTATATTTCTCCATCTATTAGTGTCCTCTTTGATTTCTTTCACCAGTGTTTTATAGTTTTCTATATATAGGTCTTTAGTTTCTTTAGGTAGATATATTCCTAAGTATTTTATTCTCTTCGTTGCAATGGTGAATGGAATTGTTTCCTTAATTTCTCTTTCTGTTTTCTCATTATTAGTGTATAGGAATGCAAGGGATTTCTGTGTGTTGATTTTATATCCTGCAACTTTACTATAATCATTGATTAGTTCTAGTAATTTTCTGGTGGAGTCTTTAGGGTTTTCTATGTAGAGGATCATGTCATCTGCAAATAGTGAGAGTTTTACTTCTTCTTTTCCAATTTGGATTCCTTTTATTTCTTTTTCTGCTCTGATTGCTGTAGCCAAAACTTCCAAAACTATGTTGAATAGTAATGGTGAAAGTGGGCACCCTTGTTTTGTTCCTGACTTTAGAGGAAATGCTTTCAATTTTTCACCATTGAGGATAATGTTTGCTGTGGGTTTGTCATATATAGCTTTTATTATGTTGAGGTATGTTCCTTCTATTCCTGCTTTCTGGAGAGTTTTTATCATAAATGGGTGTTGAATTTTGTCAAAGGCTTTCTCTGCATCTATTGAGATAATCATATGGTTTTTGTTTTTCAATTTGTTAATGTGGTGTATTACATTGATTGATTTGCGGATATTGAAGAATCCTTGCATCCCTGGGATAAAGCCCACTTGGTCATGGTGTATGATCTTTTTAATGTGTTGTTGGATTCTGATTGCTAGAATTTTGTTTAGGATTTTTGCATCTATGTTCATCAGTGATATTGGCCTATAGTTTTCTTTTTTTGTGGCATCTTTGTCAGGTTTTGGTATTAGGGTGATGGTGGCCTCATAGAATGAGTTTGGAAGTTTACCTTCCTCTGCAATTTTCTGGAAGAGTTTGAGCAGGATAGGTGTTAGCTCTTCTCTAAATTTTTGGTAGAATTCAGCTGTGAAGCCGTCTGGACCTGGGCTTTTGTTTGCTGGAAGATTTTTGATTACAGTTTCAATTTCCATGCTTGTGATGGGTCTGTTAAGGTTTTCTATTTCTTCCTGGTCGAGTTTTGGAAAGTTGTACTTTTCTAAGAATTTGTCCATTTCTTCCTCGTTGTCCATTTTATTGGCATATAATTGTTGATAATAGTCTCTTATGATCCTTTGTATTTCTATATTGTCTGTTGTGATCTCTCCACTGTCATTTCTAATTTTATTGATTTGATTTTTCTCCCTTTGTTTCTTGATGAGTCTGGCTAATGGTTTGTCAATCATGGATTGGAAGAATCAATATAGTGAAAATGAGTATACTACCCAAAGCAATTTATAGATTCAATGCAATCCCTATCAAGCTACCAACAGTATTCTTCACAGAGCTAGAACAAATAATTTCACAATTTGTATGGAAATACAAAAAACCTCGAATAGCCAAAGTGATCTTGAGAAAGAAAAATGGAACTGGAGGAATCAACCTACCTGACTTCAGGCTCTACTACAAAGCCACAGTTATCAAGACAGTATGGTACTGGCACAAAGACAGAAATATAGATCAATGGAACAAAATAGAAAGCCCAGAGATAAATCCACGCACATATGGACACCTTATCTTTGACAAAGGAGGCAAGAATATACAGTGGATTAAAGACAATCTCTTTAACAAGTGGTGCTGGGAAATCTGGTCAACCACTTGTAAAAGAATGAAACTAGAACACTTTCTAACACCATATACAAAAATAAACTCAAAATGGATTAAAGATCTCAACATAAGACCAGAAACTATAAAACTCCTAGAGGAGAACATAGGCAAAACACTCTCTGACATACATCACAGCAGGATCCTCTATGACCCACCTCCCAGAATATTGGAAATAAAAGCAAAAATAAACAAATGGGACCTAATTAAACTTAAAAGCTTCTGCACATCAAAGGAAACTATTAGCAAGGTGAAAAGACAGCCTTCAGAATGGGAGAAAATAATAGCAAATGAAGCAACCGACAAACAACTAATCTCAAAAATATACAAGCAACTCCTACAGCTCAACTCCAGAAAAATAAATGACCCAATCAAAAAATGGGCCAAAGATCTAAATAGACATTTCTCCAAAGAAGACATACAGATGGCTAACAAACACTTGAAAAGATGTTCAACATCACTCTTTATCAGAGAAATGCAAATCAAAACCACTATGAGGTACCATTTCACACCAGTCAGAATGGCTGCGATCCAAAAGTCTACAAATAATAAATGCTGGAGAGGGTGTGGAGAAAAGGGAACCCTCTTACACTGTTGGTGGGAATGCAAATTAGTACAGCCACTATGGAGAACAGTGTGGAGATTCCTTAAAAAACTGGAAATAGAACTGCCTTATGATCCAGCAATCCCACTGCTGGGCATACACACTGAGGAAACCAGAAGGGAAAGAGACACGTGTACCCCAATGTTCATCGCAGCACTGTTTATAATAGCCAGGACATGGAAGCAACCTAGATGTCCATCAGCAGATGAATGGATAAGAAAGCTGTGGTACATATACACAATGGAGTATTACTCAGCCATTAAAAAGAATACATTTGAATCAGTTCTAATGAGGTGGATGAAACTGGAGACTATTATACAGAGTGAAGTAAGCCAGAAGGAAAAACATAAATACAGTATACTAACGCATGTATATGGAATTTAGAAAGATGGTAACGATAACCCTGTGTACGAGACAGCAAAAGAGACACTGATGTATAGAACAGTCTTATGGACTCTGTGGGAGAGGGTGGGAAGATTTGGGAGAATGTCATTGAAACATGTGAAATGTCATGTATGAAACGAGATGCCAGTCCAGGTTCAGTGCACGATGCTGGATGCTTGGGGCTGGTGCGCTGGGAAGGCCCAGGGGGATGGTATGGGGAGGTTGGGAGGGAGGAGGGTTCAGGATGGGGAGCATGTGATTTTTTTTTTAAAAATAAAAAAAAAAAAAAAATAAAAATAAAAAAAAAATTTTTTAAAGTATATGTTGGAAACAAACATGTATAACATGTTGGGTGACAGTAAGTGCTATGGAAAAAATTTTAAAATGAAGCAGGGACTGAGACATGCAGGGGAGGCTGGGAGTGTTACTGTTTTATAGAAGGTGGTCAGGGAAAGCATGCTAAGGTGAGGTGTGGGTAGACATGAAGGAAGTGAGGAGCCAGCCATATAGACCTCTGGAATAGGACCTTCCAGGCAGAGAAAACACAAATCCACATGCCCTCTGGTGGAAATACATTTACTGTGTCTAAGGGACAGCAAGAAATTTGTGTATAGCTCCAGTGTAGCTGGAGTGATTGGAGATGAAGTTGACGACAAGAAGGAAGAAGGGGGAAGCTATTTCATATGAGGCTTTGCTGATCATTGGAAAGACTTTGGTTCTAATTCAGGGTTAGACGGAGAGCTATTCCATTTCAGAGTATTAAACAGAAGGGAGACAGTGTTGATTTGCATTTTCATAGTATTATCTAGGTGTTCTGTTATGACTATATTTTAACAAGGCAAGAACAGAAGCCCAGGAGCTGTTGCAATAATCCAAGTGAGAAACAGGATAATGGTGTTTTAATCAGAGTAGCAGTGGTAGTAAAGATAGTGAAAGGCGATAGGCATCTGGATATATTCTGAAGGTACTGACCTCACTACACAGGCTTGTATGTGCATGATTGGTAGTAACAAGCCTGAGAGGTGGTGGGGCCAGATTACAAAGTCCTTTTTATGCCAAGTAAAGGAGTTTGAATTTCATCCTCAGGCTATGAGTTGTCACTTATTCAGCTTAACTAGAAGAGTCACATATCACATTTTATTTGAGAAAGCTGATCTGGTGGCAGGGTTGAGAATGGAACTGAAGGGGCCGTGTTGGAGGCAGTGAAATCTAGTAGGAGACTCCTATCACCATCCAGATAAGAGAGGATGAAGAATTTAGCAGAAACAAAGTTATCTAGCTATCTCAGTGGAGAGTGGGGAATAGTCATATAATAGTTTCTACCTCTGTATAACAAATTATCATGAACCTAATTGTTTAAAATTATACACATCTGTTGTTTCACATTTTCTATGGGTGAAGAATCCAAGCATGGTTTAGGTACGTTCTCTGCTCAGGGCTTCAGAAGGCTGCAATCCAGGTGATTACTGGGCTGTGTTCTATGGAAATTTGACTGGCAAAGTCTTCCTCCAAGTCCACTCAGGTTGTTGGAAGGATTCATTTCTTTGTGTCTGTAGGATTGAAGGCCCTGGCTTCTTGTTGGCCCTTGGCTGGAGATTTCTCTCAGCCCCTAGAGGCCTCCCACAGTTCGTCATCATGGAAGACTGATTACTTCTTCAAGCCAGCATGGAGAATCTGAGTGTGAGTCTGTCTGCAAGATGGAGTCCTATATGACATCAGGTAATCGTGGGAGTAACATTCCACCATCTTTGCCATATTCTATCTCTTAGAAGCAAGTCACAATTTCCACCCACACTCAAGGAGAAAAAATTACACAGGGCATGAACATCAGAAAATGGATCATTGAAGGTCACGTTTTGATCTATCTTTCCACCATATATTACAAAGAATGTTAAGAACACAGAATGGATAGGACCTAAGATGTGGCAGCGTCATTGTATGTGAGCTGGAAAAGGAGAGATAGAAATATAGAATATGTGATTTGTGGGTAATGAGGGTCCTTCATTAAGATAAGAAGCAGAGGAAGAGCAGCTAGTTTGGGAGCATACTGAGTCTTAATTAATTTGGAAGTAAGAATATTACAAAAGTATTATATTTACAAAATTACAAAAATATTACTACCATATTTTACAAATAACAGTATTTTTTATAATGAAACAGACAATAGTTCTTTGGAACAACCTAGTTCTTATTTCTATAAGAAACCCAAGTTCTTATTCTCCTATTCCTAAAACAAGCAAACAAAACCCAACTCTTGTAGTTCAAGCCATGTGTTATTTTGCTGAACTAAAAGGAAGTTTCCAGATCTATGTGAATTTCTGTGTCTCTAATGGACTCTTGCAGGCAGGGAGGCTGAACACAGAAATGGTCTACCTAAAGCAGTGTCAGTGGTTTCAGGTAAGAAAAATTATTTCTAGAAAGTTAAGCATCCAGGAATTCTCAGTGTTTATATGTAACTTACACATTTAAAGTTATTTTTGAAATTACCTATCATCTATAAAGGAAGCATCTTAGTTTGACTTTGTGGTTAGAGAGAATATTCTTTATTTCAAGTTTGCTAAGGGGCAACAGTGGAAACAGTGTCAGACTTTATTTTTTTGGGCTCCAAGATCATGGCAAATGGTGATTGCAGCCATGAAATTAAAAGATGCTTACTCCTTGGAAGAAAAGTTATGACCAACCTAGACAGCATATTCAAAAGCAAAGACATTACATTGCCAACAAAGGTCTGTCTAGTCAAGGCTATGGTTTTTCCAGTAGTCGTGTATGGATGTGAGAGTTGGACGGTGAAGAAAGCTGAGTGCCGAAGAATTGATGCTTTTGAACTGTGGTGTTGGAGAAGACTCTTGAGAGTCCCTTGGACTGCAAAGAGATCCAACCAGTCCATCCTAAAGGAGATCAGTCCTGGGTGTTCATTGGAAGGACTGATGCTGAAGCTGAAACTCCAATGCTTTGGCCACCTCATGGGAAGAGCTGACTCATTGGAAAAGACCCTGATGCTGGGAGGGATTGGGGGCAGGAGGAGAAGGGGACGACAGAGGATGAGATGGCTGGATGCATCACCGACTCAATGGACATGAGTTTGAGTAAACTCCAGGAGTTAGTGATGGACAGAGAGGCCTGGTGTGCTGTGATTCATGGGGTTGCAAAGAGTCAGACATGACTGAGCGACTGAACTGAATTGAACTGAAGGAGGGAGGGGATGGAAGTTGGGCAAGAATAGGGAGAGGAGCGAAATACAGAGCAATACTCTGTGAAACTAATTATCCAAAGGAATTTATGAAAACTGCATGGATGGATGGATTCCATGATTAGGTTTATTGAGGTCAAACAGTACATGACTAGGAACCACCAAACAAGCCTAGGTGGTTAAAGTGGAAATATTTAAGGGAGTGAACATATAACTGCTTTAAAAGAATTAATGTGGAATGTCACAGTTTCAAGTACACTGAATGACTACATTCCTTGTAGGCCTTTCCCGTCTCTGCCTGTTGTCCTATGGTTGTCATTAAAGGGGTTGTTTGTTAGAGGTGGTTCCTGATGGGTCTCCTAGACCACTTCCTTTGCAAGGAGCTGCCCTGTGAGAGGGCTTCCTAGGACGTACTAGTGTTGAAGAACCTGCCTGCCAGTGAAGGAGACATAAGAGATACAGGTTTGATCCCTGTGTCTGGAAGATCCTCTGGAGGAGGACAGGGCAACCCCCTCCAGTATTCTTGCCTGGAGAATCCCACGGACAGAGCAGCCTGGCGGGCTACAGTCCATGGGGTCTCAAAGAGTCGGACACGACTGAAGCGGCTTCACACACACGCCCTGTGAGAGCCCAGAAGAGTCATCCACAAATCTGGTTTCAGGTGATTCTGTCCGGTAAAACTTTTTCAGAGGCAAATGGCAGAAAACCCAACCTAAAATCACTTGCACTGTAAAGGAATTGGCTTACAGTAAAGGATGGATCTTGCCAATATCAGAAGCAGCTGGTTTAAGTGGCTTGAACAAAGTCACTAAGATTCAGTTTCCCAGTGACAAGATGGCAGGACCAACCAGACCTTGTATCTCATCATCAAGTACAGCAGTAAAGACTCTGTCCCCAGAGCCAAACATTCATCCTTATCCTGACTCTCACTGGGCTGGAAGGGATCCATACCTCCGCTAAATTAATCACTATGGTCAGGGGAATGCAATTTTTCTGATTGGCTAAGATACAACCTATTTATGTAAGCCAACTCTATCCAAAGGACATCATTTCCAGGGGAAATATGCATACAATTTTTACCAGAAGTAGGATAAGTGGATGTTGGGCAATCAACACAAGAGAAAGTCCTCTTCACCCTATGAGAATGACTTTTAACTGAGCTGGCAATTTATTTACATGATACTGTGATTGCCAGTGACATGAAAATATTGATATTTCCAATTGTACACCTTACATCTCATTCTTCCCACCGCACTACTCCACCACACTCACATACTTCATTTAACTGAAAGCTCTAGTTAGAAGACACTCAGAAATATTCTATTGCTTTGTGTGTAGGCAAAACCTCAGATCAATAAAGGTGGAAAGCCCATGTTATGCACACAAGGGGAGAGAAGTGCCTCTAGATATGACAATCCACTGGGTACCATCAATTAATTTCTGCAGTGCTGGCTTGGAAAAACCCCTAGTGCTGCTGGATCCTTCATTCAGTTGTTCAGGATTTCACTACCATATTAATAGCACAGCCAGATTGTGTGTTCACTCAGGCTAGTTATTTTCCTTCTCTTATGGTATTCACTCAGGCTAGTTATTTTCCTTCTCTTATGGTATTTTTCTTTTATCATATTTGGCTTAAATACTATCTTATTTTGCTACATTCCTTCCTCCATCCCTCCCCAAACCTTTTCACTGATGCCTGCCTGATAAAAGGCCCCACATCTGATATTGACCTAAAACTTCCTTGATTCCTTAAAGTGAGTTATTCATTAACTGAACCTAAATTACTGGTTGTTGGGCAAATCTTCTAGTTCTTTCAAACTACGAATCTGCTCAGAGAGGCTTCTGTAAATCTACTGTAGAAATAAGTGAAACTTTGTGCCAGTTGTTAGCAGTAAGCAGAAGTCTGAGAGAGGGAGGAGAAGTTACTCATTTGCTCAATTCAGCATGGTGAGTCCAGGGGAGGGAATCAAGTGTACCTTGGGCTTGACAAGCAGAGCAGGCAAGCGCCGCTGCTACCGACATACAGAGCCCGGCAGGGGCGACTGGCTGCTTCTGAGCATGGCTGTGGGTTCCCCGAGAATTGCTCTTGGGATCAAGCATTTTGCCCTCTATTTCCTATGATGGCCAGAATTTCCTGTGCTAAGAGGTATGGCTGTCTTTTTTCCTGTCCTTTTGTTCAGCAAAAACAAAAGCTAATTAAAGTAAATGTCAGAAGCTGCAGTGAGGCAAAGGGTGGGCTGCGGGATTAGGGCAGAGAAACTTTCAGGGGCTGGCTGATTATGCAGATAAAGCGCATTTGGGAGTTGTGTGTCTAGCCATGTATGCATACTTTTTAGTTATTATGGGGAAAAAAAAGCCACCTCTCTGTGGATTATTAAAACGTGTCTCTAGGCCTCTAGAGCAGAAAACTGTGCTTCTAGACTCACAGAAGGTGCATTTTGTTTTACTCCATCAGAGTTTGGGCTTATTTCTATTTCATATTTTTATTTACCTCAAGAAACATTTTGCAACCAGCAAAGAAACTGATCCTGCCTATGCTTTGCAAAGAAAAGTCGGTAGTATCATTACAGTCACTAGTTTGGACACTCACCATTATTGTTTGCTGTTGCTGTAATTTTTTTCCCTTGATAATTCAGGCACCTTACAAATCATAACTAAATCTGGCCACTTTTTTCTTTTTCAAATACATACTTAAATTGCTGTAGTACTCAACAGCTGAATTCCATGATATTTATGTATGTTTTCAATTTAAGAACTAGAAAAAAACATATTTAGGGCATTATTTGAATTGGTCATGCAGTTGTTTAATGTATGACATTTAAATGTAAATAGAGATACATTTAACATTGAATTTTCCTTGTAATTTGCAACTCTGGGTATGTTTTCTTGTAAAACAAACCCAGAAAATTGGAATTAAAATTTTTCGGTGAGATTTGTATCAATTCCAGAGCACATATGTCTTACGAAGTCAGAATTTATAAATGAAAATTGATACCCCATGAAACCATTATGACAGATTACAAATTCTTGGTCTAGAAAGTTCATTAGATCTTTCCCTCACTCCTGATGAAGAGAAATCTTTCCTATCTATTAATATGTGTGTTCTCATAAGTTGCAATACATGTTCAAAATTAAGTAAATTTTTTTGAGCTCTTGCCTAAACAGGGCATCATACCTATTTTTTGTATATGTGTATGATAACAAGCCTGCTACACACTTAGACTGTATGAGTTCTAGCAAAAACACCAAGGGCTGAGTCCTTTAGCATCATGTAGAATAACCCAGCCGCAGAGGCTTTCAGTAGGAGTGAAGTATAGCAACATGTCGCAGCATTGGGAGCCCAGAGAAGTCCAGGGAACAATAGACATCTTGTGGGAAGGGCTGAAATGTATGCGGCCCATTCCCATGGGAACGCCTGTAACGCTTTCACACTGTGTGAAAAAGACGCTCCTTGAAAAGAATCTTTAATCCTTTCTTTCAAGGGCAAATCTGAGAACTTTATTGAAAGTTTCTAGAACCCAAATGGGTCTAAGTTAGTCAGTGGGCATTTTAAACACAAGTAAATAAAATGATAATTTTTTGATCCCCGAAGCATAATGTAAATAAATATTGCTATTATAGAATTTTCTGAGGTGACAAAACCGGAGAACATCCTAACCTGGAGTTGGAAGCTAGAAGCTAATTTCTTCAGAATAAACTGGCTTCCTGAGATAGTTATGTTTATTGAAATCCTCCCAAAGTGGCATTCCAATAGTCAGGCCATTGTCTTCTGGTTCGGGTGTGTCATTAGTAGATTCTGCTAAATGAAATCACACTTGAACCAGAACACTTAATAGCCCAACTCTTGGGATACCACTCCATGGACTCAGAAAGAGTGTCCACAACTGAGCAACTGAGTGTGCCTGCATGCACACGTGTGCATGCACACACACACACACATGCATAATAGAGTAAACCAGCAACGTCTTATTAGTGCCCATTCGGTGTAGGTCACCTTGAAAAGTCATAAAGAACTTTTCCCTATAGTGCCCTGGAGGGAATAATACACTCCCTCCTCCCTAATAAACATGGGAGTGAGCACTGTGCTTACGTAGAAAGTGCAGGTATTTGGATTACCTGGCCAAAAAAATGTCTGAGATACATTGTATTTCAGTCCCTTTACACCCTGTGAAAAAATTCACTCTCACTGTTTGGCCGTGGTGGGGGTAGGGTCACAGTAAGGCTGTTTCTCCAGAGAGAAATTGTTTCTGAAGAAATCAGCAAGGACATTTGTAAGACAGTGCATGAACTACCCCGATTTAAGACTATGAGAGACTACAACTAGGATATAAATAAAACACAAATGGAAAAGACCTAGGCATCTCTAATGCTGTGAATTTAGTCTTAGGTAGCAGCAGAGTCATTGTTAGTATTCAAAAGGTATGACATGGGGATGCATTAACAGGAGAATGACCTACAAGAATTATTATATTATTAAAGATATGATTGCTGTCACTATTTGTATGGTTGCTATATGCCAGGTCTGTGTTAAATGCTTTATATAATCTCTTTAAACTCTCAACAACCCACATCACCATCCTCAGGTGTAAATAAGGAACCTGAAGCTCAGGGAGGTTGAGTAGTGTGACCAGGTTTATACTGCAGGTA
This sequence comes from Bos grunniens, assembly GCF_055505025.1. NCBI lineage: Eukaryota > Metazoa > Chordata > Mammalia > Artiodactyla > Bovidae > Bos > Bos grunniens. The sequence goes on along the minus strand of NC_141165.1, from coordinate 47,442,879 downwards.
ATGGCATGGCTGAACCCAGGTGTGTCCAGGTTCCCCCGACACTCCTCTCTGCTCTTCTTACTGCATTCTCACACTGTGTCCAACTCTGTACCCTAAGCTCATTTAAAACTAAAAGAAAATTGAATAAAAACTAGTGATAAGTACCATGAATAATGAATAGAGGATAAAGAAGAGGGAAGATTAAAGAAATATAATCTATTCCATTAAAAGAGAATAGAATAGAGATACTTCATCAGTATCTATAAGCCAGAAAGCCATCAATGAGAAAATACATCTATTCATGGATGTTTGGGTTCTCTATTTTTATAAACTCTTCAAGGGGATAGTCCTCCAGGTATGGATGGTATAAAAATATGATTGATCACCAAGTGTTTAGGAAGATTTTTGAGGCCATCCTCCTGAAGCATAGGCTCTGGTTCGGTGGCAGGTGTGTGGCCACCCTGAGTGCACACCTTTGTGGGTAGTTCTCCTGGGGAGACACCCACAGTGTCCACATCTTGGTGGTCATGCAGGTCACAACTTTTTGTGTACTTTGCCAACAGATAGATGACTTGATGGGATGAACAGACCTACTATAGGAAGCTAGGGGGAGAGAATAATATAGCTTGAAACATATGTTTTTTAAATGAATCATTAAGTTTTGAAACAGTAGGAAAGGGTTTCAGTACCTTTTTCTCTTCTGGAGTATCAATAGATGAAACAGGATAAGCATGTTCTGAGAGTTGGACTATAAATAAAGCACCAAAGAATTGGTGCTTTTGAATTGTATTGTTGGAGAAGACTCTTGAGAGTCCCTTGGACTGCAAGATCAAACCAGTCAATCCTAAAGGAAATCAATCCTGAATATTTGTTGGAAGGACTGATGCTGAAGCTGAAGCTCCAATAATTTGGCCACCTGATTGGAAGAACTGACTCATTGGAAAAGACCCGGATGCTGGGAAAGATAGAAAGCAGGAGAAGGGAACGACAGAGGATGAGATGTTTGGATGGGATCAATGACTGGATGGACATGAGTTTCAGCAAGCTGCAGGAGTCGGTGATGGACAGGGAAGCCTGGCGTGCTGCAGTCCATGGGGTCGCAGAGTCTGACACTACTGAGTGACTGAACTGAACTGAACTGGAGTATTGCCGTAGTGTTTAAAGTATTAATACCAGTCTTATATGTCTGGTCCAAGAACCTTCCAGCAAATAAAATGGGAGAAAAGGGAGTGAGGGTATAGTATACATCTTTGTTGAGTAAGTCTGTTCTGTTTATTAGCAACTTCCTGCATTCTGAAAGTTTCAACAAAGTTAATCTAGAGCCAGAACAAGAGATGACTTCTTTAAGAGCTGTGGCTCATCCTGGACAAACACTCAGCTTTTCAAACTCTGTGTGGGACATCTCAAGGGGCAGGGAAGTGTTAATTAAACTGCCAATTCTACCCACTTCCGGAGGTTGAGAAAGGGCCCCCAGTGGGCACACCATTCACCTGTTTGAGTTCTTACTGAAGCCATGTTCTCTGCATAGCTTTTCTTTCCCTCCATTCTTCTCAGGCAAAGTATAGATTTCCATGAACAGAGGCAGTTTTGTTTTCGCTGTTAAAAACAACTCGGCTTTACCGGAGCGGGCTGTTTCACCCCAGGAAACAGAGCCTTTGACTCAGAGGTAACTCTCCACTGGGTGAGGCGCAGCCTGTCACCTGACCACTCCGGAGCTGCCGGTGGCATATCGGGCTGCATTCCTAGAATTCTTCCGCCCGGCGCCACAATGAACAACTTCAGGTTCACTGAGCTGAGTGGATTCCACTTGCGGTGCCCTCGGACTCTGATGCCCACCCAGCCTCAAAATAGATCGCTGAGTACCCGCAAGGGCCCCTTTGAGGAGTAGCACGCAGGTAAAGCGCGTTGCGGGGGACAGCTGGGATCCCCGGAAATGTGTCCCCCATGGTGCAGAAACATTTCTCTTTGCGGGGTTCTATTTCTCCATACAGAAACCCCATTTGTCAGCCAACACCCGCTTAAGAAATGTAGACCGAATAATGAGAACTCGGGTTTCAGATTAGGGTCTCTTATTAAAGATTAGGGAAAGAATTTAGGAGAGCCAAAGCCGGGAATAAAAAGGAATTTTGTAAGCCAGTTTTTGTAATACAGAAAGTACCAGATTTGGAGCCTGATCTACTTGGATGTGAATCTTGGCTCTGTCACCTGGGGCATGATATTTAACCTCACCAGTCCTGTTTCCTCTTTGGTAATAGTATCTACCTGCAAGGTTGATGGAAGATCTGAGAAGAAAGTGTCCAGCAAAGAACTTGGTACAGAGGAAGTGTCCTAGTGTGTGTATATACAGATGCTTCTGTGTGTGTATGGCAGGTGCATACATCCACATACAGAGAGGTCACAGGACTATGACATTCATAAGAGTAGGAAGTTTCCCAGAAGATGAGGTAAATTTTGATTTGGCTCTAACCCTCTGGAGTGTTGCAAAGAGAGCAGTTAGAAAAGCTACACACCTGAACAAAACATTGACCAGAGCTGCTGAAAGATAAATAACATGCCTTGTTGATTCTTGTCCAGAAAAGGGCAGACTGGATGCAGGCCACTCTTTAGATGAGGATGGATGGGAAGGGAGGCAGCTCAGTAATTATCATATACAGTCATGTATGCACCTGTACTCAGTCCTGAGAGGGCTTTGTCCTGGGAGATCAACTGCTTTCAATCCTGGCTCTGCAACTTACTCAGCAGATCCCCATGGACTGCTTGTTTTCATCTCTTAACATCAGTTTCTCGTCACATGAAATTGTCCTGAGAATTCAGTGACTCATTTTTTGGGAAGCTCTTAGAGTAGTGCCTGACTCATGGTAAACACCCGCTGAACACCAGCTGGTGGTGTCATTCTTTTACAAAGTGCTTTTTTGTGTGTTGTCTGTTTTGATCTTAAAAAAGATAAGATAGATTCCGTGTGCCTTGGACCCATTTTGCAGATGAGAAAACTGAGGCCTGGGAAAGGTAGAGCATGAAGCAAAGGCCCAACAACTACTGAGTAGCTGAGCTAGAACTTCAGTCTGGGTCCCACACAAGTAGGTGACCCAGTATGCACTGGGCACACATGCATTGAAGGAAACCTCTCCTAAAAGTTTTGGCTAAACACCATTTCCTGCACATAGCCATTTCCTTATTATTTTCCCCTAGGAGATATTGCTCTCCCTCATACTTCCCCAAACTTCCTTTGTAGTCTTAGGGGACTTTTTTCTCGGTCATCCTTATAATGTAGAATGTTTGGTACAAGTCTCCTCTCTCACTCCCTCACCCCTGGATGTGTGAATGTCTTCATGTACAGCTGTGTGTTGCACAATGATGTTGGACATGGCAGACACACAATTGGAAGCATGAGTGTGGGGCTCCACACCAGGTGTCACTGCAGGTGTGAAAAAAAAAGAAGGAACCCAGATGAACCCTGTGGTTCTCCAGCACGTATTTCTGCTTCTTCTCAGAGCTTCAGCTCTGCTATGTCTGGGGCAGCTGAATCTGCTGCTGGAAGTGCCTGATATTGACCAACGAGCTGACTGGTCAAGATGAAGTAATTTCCATCCAGTGTCTTATTTTCCTGAATATTATTTCACGGAGACACTGTCATTGCACATGTCTGAGGCTGGGGGATAGGGAGAGCAAGGGCAAATCCAGGAAAACATCACCTTAATTTTTCTTGTAGATACTGCAATTCACCCTTTCACATTTACCAGGGTGCAAAGGACTTTGTGGGCTTCCCAGGTGGTGTTAGAGGTAAAGAACCCACCCACCAACGTAGGTGATGTGAGAGACACTGGTTTGATCCCTGGGTCAGGAAGAACCCCTGGAGGAGAGCATCGCAACCCGCTCCAGTACCCTTGCCTGGAGAATCCTGTGAACAGAAGAGCGTGGTGGGCTACGGTCCATACAGTCGCAAAGAATGAGACATGACCAAAGCGACTTAGCACAGCCCAGCACAAAATACTTTGTAGGAGCCTCATTCTCTGCTCACCCCAGCCCCTGAAATCTTCCCACTGCTCTTGTTCTTTTCTCATCCTCGAAGCCCCTCTTCCTTGTTACATTTCTGCTCTTTGATTGCCCTAAATCCCAGGGTATATATGGACAAGGATGCAGGGTCAGTGTAGGAGGGAAGAGGAATTCATTTTCTTGCTTTATGACTCTACCCATATCTTTATCCTTAAATGTTAACAATGCTCTCTATTCCTAAGAGTTGCCTCACATGGAGCCTTACATGTCATCATCAGTCCAGGGTGGTTATAAACTGGAAGCCTAGCTCTGGAGTCTGGGTCCAAATCCCAACTCTCCAGTCTCCTAGCTCTGTATCTTGGACAAGTTATTTAATGCCTTGAGTTCCTCATCTATGGGCTTCCCTTGTGGCTCAGCTGGTAAAGAATCTGCCTACAATGCTGGAGACCTGGGTTTGATCCCTGGGTTGGGAAGATTCCTTAGAGAAGGGAAAGGCTACCCACTCCAGTATTCTGGTCTGGAGAATTCCATGGACTGTATAGTCCATGGGGTCACAAAGAGTCAGACACGACTGAGCGACTTTTATATACATGCATACATACCTCATCTATAAAATAGGAATGACATATCCTCATAGCATTGTTATGAGGATTAAATGAATTAGTGTTTACAAAGTATCGAGGGCCTGGCATATAGACAAATATATCTAAATATTGGGCCTCATTTTAGAAAAGTGACACTCTATACTTTCTATGGAGAAGGGAAGAGCAACCCATTCCAGTATTCTTGCCTGGGAAATCCCATGGACAGCGAAGCCTGGTGGGTTACAGTCCATGGGGTTGCAAAAGAGTCAGACACAACTTAGCAGCTAAACAACAACAATACTTCCTAAATTTTTCTGAAGCTGGTAGATAGTGCAAAATTTGCATGTACACAATACTATCCTTGAAATCTCTTCAGTGGCCTATGAGTTGCACCATTTGGAATACTACTGATAGTTTCTTTGTTAAGTGCCCGATGAAGGATTTGGCTTGCATTTAGAGATATGGAAGGTATGTATCTTTAAACTTGAAAACTGCATTCAGCACCAAGAAATGCTGTCTCAGTGATAGCTCAGGGGAAGGTCTGAGACACCCAATGGAGCAGCAGACACTCCTTTTCACGCTTGTTCTGGGGACCACATTCAGCCTGAAATGCTGGGCAGAACTGCCTGCTGCTTATGTTACATAAATCACTCTCAGCTCTCACTCTCTGAACACGTGGTGGCATTTTTAAGTTACCTGTATGTATGAGGTGGCTCCATTCTCATGTAAAGTGCAGGAGAGCCCACTGACCTGAGATCAGAACAGTACTGCCACAGCTATCAAGGGTCTTGAAGAAGTCTTAAACTTCCCTGGCTCTGAAATGATTGCTCAGGTCTCCGCTAGTGCAAATGATCTGTGGTTTTATGAAGCCCAGAAGGAAGCTGATGAGAATAATCAGTTATTTATTTGGTACCATTACCTTAATCTCTGTGGGCTGTTAACTGAGTAGAGACTACAGTGGGACTTTATTATTTCAACTGTGGGGACAGAGGGAGGGTTGCCAGATCCCCAGACCCTTCCTTTTCAGCCTTCATTGCAATATTCTCACCTTCAAGCTCTGTGTTCAAGTTCATGCTCATGTTCTGTAGAGATTTATCTCGTGTCACACTCCCAGGCAGAATTCTTTATTTCACTGCCATTCGTTTAGAGAGTACATAAGAACTGAGGATTGAGATCACCTTCTGGGTTGAGGTTCAGGAAGTTTCTGTTATCAATATAGCACTGAAGCCCAGCCAATAAAGTTAAGTTAGGCATCAGTTTCCACATCCAGGAAATAGGTGTTGGGTCTAAAAGGTGTTTCCTGTGTTCTCTTTTCCTTTCATTGCCCTTTTCTGTTTGGTTTCCATCAGAATCTATTTGAGGAAATCTGGCAAGTATTGGGCATATTTGTTGCTGGTCCACTTGTTTCCTTGTGGCAGGAAGAGAAGGAAAAGGATATAGAAAGGAGAAAAGTAGGTTCTTATAAAGCTGCTCTTAAAGGATCAAATTAAATTCTGGAAAAATAGAATCATCTTTGACATGGCTTTTTGAGACAAAATAAGAAAAGAGTTCTTTTGAAGGTCATCAAGCCAAAATCTGTTGTTCCATGCACATTTCCAAATGTTTTTTTCTTTTCCTCTCTCTCTTCTGGGCACCAAGTTCACATTCTGAGCTCATGACATTCAGCTAATGGCTGTTTTGTGTCATTTGTTTCTCTTGCAGAGAGTGTCAAAAAAACCCCCTCAAAGTCTGGAGAAGAATGACCTTTCAAGGTATATGAAATCTATGGCCTGCCACATGTTTTGGTCTCACTAACCTCTGCTGACTGAGATGCATGGCCCTGGGCCTGCAGGCAGTCCACTGATCATCAAACCTCTCAGCATGCATCAACTCTTCAGACTGGTCTTGGGACAAAAAGACCTTTCGCGAGCCGGAGACCTCTTCTCCTTAGAGGACTCTGAGATTGAAGACAGCCTGACAGAAGCTTTGGAGCAAATCAAAATCATTAGCTCATCTTCAGTAAGTCAACTAGCTTATAGACTAGATCCCTGAAACAATCTATTCTGGAGCTAAATGATTGTATATATTCTGGGGGAAAAGATCTTTGCAGAGGAAAGAGGAAGGACCACTCAGGTTGGTCTCTCTTAACTCTGCCCTGTGGTTTAGTTGGCATCTAAGAAATAACACCAGGGAAGTCTTTGACTTGAGGGGGAGGGGGCAGTCAGACTACCTTTTGTCCATCCATGGAGACCAGAACTCTGGAAATTGCAGGCCAGAGTGGAATTTTCAAAGGAAAAAAAAAAAGGATTGTCTAAAGGTTGTTTCTGTATCCTTGAGATGACACAGAGATGAGAGGGAGCAAATCTGAGGAAAAGCAGACCCACAAAGCTGCACAAGAGCATCAGTAAACAATGCAGGGTGTTGGGTGGGAGCTGAATAATGAAAGAAGGCAAGATGACACCTCCTGCCATGTAGGCAACAGGAGACAAGGATAACCATCACTCTACTGCCAGAAGTGACAGTTGCCCAGGGCTTAATAATGCTGATTCTGTTTACTTTCATATAACCTCCATTTTTTTAAACCTTCTCCTTGCTCTTTTTTCTATACTCCCCCCATTTAATTCAACTCACCCATTATTAGACCCCAGTTGTGATCAGACAAATTTAAAATCTCCATCAACCCGCCCATTCTTTCACTTCTCCTCAATGTCAGGATTATGTATCTTGAAAGCATGTTTCAAAGAGACTGGACGCAGAATGCCCAAGGTGGCTTGATGTTGACCTTCTTGGTTGTGTTTAGAGATTGGTCCCATTTCAAAGGCCAAGACCACCTAGTGTCCCCTCCCATCCTCTCAGCTTAACAGCTTTTCCCAACACTTGGCACAAACATGTGCCAGGCAAAGGAAAGAGACTGGACTTGAGCCATAAAATACTGAATAGCAAATATGTACATATTTCAGAGATAACAGCTTTCTTCCATGTCATAATGAAAAGATGTTTAAAAAGGCATAACAGCAACCAGTGCAGCTTCCTCCTCAAATCTGTCAGCGTGTTCTCTTTTTGGCTGCCATTAACATGCCAAGTCCCCCCAGGGACCAGTGAAGTCATTGCCTAAACAGTCTTCTTTTCTCAGGTAACATCTTTGACAGCAATTTTGTGTCCAGAAAATTAATCAACTTAGTCTGACTCAAAAAAAATAACAAAGCATTTCTCTGGTACATTTCCACTTTCTGAGTAGGATGTGCATGCTATTTTCAGCAACCCCTTCCGTCACATTCCTCTGGAAATAAATTGGCTGAATATACTACTGATTTCATCTAATAGAAAATATGTATATGCATGTGTATACACATACCTATCTGTATCTGTATTTCCCTGAAGCCTATTTCCACTAGAGGTCACTAGTGTCAGCGATTTCTTTTGTTTCTTCATGAGTTGCTTTGTCTCACAGATGACAAATTCAGAATTTTAGGACTGGTGAGTTCTATTATGTGTCCCCATTTTTAACCATTAAGGCTGGTACCTCCTTTGTCTTCAAGAGCATTGTTCATCCTTTAAGCCCTCCACTCAGCATCCCAACCAGACTAGTAGGTCTGGAGAGCTAGCAGTTCTCCTGCGATCCTCATTTACTAACTTCTGTCACATCCTGTTTCTTCCATTCTCTGTCTGTACCAGGTGGCACTGTTGGTAAAGAATCCACCTGCCAATGCAGAAGACACAGGTTTGATCCTGAATTGGATCTCCTAGAGTAGGAAATGGCAACCCAGTCCAGTATTATTGCCTGAAAAATCCCATGGACATGTAGTTGCAGAGTCAGACACAAACTGAGCACACACAGACACACACACAATTGTGGCAAAGAGTAGATAAGTGGCAGGAAGAAAAGAATCAATTTTTTAAAGAGAGTTTTGATCATGCAGATCAATCCAGTTTTTAAATGCAGGGATCATGTTGATCAATCCAGTTTTTAGGTTGCTCATCGATTCTACTTATAAATATGTCACTGTTAGCATTCCTTCCCTCCTCCCTTCCTTTAAAAGCCAGTTCAAGTTCCATTGTTCCTGAAACAATTTCTAGTGTGTCTAGTTCTTAGTGATTGCTTCTTTCCAAAAAGACTTAATTACCCTTTTGCGTTATAGTCCGTTCTTATAGAAAGTCATCTATTCATACATCCTCAAGTGCGATCTCTATATGGGGGAATCCCAGATCTATGTTTCAGCCTTCAGATCTCTTGCTAAACTTCAAGCTCATACTAATTGATATCCATCACATCAAATTCAATATATCTACATTAGAAGTTATCACCTTTCTTCCATTTATACTACCTTTTTACTAGATCTCCAGGTTTGAAACGTGGAGTCATTCTTAACTTCTTTCTCTCACTCTCTCCTTTCCCTGCCTTTGGCCTTGCCTTTCTCTAGTTCAATCTACTAACAATTACCAGCTTAAATTTCCCAAGCCAGATTTTGTTACATGTCTTTCCATTGTTCATGCCCTTTCCATGATGTCTCAGTGACTGTGATATTCAGTGACTAATACCAGCAATTAGAGCCTTGAACCACAGTACCTACTCTGTGGTTTCTTCTTGTAGCTGCATCCCATCCTTCCCTTATAACCAAGACCCACTAAATATTCCTTCTTAGACCTTTACTAATGACCTTGCATCTCAGTAATCAGTTCCACCTCTCAGTTCAGTTCAGTCGCTCAGTTGTGTCCAACTCTTTGGTGACTGCACGGACTGCAGCACGCCAGGCCTCTCTGTCCATCATCAACTCCCAGAGTTTACTCAAACTCATGTCCATTGAATCAGTGATGCCATCCAACCATCTCATCCTCTGTTGTCCCCTTCTTCTCCCACCTTCATTCTTTCCCAGCAATAGGGTCTTTTCAAATGAATCAGTTCTTCGCATCAGTTCCTCTTTATAAACATAAAACTGAAAGGGACCTTCTAAACTGTCTTTTCCAACTTCCTTCCAGCACAGAAATCCCTTCTTTAGGATTCTTGACAACCAGGTGGCCTCTCCTTCTATGCAATGATGAGAACATGCTATGTTTCTGACTTTTTTTTCCTGCTCCTCCATTTTCCTTCAGTAAATTGTCCCTTTCCATTGCATGAACCCTTCCTTGATGGGGTCTTGAATCAAGGTTCTCTACCTTGCCCTTTGCCAGGGAATGGGGAAAGCAGGAGTGAGGAACACCTGACCCAAGATATGCCAATCAGATTTTCTTTCCCAGTGATTCTAGGAAAGAAATTAGCAAAGGGTGAGTTATTATGATGATGGTATTCCAAAGAGACAGTCCTCACTTTCTACCCTTCTGTGACTATAGCTGCCTCAGTCATTGCCTTTCTAAGGCTAAGTACTACAAATTCCCCTTGAGATCTGTCAACCACCTCTTATATTTTAACTATTTTATTTATTTTGCTTCAGTTATCCAGATTTTTTCTGCTGTTTATCATCAAAGAATCCTAACAAGGATATAGCTTGTTCTACTGTTGGAAGGTGAAATTGTTAGTGTGTTCTTCCTTTTAGTCTAATAAAATCTCTCTCTTTATAAATATTTTCTGTCCATTATCCTTTAGTCTGGTGTCTGCCCTTAACAATCAAGAGAATTAAACTTCTGTTGCTACAAGAAGAACTTTAAACATATGCAGGTAGGTATCAAGTCTCACCTCTGGCTTCTATCTTCCCAGTTGACTATCCTTACTGTCCTTATATTTTCCCCTGACAAAGGAAGGCTCTGTAGCAGAGAAAAGTTACACCAGTCTCTGGTCTGAAAACACAATTTTGTCAGTACATGAGAAATGCTATTTAAATCATGCTGTCAGAAATATAAAATAGAATGCTGACATAGTGATTTATAATGAAAAGTATAACTCACGTCCATCAGAATTCTTGTGTGTTCCATGCTGTTCTCGCTAAGTCTGTTTACTCAGTCTGTCTCTGTTACTGACTAGGCTTTTTCCTCCTGTATTTTAACCCATATTTTAGCCCTACCTCCCTGAGATTGTATGTAACTCAACTGTAAAGTCACCCATGTACAGGTTGTGCCTTGGGTTAGCCTTCAGGGTTGTTTGTCTAATCCTCACAGGGCAACCTCTTCCAGATTCTTGGAGACTGCCTCATTGTAGCTCCCAAAGATTGTCCACATTCTCAGCGTTCTGAGTACCCTCTCCTGGAATCTTTTATATTTATTATTGTAATTTATCATTGCCTACTACTTGAACCAATTGTTTGAAATAGTTGCTCATACTAGTCAGATATTTTGTTTCTAAAGCTTCTTTTCAATAGTAACATGGTGCAGTTGGCCACATTTATCCTGTGATATGCCAAGAACCTCAGGTTGAATCAAGACTTGAAATTAGATAACTTGAAAAAATGTTAAGTATATTATGTCACATTTTAAACCATTGAAATAATATTCTTATCTCATTTTAGAATAGCTATACCTTTGAAAAAACTATGATTCTGGGAATTTCCTGGTTGTCCAGTGGTTAGGACTCTACTTTCACTGTCAAGGGTCCAGGTTTGATCCCTACTCAGGGAACTAGGATCCAACATGGTGAGTAATGTGGCCAAATTAAAGAAAAAAAACAAACAAACATGATTCTGTCCAGTACATTAGTTACCATCCCCAGCTTTGTATAATCTAGACATTTAGCAAGCAAGCCTTTAGTCCTTCCCCCAAAGTCACTCACAAAAGAATCAAAATCACTAGATTCTGATCTGCAGTCCATGCATCAGTTACTCCAAAACAGAGCTGGAAAATATTTTATCTTTAGGCTTGCTTTGAGAAAATGACTTATTCAGAATTCTAAGTTCCCAAATATGCCTTTAAGTTTTATCTTTTCATTTCAAGTCCTTTCTGGAATCAGTTCAGTTCAGTTGCTCAGTCGTGTCCGACTCTTTGCGACCCCATGAATTGCAGCATGAGAGGCCTCCCTGGCCATCACCAACTCCCGGAGTTCACCCAAACTGATGTGCATCGAACGGTGATGCCATCCAGCCATCTCATCCTCTGTCGTCCCCTTCTCCTCCTGCCCCCAATCCCTCCCAGCATCATAGTCTTTTCCAGTCAGTCAACTCTTCGCATGAGGTGGCCAAAGTATTGGAGTTTCAGCTTTAGCATCAGTCCTTCCAATGAACACCCAGGACTGGTATCCTTCAGAATGGACTGGTTGGATCTCCTTGCAGTCCAAGGGACTCTCAAGAGTCTTCTCCAACACCACAGTTCAAAAGCATCAATTCTTCGGTGCTCAGCTTTCTTCACAGTCCAACTCTCACATCCATACATGACCACTGGAAAAACCATAGCCTTGACTAGGCAGACCTTTGTTGGCAAAGTAATGTCTCTGCTTTTCAATATGCTGTCTAGGTTGGTCATAACTTTCCTTCCAAGGAGTAAGCGTCTTTTAATTTCATGGCTGCAGTCACCATCTGCAGTGATTTTGGGGCCCAGAAAAATAAAGTCTGACACTGTTTCCACTGATTCCCCATCTATTTCCCATGAAGTGATGGGACCAGATGCCATGATCTTAGTTTTCTGAATGTTGAGCTTTAAGCCAATTTTTTCACTCTCCTCTTTCACTTTCATCAAGAGGCTTTTTAGTTCCTCATCACTTTCTGCCATAGGGGTGGTGTCATCTGCATATCTGAGGTTATTGACATTTCTCGCGGCAATCTTGATTCCAGCTTGTGCTTCTTCCAGTCCAGTGTTTCTCATGATGTACTCTGCATAGAAGTTAAATAAGCAGGGTGACAATATACAGCCTTGACGTACTCCTTTTCCTATTTGGAACCAGTCTGTTGTTCCATGTCCAGTTCTAACTGTTTCTTCCTGACCTGCATATAGGTTTCTCAAAAGCAGGTCAGGTGGTCTGGTATTCCCATCTCTTTCATAATTTTCCACAGTTTATTGTGATCCACACAGCCAAAGGCTTTGGCATAGTCAATAAAGCAGAAATAGATGTTTTTCTGGAACTCTCTTGCTTTTTCCATGATCCAGTGGATGTTGGCAATTTGATCTCCGGTTCCTCTGCGTTTCCTAAAACAAGCTTGAACATCTGGAAGTTCACGGTTCACATATTGCTGAAGCCTGGCTTGGAGAATTTTGAGCATTACTTTACTAGCATGTGAGATGAGTGCAATTGTGCAGTAGTTTGAGCATTCTTTGGCATTGCCTTCTTTGGGATTGGAATGAAAACTGACTTTTTCCAGTCCTGTGGCCACTGCTGAGCTTTCCAAATGTGCTGGCATATTGAGTGCAGCAGTTTCACAGCATCATCTTTCAGGATTTGAAATAGCTCAACTGGAATTCCATCACCTCCTCTAGCTTTGTTTGTAGTGATGCTTTCTAAGGCCCACTTGACTTCACATTCCAAGATGTCTGGCTCTAGGTCAGTAATCACACCATCATGATTATCTGGGTCATGAAGATCTTTTTTGTACAGTTCTTCTGTGTATTCTTGCCACCTCTTCTTAATATCTTCTGCTTCTGTTAGATCCACACGATTTCTGTCCCTTATCGAGCCCATCTTTGCATGAAATGTTCCCTTGGTATCTCTAATTTTCTTGAAGAGATCTCTAGTCTTTCCCATTCTGTTGTTTTCCTCTATTTCTTTGCATTGATCGCTGAGGAAGGCTTTCTTATGTCTCCTTGCTATTCTTTGGAACTCTGCATTCAAATGGGAATATATTTCCTTTTCTCCTTTGCTTTTCACTTCTCTTCTTTTCACAGCTATTTGTAAGGCCTCCCCAGACAGCCATTTTGCTTTTTTGCATTTCTTTTCCATGGGGATGGTCTTGATCCCTGTATCCTGTACAATGTCATGAACCTCCGTCCATAGTTCATCAGCAACTCTGTCTATCAGATCTAGTCCCTTAAATCTATTTCTCACTTCCACTGTATAATCATAAGGGATTTGATTTAGGTCATACCTGAATGGTCTAGTGGTTTTCCCTACTTTTTTCAATTTAAGTCTGAATTTGGCAATAAGGAGTGCATGATCTGAGCCACAGTCAGCTCCCGGTCTTGTTTTTGCTGACTGTATAGAGCTTCTCCATCTTTGGCTGCAAAGAATATAATCAATCTGATTTCGGTGTTGACCATCTGGTGATGTCCATGTGTAGAGTCTTGTCTCGTGTTGTTGGAAGAGGGTGTTTGCTATGACCAGTGTGTTCTCTTGGCAAAACTGTATTAGCCTTTGCCCTGCTTCATTCTGTATTCCAAGGCCAAATTTGCCTGTTACTCCAGGTGTTTCTTGACTTCCTACCTTTGCATTCCAGTCCCCTATTATGAAAAGGACATCTTTTTTGGGTATTAGTTCTAAAAGGTCTTGTAGGTCTTCATAGAACCATTCAACATTGGCTTCTTCAGTGTTACTGGTTGGGGCATAAGCTTGGATCACGGTGATATTGAATGGTTTGCCTTGGAAACAGAGATCATTCTGTCATTTTTGACATTGCATCCAAGTACAGCATTTCAGACTCTTTTGTTGACCATGATGGCTACTCCATTTCTTCTAAGGGATTCCTGCCCACAGTAGTAGATATAATGGTCATCTGAGTTAAATTCACCCATTCCAGTCCATTTTAGTTCACTGATTCCTAGAATGTTGATGTTCACTCTTGCCGTCTCCTGTTTGACCACTTCCAATTTGCCTTGATTCATGGACCTGACATTCCAGGTTCCTCAGCAATATTTCTCTTTACAGCATCGGACCTTGCTTCTATCACCAGTCACATCCACAGCTGGGTATTGTTTTTGCTTTGGTTCCATCCCTTCATTCTTTCTGGAGTTATTTTCTCCACTGATCTCCTGTAGCATATTGGGTACCTACCGACCTGGGGAGTTCCTCTTTCAGTATCCTATCATTTTCCCTTTTCATACTGTTCATAGGGTTCTCAAGGCAAGAATACTGAAGTGGTTTGCCATTCCCTTCTCCAGTGGACCATATTTTGTCAGACCTCTCCACCATGACCCGCCTGTCTTGGGTGGCCCCACACAGCATGGCTTAGTTTCACTGAGTTAGACAAGGCTGTGGTCCATGTGATCAGAGTGGCTAGTTTCCTGTGATTATAGTTTCAGTGTGTCTGCCCTCCGATGCCCTCTCGCAACACCTACCATCTTACTTGGGTTTCTCTTACCTTTGACGTGGGGTATCTCTTTATGGCTGCTACAGCAAAGTGCAGCCGCTGCTCCTTACCTTGGATGAGGTCGCTCCACCTGACCTTGAATGTGGAGTAGCTCCTTTCGGCCCTCCTGCACCTGCACAGCTGCCGCTTCTGAAATACCCTTATCTAATAATTCATTTCTTCTACTACTAGGCTCTCCTTCCAGATTCCTCAGGTCAGACTGTCTCCCTGTCCACTTAGCCTCTTCTCACACTCTCAACACCACCTTTCCTTTGATGCTTAGTCATACCTAGTCGATCTACCCACCTTCCAGTTCGCTTCCATTTTTTTTAACAATAAAAAATGTTAAGTACACAAAAATCACCCAGTTTAAGAAATTAAACAAAAGTGTTGTCACCTGCATGTTTCTCTCTTCCCCTTCAATACTCCTCCCTTTCCTCTCTTAAGGTAACAAATATCCTGTTGTGGTATTTATCCATATGTGTTTTTATTTCTTTGCTACATATGCATGGATCAAAAATGACTTATAGGATTGTAGTTCATGGTTTTAAACTTTATATAAATGATGTAATAAGGCTCAATATTATGTCCTTGGGGTTTATCTATGTCAGTATGTATAGTCCCAATTCATTTGTTTTCAGTGCAATAGAGTGTTCCATCACATGACCATGCCACAGTTTACTTACCCAGGCTTCTTTTGATGGATATTCACTATTCTAACAGTGTCACAGTGAACATTCTTATAATTAACAATTTTGGCAGCTGTGCTTAATAACTATTGTACACAATCAGTAGTGAAACAACTAAATTTAGGGTTTCATATACTTTCAATTTTCTGGTAAACCACCAAATTGCTCTCCAATATGGTTTCACCAATTTACACTCTGATCAGTCAGTTAAGAGTCTCAGTGGCTTTATTTCCTGGTCAATACTTGCTTTTATCAGATTTAAAAAATTTCTGTCCGTTTAAGTGAAGCAGGGTCTGATTGATATTTAAACCTGCAGTACTTTCATTATCGATGAGTCTGACCACTTTTTCATATATTTATTTGTTATTTGCATTTAAATTTCCTTTTCAGTAAAGTACTTCCTTAAGGTTTGGGCTTTTTTTTTTCTTTCATTTTTCTCTTGAGGTTTAAGAAGAATCTGTTCTTATTAATTTAAAGGGGGGTTTTCTGTATATCTTTCTATTAATCTTTGTCACTTTGTGCATGTCGCACACCTCTTACTCAAGTATAGCTTACCTTTTACTGTAACCTCTTGATATCCAATAGGACAAGTACCCTCAAACTCTTTCTCTAAAACTTCTTTGATTCATTTCTGTTCTTTAATAATTTTGCATAAGCTTCTCAAGTTTCGTGAATAATTCTATCAGTATCTTGATTGGAATTTTATTATATCTATAGGTTAATTGAAGTAAATTAACAACTTTATGGTACTATCTTTTTTATCTGTAGATATTCTGTATCTGTCCATTTATTTAGATCTTCTACAATATCTTTTAATAATGTTTTATGATTTTTTACTCAAGGATCTTGAGTCTTATATATCTTTTTAAAAATTTATAAACATTTTATATTTTTAGCTGAAGTTATAAATGGTACCCTTTTAATAATTATATTTTCCAACTATTTTTGAGAAGACTATAGCATAAATGACACTGTATAGTAATATTATGTCCAATAAACTCCCTCAACTCTCTTTTTTTTTTTTTGGCTCATATTTTCTAAAATAATTTTGAGTAACTATTTACACTGTTGCATATTTTTAATTGAAATTAGAATGTTTTCATCACAAGTTTAATGACTGACTTCTGAATGTTGTAATTCCCAGCATACTGTGAGTACAGATGTTTTAAAATAAATTGTTTCATCCATCTTTTAAATGTATTAAGTTGCATTTAACTGCTATAGAAAGTTGATGCCCATCATATATTCATTATTTTTCTTTTTTTAAATTTTTTAAAATGTATTTTATTTTATTTTTTAACTTTACAATATTGTATTGGTTTTGCCATATATCAACATGAATCCACCACAGTATACACGTGTTCCCCATCTAGAACCCTCCTCCCTCCTCCCTCCCCATACCATCCCTCTGGGTCGTCCCAGTGCACCAGCCCCAGGCATCCAGTATAGTGCATCAAACCTGGACTGGCGACTCGTTTCATATATGATATTATACATGTTTCAATGCCATTCTCCCAAATCATCCCACCCTCTCCCTCTCCCACAGAGTCCAAAAGACTGTTCTATACATCAGTGTCTCTTTTGCTGTCTCGTATACAGGGTTATTGTTACCATCTTTCTAAATTCCATATATATGCGTTAGTATACTGTATTGGTGTTTTTCTTTCTGGCTTACTTCACTCTGTATAATAGGCTCCAATTTCATCCACCTCATTAGAACTGATTCAAATGTATTCTTTTTAATGGCTAAGTAATACTCCATTGTGTATATGTACCACTGCTTTATTATCCATTCATCTGCTGATGGACATCTAGGTTGCTTCCATGTCCTGGCTATTATAAACAGTGCTGCGATGAACATTGGGGTACATGTGTCTCTTTCCCTTCTGGTTTCCTCAGTGTGTATGCCCAGCAGTGGGATTGCTGGATCATAAGGCAGTTCTATTTCCAGTTTTTTAAGGAATCTCCACACTGTTCTCCATAGTGGCTGTACTAGTTTGCATTCCCACCAACAGTGTAAGAGGGTTCCCTTTTCTCCACACCCTCTCTAGCATTTATTGCTTGTAGACTTTGGGATTGCAGCCACTCTGACTGGCGTGAAGTGGTACCTCATAGTGGTTTTGATTTGCATTTCTCTGATAATGAGTGATGTTGAGCATCTTTTTATGTGTTTGTTAGCCATCTGTATGTCTTCTTTGGAGAAATGTCTATTTAGTTCTTTGGCCCATATTTTGATTGGGTCATTTATTTTTCTGGAATTGAGCTGTAGGTGTTGCTTGTATAATTTTGAGATTAGTTGTTTGTCAGTTGCTTCATTTGCTATTATTTTCTCCCATTCTGAAGGCTGTCTTTTCACCTTGCTTATAGTTTCCTTTGTTGTGCAGAAGCTTTTAAGTTTAATTAGGTCCCATTTGTTTATTTTTGCTTTTATTTCCAATATTCTGGGAGGTGGATCATAGAGGATCCTGCTGTGATGTATGTCGGAGAGTGTTTTGCCTATGTTCTTCTCTAGGAGTTTTATAGTTTCTGGTCTTATGTTGAGATCTTTAATCCATTTTGAGTTTATTTTTGTGTATGGTGTTAGAAAGTGTTCTAGTTTCATTCTTTTACAAGTGGTTGACCAGTTTTCCCAGCACCACTTGTTAAAGAGATTATCTTTAATCCATTGTATATTCTTACCTCCTTTGTCAAAGATAAGGTGTCCATATGTGCATGGATTTATCTCTGGGCCTTCTATTTTGTTCCGTTGATCTGTATTTCTGTCTTTGTGCCCATACCATACTGTCTTGATGACTGTGGCTTTGTAGTAGAGCCTGAAGCCAGACAGGTTGATTCCTCCACTTCCATTTTTCTTTCTCAAGATTGCTTTGGCTGTTCAAGGTTTTTTTGTACTTCCATACAAATTGTGAAATTATTTGTTCTAGCTCTGTGAAGAATACTGTTGGTAGCTTGATAGGGATTGCATTGAATCTATAGATTGCTTTGGGTAGCATACTCATTTTCACTATATTGATTCTTCTAATCCATGAACATGGTATATTTCTCCATCTATTAGTGTCCTCTTTGATTTCTTTCATCAGTGTTTTATAGTTTTCTATATATAGGTCATTAGTTTCTCTAGGTAGATATATTCCTAAGTATTTTATTCTTTTCATTTCAATGGTGAATGGAATTGTTTCCTTAATTTCTCTTTCTGTTTTCTCATTATTAGTGTATAGGAATGCAAGGGATTTCTGTGTGTTGATTTTATATCCTGCAACTTTACTATAGTCATTGATTACTTCTAGTAATTTTCTGGTGGAGTCTTTAGGGTTTTCTATGTAGAGGATCATGTCATCTGCAAACAGTGAGAGTTTTACTTCTTCTTTTCCAATTTGGATTCCTTTTATTTCTTTTTCTGCTCTGATTGCTGTGGCCAAAACTTCCAAAACTATGTTGAATAGTAATGGTGAAAGTGGGCACCCTTGTCTTGTTTCTGACTTTAGAGGAAATGCTTTCAATTTTTCACCATTGAGGATAATGTTTGCTGTGGGTTTGTCATATATAGCTTTTATTATGTTGAGGTATATTCCTTCTATTCCTGCTTTCTGGAGAGTTTTTATCGTAAATGGATGTTGAATTTTGTCAAAGGCTTTCTCTGCATCTATTGAGATAATCATATGGTTTTTATTTTTCAATTTGTTAATGTGGTGTATTACATTGATTGATTTGTGGATATTGAAGAATCCTTGCATCCCTGGGATAAAGCCCACTTGGTCATGGTGTATGATCTTTTTAATGTGCTGTTGGATTCTGATTGCTAGAATTTTGTTAAGGATTTTTGCATCTATGTTCATCAGTGATATTGGCCTGTATTTTTCTTTTTTTGTGACATCTTTGTCAGGTTTTGGTATTAGGGTGATGGTGGCCTCATAGAATGAGTTTGGAAGTTTACCTTCCTCTGCAATTTTCTGGAAGAGTTTGAGTAGGATAGGTGTTAGCTCTTCTCTAAATTTTTTGGTATAATTCATCTGTGAAGCCGTCTGGACCTGGGCTTTTGTTTGCTGGAAGATTTCTGATTATAGTTTCAATTTCCGTGCTTGTGATGGGTCTGTTAAGATTTTCTATTTCTTCCTGGTCCAGTTTTGGAAAGTTGTACTTTTCTAAGAATTTGTCCATTTCTTCCACGTTGTCCAATTTATTGGCATATAATTGCTGATAGTAGTCTCATGATCCTTTGTATTTCTGTGTTGTCTGTTGTGATCTCTCCATTTTCATTTCTAATTTTATTGATTTGATTTTTCTCCCTTTGTTTCTTGATGAGTCTGGCTAATGGTTTGTCAATTTTGTTTATCCTTTCAAAGAACCAGCTTTGGCTTTGTTGATTTTTGCTATGGTCTCTTTTGTTTCTTTTGCATTTATTTCTGCCCTGATTTTTAAGATTTCTTTCCTTCTACTAATCCTGGGGTTCTTCATTTTTCCCTTTTCTATTTGCTTTAGCTGTAGAGTTAGGTTATTTATCTGACTTTTTTCTTGTTTCTTGAGGTATGCCTGTATTGCTATGAACTTTCCCCTTAGGACTGCTTTTACAGTGTCCCACAGGTTTTGGGTTGTTGTGTTTTCATTTTCATTCATTTCTATGCATATTTTGATTTGTTTTTTGATTTCTTCTGTGATTTGTTGGTTATTCAGCAGCGTGTTGTTCAGCCTCCATATGTTGGAATTTTTAATAGTTTTTCTCTTGTAATTGAGATCTAATCTTACTGCATTGTGGTCAGAAAAGATGCTTGGAATGATTTCAATTTTTTTGAATTTACCAAGGCTAGATTTATGGCCCAGGATGTGATCTATCCTGGAGAAGGTTCCGTGTGTGCTTGAGAAAAAGGTGAAATTCATTGTTTTGGGATGAAATGTCCTATAGATACCAATTAGTTCTAACTGGTCTATTGCATCGTTTAAAGTTTGTGTTTCCTTGTTAATTTTCTGTTTAGTTGACCTATCCATAGGTGTGAGTGGGGTATTAAAGTCTCCCACTATTATTGTGTTATTGTTAATTTCTCCTTTCATACTTGTTAGCATTTGTCTTACATATTGTGGTGTTCCTATGTTGGGTGCATATATATTTATAATTGTTATATCTTCTTCTTGGATTGATCCTTTGATCATTATGTAGTGACCTTCTTTGTCTCTTTTCACAGCCTTTGTTTTAAAGTCTATTTTATCTGCTATGAGTATTGCTACTCCTGCTTTCTTTTGGTCTCTATTTGCATGGAAAATCTTTTTCCAGCCCTTCACTTTCAGTCTGTATGTGTCCTCTGTTTTGAGGTGGGTCTCTTGTAGACAACATATGTAGGGGTCTTGTTTTTGTATCCATTCAGCCAGTCTTTGTCTTTTGGTTGGGGCATTCAACCCATTTACGTTTAAGGTAATTATTGATAACTATGATCCCATTGCCATTTACTTTATTGTTTTGGGTTTGAATTTATACACCCTTTCTGTGTTTTCTGTCTAGAGAATATCCTTTAGTATTTGTTGGAGAGCTGGTTTGGTGGTGCTGAATTCTCTCAGCTTTTGCTTGTCTGAGAAGCTTTTGATTTCTCCTTCATATTTGAATGAGATCCTTGCTGGGTACAATAATCTGGCCTGTAGGTTATTTTCTTTCATCACTTTAAGTATGTCTTGCCATTCCCTCCTGGCTTGAAGAGTTTCTATTGAAAGATCAGCTGTTATCCTTATGGGAATTCCCTTGTGTGATATTTGTTGTTTTTCCCTTGCTGCTTTTAATATTTGTTCTTTGTGTTTGATCTTTGTTGATTTGAATAATATGTGTCTTGCGGTGTTTCACCTTGCGTTTATCCTGTTTGGGACTCTCTGGGTTTCTTGGACTTGGGTGATTATTTCCTTCCCCATTTTAGGGAAGTTTTCAACTATTATCTCCTCAAGTATTTTCTCATGGTCTTTCTTTTTGTCTTCTTCTTCTGGGACTCCTATGATTCGAATGTTTAGTGTTTAATGTTGTCCTGGAGGTCTCTGAGATTGTCCTTATTTCTTTTAATTCATTTTTCTTTTTTCCTCTCTGATTCATTTATTTCTACCATTCTATCTTCTAATTCACTAATCCTATCTTCTGCCTCTGTTATTCTACTATTTGTTGCCTCCAGAGTGTTTTTGATCTCATTTATTGCATTATTCATTATATATTGACTCTTTTTTATTTCTTCTAGGTCCTTGTTAAACCTTTCTTGCATCTTCTCAATCCTTGTCTCCAGGCTATTTATCTGTGATTCCATTTTGATTTCAAGATTTTGGATCATTTTCACTATCATTATTCGGAATTCTTTATCAGGTAGATTCCCTATCTCTTCCTCTTTTGTTTGGTTTGGTGGGCATTTATCCTGTTCCTTTACCTGCTGGGAATTCCTCTGTCTCTTCATCTTGTTTAAATTGCTGAGTTTGGGGTGTCCTTTCTGTATTCTGGCAGTTTGTGGAGTTCTCTTTATTGTGGAGTTTCCTCACTCTGTGTGGGTTTGCACAGGTGGCTTGTCAAGGTTTCTTGGTTAGGGAAGCTTGTGTCGGTGTTCCAGTGAGTGGAGCTGGATTTCTTCTCTCTGGAGTGCAATGAAGTGTCCAGTAATAAGTTATGAGATGTCTATGGTTTTGTAGTAACTTTGGGCAGCCTGTATATTGGAGCTCAGGGCTGTGTTCCTGTGTTACTAGAGAATTTGCTTGGTATGCCTTGCCCTGGAACTTGTTGGCCCTTGTGTGGTGCTTGGTTTCAGTGTAGGTATGGAGGCGTTTGATGAGCTTCTGTCAATTAATGTTGCCTGGAGTCAGGAGTTCCCTGGAGTCAGGGTTTGGACTTAAGCCTTCTGCTTCCAGTTTTCAGTCTTATTTTTACAGTAGTCTCAAAACTTCTCCTTCTATACAGTACCATTGATAAAACATCTAGGTTAAAGATGAAAAGTTTCTCCACCGTGAGGGACACCCAGAGAGGTTCACAGAGTTACATGGAGAAGAGAAGAGGGAGGAGGGAGTTAGAGGTGACCTGAATGAGATAAGGTGGAATCAATAGAGGAGAGAGCGGGCTAGCCAGTAATCACTTCCTTATGTGCACTCCACAACTGGACAGCTCAGAGATGTTCATGGAGTTATACAGAGAAGAGAAGAGGGAGGAAGTAGACAGAGGTGGCCAGGAGGATAAAAGGGGGGAATGAAAAGGAGAGAGACAGATCCAGCCAGTAATCAGTTCCCTAAGTGTTCTCCACTGTCTGGAACATACAGAAATTTACAGAGTTGGGTAGAGTAGAGAGGGGTTAGGGAGGAGACACAGGCGACCTGGTGGAGAAAAAGGAGAGTCCAAAGGGGGAGAGAGCAGTCAAGCCAGTAATCTCGCTTCCAAGTAAAAAATTGGTACTGAAGATTGGGTTCTTAAAGGTACAAAATTGATACCAAATACCAAAAAGCAAAAATTAAAAATCTAGAGTTTGGAATTTCAAAAATACAATGCTAACCTGTGGCAGATTCATTTTGATATATGACAAAACCAATACAATATTGTAAAGTTAAATAAAATAAAATTTTTTAAAAAAGAAAAAAATACAATGTTAAAGAAAAGAAGAAGAAAAAGAAAGAGAAAAAAACAAAGTCATAAAAATTATTTAAAAAATATAAATACAAAATTGATAACAAATACCAAAAAGCATAAATTAAAAATCTAGAGTAGAGTTTGGAATTTCAGAAATAAATGTCAAAGAAAAGAAGAGAAAGAAAGAGAGGGGAAAAAAAATCACAAAAATTATAAAAAAAAAAATTGGTACAAAATTGATAACAAACACCAAAAAGCTAAAATTAAAAATCTAGAGTAGAGTTTGGAATTTCAAAAATACAATGTTAAAGAAAAGAAGAAAAAAAGAAAGAGAAAAAGAAAGAAAAAAAAAAAAAACAAGGTCACAAAAATTATAAAATATATATGAAGTTTACTTTTTAAAAAAATAGGGTCTTTTTTTTTGCGAAGTAATAGTAGGTTATAAAAGTGAAAATTAAAGGAGTAATAGAGGACTTAAAAATTTTTTTTAATTAAAAAAAGGAAAGAATGATCATAAAAATAGTAAAAATATATCTAGGACTTTCTCTGGTGTTGTTGTGGATATTGTGGGGTCAGTTCATTTTCGGCTAGTTCCTTGGTCCGACTTATATTTCTCAAGATCTATAGACCCCTTCCTATGTAGTCGGTACTAACTACAGGGTTTTAATCTATTGCCTGTCGCTTCCAAGGTGGTTCCCTCTGTTATAGCTTCTTCTGTTTGCTGGTCTCTTCAGTGTCTGATTTCCGCCCTGACACAAAGGGGGCGGTGGTGGACACTTCTTTCTTTTTTAAGCTCACTTGTTCAGTCACGCTGTGGGGAAGGAGGGACGCTGCAGATAACACTGGCGTGTGCTCGCAGTGCCTCAGCCACACTGGGCCTGCCCCCGCTCACGGTGCGTGTACCCTCCCTGCCCACACTTCTCAGGCTCTAAGTTGCTCCGCCGGAAAGCATCTGAGGCCGGCCCTGGGCTGCATGCACCTCCCAGGTCTAAGCCGCTCAGATTCAGGCACTCGGGTAGTCCTCAGAGGCGCAGTTTTGTGCCTTGCGTTTTGTGCCCTTCCCAGGTCTGAGCAGCTCAGGTGATGAGGTGTTTGGCGAGTGTAGTTGCTGCGACTTATCGCCTCCCCGCCACTTGGTTTTCTGGGTGTACAACCGGCGCACCTTCTCAGACGGATGTTGACTGTCCAGAACCCCAAGAAGTCTTAGTTAGCAAAGAAGCCTGCTTACAGTTTTGTAGATAATGTCTCTCTGGGGGTGCGATTGCCCCCTTTTGGCTCTGGCTGCCTGTCACCGGAGGGGGATGGTCTGCAGCCGGTTATCTCTGTTCAGTCCTTTGTTCCGTGCACGGGCCTGGAGGTGTCTTAAGTTAGGGCTGGCTTTTCGCGAGGTAGTTATCCCACAGTCTGGTTTGCTAGCCCAAATTAGTTCGCTTAGATAGCGTTCAGGGCATTCAGGCCAGATCCTTACTCTAAGTGATGCAGACTGCGGCTCCCTGCCCAGCCCCCGCTTGCTAGTGGCGGGTGCAGGCGTCTGCGCTGCTTCTCCACTGGGGGAGTTACCATTGGGCTCGTAATCTGTGGGTTTTAATTGTTTATTTATTTTTCTTCCCTGTTATGTTGCCCTCTGTGCTTCCAAGGCTCGGCACAGACTCGACAGTGAGAGTGTTTCCTGGTGTTTGGAAACTTCTCTCTTTTTAAGACTCCCTTCCCAGGACGGAGCTCCGTCCCTCCCTTTTTTGTCTCTTTTTTTGTCTTTTATATTTTTTCCTACCTCCTTTTGAAGACAATGGGCTGCTTTTCTGGGTGCCTTATGTCCTCTGCTGGCATTCAGAAGTTGTTTTGTGGAATTTACTCCGCGTTTAAATGTTCTTTTGATGAATTTGTGGGGGAGAAAGTGCTCTCCCTGTCCTATTCCTCCGCCATCTTAACTCCTCCCTCCCTCAACTCTCATTGCCTGTAATTTTTTCCATTTATTCAACAAGTATTTATTAGGCACCTACTATGTACTAGAGACTTCTATGCTGGGGACATAGGAGTAAACAAAACAGACAAAAATAAACCTGCCATCATAATATGTTTAATTGGGTGAGACAGAAATTAAATAAATAAGGAAAATATATGGTATATAAGAAGAGGATAAGAAAATTATGCAGAAAAATAAAACAAAGAATGGGAACATAAGATTAGAGTTTTGAAAATTATTAAGTTCAGCAGACAAGACAGGCCATATTAAGAAGCTAACATTTAGGCAAAATTTGAAGGAGATGAAGGAGCATTACCTGTGGATACCTTCAGGAAATCATTTTGGGTAAAGGAACCATAAAGTCAAAGGTCTTTAAGTTGAGGGCAGCCTAGAGTTTTTGAGGAACAGAAAAGAGGTCAGTGTGCTATTAGCAGAGGGAGCAAAGTGGGAAAATCATAGATGAGGTCAGAAGGGAAAGGCAGCTGATCATTTAGAAACTTGGGTGGAGAGCTGGAGAATTCTGACACCAGAGAAGTAATACAACCTACCTTCACTTTTCCTGTTTTGAGAAGAGTCTGTAAAACAGGCAAAAGTGGATCAGGGAGGCCAATTAACATGCTTCACAATAATCTGGATGTAAGAAACAACAGAGACTCTTGGAATAATAGAGGTAATAAGAAGTGTTCTCATTTTGGATATGTTTTGAAAGTGGAGCAAACAAGATTCACTGATATGGGTATGACATGTAAAAAGAGAGAGAAAGAGACAGGTGGGGAGGGTTCCAAGATTTGGGGCCTGAAAAACTACAATGACACAATTGTTGTTAAGCAAAATAGAGAGGACTGGGAAGAGCAGATTTGGGGGAGGGGTAGAAAGTATCAAGGGTTCTTCAGACACATAAAGTCTGAGCTGTCACACATCCGAGTGGTAGTAAAGTGTAGACAGTTGGATGTATGCATCTGGAGCTGAGGAGAGAAGTCTGGGCTGGACATTTTAATTTTGGAATTCATCAGCCTTGAGACTAGATAGGATCACCAAGGGAGTCAGTGTAAACAGAAAAGAAGCAAGTCCAAAGACTTGAAAAGAAGTCCTGGTGCTCAAACATCAAGAAGATGATGAAGCAGGACAAATAAAGTTGACTGGGAGAAAGGCTCAGAGAAGGAAGAAGAAAGTCAGGAGAGCTTGATGTCCTGAGAGCCAAGTGGAGACACTATCAAGGACAGAGTGATGCCAAACCCTGCCGATAGGTCTCATGAGGTGGGGACTGAAAACTGACCATTAATGCAGCACATGAAGGTCACTGCGACTTGATAAATGCATTATCATTGGATAGAGAGGAGTGAAAGCTGGGTTGGAGTTAAAGACAGAATGGGAGGGGATTTGAAGAAAACGAACTGTGGACACTGCATCTTCCTCCTGAAAGGAGTAGGGAAATGGAGTGGTAATTAAAAAGAATAGGGAGTACAATAAAGGATTTTTTAAAGAAGAGAGAAACACATTCTTTGGAACTTTTTATATATACAATCATTATCTTAAAATGATGACGGCTTTATTTCTTCCTTTTCAATTCTTATGTCTTTTATTTGACTTCTCTGTCTCATCCTGACTAGCTCTCGAGAACAATGCTGAATAGAATGAGGATAGTGGATATGCTTTTTTCCTTCTTTAAAAAGAGCTTTCTAAATTTTCAGTGTAAGTATAATGTTTGCTCCAGGCTTTTGGCTAATGCCTTTTGTCAGATTAAAAAGGTTTCCTTTTATTCCTGTTTTTCTAAGAATTCTTAAAGTTTATCTTCTGCTCTTTTAAGATAATCCTATTTTCCCTTTTAATTTCTTAATGTGGTGAACTGCAGTAATAGATTTTTAAATATAAAACCATTGTTGCACTCCTAGGATAAACTCCTAGGAGTTTTGTCCCGGGTGGCTCAGATGGTAAAGAATCTGCCTGCATTGCAGGAGACCTGGGTTCGATTCCTAGGTTGGGAAGATTCCCTGGAGAAGAGAATGGCAACTCACTCCAGTATTCTTGCCTGGGAAATCCCATGGACAGAGGAGCCTGCAGATTCCTACAGTCCATGGGTTCACAAAGTTAGACATGACTGAGGGACTAAAACTTTTTTGGAACGGTAAGGTTGGCCTATATTACCCTCTCTTCTACTAATTTTACTGGGCTTTGATATCAAGGTATAAATACTAGTCTCATCAAATGAGTTGGGAAATGTCTCACATTTCTATGATTTACAACAATTTTATTAGATGGTAATGATCTATTTCTTGATCCCATCAGTTCAGTTCAATCACTCAGTCGTGTCCAACACTTTCCAGCCCCATGGACTGCAGCATGCCAGGCTTCCCTGTCCATCACCAACTCCTGGAGCTTGCTCAAACTCATGTCCATCAAGTTGGTGATGCCATTCAACCATCTCATCCTCTGTCATTCCCTTCTCCTCCTGCCTTCAATCTTTTCCAGGATCAGGGTCTTTTCCAATGAGTCAGTTCTTCGGATCAGGTGGCCAAAGTATTGGAGTTTCAGCTTCAGTATCAGTCCTTCCAATGAGTATTCAGGACTGATTTCCTTTAGAAAGCAATAAAAATCCTCTGGGCACCATGAAGCTTTTTGTTTGTTTGGTTGGTTTTTATTTTTTTGATAGATTTTTAAGGTACTTATTCAATTTCTTTGAAGAAAATGAAAGAATTTGTGCTTCAGTCACTTTTGGTAAAATATAATTTCTAGAAAATAGTACATCTTCTCTGAGTTTTCAAATTTATTGGCATAAAAATTTTTGTGTTATTCTTATTTTTTGTATTTGCATCTGTATTTGCTCTTTTTCATTATTGTCTTTCATCAAAATTTTCGGAGTTTTTTTTAATAGATTTTAGTTTATTAATCATCTATAGGATCTTTTTTCTGACTAAATTCTTTTTTAGTGCTTATGATTTTCCTTTTTGTTCTTTCTCGGATAGTATTCTGCTTTTTTCTCCCAACCCCTTCAGGATTTTTTTTTTTTTTTTTACTGTCTTATTTTTTTTAATATAAGCATTTAAGACCACAGATTTCTTGTTAAGTACTACTTAGCTTCATCCTACAAGTTTTTGAGACATAATATTTTCATTATGAATTCTAAGTTTTTATTTTGATTGTAATTTCCTCTTTGTCACATAAATTAGAAGTTTGTGCTTTAATTCCTCAGAGAATATTTGTAATCTTCTGTTGTTGAGTTAAAATTTAACCGCACTGTAGTCAAAGAATGTGAACTGCATGATACCAATTGTTTGGAAATGGTTGACTTGCTTTGTAGCATGGTTTATGGCTTATTTGTGTACATAATAATAGCTAATGCTTAAGTAGCGCTTGCTTTGTTCCAGGAACTCTTCTAATAGCTTGTTTTGTTTTAGTTGCTGCTCAGTCGTGTCTGACTCTGTAGACTACCAGGCTCCTCTGTCCATGGGATTTCCCAGGCAAGAATACTGCAATGGGTTGTCATTTCCTCCTCAAGGGCATCTTCCTGAGCCAGAGTCTCCTGTGTCTCCTGCTTCGCAGGCGGATTCTTTACCCACTGAGCCATGGGGGAAGCCCAAAAGTATGAAAGTGCTAGTCTGAAAGAAATTGCAAAGAAATGAATTCATGTCATGCTAAGATTTTCTTTAAGGCATGATATAATTCAAAACTAAATGGCAAATTTTTCTCTTTCTTCATAATGGTAGGTCTTATAATTGACACTTTTTTTACATTTGATAAATTACAATGAATTTCTCTAAAGTTATGCAATAGCTCTATTTTCCTATTATCACAAGGAACTTGGAACACTTTCATGTCCATCTTAGATATTCTTAAGCAGCACTTTTATGCTACCTTGTTTAATGCCCTCAAAACTATTCTTTAAATTACTGATTTTTTTTTTTTTTTAATTCAGCCAAAGCTTATTTTGAGTACCTAATGTTCTTTGGAAGGAATGATGCTAAAGCTGAAACTCCAGTACTTTGGCCACCTCATGCAATGAGTTGACTCACTGGAAAAGACTGATACTGGGAGGGATTGGGGGCAGGAGAAGAAGGGGATGACAGAGGATGAGATGGCTGGATGGCATCACCGACTCGATGGATGTGAGTTTGAGTGAACTCCGGGAGTTGGTGATGGACAGGGAGGCCTGGAGTACTGCAGTTCAGGGGGTCGTAAAGAGTCAGACACGACTGAGCGACTGAACTGAACTGAACTGAATGTTTCCTTGTTTCTTTTCTCACCATTCCTTTTAAAAAAATTATTTTCTTCTTTTTGACTCTGAATCCAAATTCCTACTTTCTGAAGTATACATTTTGAAGTCCCCTCAGTGAAGGTCTGTTAGTAACAAATTTTCTCAATGTTTTTCTGTTTTCTAGACTTTTTGTCTTCATTTTGCCTTTAATTTTGAATAATTTTCTGGATATACATTTCTAGATGGGCAGCTTTTTATTCCTTGGTAATCTCTACTACTGCTCTTGGGAAATCTGCTTTCAATTTAATTGTCATTCCTTTATGCATAGTCTACTTTTTTCTATTTTAATATTTTCCTTGTGTCTTTGATGTTATAGGTTTTTACTATTATGAGTCTAAATGTGGTTTTATTTGTATATTTCTACTTAATCATTTTGTGACTTTGAGTTTTATGCCTTTTATCAAATTTTGAAAGTTTTTAAATATTATATCAAATATTACCTTTTCCATTTAATCTGTCCTTCTGGAAATCTCATTTAATTACCTATTTATGCATCCCACAAATATATTTTGAGTACTTATTATCTTCCAGCAATATTTAGATGTTGGGAATATAATGGCAAATAAAGCAGACAACAAATATTGCCCTCATATCCTTTATACACTGCCGGGGTCCAGCCCCGGCTGATCCAGGGTATTCGAAGGAGAGACGGCGTAGGCGAAGATCAGGAAACAATTGCTTAATTAAATGTTAATTAAGGATATAAAGAGTAATAGAATGAGGATAGCTCAGTAGGAGAATTCAGTGGAGAAATGAGGCTGAGTAGCTTGGTTTACTCGGGAGACCAATAAAACTTCAAGACAAGAAGTTTGCACCACTTACGTAGGCCGCAGGCGTCCTTCCATTCTCCCGAAGGAGAGGAGACACTGAGGCCTCCCCGGTCAGATCTTAGAAGCCCAGGCATAATTAGTAAGCATGGCGGGTTCCGCGCTCCAAATGGAGACTCAACCAGAGTGAGAGAGAGAGCGACATGGGGAGACCAGTATTTCGAGAAACTGATCCCAATTCTTTATTTTCCATGGTCTACTTTTATACACTGAGATGTTATGCAAAAGTCACGCGGGGTCAGCAGTCCTGACTTTTATCAAAGTCAGGTGCTTCATACAAATGTATACAGAGGTCTTAGGGGTGTTACATCATCTTCTGGCCAGGGGGGCCTGCTGACAATTTACGACCCTCTCCTTGTGACAGCAGCCAGTCAACCAGGACACTTATTTCTCCAGGGCTGATTATTCTCAAAACAGACACCACCCAAATAAAGTTACGTTCCTATAGGGTGAGGGTGTAGTGGGTTTTAGTTAAGGAAAGAATTTACTTAGCCTAAGGTCTAACGTGATTAATATCAAAGGTTAATACTTATTTCTTCTATATATTCATTAATGTGTGTAAGGGCAGGGGATGTGGAGACTTAGCAACAAACATTGGCTCAACAAATGAAAAACCCTTTGCCAATACAATTTCTAATCAGCCCATTATACTTATACTAATAGTTTTCTAACTTTTCTAAGGAACCTGTTTTTAAAAGGTTTAAAGCATCTCGTGCCTCTCACGGTTGGGAGGCTGTGAACAATCACATGTGGCCGGACGAGCCTGTCAGGCAGGCTAGAGAACCTTCAGAGGAGTTTGTAGGTTAAAACACTCTTGTCACGCCCAGGAGTTTTTATTGACTGGAGCTCTAGGTTAACTCCTTCTCCGAAAGAGGTGGTGGGGGACAGCCCCCCGTAAAGTCAGAGATGTAGGTGAGAGCACAAAGTAGTAAAGTAGGCAGGCTCTGGTTATGGGGGTAGATGCTCGAGGAGTTCCAGGGGGACTCCTGAGGCTCGATCCCGCCTTTGCGTATGTCGAGCCTCCTTCCTCATGACCTTTGTCACGGGCAGAGTACCTCACTCTGGCCCCCAACAATACACTATTCTATCCTACATCTCTCTCTTTCTTTTTAATTGTGATATAGCTGACATGTGGTGGTGGTAGCTGTTTAGTCACTAAGTTGTGTCCGACTCTTGTGATCCCATGGACTGTAGTCCGCCAGACTCCTCTGTCCATGGGATTCTCCAGGCAAGAATCCTGGAGTGGGTTGCCATTAACATTATGTTATTTTCAGGTGTAGAACATGATGATTTGATATTTGTATATATTTCAAAATGGTCACCACAATAGGTCACCATCCATCACCATCAAAGTTACACATTTTTTCCCTTATGATGATAGTTAATAGTACTATATTGCATATTTGAAAATTGCTAAGAGAGTGGATCTTAAAGGTTCTCATCACAGGAAAAAAAAAAAAGTTTTGTAATTCTATGTCTCTCGATCTTTTGTATTTTCCATTTCTACAGAATATACATTGTTTGTTTGTTTGGTTTGTTTTCTTGGTTCTAAATTCCAATCCATTCAGTCTTTTTGAGTTGGAATTTAGCTTACATCCAAATTTCATTTGGTTTCCATTCTAAGTTTTGTTTGGTTCTTTTTTGGCATCTTTCAGGTCCTTTTTAAAGTGACTTTGTCTTCTCCCATAAAAATAATTTTTCTTTATACATTGAATCATTCTGAACATATAATTGCATAACTTGAGATCAATAATTTTATTACCTGAAATTTTTGAATTTTTGCTCTAAATTTCATCTGTTGATATGCTTATAATGGCTTATTTCTTTGAGTGTTTTATTATTTTTGGTTTTTCACTTGCATTTAAATAAAGATTTTACTTGTGTGAATACTCAGTGGCTTGAGGGTTGAGTGTTTCATCCCTCAAAGTAATTTTATGGTTGATTCTGCTGGGAGCCCCAGTGGTATTATCATATCTGGGACAGCATTTGGTTTTGTTGTTGTTATTGTTAGTGTATTGACTTTGGAGATTCTTGGAATGATAAAACAAATAAGGTTGTGTATAGGTGTGGTTTTTTAAAAGTGGAAAGAGTGATGCAAATATAAAGGATTATTAGTATGATGCCGATGTAGAATGTGACTATGAGAGGGGAGTAACTATGTGGTCTTTTTTTGTGCTATTATTTAGTGGTTGTAGAAAAATGTATAAATAGTGTAACCATAGAAGGAAACATTTATAACTCTCTGCAAGTTATAAACCCAAGACTGTTATATATATAAATTCAAGGTTCTGGTATCCTTAAGAGAAGTAATAAAAATAGTAATAGCTAACCGTTATCTACTCTTAGTATGTGTCAGGTATTATTGTAAATCCTTTTCTTGTATGTTAGCTCATTTAATCCCCACAACAGTCATAGGAGATAAATATTAATAATATTCCAATTTTAAGGATTAGGCAACTGAGTTACACAGAGATAAGTGATTGCCCAAGACTTAGCATGCACACATGCAGAGCTGATAAAAGCAGAACATAGCTTTGAACTGGGCAGTCACCCAAGAGCTCATGCTCTTAACCACTATTTATACTTCTCTAAAGGAGGGCCCATGTTCTGCCATAAGATGCCTTCCTTCTTCTCACTCAAACCTCTACTTCCACGCCAAATCCACTCTTCCCATCACTGACCATTTTATTTCCAATGTTCCACCTTCCCTTTTGCCAGTGGGCCATTCCTTGAAGACTGCTTACAGCACAGAGAAGGGTGACTAGAAGGTTAATGGATGCTGATGTGGGGGTGTGGTGTCTGTGCCGAATGGGAGTGATCCATTCTGATAAGCAGACCTGGAGCAGCGCACTGCGTGGCTTTTTCATTGTCTTTTCCTCCATTTGACATACCTACCACTTTAGGATAAATTACTTTAAAATTGACAATGACCAGGTCACTGGGAGAATGAATCTCTAAACTCAGCTTGATGAGTTTGTTATTAAATAGTTATGGTTCTTGAAAGATATTCATTTTAATATGCATGGGTACTCACTGAATGTTGAACTCAAACATAAACACATACATATGTACACACATATATTTCATAGGAAAACTGTGTTTCCTGGAATGTGAATCAGGAAAACCTAATTTCAAAGCCAATTCATCACCAAAAAATTTAAACTATTCAATTACATCATTGAAAGAATTAAAAAGGGTTTTTCTTAAAAAAATTTTTTTTGTCTTTTTTAGTATCTGCTAAAGGAAGCAGTTGACCACTAATTCAGGTTTTCCCTTTTATTGGAGGAAATTTCCTTTTTAGGGAATAAATTTTTCTTATATTAACATATCAGCTGAATTTACAACCACTGTGAAGCAATTTATCCTTATAATGGCTGTTTAACTTTGCTTGTTAGAAATGTTAGAATATATGCCTTCAGCTCAACAATCTCCTGACACTATTCTGCACATCCCAGCCTCATTCCAAGGCACCTTTTTCAGAATTCCTTAATACTCCAGCACTCTTTTAGCATAGAAATGATTAGATCTTTGTGTTCATGAACCCAGACACATACATATGCCATATACTTTCAGTAAATTGCACCTTTAACTTTTACTGAGGCTTGTTTCATCCACGTGAAATTCTCTTTGCTATTTATTGTTAAATGATTGTTTAGGCATGGTTTGCTGTGTTTCTCAATGTCATCTATATAAATTCTGTTGTAACTGAGTCCCAGGGACCTGATTTAAAATGACTGTTCCAAGGGAAAACAAAATCTTGGCTGAGCCCATTTCCTTTGTCCAAGGACAGTTTTGGCAGACAGACCTGGCTATGAGCCAGCAGCTGGGAAAATGAATGTCTTTGTCCTAGCAGGAGATTTGGACAATGTAGCATAATCTTCAATACAGTCTACCCTGGCACCATTTGAATTCATTTGCTTTATGTAATAGTTTCATCCCATGTGGATATTGCTTTTCGGAGATGCTGACTGATCGCTACCACTCCAGTGTGTATCAAGGCTGCAGTTGGTACTCATCATCTCAGCACTGGCTGAATAATGGTTTTTCTGGGCTTTCCAGATGGTGCCCATGGTAAAGAATCCACCTGCCAATGCAAAAGACTCAGATTCGATCCCTGAGGCAGGAAGATCTCCTGGAGGAGGAAATGGCAACCCACTCCAGTATTCTTGCCTGGAGAATTTCACTGGACAGAGGAGCCTGGCAGGCTACAGTCCAAGGGGCCACAAAGAGTCAGACATGACTGAGCACAGCAGAGCACAAAGATGTCCACATTCTAAACCCCAGAACCTGTGAATTTTATCTTATATGGCAAAAGAGATTTTTCAGATGTAATACATTTTAGGGAAGATACATTCTAGGATGTAATACATATAGGGAAGCAAGAAAGAGACAGAAGAAGGAGATAGAATCATGCAAGCAGAGTTTGGAGTGATGTACTTTGAAGACAGAGGATCATGAAGGCCATGAGTCAAGGAATTCAGATAACCTGTAGAAGAAAGAAAAGGGGATTTTCTCCTTAGAGCCTCCAAGGGAACTATCACTGCTTTAGCCCAGTGAGACACATTTGCAACTTTTTTACCTCCAGAACTGTAAGAAAATTAGTCAACACAAATTCTTGAGCTTCTAAGTATGTGATAATTTATTACAGCAGCAACGGGAAAATTAATATGGTCTTCCTCCTCTATCACCTATTCTAGATTTTCCTCACCTTCAGCTAGCACCTCTGCTGATTTAAGCTGCTTCTTAGTTGGGTGGCTCAGATGCTTCTTCCTGAGGGATCTGAGACCCTGGTGTCCATGCCCTTCTCAGGTTGTGACTTCTCCATTGTCCATTTACATGAAAATTGGTCAAGGCAGTGCCTAAAGATGCCCCCATCGTGTAGCAGCCACCCAACTTCCTCCTAATGCAGTAGTCAATTACCTTTGCCAGGATGGTGACTCCTTTTGCTTTCTGCTGGTCTCTTGTCATGGAAGCCTGGAGTGACTGGGTTCCCAGGCTTGTGTATTCTGCATGTGTGTATTCATGCTATGTCACTCCAGCCGTGTCCGACTCTGTGCAACCCCAGGGGCTGGGGCTGGTGAGGCGCCTCTGTCCATGGAATTCTCCAGCCAAGAATACTTGAGTGTGTTGCCATCTTCTCCTCCAGGGGATCTTCTCAACCCAGGGATTGAATCCACACCTCTTATGTATCCTACATTGGCAGATGGGTTCTTTACCACTAGTGCCACCTGGGAAGCCCTGTGTCTTCTGCCTATAGTGAATTCATCACCATCCCACAGTCATCATTTGAGTATGTGTGTATATATATATATATATATATATATATATAACTTGTTGGGGAATTGTGCCCCATCCTTATAGAGTATTTGGCTGAATTGCTCCTTCAAAAGCTTGTTCTATAGATCTATCAATCCAGGAGTTTCAGAGTAGAGGAGGAGAGGTTATGATATGCAAAAGAACAAGTGAATTTCATGATCATGTGCCTACTGCTGGAGCTCCTTGCTGTAAAGTGGTTCTTTGGTCAGACATAATGTTCATGGGCTCCTGTGTCAGCAGATCACATACTCTGTGATCCCCTAAACAGTGATTGAGGCTTAAGATCTGTGGGCAGGAAAGACAAACTCAAACCCTGATTACATGTAAATTCTACATGATACAAATTGACATCTTTTAAAATTTATTTTTAGTTGGAGGATAATTGCTTTATTGTGTTGGCTTCTACCATATATCAACATGAATCAGTCATAGGTATATGTATGTCTGATCCCCCTTGAACCTCCCTCTTCCCTCCCACCATATCCTACCCCAAATTGATGTCTTTTTCAGAGTGGAAAGATCTGAGGTTAAAAAAAAAAATTGCCACCAAATCACTGATTGGCTTCCTCGAGGGATAGTGCCATTTTGGGCACTAAGCATTGACCTATGTTGCTAGCAGATTGCACACTTAGGCAATGACAATAATAACAAGACCAACCTTGGGGAAGACCAACCTTGGGGAATAGGATCTTATGCTTTTGGGTGGTGGTAGCTTATATCCCTCACAGCAAAGCTACTCCATTCATGCAGCCATTGGAGCACACTGTGCTGCTGCTAAGTCTCTTCAGTCATGTCCGACTCTGTGAGACCCCAGAGACAGCAGCCCACCAGGCTCCCCCGTCC
This sequence comes from Bos grunniens, assembly GCF_055505025.1. Classification (NCBI taxonomy): domain Eukaryota; kingdom Metazoa; phylum Chordata; class Mammalia; order Artiodactyla; family Bovidae; genus Bos; species Bos grunniens. The sequence goes on along the minus strand of NC_141165.1, from coordinate 47,406,757 downwards.
CTGGGATTCTCCAGGCAAGAACACTGGAGTGGGTTGCCATTTCCTTCTCCAATGCATTAAAGTGAAGTAGCTCGGTCATGTCCGACTCCTAGCGACCCCATGGACTGCAGCCTACCAAGCTCCTCCGTCCATGGGATTTGCCAGGCAAGAGTACTAGAGTGGGTTGCCATTGCCTTCTCTGGGAGCACACTGTAGTGGCTATGATAAAACTGATGTCATCTGGTTAAGCCATTCTATATGCTTGTTTTTAGTGCCTCTTTGGTGGTTAATGCTCTCATGGGCATTAACATGGGATAAAAAATATATCTATACTTTGTGCCAAATCCTATGTATCAAACTACATGTTTCTAACTCAGTGTTCCTTATCTCTGATCTCCCAATCTTCCTTCTTCCAGGTCCTTGGCCATTCAGCCAAGACATCTCCCACCACTTATGATTCTTAGCTCTTACCTATACATTCCTTTTCCCATATAAAGTTAATGACCAAGTACACAGCCTGAAACTGTGTCCATTGGGAGAATTTTCTCTTACTGTTTTCTTTCAAGGGCCACGTCTAAGTTGGTCTATACTCTTAACAGCAGTCAAATTTTGACTTGTATCCACATACTGAGCCAATCCATCAGTAATCCAAGTTCAGATATTTTCCTACTCTTCTGGCAGATCATAAGGGAACCTCCCATAGGACTGTTGGTGTGTCCTGGTGGTAAGGTCATTTCTATAGTAGTAGATGACATAGGAGTCTGGGCCACCTGTTCACACAGCTTATTTGTGCCTTCTGGCCTTGTTTGTAGCTAATCCAAGATGTGCCACTTTCTGGCAAAATAACTGAACTCCAAAAGTTAAGAAAAAACAAAATCGTACTATAAAATAATATATGACATATTCAAACCAAATATATCTATCCTACCATTTCATCTAAATGGTCAAACTTAACTGTTATAAGAAAAAGATTTTTAGATGGGATCACATGGCAAAATCTAGTAAATGAGAAACATATATGTAATAAAATGATTTAGAAAATATGAAACTAAAAAGTTGATAGACAATAATTTACTTGGTTAAGTAAAATATATGTTAGTAATTCAAATTAAAGCAAATCCTTTTGATGTTTACAGCAAAACCATACCACATATTCAAATCTAATGTGAGGTTATCTTTTTGTACCATGACAAATTACCAAATAAAGCACATGAAATGACACTTTCAGATAGAAAATCAACACCTAGTCAAAATTAATCCTCTTTGCTGAAAATTCTGAGAAGCAGTTTGTCCACATATTTGCTAAAGCAAGGCCCTCTCTTCTCAAATGAGTATATCTGAACTCTACATGTATCCCCCCCCCATGTTTAAATGGTTGTTTATGATAGAATGATTTGGAATCATATGATGATCAAGTACTACATTCTTATTTTTGTATAACCTATATGCCAGGCATATATTCAGCTATTAAGAAGCACTGAATAATGACTACTAAATTGTTTTACCAAAGTTAACAGCTGTTCAGTTGATATAAATCAATGTGAAAGTCTGTAAAAAATTTTTTTAAATAAAAATAAAATAAGCAAATGATGCTAAGCAAATACAAATCAAAAGAAACAGAAAGCATGATATTTATATCAGCCAACTGCAGATGGTGACTGCAGCCATGAAATTAAGAGGCTTGCTACTTGGAAGAAAAGCTAGGACTAACCTAGACAGCATATTCAAAAGCAGAGACATTACTTTGCCAACAAAGGTCCGTCTAGTCAAGGCTATGGTTTTTCCTGTGGTCATGTATAGATGTGAGAGTTGGACTGTGAAGAAGGCTGAGCACTGAAGAATTGATGCTTTTGAACTGTGGTGTTGGAGAAGACTCTTGAGAGTCCTTTGGACTGCAAGGAGACCCAACCAGTCCATTCTGAAGGAGATCAGCCCTGGGATTTCTTTGGAAGGAATGATGCTAAAGCTGAAACTCCAATACTTTGGCCACCTCATGCAAAGAGTTGACTCATTGGAAAAGATCCTGATGCTGGGAGGGATTGGGGGCAGGAGGAGAAGGGGACGACAGAGGATGAGATGGCTGGATGGCATCACTAACTCGATGGACGTGAGTCTGAGTGAACTCTGGGAGTTGGTGATGAACAGGGAGGCCTGGTGTGCTGCGATTCATGGAGTCGCAAAGAGTTGGACACGACTGAGCGACTGAACTGAACTGAAGGAAACATGTATTCCAAAAACATTAAATGAGATAAGAAAGCCAATTTTACTACAAAGGATTTGATTCACAAGTTATAAAGATTAAGAATATCTACATATCTAATTTTGTAGCAACAATATTCATAAAACAAAAGTTTTAGGAGACACCAGCAAAAAAAACAGATAAGATACATTAGTTGTAGGAAATTTTAATTCATTTCTCTTGGGCCATAATACATAAAAGTAAAAACAAATTAAGTAAGGTTATAAATAAGCAAAATCTTTTTACGAAATTGTCATAAAGTTGTTATGAAACTTCACAAAGATAAAGACCAATCGTTCAAATATTGATGTGAAATTTTTAATAAAATATTAATAAATCAAACCCAGTAGCACATTAAAAAATTAATTTCCCAGAATCCAATGGGATATGTTCCAGGAATGCGAAGATAACTGACATTAAGATATTTGTTTCTATAATCTGTCATATTAACAGATCTAAGGGCAAAAATAATTTGATATATCTATAAATTCTAAAAAGGTACTTAATGATATTCACTATCCATTCTGATTAAAATATAAATTCAATACAATAGGAATAGATTGATAATTTCTTAACATTATAAAATGTACCCCCCCCAAAAAAAATATCCAGTAAAATGCTTACTAGAGAAATTCTAGGAGCATTTTCATTAAAGTCAGGAATTATACAAGACATTCTACTGTAATGCAATTATTTTAAATTTTTATAGAGATTATAGACAAAGCAATTAATAAAAAGGTAAAATTAGCAACAGAGTTTAAAAAGGAGGAAATAAGATTACCCTATTGTGCAAATAACACAATAACATACCTGGAAATCCAACAGGTATTTGGATTTTATCTTAACAATTAAAATAATTCAGTGTATTGGTAGGGTATCAAATTTGTGTTCACAAATTGGTAGATTTTATATAATAATAATCAGTGGAAATACTGGTCAAGAGGAACCAATTTAGAGTGCCAACAAATACATAAAGTATCTACATGTATAAACAATCTGCATTAAGAAATGTGCATGCCCTTGATTAAAAAATCTTTAAAATCTTATGGAGGAACACAAAAATGGACCTGAAAAGTAAAGAGGCATGCTTTGTTCTTTTTTCAACTTTTTATTTTGTATTGGGATATAGTCAATTACCAATGTTGTGATAGTTTCAGGTGAGAGGCATGCTATGTTGTTACATAGGAAACTCAGTATCATAAATATGTGTTATCCCTTAGTCAAAATATTTTAATAAAAACACCATCAGAAATTTTCTTTCAGAATGATACAAACTGATTATATATCTCCTGTGTAGTAGTAGTAGCAGCAGCAACAGCAGCAGAAGTAATAGTAATGGTAATGATATAGCAACCAGGGAAAAAAATAAAACAGAAGTGTAATGAAAAGACACATATCTACATCCACTTATAGGGATTTGTCCTATACAATTAATTGCTCCTGTAAGTGGGAAGTAACTTGCATATGAGGTTAGTCAATGCAACATTTTTCGTAATTCCAAAGACTGGAAACTGCCTAAATGGTCATCAATAGGAGACAAATTAAATACACTATGGTACAACCTTGGGCTTCCCTGATGTCTCAATAATAAAGAATCTGGCTGCCAATGCAGGAGACACAGATGTGGGTTCGATCCCTGGGACAGGAAGATCCCTTAGAGAAAGAAATGGCAACCTACTCCAGTATTCTTGCCTGGGAAGTTCCATGGACAGAAGAGCCTGGCAGGCTACAGTCCATGGGGTCACAAAGAGTCGGACACGACTTAGCAACTGAATAATAAAAACAAATGGCACAACCTTACATTGGAATACTGTCCTACCATAAAACTGAATGGGGAAACTCTTTATATGTCAGTTTGAAAAGATTTCCAAGATTCAGTGTGAGGTGAAAGAGCAAGAGGCAGATGTGTATGTCCATTATGCTGCCATTTGTCTATAAAATAAGGAGTGGGGGAGTGTATATGTGTATGAATATATGTGTATCATATATTTCTACACATACATACCTACATTTACTCAAATATATGTATATAAAATCTTTGGAAGGATATACAAGAAAGTAATAACTCAGCACTTTGTTGAATAATGAGCAGGGGAAATGGGAGACTTTTTTCTTATTTCCTATTTTTTTAAATTAAATTTTAAATTAAGATCCATAAATTTTTTCAAACAATTAAATTTTGAAAATTAGTGCCAACAAAATCTTCTTTCCTATTCAATTAAAACCAATGAGAATATTATGCTTAGTGAAACAAGTCACACAGAGAAATACAAATAACATGTGTGCTTAGTTGCCCAGTCATGTCCAACTCTTTTGTGACCCCAGAAGCACGCCAGGCTTCTCTGTCCATGGGGATTCTCCAGGCAAGAATACTGGAGTGGGTTGCCATGCCCTCCTCCAGGGGATCTTAGGGACTGAACCCGTGTCTCTTATATATCCTGCAGACGGATTCTTTACCCAGGTCTCCCACATTTCAGGCAGATTCTTTACCATTTTAGCCACCAGGGAAGCCCTACAAATACTATATAATATCACTTATATGTGGAATATAAAAAAATAATACAAATGAACATATATATAAGATAGAGGGCTTCCGTGATAGCAATAAAGAATTCACCTGCAATGAAGGAGACGCAGGAAACATGTTTGATCCCTAGGTTGAGAAGATCCCCTGGAGGGGGAAATGGGAACCCATTTCCAGTACTCTTACCTGAAAAATCCCATGGACAGAGGAGCCTGGAGGGTACAGTCCAAAGGATTGCTAAGAGTTGGACATAACTGAGAGTCTGAACACACACACAAGACAGAAACAAACTCACAGACATTGAAAATAAACTTGTGGTTACCAAAGTGGAGAGGGAAGAGGGGAGGAACAAATCAAGGGTATGGGATTAATAGATATAAATTACTATATATAAAATAGATAAGCAACAAGAATTTAGAATATAGCATTATATTATATGCTACTATAATATATTATATTATACCTACTATCTTATAATAACCTATAATGGAATGTAATCTGCAAAAATACTGGACCACTATACTGTACACCTGAAACTAACACAATAATAGATCAACTAAACTTCAATTTTTTAGGAATTAGATAAATAGATTAGTGAACCTTTCAGTTCAGTTCAGTTCAGTCACTCAGTCGTGTCCGACTCTTTGCGACCCCATGAATCGCAGGATGCCAGACTTCCCTGTCCATCACCAACTCCCAGAGTTTACCCAAACTAATGTCCATCGAGTCGGGGATGCCATCCAGCCATCTCATCCTCTGTCGTCCCCTTCTCCTCCTGCCCCCAATCCCTCCCAGCATCAGAGTCTTTTCCAGTGAGTCAACTCTTTGCATGAGGTGGCCAAAGTACTGGAGTTTCAGCTTCAGCATCAGTCCTTCCAAAGAACACCCATGGCTGATCTCCTCTAGAATGGACTGGTTGGATCTCCTTGCAGTCCGAGGGACTCTAAAGAGTCTTCTCCAACACCACAATTCAAAAGCATCAATTCTTCGGTGCTCAGCTTTCTTCACAGTCCAACTCTCACATCCATACATGACCACTGGAAAAACCATAGCCTTGACTAGACAGACCTTTACTGAGCATCAACTATGTACCAGATACTATTATATGTTCTGAAAGCAACATGGTATACCATTTCCTCCTCTTCTTGGAGTTAGAGAAAATGTTACAATTAATCACATTAACCATCTTAGCATTTACAGTTGGAATACAGGCTTCCTTCTGTCTATGGTATTCATTCTGTTTCATCTAATTTTATGTATATATTACCTTTATTATATAAAATAGCCAATATGATGTTGCTTCATGTTTCAAGATGATGCCATTAAAATAACTGCTCTTTACAAGAATAGTTATGGCCAAAGATAGTGATTTTAGCCCAAAGGCATTCTCTGTTATTTTTCACCCCTAAGGATGGTTTTGGTTTTTCTGTTGTGATAGAGGTTTTTTGAAAAGTCAGCATCATTAATTTGCTCTCAAATATTCCACTTTTTCCTATGATTTGACTGTAAGTACCTATTTGCTGTATAGGTTCTGGCACAAGTAATACTAATAATTTTGCTGTATTAAAATAAAAGAACACACTTACCAACAAAGGAGAAAGGTAAAAGAAAATATAGTAAACAGTCCACCAAACCAAGTGGTGTTCATTCTAGGAATGTGGTGATGGATGAACATCTGGAAATTTCATTCTATATGATAACATAAAACTTCACATCCATTAGCCAGCTAAGGAAAAAAATGCTTAGTTACCTCTTTAGATGCTGAGAGGACATGTTAAAAAATTAAGACAAATATTTAAACTTTCAAAGAAAAAGAAAGTGGTGCATCCTATATGATTTAAAACATTTACAGTATTATCTTGCTTTTGGCCATAAACTTTATATTAAAAATCAGGAACTAAAACCAGAAACTAACCAGAAATCTTGCTTTTGTTGTTTCTATGTGTAATAGCTTAGGAAATTCTGACACAGTAAGTCATGAGCTATATAAAAGGTACAGATACAATACAGAAATCTTTTTAGAAAACACAAAAGAATGATCTGAAAAAATATTATAATTAAGATGAGCTGAACGGCTAACTCCCTACAAAATAAATATAGGACACACCCCCATGACACTTCCCGGGAGCTACGGTGAAGCCACGCCCCATCACTGCTCCACTCAGGCTAAACGTGGGACACACACCAGACGCACAGCCACCACTTCTTCTTCCACAGGTTTGCCCAGAAGGACAACCCAAGGTAAGGCTTGCAGCTGGCGAACTCCCAGCGGCTGGACTCCAGGGTCCAGCACCTGTGGGACCCCGAATCCGAGTACATCAACTTCTGCTCTGATCACTTTGAGGAGAACTGCTTGCACTGATGGGAATCCTGACGGAGGGAATTCCTGCAGTATTTTTCTTTCTCTAGGTTGTGCCAAACAAGCAGGACCAAGGGGCTCAGTTACCCACCTGGCCCTGCGGGACTCAGCTGGCTCCGGTGAGGCAGGAAGTGCTGCTCTGAGGGCCCTTAAGGGCCCACAGCTCCATCTTCCCCACCTCTATCTCCTAGCGTTACCTGCCTACCTGTGCAAGAGGCCCCAGCACCTCCGCCTTGCCTGTCCCCCACCCCGGGTAGCCAGGAGCCTGGCCTCAGCAGTGCCTTCTCAGACCTCCTGGAGCCCCCTGGGTGCCAGGAAGATGAAGCGGGCTGCAGCCGAGCAGGGGCCACACCGGCAGCCATTCCCTCTGGAACTCACCCTCTTGGCCTATACGCCACCATCTGCCAGAGCCTACATCCAGTACAAGCTGCCAGCTGCGCAGCGCCCTGCTCTGGAAGCAGCGAGCTGAGGCCGCACTTGACCTCCGGGACGAGGCCCAGCACCAGCTGCAGGCCTGCGAGCAGCGGGAGCCCCAGACCGAGCTGCAGCAGGAGCAGCGGTGGAGAAACGGACACAGGCAGACGCCTGCTGGACTCTGAAGGAGAATGTGCAAGACTTCGCTGTGCACTGAGCAGTAGCATGGCCTGAGTGAGGGGCCACCCGTCAGGGATCCAGCCTCTTCCAACCTCAGAATCTACCTGGCGAGGACTTGACGTGAGCTGTGTCCGTCAGACCTTCCAGATGCCATAAGGAAGTGGATTCTGGAAGGAAACCCTGCTCTCTGGCTCAGCCCCACACCAGGCCTGTCACTTCTGAGAAACAGACAAAAATGATGGTTACTGATCTGAAGCCAGATGCTTGGCAGGCAGGTAGTGAGGGTTCCACAGTGACCTTTCTGGGTCCTGGTGGTCTTGGATGAGGTGGTGGGGAGCAGAGGGGCAGGCAGTGGACAGCAGTGCTGGCCTGAACCTGTGTACCCATTTTCCTTCAATTCAACTGGAGTGTGGAAGGCCTCCCAGCATCTGTGGTCTTCAGGTAAGTGTGCAAGACAACTTACTGCTCACGGGACTTCCCCTTGCCTGGACTCAGCCACCGTGGCCCCAAGATCAGAGCCTCATTCTTTCTAGTCTGGAAATAGCCACGCGGTGTTGTAATATTTGCTTTTGAGGACCCTTGGAGTGTAACTTCATTTATTCAAATTATGCCTGAGAGAGCGGATATTCATTACAGGAGGTGAACGCAGAGCAGTGTCTTCAGGTGGTTCTGGAGCCCGCAGGCCAAGGCGCATCTTGCACGGTTTCCTAGCTTGCTGGTGGCTACACGTGAACTCACTCTCCTCAGGGTGTCCACCTGTACGTGGCACCTGGGCTCTTCAGCAAGACCTGAGGTGTGGCAGGTGCTACATTTACATGGGCCACTGCCAGAGGCAGGAAATGAGCTCTAAGGCCCAGAAGAGAGACCATTTTCCCCCAAAATGGCTTCCTGGCAGCTGGAGCAGGACTCTTATTCCAAGAAGGGAGGCAGAATGGTGCCTTCTGCATTGGGGTGGACTCACAGCGCCTTCTGTCGGGACAGAGGAGGACTTGGTGGCCTGCCTCAGTTTCCCAGCTCAGGCAGGAGCCTACAGTGTAGCCCAGCAGCAGGGCAGCCACAGAAGAGCCAGGACAGCGAGGAGAGAGGCCAGAGCCTGACGGGCTTTCCTCCCACCAGTCCTTCCCCTTCCCTTCCCCACTGGCACAATCCAAGTAGGGTGGGGAGCTGCTGGCAGGACTAGAGAACCAAGCCAGCCTGACGGATCCTGAGCCATCCAGCAGCATGGCCAGGCCTCAGCTCCCCAAGGACCCAGGGCTGGAGCCCCTCAGTGGGGGCTCTACAGCAAGGTTTGTGTGTAGGTAACACTGCTGTGGCTTTAATGGAGGCAAGCCTATGAACAATAAGTACTTAGTGAGGGGCAAAAGCAACAAAAAATAAATACAAACATGATGTAGGTTGACATATGAGCAATAACTCATTAAAAGTTCTAATGAGGAAAACACAAAGATTTTGTTTACAGAAACAATAGAGACATAAAATACACTAGGAAGCACCTTTTAAAAATGTGTGGAACTTATATGAAGAAAATAACAAAATTAGTATTGTAGAATTGAAAAATTGAACAAACAAACAGAAAAGACAGCCCTGAAATAGAACCTGATATGTACATAAGACAGTTACTAGGAAATGAATTATTCAGTAAATAATGATGGAAAAATTAGATTAGCTACTTTGTAGAAAATGTACATCTTACTTCCATCAATGCCAGATAGACTCAAGAGCTAAGTGAATGGTTAAAAGATTAATTTCTGAAATACTAAACAGTAAGGGTTTTGTTAAGTTTTCTTTTAGTGTAGAAAAAATACAGGTAAATTTTTATTAAATCTATGAATAAAGAAAATGTGAAATTTAAAAAGCTATTAAAGGAATCACAAAGAAAGAAAGGAGTGAGTATAGATGGATATTTATATCAACTTGGACTTTTCTTGTCAAATATGAGAAATTGGTGAGCATGGTTTCCCCAGGAAAGGGAACTGAGATGGAGACAGTTTTCACTGAAAATCTTTTCTTTGTATCACTTTTATTTTTGTATCATGTTCATGTATTATCTTTTAAAAACATAATTTAACCAACTTAAATTTCCAGTTAAAAAAGAAAAAAAAAAAGTCCCAAAGATTGACAGATTTGGCTATCTAAAACCTTAGCATGTCAGTAAATAGCAGCAAAAAAAGCCTAAAAATAATGTAACATGGAAACATATTCACAACCAGTATGTCAAAAGCTGACTTAATATCCTTGATAGAAAAAAATATTATTTCACCAAAGAAAAGCCAAAAAAAAAAAATGAAGTCATCTAAGGAAAAATAGACATGGGGTACAGTGGGCATGGGAGGAAATACATGGGAGGAAATACAAATGACAAATAAAGATGTTGAAAATATTCAACCTTACTTCTGATCAAGAAATTCCAAGGAAAATAGCAATGAGATACTGTTTTTCAGGTATAAAATTACCAAAAATTAAAAATACTCTGTTCTTGCAAAGGTACAACGGACAAAGCTTGCTTTCACCCAGCTGATGGAAGTATAAATTAGTAAGACCTTTCTGGAAAATAGTTTGGCAGTGTGTATCACAAGCCTTAAAATGTTCCTGAGTTTTGTCTCGGAAATTTCCACTTCTGAAGAATCTAGGCTATACATAATCTACATCATGGAGACGGTTTCGTGCCTAAGATGTTTACTGCAACATTAGTTGTAATAGAAAAAAGATCAAGCTTGAACTTGCAGTTGGACAGAAGAGCCCCATCAGTGTCTGGCTCTAATGGTACATGACAGTGTAAGAGTTAATCCACCACACAGAGTTCACAGTCGGGCCAATTTTCCAAATTAAAGTGATGGGCCTAGTTTTCACATTTAGGTGTTTTATAAGATCATATTTTTGCTCAATAAAGAGGATTAGGTATTTGAGGAAGAATTAAAACAGGGGAACAGAGGGAAATTCGGTTGGGGAATACTTTAAAGGATTTGGTGGTTATTTTAATAGAAAAGGGAGAGCTGAAAAGATTTCTGTTGTGTACAGAAAGAGAAAACTTGTGAGGAGAAATTGTAGGGTAATTGAAACATTTCACAAAAGTTGTTGAAATATCAGAGCCAAAAGTAAACCCTCACCTCTAATGAACTTTAAAATAGCATGAAATTTGAGCCTGCTTGCAAGTGAATAATTAAGCTCCCTGTCTGTGTATCTGTGATAGTACAAACCTGCTCCATTTTAGCATGTTTGCAAATCTACCTCATCCACAAGGTTCTCATCTCCAAGGAAGAAGATCTTTTATTGGGTTTTACAACCTTATGCCTTAGCCACAATGTGGCAAACCCATTTGCTATATGATTGAACTCATATTCTGTAGGTTCTTTGTAATTTTCCAGAGTAGTATTTAACATGAAGCTGTTCTTTCAAACAGGATTACCAAACCAATAACAATGACCAAGCAGTGGTTGAAATCTGTATCACACGAATTACAACAGCCATCAGAGAGACAGAGTCGATTGAAAAGCACGCAAAGGCCCTTGTGGGGCTCTGGGACTCCTGCTTGGAACACAACCTGAGGCCCTCTGGGAAAGATGAAGACACTCCCCATGCAAAAATCGCATCTGATATCATGAGTTGCATTTTACAGGTATGTCTGTGTTCAGCATCATGCTATTTGATACTGGCTTGGCAGCTTAGTTGAACACCTGGTGTCTCTGAACCAAGAGCCAGTGTTTCTGTAGTGTTCAGATACTGTAAAAAGACACCACAAACCATCAATAGCTAAGCCGAGCAGACTGGTAATTAATAATCTAAGAAGGTTCTACTGAGCCCCCACTCAGCAAGACATGCTGTGGGGAATTCGAAGTAAGCAAGCTCTAGTCTATTTGGAGAGACAAGACATGTACATATAAAAAGCTAACAATAAAGCACTGTGTGTCCAGATCTGAATGAGAAATATTGGAAAATTAAGAAAAGGAGAGCTCTTTTTCATCCAAGGAGACCCAAAGAGGGGGTAACCTCTGAATTGAGGGATAATGAGCTTGAAATATGTGGAGGGAAGTGGCTAAGTCATTGGAAAGTGCATTTCTGTATATACTGTGAATTTTCCATGATGACATCTGCCTCTTCCAACTGTATTCAAATTCTTCCTGCTGGCATAAACATGACTTTGGAATTTTGGCTCAATCACAAACTAATTATGTAAAATTGAAATGTTGGCCAAGTTACATAATTTCTAAGCCACAGTTTCCTCCTTATAAAATGCAGATAACAAATTTTACCAACCAGTAATATTGATAGGCATTTCTTTTTTTCTTCTGGCCACATTTCAGTTTACTTTCCATGATTAATGTTTTAAAGTGAGCTTCTCTGATAGCTCAGCTGGTAAAGAATCCACCTGCAATGCAGAAGACCCTGGTTCAATTCCTGGGTCGGGAAGATCCTCTGGAGAAGGTATAGGCTACCCATTCCAGTATTCTTGTGCTTCCCTGGTGGCTCAGATGGTAAAGAATCTGCCTGCAATGCTGGAGACCTGGGTTTGACCCCTGGGTTGGGAAGATTCCTGGAGGAGGACTTGGCAACCACTCCAGTATTCTTGCCTGGAGAATCTTCATGGACAGAGGAGCCTGGAGAGCTACAGTCCATGAGATTGCAAAGAGTTGGACACAACTGAGTGACTGAACACAATGTTTTAAAGTAGAGATTAACCCTTCTTTTTATGCAGAATTAATTAGCATGCTGGAGTAGTGGTTCCACTGATTCTCTTTTACTGAAAGGCTATATTAATAATAAACAATTAATTAGCACTGTCTACTAGGTTCAACAAAGACATGGTCTTGGCATGTAATGGTTTATTTAAAATTTGTTTATTTTTGGTTGAAGGATAATTGCTTTACACTGTTGGTTTCATTTCTGCCATACATCAACATGAATCAGATATACATATGTCCCCTCCATCTTGAACCTCCCTCCCACTTCCCACCCTTCCCCACCCTTCTAGGTTATTACAGAGCCCTGGTTTGAGTTCCCTGAGTCATATAGCAAATTTGGGTATCTATTTTACATATGGTAGTATTTATGCTTCAGTGCTACTCTCTCCATTCATCTCACCCTCTCCTTCCTCCCAGCAATCCCGCCTGGGTTCATAAGTCTGTTCTTTATGTCTGCATCTCCATTGCTGCCTTGCAAATAGGTTCATCAGCACCATCTTTCTAGATTCCATGTATGTGTGTTAATGTATATTTGTTTTTCTCTTTCTGACTTACTTCACTCTGTATAATAGTCTCTAGGTTCATCGACCTCATTAGAACTAACTCAGATGCGTTCCTTTTTTACGGCTGAGTAGTATTCCATAGTATATATGTACCACAGCTTGTTTACCCATTTGTCTGTGGATGGACCTCTAGTTTGCCTCCATGTCCTTGCTACTGTAAATAGTTCTGCAGTGAACGCTGGGGTGCATGTGTCTTTTTCAGTTTTGGTTTCCTCAGGGTATATGCCTAGAAGTGGAATTGCTGGGTCATATGGTAGTTTTGAGCTTCGCTGGTGGCTCAGATGGTAGAGAATCTGCCTGCAATGCAGAAGATCTGGGTTTGATCCCTGGGTCAAGAAGATTCCCTAAAAAAAGAGAATGGCTTCCCACTCCAATATTCTTGCCTGGAGACTTCCATGGGCAGAGGAGCCTGGTGAGCTACAGTCCAAAGGGTTACAAAGAGTCGGACATGACTGAGTGATTAACACACACATGGTAGTTTTATTCCTAGTTTTTTAAGGAATCTCCATACTGTCTTCATAGTGGCTCTATCAATTTCTGTTCCCACCTGCTGTGCAAGAGGGTTCCCTTTTCTCCACACCTTTTCCAGCCTTATGGTTTGTGGTTTTTTGATGATGGCCATTCTGACCAGTGTGAGGTGATACCCCTTTTAGTTTTGATTTGCATTTCTCTAATAATAAACAATGTTGAACATCTTTTCATGTGTTTATTAAGTATATGTATGTATTCTTTGGAGAAATGTCTGTTTATGTCTTTTGCCTGCTTTTTGATTAGGTTGTTTGTTTTTCTGATATTGAGTTGTATAAGCTACTTATATATTTTGGAAATTAATCCTTTGTCAATTGTTTCATTTGCTATTATTTTCTCTCATTCTGAGGGCTTTCTTTTCACTTTATAGTTTCCTTTGCTGTGAAAAAGCTTTTAAATTTAATTAGATCCCACTTGTTTATTTTTGTTTTTATTTTGATTATTCTAGGAGGTGGGTCTAGAGGAGCTTGCTATGATTTATGTCATAGAGGGTTCTCTCTATATTTTCTTCTAAGAGTTTTTATAGTTTCTGGTCTTATATTTAGGTCTTTAATCTGTTTTGAGTTTATCTTTGTGTATGGTGTTAGGAAGTGTTCTAATTTCATTCTTTTACGTGTAGTTGGATACGTGTAAAGGTTCACGTATCCAGTTCTCCAACACCACTTTTTGAAGAGACTATCATTGCCCTACTGTATATTCTTGTCTCCTTTGTCAAAGATAAGGTGTCCATAGGTGCATGGCTTACCTCTGGGCTTTCTATCTTGTTCCATTGATCTATGTTTCTGTTTTTATTGGCAGGTAATGGTTTTAAAACCCAAATAGTCTTCTCTGATTTGGTGTGGCATTGTGGATTGCAAAGAGACTTTCACCTTCCACTTTCACTGAGGCTTATGTTGCTGAGGAGTCAGGCTAGCAGCCTAACAACCATCTCAGTGCACTTTCCCAGTACATCTTGGTATACTATTATCTACGGTCCTCCTGGCCACAGAGAGAAGCTTGTTTCATATAGGAACATTACTTTTATTTATTTATTATTGGGATATAGTTGCTTTACAATGCTGTGTCAGTTTTGGTTGTACAGCAAAGTGAATCAGCCATATATTCCCTCTTTTTTGGATTTCTTTCCCATTTAGGTCACCATAGAGCACTGAGTTCCCTGAGCTATGTAGTAGGTTCTCATTCATTGCTTGTTTTATACATAGTAATATATATATATATATGTTAATCACAGTCTCCAAATTCATCCCATTCACCATTTCCCCCACTTGGTGTCCATACATTTGTTCTCTACGTCTGTGTCTCTATTTCTCTTTTGCAAATAAGATCGTTTATACCATTTTCCAGATTTCACATACATGCATTAATATACAATATGTGTTTTTCTGACTTCACTCTGTATGACAGTCTCTTGGTCCAGCCACATCTTCAAATTATATAATTTTGTTCGTTTTTATGGCTGAGTAATAGTCCATTGTGTATATGTACCACATCTTCTTTATCCATTCTCTAGTAATGGGCATTTAGGTTGATTCTATGTCCTGGCTATTATATATAGTGCTGCAATGAACACTGAGGTGCATATATCCTTTTGAATCATGATTTTCTTTGCTCAGTGGTGGGATTGCTGGGTCATATGGAAGTTCTATTTTTAGTTTCTTAAGGTACCTCCATACTGTTTCCATAGTGACTGTAGCAGTTTACATTCCCACCATCAGTGCAAGAGGGTTCCTTTTTCTCCACACCCTCTCCAGCATTTATTGTTTATAGATTCTTTGATAAAAGCCATTCTGACTTGTGTGAGGTGATACTTCATTGTAGTTTTTATTTGCATTTCTCTAATAAATAGTGATGTTGAACATCTTTTCATGTGTTTGTTGGCCATCTATATGTTTTCTTTGGAGAAAATTGGGATTTTTTTTTTTTTTTTGAGCTAAATGAGCTGTTCATATATTTTGGAGCTTAATTCCTTGTCAGTTGCTTCATTTGCGAACATTTCTTCCCATTCTGAGAGTTGTTTTTTGGCCTTGTTCCTGGTTTCTTTTGCTATGCAAAAGCTTTTAAGTTTAATTAGGTGCCATTTATTTACTTTCGTTTTTATTTTCATTACTGTAGGAGGTAGGTCAAAAGAGATCTTCCTGTGATGTATGTTAAAGAATGTTCTGCCTATGTTTTCATTCTAAGAGTTTTATAGTGTCTGGCCTTACATTTAGGTCTTTAATCCATTTTGAGTTTATTTTTGTGTATTGTATTATATAGTATTCTAATTTCATTCTTTTACATATAGCTGAACAATTTTCCCAGCACCACTTATTGAAAAGACTGGTTTTTTTCCATTGTATATTCCAGCCTCCTTTGTCGTAGATTAGATGACCTTAGGAGTATGTTTTTTTTCCTCTGGACTTTCTATCCTATTCCATTGATCTATATTTCTGTTTTTGTGCCAACATCATACTGTCTTAATCAATGTAGCTTTGTAGTACTGTCTGAAGTAAAGAGCCTTATTCCTCTAGCTCCATTTTTCTTTCTCAGGATTGCTTTGGCTATTCATGGTCTTCTGTGTTTCCATACAAATTGTAAAATTTTTTGTTTTAATTCTGTGAAAAATGCCATTGGAAATTTGATAGGGATTACATTGAACCTATAGATTGCTTTGGGTAGTACAGACACTTTCACAATATTGATTGTTTCAGTCCAAGAACATGGTTTCTCTCTCGATCTGTTTGTGTTGTCTTTGATTTCTTTTATCAGTATCTTACAGATTTCTGAGTACAGGTCTTTTGCCTCCTTAGGTAAATTTATTCCTAGGTATTTTATTCTTTTTGTTGTAATGATAAAAGAGGTTGTTTACTTAATTTCTCTTTCTTATCTTTCATTGAAGTATATAGGAATGCAAGAGATTTCTGTGCATTAATTTTGTATCCTACAATTTTACTAAATTCATTGATTAAATCTTGTAGTTTTCTAATGGTGTCTTTAGGGTTTTTCTATGCATAATATCATGTAATCTGCAAACAGTGACAGTTCTACTTCTTCTTTTCCAATTTGGATTCGTTTATTTCTTTATTTCTCTGATTGCCCTAGCTAGGACTTTCAAAACTGTGTTGAAGAATAGTGGCAGGAGTGGACAGCCTTGAAGTGTTCCTGATCTTAAAGGAAATGCTTTCAGTTTTTCACCATTGAGAATGTTAGCTGTGCGTTTGTCATATAAGGCCTTTATTATGTTAGTTTTTTTTTTTTTAATCACAATGGTTGTTGAATTTTGTCAAAAGCTTTTTATGCATCTATTGAGATGATCAAATGGTTTTTATTCTTCAGTTTATTAGTGTGTTCTAGCCTATTGATTGATTCACATATATTAAAGAATTCATACATGCCTGGGATAAATTCCACTTGATCATAGTGTATGATTCTTTTAGTATGTTGTTGGATTTGGATTCCTAGTATTTTGTTGAGGATTTTTACATCTATGGTCATCATATATATTGGCCTGTTATTTTCTTTTCTTTGTGAAATCTCTTGTCAAAGAGACAAAGACATCAGGGTGATGGTGACCTCATAGAATGTGCTTGGAAGTATTCCTCCCTTTGCAGTTTTTAAAAAGAGTTTGAGAAGGATAGGTGTCAGCTCTTCTCTAAATGTTTGCTAGAATTTGCCTGTGAAACCACCTGGTCCTGGACTTTTATTTGTTGGAAGATTTTGAATCACAGTTTCAATTTCATTACTTGTAAACAGTCTTTTCATATTTTCTGTTTCTTCCTGGTTCAGTCCTCAAAGGCTGTGTTTTTCTAAGAATTTGTCCATTTCTTCCAGGTTGTCCGTTTTGTTGGCATATAGTTGCTTGTAGTAGTCCCTTATGATCCTTTGTATTTCTGCAGTGTCAGTTGTGACTTCTTTTTCATTTCTAATTTTGACTTGAGTCCTCTCCTTACTTTTTGATGAGTCTGGCCAAAGGTTTATTGATTTTGTTTATCTTCTCAAAGAACCAGCATTTAGTTTCATTGATTTTTGCTCTTGTTTTCTTCATTTTTATTTCATTTATTTCTGCTCTGATCTTTATGATTTCTTTCCTTCTACTAACTTTGGGTTTTGTATGTTCTTTTTCTAGTTGATTTAGGTGTAAGGTTAGTTTATGTGAGATTTTCTTTGTTTCTTGAAGTAGGGTTGTATTGCTATAAACATCCCTCTTAGAACTTCTTTTGCTACATCCCATAGTTGTGGGGTCATCATACGTTCATTGTCTTTTGTTTCTAGGAATTTTTTTATTTCCTCTTTGATTTCTTCAGTGATCTCTTGGTTGTTTAGTAACATATCATTTAGCCTACATGTGTTTGTGTTTTTTACAGTTTTTTTCACTGCAATTGATTTCTGATCTCAGAGCAGTCAGAAAAGATGCTTGACATGATTTCAGTTTTCTTAAACTTACCAAGGCTGATTTGTGACCCAAGGTATGATCTATCCTGGAGAGTGTTCTGTGTGCACTTGAGAGGAAAGTGTATTTTGCTGCTTTCGTATGGAATGTCCTATAAATACCAACTATCTCTATCTGGTCTAATGTGTCATTTAAGGCTTGTGTTTCCTCATTAATTTTTGGTTTGAATGATCTATCCATTGGTGTAAGTGGATTGTTAAAATCCCTTACTATTATTTTATTGCTGTCAATGTCCACTTTTATGGCTGTCAGCATTTGCCTTGTATTAAGATGCTCCTTTGTTGAGTGCATAAATATATACATTTGTTATGTCTTCTTAGATTGATCCCTTGATCATTATGTAGTGTCCTTTCATATCTCATGTAATAGTCTTTATTTTAAAGTCTATTTTGTCTGATGTGAGTATTACTTCTACAGCTTTCTTTTGATTTTCATTTGCGTGGAATATCTTATTCTACCCACCTCACTTTGAGTCTGCATATGTCTCTGGATCTGAAGTGGGTCTTTTGTAGATAGTGTATGTGCTGTGCTGTGCTTAGTTGCTCATGCATGAAGTCGCTCAGTCATGTCCAACTCTTTGCAACCCCATGGCTCCTCCATCCATGGAATTTTCCAGGCAAGAGAATTGGAATGGGTTGCTATTTCCTTCTCCAGGGGATCTTCCCGACCCAGGGATCGAACTCAAGTCTCCCATATTGCAGGCAGATGCTTTACCATCTGAGCCACCAAGGAAGCTTAGTTGCTCAGTCCTGTCCAAATCTTTGTGACCCCATGGACTGTACCCACCAGGCTCTGCTGTCCATGCAATTCTCCAGGCAAGGATACTGGAGTGGTTGCCATGCCCTCTTCCAGGGTATCTTCCCAACCCAGGGATTGAACCCAGGTCTCCTGCATTGCAAGCAGATTCTTTACATTGCCACCAGGGAAGCCCAAGAATACTGGAGTGGGTAGCCTATCCCTTCTCTAGGGTATCTTCCCAACTCAAGAATTGAACTACAGACTTCGGCATTGCAGGCAGATTCTTTACCAGCTGAGCTACCAGGGAAGCCCCAAACAGCATATATACAGGTCTTATTTTTGTGTCTATTCAGTCTGGGTCTTTTGGCTAGAGCATTTAGTCCATTTACATTAATTATCTATATGTCTGTTCCTATTACCATTTTCTTAACTGTTTTGGGTTTTTCTTGTAGGTCTTTTTCTTCTGTTTTGTTTCCTGCCTAGAGAAGTTTCTTTTGCATTTGTTGTAAAGCTGGTTTGGTGATGCTGAATTCTCTTAGCTTGCTTGTCTGTAAAGCTTTCGATTTCTGTATTCAACCTGAATGAGACCTTTGCTGGGTAGACCTTTGTTAGGTTTTTCCCTTCCATTGGCCTGCAAAAATCTGAAGAAAAATCAGCTGATAACCTTACGGGGATTCCCTTGTGTGTTATTTGTTGCTTTTCCCTTGATGATTTTTAATATTTTTCTTTGTATTTAATTTTTGTTAGTTTAATTAATACATGTTTTCATGTGTTGGGTTTATCATGTGTGGGACTCTGTGCTTCCTGGATGTGGGTAGCTCTTTCCTTTCCCATGGTAGGGAAGTTTTCAACTATAATCCTTCAAATATCTTCCTAGACTCTTTCTCTTCTTTTTCTGGGCCCCTATAATTCAAATATTGTCCCAGAGGTCTCAGAGACTGTCCTCATTTCTTTTCATTGTTTTTTTTTTTATTCTGCTCTGAACGTATTACATTTTGTTTGCTCAGTCCAGGGGCTAGTCAACTGAAAAAATAAGACTCTACACATACTGTCCTCAGGAGACATATGTGGGTTCAGTTGCTGGGTTGGGAAGATCCCCTGGAGAAGGGCCTGGCAACCCACTCCAGTATTCTTGCCTGGAGAATCCCAGGGACAGAAGAGCCTGGGGGGCTGCAGTCCATAGGGTCACACAGAGTCAGACACGACTGAGGTGACTTAGCACACGTGCATACACACTGTCACACTGTTTTCCTTTGTCCCCAGGGTTAGAGACGGAAAGGGAAGAAATGGGTATTTCAGCAAAATTAATGGAAGATTAATGCTGTTGTGTGTAACAACAAAGACCTAATTCTTCATTGATTATTCTTTTATTTTTATCTTGCTTATTTATTACTTTTTTATTTTATTTTTCATACAGTTTTAAAGGTTGCACTCAATTTATATTACTACAAAATATTGGCTATATTCCGCATGTTGTACAGTACATCATTGAGCCTGTCTTACACCTGACAGTTTTTACATCCCACTCCCCTATATTGCCCCTCCACCCCTCTCCTGGTGACTGCTAGTAACCCCTTGTTTGTTGATTATTCTTGACTATGTTATTGACACATCAGAAACCTAAATTACTTCACTCCAAATTACCATTCACAAATTTTCAGACAGAAACTCACAGATCAGCGGCATTCTCCAGCTCCCCCTGTGATTTCAAAACTAATGGTCTAGACTCTGGCAGCCCTATCCAATAGAAATAAAATGTAAGCTGCAAACATGAGCCATATGTGGGACTTAAAATTTTTTAATAGCCACATCAAAAAGAAGTGAAAAGAAACAAATGAAATGAATTCAATACTATGTTTTCCTTCATCCAGTATATCCAAAATGTAAACATGTAATTGGTGTGAAAATCAATGAACCATTTTACTTGTTTTTTGTATACCAAGTCACATAAATCTACTGTGTGCATTAGCACAGATTACCTTGCACTAGTCTCTTTCCAGAGGCTCAGGGTCTTCACATGACTGTGTGTTAACACAGTTCTAGAGAGTCTGGAAGTCTTTCTGGATGGAGATCAAATTTGAAAGAGTTATGAGCAACTACTGGTAGTTTTGCCAAGTAGGAAAAGTTCAGTGAGAAAGCATTCCAGGCAGAAAAAACAGATTGTCTCGTAGTCCAGATTTGTGAAATGAGACTGAGATCAGAGAACTGAGCAGCCTGTCATTCCAGAATACCCCACATTCTAACATAAAGAGATGTTTCATTCTGGAAGTCATTATGTCTCCTACTTAAAAAGAAGGTGGTGGGGATCAGATAAAAACATGAAACTCTTCAGAGCTGTCATTTCATTTAGTTTATGTTTTCCAATTTCTCCATCTTCTCTAGCAAGCCTTTATCAAATATAGTAGAAAAGCTCTTGTATACATAATATAAATAATATGTATA
Source organism: Bos grunniens (assembly GCF_055505025.1). Taxonomy (NCBI): domain Eukaryota; kingdom Metazoa; phylum Chordata; class Mammalia; order Artiodactyla; family Bovidae; genus Bos; species Bos grunniens. The sequence continues at coordinate 47,385,683 of NC_141165.1, read as the reverse complement.
ATATATATATTTTAGAAACCTTACAAATTTTTGCCTAACTAAAAAAATTACATTTTGATTCTACTTGTTTGACTTAGTATGAACAGAATGCTAGATTTCTAACTTTAAAAAATACATATGCAGCAAGCAACAAAGGTTTACTGTATAGCACAGGGCTTACTGTATAGTACTGTAGTCAATATCTTGTAATAACCTATAATAGAAAATAATTTCAAAAATAGTGTATGTATAACTAATCACAAAGAATTCTACTTTTTGAAATTAAAAAAAAAGTCACAACAAAACAAATTAATAATTAGATTTAATTTACTTGCTGCCTTTACAAGAACAATGTATGGGAATCATCAGTTAATTCAGTAGAGACTCCAGAATGGGCTAAGAACTATAAAAAGAAAAAAACCCAAACATGAAACTCACTGCTGATCAATGATTCAGTGTCAGAGAGTTTGTAAGATTGTTGAGAGCAGGCCCCTGAGGACAAGCACTGGTATTTTGGAAAGGGACAGAGAACAGGGCTAAAAGTTAGCTATATTGGTTCAGAGAGACCAGTGAGTCCCAGAGTGGATGATTCCAGCCTGTAGGGCCGGTGTGGGCACAGGGTGTCCATTGTGCACGCTCTGAGCAGCAGAAGGTATAATAATGCAAGGCGGAAAGCCCTGAGGCAAACTTGCTTTTTTCAGAGCATAGTGCAACAAGTTGTCGAGGCTACCCCTGGGGATGTGATCCCAGAAAGTCAGCTACCCCCCACCCCCCGCCATGAACCAAAGGCAAGGCTGTGGTCTTAGCCTTGGCATTTGGCTTTCATCAGACTTCAAGGGGAACTTTTTGTTGTGCAATAAACATTGAAAAGAAGATTTTGTCCTACTTGTAAAATAGGTTCTTGTGGGAAACATGGGCAAATCCAGATGACTCATTCTCGTGTGTGTGTGTGTATGTGAGTGTATGTGTGTGTGTGTGTTAGTAAAATAAAACAGTAGATCAACTTTAAAGTCAACCACTTAGCATTTTTAGCTATACAAGCACAGATTCCCTCCACCCAACTTACCTCCCAAGATAAGCAATCCCAATATCATGCTATCTAAATCAAGCAAGTGTCCACCAGTTCCTCTCCCTATGTCCTTTGCCATTTTTTCCCCGGGCATTTCACTGTCATTTCAAGCTAAATATGTTCCCTCACACACACAATCTTTCTGCCTTTTTTTCCCCCTAAATAATCTTTTTCAACCTAGGTTCAAACCTACATCAAGTGTCCATTCCTATTCTACTTTTAGTAGAATTATTTTAAATTGTTTCTTTTCTTGGTCCCTAACTGTATGAACGTACCTCGTTTCAGTTCAGTTCAATCACGCAGTCGTGTCCGACTCTTTGTAACCCCATGAATCGCGGCACGCCAGGCCTCCCTGTCCATCACCAACTCCTGGAGTTCACTCAAACTCATGTCCATCGAGTCAGTGATGCCATCCAGCCATCTCATCCTCTGTCATCCCCTTCTCCTCCTGCCCCCAATCCCTCCCAGCATCAGAGTCTTTTCCATTGAGTCAACTCATCGCATGAGGTGGCCAAAGTACTGGAGTTTCAGCTTCAGCATCAGTCCTTCCAAAGAACGCCCCCAGCTGATCTCTAGAATAGACTGGTTGGATCTCCTTGCAGTCCAAGGGACTCTCAAGAGTCTTTTCCAACACCACAGTTCAAAAGCATCAATTCTTCGGTGCTCAGCCTTCTTCACAGTCCAACTCTCATTTATCTTAAAATAATTTTTAAAATTCTAGAATTCAACTTCTATACCTTCCTTAATACAGAATCCATACATGTGTGAAGCATGTTTTCTGAGTTCTGGTTTCTTTTGCCTTGGGTGATACTCTCTTGGCAATCCACTCCATGCGTTTAGACATCTGTAAGGTGATCTCTCAGATCATCTCCTAGTGTAAAATTCTGACTTCCTTAGGAGATGCCGAGAGCTAGAAGAACAAAGAGTTTTGAACTTGAAGGCCTTAGGGTCAGGTGTTCTTTATGTCATATCAGTGAGTGATTGACAAGCTATTTTATCTCTCTAAGCCTCTGTTTCGCCATCTATAAAATGGGCTTAACAATACAAGCAACCTCCATTTGTAGTCCTGCCTCTATTGGGAAGTACCTATTTCAAACCACAGCTTCCTCTGACCAGAGTTCTATATGGAGTTGGCCAATGCTTATTTCTTTGTCTCCGGAAAAATCATGAAAGAGAATATACTCCCCACACACACCCAACAAAGGACATTATATTCTAGGATAAATGCACATCTGAAGATGATTGAAGAAAATAAAAATTGACCTAGTTCAGTTCAGCCGCTCAGTCGTGTCCAACTATTTGTGACCCGATGAATCACAGCATGCCAGGCCTCCCTGTCCATCACCAACTCCTGGAGTTTACCCAAACTCATGTCCATCAAGACAGTGATGCCATCCAGCCATCTCATGCTCTGTCATCCCCTTCTCCTCCTGCCCCCAATCCCTCCCAGCATCAGAGTCTTTTCCAATGAGTCAACTCTTCACATGAGGTGGCCAAAGTATTGAAGTTTCAGCCTCAGCATCAGTCCTTCCAATGAACACCCAGGACTGATGTCCTTTAGAATGGACTGGTTGGATCTCCTTGCAGTCCAAGGGACTCTCAAGAGTCTTCTCCAACATCACAGTTCAAAAGCATCAATTCTTCAACTCTCAGCTTTCTTCACAGGCTAACTCTCACATCCATACATGACCACTGGAAAAACTGTAGCCTTGTCTAGGCAGACCTTTGTTGGCAAAGCAATGTCTCTGCTTTTCAATATGCTATTTAGGTTGGTCATAACTTTTCTTCCAAGGAGTAAGCGTCTTTTAATTTCATGGCTGCAATCACCATCTGCAGTGATTTTGGAGCCCCCCAAAAATAAAATCTGACACTGTTTCCACTGTTTCCCCATCTATTTCCCATGAAGTGATGGGACCAGATGTCATGATCTTCGTTTTCTGAATGTTGAGCTTTAAGCCAACTTTTTCACTCTCCTCTTTCACTTTCATCAAGAGGCTTTTTAGTTCCTCTTCACTTTCTGCCATAAAGGTGGTGTCATCTGCATATCTGAGGTTATTGATATTTCTCCCGGCAATCTTGATTCCAGGTTGTGCTTCTTCCAGCCCAGCATTTCTCATGGTGTACTCTGCATAGAAGTTAAATAAGCAGGCTGACAATATACAGCCTTGAAGAACTCCTTTTCCTATTTGGAACCAGTCTGTTGTTCCATGCCCAGTTCTAACTGTTGCTTCCTGACCTGCATGTAGGTTTCCCAAGAGGCAGGTCAGGTGGTCTGGTATTCCTATTTCTTTCGGAATTTTCTACAGTTTATTGTGATCCACACAAAGGCTTTGGCATAGTCAATAAAGCAGAAATAAATGTTTTTCTGGAACTCTCTTGCTTTTTCCATGATCCAGCGGATGTTGGCAATTTGATCTCTGGTTCCTCTGCCTTTTCTAAAACCAGCTTGAACATCTGGAAGTTCACGGTTCACGTATTGCTGAAGCCTGGCTTGGAGAATTTTGAGCTTTACTTTACTAGTGTGTGAGATGAGTGCAGTTGTGTGGTAGTTTGAGCATTCTTTGGCATTGCCTTTCTTTGGGATTGGAATGAAAACTGACCTTTTCCAGTCCTGTGGCCACTGCTGAGTTTTCTAAATTTTCTGGCATATTAAGTGCAGTATTTTCACAGCATCATCTTTCAGGATTTGAAATAGCTCAACTGGAATTCCATCACCTCCACTAGCTTTGTTCGTAGTGATGCTTTCTAATGCCCACTTGACTTCACATTTCAGGAGGTTGTAACTACTGACTTAGCTGATGGATTAGAATGGAATTCTAGAGAACTGAAAACTGATCTTTTCCAGTCCTGTGGCTTCTGCTGAGTTTTTTAAATTTGCTGGCATATTGAGTGTGGCACTTTCATAGCATCATCTTTTAGGATTTGAAATAGCTCAACTGGAATTCTAACACCTCCACGAGTATTGTTTGTAGTGATGTTTCCTAAGATCCACTTGGCTTCACATTCCAGGATGTCTGGCTCTATGTGAGTGATCACACCATCATGGTTATCTGGGTCATAAAGATCTTTTTTGTATAGTTCTTCATTGTATTATTGCCACCTCTTTTTAATATCTTCTGCTTCTATTAGGTCCATACCGTTTCTCTCCTTTTCTGTGCCCATCTTTGTATGAAATATCCCCTTGGTATTTTAATTTTCTTGAAGAGATCTCTAGTCTTTCCCATTCTATTCTTTTCCTCTATTTCTTTCCATTGATCACTGAGGAAGGCTTTCTTATCTCTCCTTGCTATTCTTTGGAACTCTGCATTCGGATGGGTATTTCTCCTTTGCCTTTACATTCTCTTCTTTTCTCTTGTAAGAAATATTGTATTTCTTACAAATATTGGAAAGGCCTCCTCAGACAGCCATTTTGCCTTTTTACATTTCTTTTTCTTGGGAATAGTCTGGATCACTGCCTCCTGTACAGTGTCACAAACCTCCATCCATAGTTCTTCAGGCACTCTATCAAATCTAATCCCTTGAATCTATTTGTCACTTCCACTGTATAATTGTAAGGGAATTGATTTAGGTCATACCTGAATGGTCTAGTAGTTTCCCCTACTTTCTTCAATTTAAGTCTGAATTTGGCAAAAAGGAGTTCATGATCTGAGCCACAGTCAGCTCCCGGTATTGTTTTTGCTGCCTGTATAGTGCTTCTCCATCTTTGGCTGCAAAGAATATAATCACTCTGATTTTAGTATTAACCATCTAGTGATGTCCATGTGTAGTTATCTCTTGTGTTGTTGGAAGAGGCTGTTTGCTATGACCCGTGAGTTCTCTTGGCAAAACTCTGTTAGCCTTTGCCCTGCTTCATTTTGTACTCCAAAGCCAAATTTGCCTGTAACTCCAGGTAGCTCTTAACGTCCTACTTTTGTATTCTAGTCCCCTGTGATGAAAAGGACATCTGTTTTGGGTGTTAGTACTAGAAGGTCTTGTAGGTCTTCATAGAACTGGAAAAAGTCAGTTTTCATTCCAATACCAAAAAAGGGTAATGCCAAAGAAGGTTCAAACTACTGCACAATTGTACTCATCTCACACACTAGCAAAGAAATGCTCAAAATTCTCCAAGCCAGGCTTCAACAGTATGTGAACCATGAAATTCCAGATGTTCAAGCTGCATTTTAAAAAGGCAGAGGAACCAGAGATCAAATTGCCAATATCTGCTGGATCATGGAAAAAGCAAGAGAGTTCCAGAAAAACATCTACTTCTGTTTTATTGATTACACCAAAGCCTTTGACTGTGTAGATAACAACAAACTGTGGAAAATTCTTCAAGAGATGGGAATACCAAACCACCTTACCTGCCTCCTGAGAAATCTGTATGCAGGTCAAGAAGCAACAGTTAGAACTGGACATGGAAAAACAGACTGGTTCCAAATCAGGAAAGGAGTACATCAAGGCTGTATATTATCATCCTGCTTATTTAACTTATATGAAGAGTACATCATGCGAAATGCCAGGCTGGATGAAGCGAAAGCTGCAATCAAGATTGCCGGGAGAAATATCAATAACTTGAGATACATGGATGACACCACCTTTATGGCAGAAAGTGAAGAGGAATAGAGAGTCTCTTGATGAAAGTGAAAGAAGAGAGTGAAAAAGCTGGCTTAAAAGCTCAACATTAAAAAAACTTAAGATCATGGCATCTAGTCCCATCACTCCATGGCAAATAGATAGGGAAACAATGGAAACAGAGACTTTATTTTCTTGGGCTCCAAAATCACTGCAGATGGTAACTGCAGCCATGAAATTAAAAGACTCTTGCTCCTTGAAAGAAAAACTACGACCAATCTAGATAGCATATTAAAACACAGAAACATTACTTTGCCAACAAAGGTCCGTCTTGTCAAAGCTATGGTTTTTCCAGTAGTCATGTATGGATGTGAGAGTTGGACTATAAAGAAAGCTGAACACCAAACAATTGCTGCTTTTGAACTGTGGTGTTGGAGAAGACTCTTGAGAGTCCCTTGGACTGCAAGGAGATCCAACCTGTCAATCCTAAAAGTAATCAGTCCTGAATAATTAATTATTGGAAGGACTGATGCTGAAGCTGAAATCCAATTCTTTAGCCACCTGGTGCAAAGAACTAACTCACTGGACAAGAAACTGTTGCTGGAAAAGATTGAAGGCAGGAGGAGAAGGGAACAACAGAGGACGAGATAGTTGGATGGCATCACCGACTCAATGGACATGAGTTTGAGCAAGCTCTGGGAGTTGGTGATGGACAGGGAAGCCTGGTGTGCTGCAGTCCATGGGGTCGCAAAGAGTTGGACACGACTGAGCAACTGAACTGAACTGAACTAGAGAACTGACAGGCCAACAATCATAATATTGATAGCCAATGCCTAGTTTTATTTTCACTACTAGTTACAGTAGTTACAGCCTCTTCACCAACCAACCAAAGTGCTTAGCAGAACTGATGCCAAATAAGCTCTGCCTTTTAACTCTTCCTTCACCTCTGCTCATACTGCTGATGGTCATTTGATGAGGGAGGGAGCCAAAGTGTGAGGAGGGAGGAAATAGTCACCAAATTCACTGTGAGAAAATTAGTTCAGTTCAGTTCAGTTCAGTTCAGTCACTCAGTCATGTCCAACTCTTTGCGACCCCATGAATTGCAGCACGCCAGGCCTCCCTGTCCATCACCAACTCCCAGAGTTCACCCAAACTCATGTCCATCGAGTTGGTGATGCCATCCAGCCATCTCATCCTCTGTCATCCCCTTCTCGAACTGCCCCCAATCCCTGCCAGCATCAGAGTCTTTTCCAATGAGTCAACTCTTCGCATGAGGTGGCCAAAGTACTGGAGTTTCAGCTTTAGCATCAGTCCTTCCAGTGAACACCCAGGTCTGGTCTCCTTTAGAATAGACTAGTTGGATCTCCTTGCAGTCCAAGGGACTCTCAAGAGTCTTCTCCAACACCACACTTCAAAAGCATCAATTCTTCAGCTCTCAGCTTTCTTCACAGGCCAACTCTCACATCCATACATGACCACTGGAAAAACCATAGCCTTGACTAGACGGACCTTTGTTGGCAAAGTAATGTCTCTGCTTTTCAATATGCTATCTAGGTTGGTCATAACTTTTCTTCCAAGGAGTAAGCGTCTTTTAATTTCATGGCTGCAATCACCATCTGCAGTGATTTTGGAGCCCCCCAAAAATAAAATCTGACACTGTTTCCACTGTTTCCCCATCTATTTCCCATGAAGTGATGGGACCAGATGCCATGATCTTCGTTTTCTGAATGTTGAGCTTTAAGCCAACTTTTTCACTCTCCTCTTTCACTTTCATCAAGAGGCTTTTTAGTTCCTCTTCACTTACTGCCATAAGGGTCGTGTCATCTGCATATCTGAGGTTATTGATATTTCTCCCGGCAATCTTGATTCCAGCTTGTGCTTCTACCTGCCCAGCGTTTCTCATGGTGTACTCTGCATATAAGTTAAATAAGCAGGGTGACAATATACAGCCTTAACATTCTCCTTTTCCTATTTGGAACCAGTCTGTTGTTCCATGTCCAGTTCTAACTGTTGCTTCCCGACCTGCATATAGGTTTCTCAAGAGGCAGGTCAGGTGGTCTGGTATTCCCATTTCTTTCAGAATTTTCCACAGTTTCTTGCGATCCACACAGTCAAAGGCTTTGGCATAGTCAATAAAGCAGAAATAGATGTTTTTCTGGAACTCTCTTGCTTTTTTGATGATCCAGCAGATGTTGGCAATTTGATCTCTGGTTCCTCTGCCTTTTCTAAAACCAGCTTGAACATCTGGAACTTCACGGTTCACATATTGCTGAAGCCTGGCTTGGAGAATTTTGAGCTTTACTTTACTAATGTGTGAGATGAGTGCAATTGTGCAGTAGTTTGAGCGTTCTTTGGTATTGCCTTTCTTTGGGATTGGAATGAAAACTGACTTTTTCCAGTCCTGTGGCCACTGCTGAGTTTTCCAAATTTGCTGGCATATTGAGTGCATCACTTTTACAGCGTCATCTTTCAGGATTTGAAGTAGCTCAACTGAAATTTCATCACCTCCTCTAGCTTTGTTCGTAGTGATGCTTTCTAAGGCCCACTTGACGTCACATTCCAGGATGTCTGGCTCTAGGTGAGTGATCACTCCATCGTGATTATCTGGGTCATGAAGATCTTTTTTGTACAGTTCTGTGTATTCTTGCCACCTCTTCTTAATATCTTCTGCTTCTGTTAGGTCCATACCATTTCTGTCCTTTATCAAGCCCATCTTTGCATGAAATGTTCCCTTGGTATCCCTAATTTTATTGAAGAGATCTCTAGTCTTTCCCATTCTGTTGTTTTCCTCTATTTTTTTGCATCGATCACTGAGGAAGGCTCTCTTATCTCTTCTTGCTATTCTTTGGAACTCTGCATTCAGATGCTTATATCTTTCCTTTTCTCCTTTGTTTTTCACTTTTCTTCTTTTCCCAGCTATTTGTAAGCCCTCCCCAGACAGCCCTTTTTCTTTTTTGCATTTCTTTTCCATGGGGATGGTCTTGATCCCTGTCTCCTGTACAATGTCACAAACCTCTGTCCATTGTTCATCAGGCACTCTATCTATCAGATCTAGGCCCTTAAATCTATTTCTCACTTCCACTGTATAATCATAAGGGATTTGATTTAGGTCATACCTGAATGGTCTAGTGGTTTTCCCTACTTTTTTCAATTTAAGTCTGAATTTGGCAATAAGGAGTGCATGATCTGAGCCACAGTCAGCTCCCGGTCTTGTTTTTGCTGACTGTATAGAGCTTCTCCATCTTTGGCTGCAAAGAATATAATCAATCTGATTTCGGTGTTGACCATCTGGTGATGTCCATGTGTAGAGTCTTCTCTTGTGTTGTTGGAAGAGGATGTTTGCTATGACCAGTGCGTTCTCTTGGCAAAACTCTATTGGTCTTTGCCTTGCTTCATTCTGTATTCCAAGGCCAAATTTGCCTGTTACTCCAGGTGTTTCTTGACTTCCTACTTTTTCATTCCAGTCCCCTATAATGAAAAGGACATCTTTTGGGGGTGTTAGTTCCAAAAGGTCTTGTAGGTCTTCATAGAACCATTCAACTTCAGCTTCTTCAGTGTTACTGGTTGGGGCATAGACTTGAATTACTGGTGATATTGAATGGTTTGCCTTGGAAACGAACAGAGACCATCCTGTCGTTTTTGAGATTGCATCCAAGTACAGCATTTCAGACTCTTTTGTTGACCATGATGGCTACTCCATTTCTTCTAAGGGATTCCTGCCCACAGTAGTAGATATAATGGTCATCTGAGTTAAATTCACCCATTCCAGTCCATTTTAGTTCACTGATTCCTAGAATGTCAACGTTCACTCTTGCCATCTCCTGTTTGACCACTTCCAATTTCCCTTGATTCATGGACCTAATATCCCAGGTTCCTATGCAATATTTCTCTTTACAGCATCGGACCTTGCTTCTATCACCAGTCACATCCACAGCTAGGTATTGTTTTTGCTTTGGCTCCATCCCTTCATTCTTTATGGAGTTATTTCTCCACTGATCTCCTGTAGCATATTGGGCACCTACCGGCCTGGGGAGTTCCTCTTTCAGTATCCTATCATTTTGCCTTTCCATACTGTTCATGGGGTTCTCAAGGCAAGAATACTGAAGTGGTTTGCCATTCCCTTCTCCAGTGGACCACATTCTGTCAGACCTCTCCACCATGACCCATCCATCTTGGGTGGCCCCACAGGGCATGGGTTAGGTTCATTGAGTTAGACAAGGCTGTGGTCCATGTGATTAGATTGACTAGTTTTCTGTGATTATGGTTTCAGTGTGTCTGCCCTCTGATGCCCTCTCACAACGCCTACCGTCTTACTTGGGTTTCTCTTACCTTGGATATGAGGTATCTCTTCCTGTGTTACTTGGGTTTCTCTTACCTTGGACATGGGATATCTCTTTACAGCTGCTCCAGCAAAGCACAAGCACTGCTCCTTACCTTGGACGAGGGATATCTCCTCACCACCAGCCCTCCTGACCTTGAATGTGGAGTAGCTCCTCTCAGCCCTCCTCAGCCCTCTCAGCCCTCCCACGCAGCCACCACTCACTGGACATGGGGTTGCTCCTCTCGGTGGCTGCCCCTGACGTGTGGTAGCCCCTCTCGGCGGCCGCCCCTGACGTGGGGTAGCTCCTCTCAGCCTATTTTTCCTTCTTTATAGAAGGACCTCCACTGTCCATTCACTTTGATTCCATACTTCAATTTTCGTATTTCCTCCTGTTCAGTTAAAGCTGCATGAATATTCAAAATCTATCCCTGGCTGACATTCCATGCAAAATGCCTTGGGTAGTTTTGAGAGCATTTCATTTTCAGCTCTTAGAAAAGGCAGGACTGCTCATGTTCATCTAGGAATATATTCAATAGGCAATCCCAGCTCTACCATTTACTGGCAGTTTGATCTTGGGCATTTCATCTTTTGGGGCCCTAATTTCCTCAGGTATAAAATACAGATGATATGAGTAGCTGCCTCGTGAGTTTGTTGTGAGGATTAGATGGATATACATAAAAAATTTAAGACACAGGAAGTGCTCCATGAGTATTAGCTTTGGCTGGTATTGTCATCATTATCATTAGCTGCATGCTAATGTTGATGCTAAAACAGCATTGACTCTGTCATTTAATTATTTCTTTTAGCCATTGTTTATTGCCTGTCTCCCCCTGCCCAAAATAGAAACTTAGTTGTATTCACTGATGTGGGCCCAGCACCTGGAACTTGGAATGGCACATAGTAGGTGCTCAAAATACTTACTGAATGAATGAATAGACAGATGAACACATAAGTAGCTCAGGAGACTTGACTGCCCTCTTGCTTTTGCACCAACTGTGCTTCTCCCCGGAGTGGGCCCCAGTACCAGTTCATCATTTAATGCCACACACGACAGCATGAAATGAGAGGAGACTGGGACCCCTGGCCTCAGGTTCCTGAGACCCACTTCCTTATTGCTTGTCAGAAAATACACTAGGAAAACTTAGATGGATGCAATTTAGATTTTATATATAGCCATACTGCTCAGAACCAAGCATATTATATGTAAATCCAAATTTTGATTATCTAATCCACAATGGGGGATGAAAAACCATAAAATAGCCATTTTAACATATGGTATATAATATTTCTTGAGATTAATATTTTATGGTTCTTAGTTGAATTCAAAGCCTAAGAGCCAAAGAGACTTTTAGTGGCTATCACCTCAGATAGATATATATATATATATATCTTTTACTTAGCTTTATTCTTTTCAATTTTAAAACACTGGGAAACCTTCCCAAAGTGCATTTTCCAAAGGAAAATCTCCACCAAGAGCTCAAATTGGTGCTAATCTAGTTAAGAAATACAACTCTTGGCAATCGTAGAATGAAGTCCTCTTGTTTAGCTTCTATTGCTGGATATAACTGTTCCCATGAGTAAGTCTTTATTTCAGCCCTGTACTTCACTGAATTGTTCCCTGAGTACTGAGTACTGAACTGTCTGTAAGAAGATACAGATGCCATTTGTGCTCACATCTGCATGGAAGGGCAAGATCTAGCATAAGCTCTGGCATTAACAGTTGGTGTTAAAGTAGTTTGATTGTATGAGCAATCATGGGGGCTTTCTTTGAATGTATACCATTAGCATTCCTGGAATCCAGATAATCCTGGAGATAAAGTTATTTCAGGGACCTGAGATCTACTGCATTAGCAAATCCTTTTGCTTAACTTGAGAGCAAAGCTCAAGCATTGGAAGGAGGGTGTGTGTACTTGCCCAGCCTCATCTTGGCCTCCTAGCCCTTTACTCGTATCCTGTTGCTGTCAGTAGTACCCATAACTCTTGAAACACTAGGAACTATCTAGATGCTGTTTAGAGATTGAGAGCCATTGGTGGCAATTCTTTGGTGTATATATGAACTACTTGCTCTTTGCTTAATGTTTCACTTCTCTTGTCATTTGAGAGATTTCCACATGACATATGGGGGAGGAAAACAGAAAAATTGAGTATGTTAGAGTTTTATTTTTTTAATAATGACATTATACATTTTAAAATTTTTAACAATTTTCACTTGGAACCACACTTCAAAGACTTTAATAGCTACCCACTATTTTTCTCTAGGACATCTAGAATTGTTGTAAAAAAAAAATATGATCAAAATGGTTAAGACAGACTTTTCTTTCATTGTTGCTGGAAAGTGTTAGCTCATTCCCAAGGTTTAAAAGCATTAGTTATTAGTTATGAATATAATTTTACAATGATCTTTTAGTATGCTTATCTCTGTTCACAATTAGTAGGAAACACTTGAGTTCTACTTCCAATACCTCCATCCTGGATTCTCAGAAAGCTACAGGTAAATATGCTTGGAGATATTTTCCTCTCATGGAAGGCATATACTTCTCTAGCTGCAAGTTGTTCTTGGCTAAAGACTCAGAGAAGATAAAATAACCTTGAGCAAGATATTCTTTGTTGGAAAACTTTGCGAATTGTGTGATTGTGTTCCACTCTCAAAACTGGGGCTTTGGTAGCCTTGACAGGGACAAAGATACGTCAGAGGTCAATTTGCAAAAACCTACACACCATGGAGATATTGGGGTAACCCAAGAAATTGATAGGTGAAACAAAGAGGTTTGGGACATACTCAGGGTTCCAACTTATTGAATAAATGTAACCTCTGGGGAGCAGGTCAGTGGTAAAGAATCCACCGCCAATGCAGGAGACGCAGGTTTGATCCTTGGGTTGGGAAGGTCCCCTGGAGGAGAAAATAGCAACCCACTCCACTATTCTTGCTTGGAGAATTCCATGGGCAAAGGAGCCGGAGCCTGGCGGGTGACAGTCCTTAGGGCTGCAAAGAGTCAAACATGACTGAGCATACATGCACACAAGGGAGCAGGCATAGAATATGATTATAATGGAGGAAATGGACAAATTAATTGACTCTCCTAACACCACATGTCTGAAGAGTGTGTCAACAAAAAGAGGATGCTCAGTATAGGGTTGTTATTTTGGCACATTTACCTAGTACTGTCAAAGGGGTGGCGCTAGTAGAAACTGAATCTGATAGACAAGAAAGTTCCAGTCACCAGAGATGGGGATTTGGCTATAGAGCAGGACCTGGCCTAGATGAAATGGCCCATAAGGTATTCCTTTGTTCTGATCAGCTCTTCTGCCCATGAATGAACATTCTGGTTAGTAATCTGGCTCCTGATGTCTTGGTGATGTGAAAGGGCCTGACCTGGAAAGATTCACTGTGAGAGAGTAAACGGGCATACCTGATCATGCACCAGCCTTTTGGAAATCCCTCAGTGTGAGTTTCCCTCAGTGGATGCAAACAGTTCTGTAAGACCTACCCAAGCACACATGCAGAGTTGTAATGCTGAAGGTCATGGAGCAGCCAGCCTCTCAGGGATCCCTCACAGCTCGTCACACACCAGGAATGGCCCAGTCTAATCAGGCCTAATCAAATTACCAGGAGGGGAGACACTCTTGATAAAGCCTGGTCCGAGAGAAGTCTGACTGCAGTCCCTGGTTCTGATAGTTAGATGATGTTAGGAACCCTCGGAAGAATAGGACAGAGACCTACTGAGTGGATCTGCTATATAAACACGTGATTTGTCACCAAGGAATTGGGTCAGAGATTCCATCATGACTCACTTCATGGTGGGACATCAGCTTAGGTTGTTAAATGCCTGTTTTTTTCTGCTCAAGAGTCAGACTGATTCTTGAATCTAAAAAATGGGTAGAACTACAAGAATGGATTAAGGATTTATCAAGTCTATTATATTTTTGTTTCTAGGAACTGGGAAGGAAAAAAAACTTATGCACAAGAGGCTTATTAGCTCATTTAGAAACATTTAGGGATAGAACTGGCCTCAGGCACAGACTGACACTTGGGCTCAAATGATGTCACCAGATTTCTCTTGTCTCAGATCCGTGTTGCCTCATATCTCATACAGATTCTCTGCTACTGAGGTCACAAAATGATAGCTACTCTTGATCCATTCCCAGCACTTCGAATACATCAGAAGAGAGAGAGAATCTCTTTCACAGGGCCCTTGAATAGCTCCTCCATTATAGTTGGGTAACTTGTCCATCCCTGAACTTACCACTTGGAAATATGATTCTCTGGTTGGTCAGTGCCTGAGTCATTTGACCACCCGTGAAACTAAGGGTATAATTGCCTTCATTAGAGAAGTACCTGGGAGGTGTCTGAGGAAGTCCTGTCTGCTAAGGAGTATGTAACAGCTCACCTGCCCAATCTGCTAGCCCTGAAGATGGACGTCACTGGGAGGCCATTGCTGGCCTTGGTGACCCAAGCGAGAGGATGGGGGCCAGCAGGCCCTTTCCACCCCTTCACCTTCCTTCCTCCCACCACATTGCGTTCCCCATCACAACGATCACTATAGTTTTGCATTTTCTTCATTAGTTATTCAACTTCACAAATGTTGATTGAACACCTATCACAAACCTAGAATTGTAGGAGGTATTAGAAGGGGATAATCGATGGGTAGAAAGAAGCACTTTCCACATGAACAGTTAGAGAAAAACTACTTTTTTATTTCTAATATAATAATGTAAAGTCGAACACATTGTGCACTTATGCAACTTTTGCTTTAGACTTAGCCTAAGGAGTGGGGTTGATTGTCAGAATAATTAATGGTAAGGAAGGCACACTATTCATTTGCAAGAAAACAATTTGTATTTTCCAAATATTATTCCCTGATTAGGTAATTGAGTGCTGATAGCACTATTTTATATGTAAGGACATCAATATTCTATTACAAAGTACATAAAAAAGAGAATTATTTCAGGATCCAGAATACCTTTAGTTTTTAGCCTTACATTCAGTTTAGTCTTATGTTCATTCATCTTTTTTCTTTTTAATTTCATTAGCTGAAACTTTAGATTTTAAGATGCAGTCAGGTAGCAACTTATTCAACATTCCTTGGATTTTTCTCAAGTATAAATCTGAGTTATTCCTCTCATCATTGATTTCTGATTATCCTAAGGATCAATTCCAAACTCCTTAGCATGGTGCCAGACCTTTCATAATCATACCCCTGTTTACCTTTCCAGTCCCCTCTTTCATCTTCTATCCCAGTTTTCCCAGCTGTACCCCATATCCATTCTGAACTATTTACAGTTCCCCAGATGCACAGGAGAAGGCAATGGCACCCCACTCCAGTACTCTTGCCTGGCAAACTTCCATGGAGCTTGGAAGGCTGCAGTCCATGGGGTCGCTGAGGGTCGGACACGACTGAACGACTTTACTTTCACTTTTCATTTTCATGCATTGGAGAAGGAAATGGCAACCCACTCCAGTGTTCTTGCCTGGAGAATCCCAGGGACGCGGGAGCCTGGTGGGCTGCCGTCTATGGGGTCGCACAGAGTCGGACACGACTGAAGCGACTTAGCAGCAGCAGCAGATGCACAAGTTCTCCCATCTCTCTGCCTTCTCACATGCTTTTCCTTTGGTCTACTCTTTTCTTTTTTCTACTTTTTTCTACTCTTTTGTCTTGCTATTCCCCAGGCATCTGTTACTCATCCAGCAGGTCTCAGTGAAGATATCACCTTCTCCAGGAAGTCTTCCTTGACAATCTCTTGAGACTGGGCTAAGCTCCTTTTTTGCTTCCTTATCTCCCTCCACTTTCCTTACCATGACCTTCATTAGCCTAAGCTATTAAGTGCCTATTTGCCTCTAAGTCTCTCTAACTAGAACAAGAGTTGCATGAATTCCCAAATACAAGGAAGATAAAGTGGGCCCTGTATTTTCACAGCTGTTCTCTGGGAGCTTAGTTCAATAAATATTTTTTGAATGAATGAATAAATGAATGAAGAACAAGCCACTTATTATTTGTTGATTTCTTGTATTTCCTCAGAATTACAACCGCCCCCCTGTGATGGCATTAGCCATCCCCATTGCAGTGAAATTCCTCCACAGAGGCAACAAGGAACTGTGCAGGAATATGTCCAACTACCTGTCCCTGGCTGCAATTACCAAGGCGGACCTCCTGGCTGATCACACCGAGGTTATAGTAAAGAGCATACTCCAAGGTATGGTGTAAAGGCTGAGCCTGGGGGTGTGTTTTAGGAGTCGTTTTAAAGTATTTTCATAAAACAGCTATGGTTTGTGGAAAGTGAGACTTAAGTATTGAGAGGTACATTGCATTCTCTGCTTTGCTGCTAGGTGTCTGGAGGTAAGGTTACTTGAATTGGGTGAGTCTGGGTCTCTTCACCAGGCAGGTGAATTCTTTAAACTCCTTAGATGAGTTGTATGCCATTCCATTCTCCAGGGGATCTTCCTGACCCAGGGATTGAACCTGGGTCTCCTGCGTTGCAGGCAGATTCTTTACCAGCTGAGCCACCAGGGAGGCCCTTCTTTGTGCTTCTTTCCAACTCTATGGGTGTCATTTGGAGATGGTGTTTTCTGTGCCTCTGGTCATCTTGTCCGACTACCAACTGTGCAGAACCTGTCTGTACTGAGTGGACTGTGTTCCACTGCTCTCAGTGGCAGATGGAAAAGCTCATCATCTGAAGTTTTCCAAAAGTATGAAATGCCAAATGAAATACACCAGAGAATGTGTAAAGACTTCTTAAATGTGAACATGATTTGGAACTGATTTGTAATTGTATTAAATACTATCATGGAGCATCAGATCAGGACATCTCGTTAATGCTTTCATATTTGAATGAAAGAGATCAAGCTAGTCCAGTCAGAATATTCTCTTCTCTTGTGGTTTTTCCTTTGGTTTTAGATCTCTCAGAAACTTCTTTCTTTTGTGTGGTTTGGGATCAAAGAACAATATTTGGTATTATTTGATATGGACTCAAATATCCCCAGCCTCAAATGTCTGAAGTCCTTGCGTATCTTGGCCCAGCTTTGATTGCCACATGCCCCACATGCTCAAGTGGAGCATCAACTTTTTGGAAAGTGCTCTCACAGCAAGTATTTCTGAAAGTCCCCAGTAGTCTCTTCTTGGTACAGCAGAGTGTGGTGATGTCCATGTGTACCACCCTGAGCCCACCAAACTCTGTGGCTATTACCATGAAGATCCCAGGAATGGACATGACCCCATTCTTCACTGCCTGGGATGGAAACCTCTGTCTCTTTGTGCTGCTACTACCCCTGAAATTTCAGAAGCCACTAGTCCTCAGTCCACTGTGGTAGCATGGGCCAGGATGCAGGATGGGAAGAACAGCTGTCTTTCTCCTTGGTGTTACGTTTTGGTGGAGAGCCAGAGAAAGGTTGCTTGGCTCCCAGCGTCAAAGTATGACACTGAGTTTTCAGTAAAATATGTTGTTCCATTTTATCTAAAATTCTTTCTCTCTCCCCTAGGCTCAACTATTCGCCCAAGAGTCAGGCTCAGTTCAGTTCAGTCGCTCAGTCGTGTCCGACTCTTTGCGACCCCATGAATCGCAGCACACCAGGCCTCTCTGTCCATCACCAACTCCTGGAGTTTACCCAACTCATGTCCATCGAGTTGGTGATGCCATCCAGCCATCATATCCTCTCTCATCCCCTTCTCCTCCTGCCCCCAATGCCTCCAGGTATCAGAGTCTTTTTCAATGAGTCAACTCTTCACATGAGGTGGCCAAAGTATTGAAGTTTCAGCCTCAGCATCAGTCCTTCCAATGAACACCCAGGACTGGTCTCCTTTAGAATGGACTGGTTGGATTCTCCTTGAGAATCCAAGGGATTCTCAAGAGTCTTCTCTAAAACCACAGTTCAAAAGCATCAATTCTTCGGCGCTCAGCTTTCTTCACAGTCCAACTCTCACATCCATACATGACCACTGGAAAAACCATAGCCTTGACTAGACGGACCTTTGTTGGCAAAGTAATGTCTCTGCTTTTCAATAGGCTATCTAGGTTGGTCATGACTTTCCTTCCAAGGAGTAAGCGTCTTTTAATTTCATGGCTGCAGTCACCATCTGCAGTGATTTTGGAGCCCCCAAAAATAAAGTCTGATACTGTTTCCACTGTTTCCCCATCTATTTCCCATGAAGTGATGGGACCAGATGCCATGATCTTCGTTTTCTGAATGTTGAGCTTTAAGCCAACTTTTTCACTCTCCTCTTTCACTTTCATCAAAAAGCTTTTTAGTTCCTCTTCACTTTCTGCCATAAGGGTGGTGTTATCTGCATATCTGAGACTATTGAGATATCTCCTGGCATTCTTAATTCCAGCTTGTGCTTCTTCCAGCCCAGCGTTTCTCATGATGTACTCTGCATAGAAGTTAAATAAGCAGGCTGACAATATACAGCCTTGATGAACTCCTTTTCCTATTTGGAACCAGTCTGTTGTTCCATGTCCAGTTCTAACTGTTGCTTCCTGACCTGCATATAGGTTTCTCAAGAGGCAGGTCAGGTGGTCTGGTATTCCCATCTCTTTCAGAATTTTCCACAGTTTATTGTGATCCACACAGTCAAAGGCTTTGGCATAGTCAGTAAAGCAGAAATAGATGTTTTTCTGGAACTCTCTTGCTTTTTCCATGATCCAGCAGATGTTAGCAATTTGATCTCTGGTTCCTCTACCTTTTCTAAAACCAGCTTGAACATCAGGAAGTTCATGGTTCATGTATTGCTGAAGCCTGGCTTGGAGAATTTTGATCATTACTTTACTAGCATGTGAGATGAGTGCAATTGTGTGGTGGTTTGAGCATTCTCTGGCATTGCCTTTCTTTGGGATTGGAATAACTGACCTTTTCCAGTCCTGTGGCCACTGCTGAGTTTTCCAAATTTGCTGGCATATTGAGTGCAGCACTTTCACAGCATCTTTCAGGATTTGAAATAGCTCAACTGGAATTCCATCACCTCCACTAGCTTTGTTCGTAGTGATGCTTTCTAAGGCCCACTTGACTTCACATTCCAGGATGTCTGGCTCTAGGTGAGTGATCACAGCATTGTGCTTATCTGGGTCACGAAGATCTTTTTTGTACAGTCAGGGTAGTAACACATTAATCCTCCAGTTCTCAAAATACCTATGGCCTACCATGGACTAATGTACCAGACATTCCCAAGAAGAATTCTTAGTATCCACCCCTAGCCCCAGACATCTGACCAGCCAGCCTAGTGGTCTGCCAGATGCGTCTGCCTAAACCCCAGCCGTGACAGTGGAAATTTATCACTCTACCTGTACTCCCTTCTGAAGACTTATTGATATCACTAGTACATATTATTCACTTCTCATTTTCTTCAGCTACAAGAATGAATTGCTAATTTCTCTTTATATATGATCTTAAATTTGCTAGAAGTCCAGGAAGGCAATTATGCTTTTTTTATCACCTTGGCTACATATTTGGTACAGATTTTATAGGAATTACAAACACTTATACATGCCACACATTTTAAAATCATGGTAGTTAGACTTGCAAGTAACTGATTTATGACGGAAAAACATTAAATTGTCTCTCTGTAGCAGCCAAGAACTTAGCTCATGTATTTGTTTTTTTAATTTTTTTGAAATGCACTTTCAATGACAAAGAAATCTTTTGAAACACAAAATACACTTTCTGAGTTCACTGCAAGTATTTGAAATAAACAAATGATTTAGTTGATTTGATCCGGCACTATGCAAACCATCATAAAATAAATGATAATTTAACCTATGAAAGGTTGGAACTGAATATTTCAGGGTTAGTTTTTTAGGACTGATGTGTCTGTAAGATACTGCAGTCACTCACACAAACCTATCAGACTTTGAGTTGCGAAACAGAAGGGATCTTGGTGTCTTTGAATAGTAAGTTTCCTGCTTTGCAAATCTGTGTATGTATACCCTGCTAAACATTGACATTTCTTAGTTTTCTCCCCTTTAGATCTTCCTCCTTGATTTATATTATCCTAATCCTTATTCTCCCATTTTTATACTTATGCAGAAAATGCTAAAGTGTTAGTTGTTTGATTTGATCTGAGTTTTTATAAGACTGGAATTATAAAATTCAGTTACCCGGGAAGTGCCTGAATTCCTACCAATTGTCATCCATTCAGTGATAACAATAATAATTGTAATAGCAGTAATAACTACAGTGGCTAGAATTTATTTCATGCTCCCTTTATGCCAAATGCTGAACTAAGCATTTTATACCAATTAAGTCATTTAATTCCCACAAGAATTCTTTAACCAAAGTCCTATTATTATCCCACTTACCAATTAGTTATATTTTAAGTAACAGAAGCCCAAGTATAAATAGTTTGATGATGAAAAAGAGGAAGAGAAGGAGGAGGAGGAGTCCCTTATTGGCACGCATGACTAAAAAAAATGCATTAGTATATCAGACTTCCCATATGGCTTGATTCAGGACTCAAATGTGATCCCCAAAGTCATTACTCAGTTCTGCTTCCTGTGGATTGCTTTCACTTTCATGTTTCATGTAATGGACCTCTCTGTCTTCCACTCACATTATCATGAATACCAGTTAAGAAAAAAATTCCATATCTCTGTTTGACCTGACATGGGCCACATGCCCATTTCTGAACCAATCCATCTTTGTTGCAGGGGCATATCATACTTCAACTGGCTGGACTTGGGTCGTGAGCCACCCTCAGAGCAGGAGTTCATAATAAACTGCAGCAGAACCACATGGATGGGGAGTAGATAACCCCCAAGTCCACTGTTGCTAACAGTGTTGTAAATTAATGCTGGGCAAGCGACTGAACTAAACTGAACTGAAGCCTTATATTCCTGGATTGGGAAGATCCCTGGAGAAGGGCATGGCAACCCATTCCAATATTCTTGCCTAGAGAATCCCATGACAGAGGAGCCTGGTGGGCTACAGTGCATAGTATCACAAAGCATCAGACACAACTGAAGTGACTTAGCAGCAGCAAGCCTTATATAAATGTTTATTTTTATTCCTTTATACATCTTAAGAGATTCAGTTCATTGCTTTGGCATGCCAAGATCTAACTGATAATGATCCTTTCATTTCAATATATCTGCAATTCTTCCAAAGTTCTTGCTGTCTGTAAATTTTATGAACAGAACCGTTCTACCTTCTTTTTAAAAAACACTATTGAAAGGTACATCCAATGCAGCTAGTATTCTTGCCTGGAGAATTCCGTGGACAGAAGAGCCTGGAGGTCCATGAGGTCTCAAAGAGTTGGACATGACTGTTAGTTGCCTAGTTGTGTCGAACTCTTTGTGACCCCATGGACGGTAGCCCACCAGGCTCCTCTGTCCATGGAATTCTCCAGGCAAGAATACTGGAGTGGGTAGGCGTTCCCTTCTCAAGGGCATCTTTCCAACCCAGGGATCGAACCAGGGTCTCCTGCTTTGCAGGCGATTCTTTACCATCTGAGCCACAAGGGAAGCCCAAATCAATCATAAGAGACTGTCAGATGGGCTTAAATATTTATCCCTGAAGGCTAGTTCCAAGCCAGTTTTTTGCTATTTCCCATTATTAATGATTGTATATAAGTTATACTGTTTACTTTTACATTAAATATAACTACGAATTCCTTTATTTAAATTCCTTAGATCTGTTTGTCTGTTTTGTGTTCTTTGAATTCTCCCAGTGAAAAAGAAATTGTAAAAGTCCTTCTTGGAGAGAGGATTAAAAGCATGACCAGAATGTTTTCTTTATTTGTGCTTGAGAGCTAAGGAGATAGAAAACCTGAATGTCCCTGTATCAAATAATTCTGTCAGCGTTTTTAAGTCAGCCCACCAAAAAAAAAAAGAAGAAGGCTACTACATTTAGTACTATATGCAAATTAGAACAAATTTGAAATAAGTGATTACAGTCTTATCTAAACTTTTTCATATAATTGAAAAAGAAGTACATTCTCCAACTAATTTTATAAGGCAGGCATGAAAGTGAAAGTCGCTCAGTCAGGTCCGACTTTTTTCGACCCCATGGACTGTACAGTCTGTGGAATTCTCCAGGCCAGGATACTGGAGTGGGGAGCCTTTCCCTTCTCCAGGGGATTTTCCCAACCCAGAGATCATACCCAGGTCTCTCGTATTGCAAGTAGATTATTTACCAGCCAAGCCACAAGGAAATAAGGCAGATTTAGCAGTGATATAAATACCAAAAGACAATATAGGAAAGAAAAATATAGACTCATCTTAGTTATGAACATAGATGCACATATCATAAATAAAAATTTTAGGAAAACAGTTCTAGCAATGCATAAAGAATTCTTAACATTCGTTTGAGTTCTTGCTCTGTACCCAGTTTGGTTCAGTTCCGTCACTCAGTCATGTCCGACTCTGCAACCCCGTGGACTGCAGCACATGAGGCCTCCCTGTCCATCACCAACTCCCGGAGTTTACTCAAACTCGTGTCCATTGAGTCGGTGATGCCATCCAACTGTCTCATCTTCTGTCACCCCCTTCTCCTCCTGCCTTCAATCTTTCCCAACATCAGGGTCTTTCAAATGAGTCAGTTCTTTGCATCAGGTAGCCAAAGAATTGGAGCTTCAGCTTCAGCATCAGTCCTTCCAATGAATATTCAGGACTTATTTCCTTATTTCCTCTCACATCCATACATGACTACTGGAAAAACCATAGCCTTGACTAGATGGACCTTTGTTGGCAAAGTAATGTCTCTGGTTTTTAATATGCTGTCTAGATTGGTCATAGCATTACTTCCAAGGAGTAAGCATCTTTTAATTTCGTGGCTGCAGTCACCATCTGCAGTGATTTTGAAATTAAAAAAAAAAATAAAGTCTGTCATTGTTTCCACTGTTTCCCTACTTATTTGCCATGGAGTGATAGGACCGGATGCCGTGATCTTAGTTCTCTCAATGTTGAGTTTTAAGCCATCTTTTTCACTCTCCTCTTTTGCTTTCATCAAGAGGCTCTTCAGTTCTTCTTTGCTTTCTGCCATAAGAGTGATGTCATCTGCATATCTGAGGTTATTGATATTTTTCCCAGCAATCTTGATTGCAGCTTGTGCTTCATCTAGTCCAGCATTTCTCATGATGTACTCTGCATATAAGTTAAATAAGCAGGGTGACAATATACAGCCTTGATGTACTCCTTTCCCAATTTGAAACCAGTCTGTTGTCCATTGTTCCATGTCCAGTTCTAACTGTTGCTTCTTGACCTGCATACAGGAGGCAGATCAGGTGGTCTGGTATTCCCATCTCTTGAATTTTCCAAAGTTTGTTGTGATCCATACAGTCAAAGGATGTAGAATAGTCAATAAAGCAGAAGTAGATGTTTTTCTGGAACTCTCTTGCTTTTTCATGATCCAACGGATGTTGGCAATTTGGTCTCTGGTTTCTCTGCCTTTTCTAAATCCAGCTTGAACATCTGGAATTTCATGATTTACATATTGTTGAAGCCTGGCTTGGAGAATTTTGAACATTACTAGTGTGTGAGATGAGTGCAATTGTGCGGTAATTTGAGCGTTCTTTGGTATTGCCTTTCTTTGGGATTGGAATGAAAACTGACCTTCTCCAGTCCTGTGGCCACTGCTGAGTTTTCCAAATTTGCTGGCATGTTGAGTGCAGCACTTTCACAGCATCATCTTTTAGAATTTGAAATAGCTCAACTGGAATTCCATCACCTCCACTAGCTTTGTTTGTAGTGATGCTTTCTAAGACCCACTTGACTTCACATTCCAAGATGTCTGGCTCTAGGTGAGTGATCACACCATCGTGATTATCTGGGTCATGAAGATCTTTTTTGTACAGTTCTTCTGTGTATTCTTGCCACCTCTTCTTAATATCTTCTACTTCTGTTAGGTCCATACCATTTCTCTCCTTTATTGTGCCCATCTTTGCATGAAGTGTTCCCTTGGTATCTCTGATTTTCTTGAAGAGGTCTCTAGTCTTTCTCATTCAATTGTTTTCCTCTATTTCTTTGCATTGATCACTGAGGAAGGCTTTCTTATCTCTCCTTGCTATTCTTTGGAACTTTGCATTCAAATGGGTATATCTTTCCTTTTCTCCTTTGCTTTTTGCTTCTCTTCTTTTCACAGCTATTTGTAAGCCCTCCTCAGACAACTGTTTTGCCTTTTTGCACTTCTTTTTCTTGGGAATGGTCTTGATCCCTGCCTCCTGTACAATGTCATGAACTTCCATCCATAGTTCTGTACATGGTACTAGTCTTTTAACATAATTCTCCTAACAGCTTATGAGGGAGGAACTATTGTGATCTTCACTTTATAAAAGTTAAATTATCCCAGGAAGAATGCAACCTAAGCATTTTGGAGAGCTTTCTGACACTGATGAAGAGGATATAATATGGATATAATTATTATTATATATAATTAAGGTTATAGTTAAGAAATATATATATATAGGCTTCCCAGGTGGTGCTAAGGTGAAGAACCCACCTGCCAATGCAGGAGACATAAGGGACTCGGGTTCCATTCCTAGATTGGAAAGATCCCCTGGAGGAGGGCATGACAACCCACTCCAGTATTCTTGGCTGGAGAATCCCATGGTCAGAGGAACCTGATGGGCTACAGTCTATAGGGTTGCAAAGAGTCAGACATGACTGAAGTGACTTAACACACACACATATACACACACTCTCCTTTTGTAAAATTCCAAGTCTGTTTATGATAAAAAAAAAAAATACCTCTCAGCAAACTAGCAATAGAAGGAAATATCCTTAATCTAATAAAGGATATCTACAAAAACCTACAACTGAAATCATACTTAATGGGGAAATGTTGAATGCTTCCCCCACTGAATTAATAATAAGAAAAGGATATCCCTTGGGTGATTATTAAAAACATGTTTTCTGCTTAAATCATATAAGGTAATTTAATATTTTATAATATCAGAACCTTTTCAGAGTGGAAGATTTGTTTTTCAAAAGTCATGAATAATTCTTAAAACTTGTTCTTTGCCATGTGAAGATGCTTTGTTAAACCTGTCCAGTGTTGGAATATGAAAGCACAATAAATGCTTAGTGCAGCATGAATTAGCATATCTTTCACCTAGGAAGCAGACAATATAATTGGTGACCCCTGAAATAAGGGTATCTCAACTGTAACAGATTATTTGAGAGCCTAGAGGGAAACCCTTCCCAAATTTTGATTTGGAAGTCTGT
The DNA here is from genome assembly GCF_055505025.1 of Bos grunniens. Classification (NCBI taxonomy): domain Eukaryota; kingdom Metazoa; phylum Chordata; class Mammalia; order Artiodactyla; family Bovidae; genus Bos; species Bos grunniens. Next base: position 47,360,619 of record NC_141165.1, on the reverse strand, counting down.
AAGGAAATGCATACCACTACTATCAAAACTAAAGGTGGGCAGTGGCGTCCTTGCCTCTGCATTTCTGAATCAGAGGTCGGAATAAGGAATTTTGGCTCTCTGTCCATATGTGTTTCACATAGTCCTCTGGCACTAATCAGAGATGACCTCAAACGATTTGAAACTTAAGTCGAAAGTCTTTGGAAAGAAATATACTCTTGTCTCAGCAAGAGTCCAAATTCCTTTCCGACTTCTTGGCAATAGCTTGGAAAAGACTGTCCAGTTAATTATGATAAATTCACCTTATTTCTTTCTCAATGTGAGACCAGATTCAAACCACTGATTGGTAAGCTGTCTCAGAAAAATGGAGATAGAAAATTGACCTCCCATTTACTGTAGCAGTAATAATATGTACCATATAGGGTGGGTGTGAGCCTTACATAGATAGAGCCATTATGCTTTGCCCAGTGCCTGGCACGCAGTTCATCAGTGGCTACCAAGATTCTTCTTTTTATTCCCATCACCATAATCATTATCATTGTTATTGTCATCACTGTCTGTCATATACCAGGCCCATATTAAAAAATTAAAGGCAAATTCATAATCATTTGTGGAGTTCTGTAATCTCTGGGGAGATGCTGAGCCATTAAAAATTCATGATGCAGTTATTTTTCAAGGAAAAGGTTTTAAGTTCACTGCATTACAGCTTGTTGAGGAAAAAACTGTATTAATCAAATATTGTAGAAAACAGGCTACTAAAGTAATTCTCATTAAGAATATTCAACCTGAACATTAATACATATAAGGAAATATTAAATTTTATGCTATAAAAATCAGTACAAATGTAGATCAAGAAATAGAGAAACATCTTGAATCAGAAAAGAATGTTTTCTGAATTGTTAACCAGGTCTTAGACCTGATGCATGTCAGAGTTTGCACCTTCCTGACTTCACCAGCAGATGTTGCTGTAAAGTAGAATAAAGCCTACACAGTTATGAACATCCATGGGCCAAGCTCTGAGAGTAACTTACCCACAATGGAAAGGAATCTTTGTATTTGTTTGTTTGTATTTTTGTTCACTTATTTTCTGTTAAATCCACTGGGAACAACTTGGAAAAACATTTTTATGGTAACTATTTCATTTCAAAAATTATTTCAGGGTTTATAAAACATTTTTAGATACATTATCTCTCGTTATTTTATTTTTATTATACCCCTTCAGCAAGTTAGGCAAGTGCTGTTATCCCCAATTTCTTGGCTGACTTGAGACTCATAAAGATCAATTGGCAGGCCTACATCATCTAGTTAGTGAATGATAATGCTAGGATCTGAATGCTGTGTTCTTGACCCCAAGCCCAGGAAGCTTTCTTCTATACTCTGGATTTATAAAACAGAATACAAGGATCATCAATCTGAGTTTTCAAGTTCACTGAATCAAGGAATATATAAGTGAACACACACAATTACTTTGACCAAGATTTTTAACTTTTTGAGTGCTATTTCTTAGTGGCTACAATACAGCTCTAGAAACATTTGGCCTTAGTTAGCTTCTCAAAGAGCTTTCTAATATAAAATTTAACAAGAGATGAAATAAAAATCAATGATAATTTCTTCTTTGTTTGATAATCTGTTTATTTAGGTGAAGTTAATTGAGTATAATAAATACCTAGCTCTAAGATTCTGTAATGTATACTTAATAGTCAACTGTTCTGGATATATTTTAAGGAATTAATACTTGATTAAAAGCCAACTCATGCATATCAAAGGAAACTGTAAACAAGGTAAAAAGACAACCCTCAGAATGGAAGAAAATAATTTCAAATGAAGCAACTGACAAAGGAGTAATCTCCAAAACATACAAGCAGCTCATGCAACTTGATATCAGAAAACAAGCCAGTCAAAAAATGTGCAGAGGACCTGAACAGACATTGCTTCAGAGAAGATACACAGATGGCCAACAAACACATGAAGAGATGCTCAACATCACTACTTATTAGAGAAATGCAAATGGAAACCACAATGAGGTATCACCACACACCGGTCAGAATGGCCAGCATCAAAAAATCTACAAACAGTAAATGCTAAAGAGGATATGGAGAAAAGGGAACCCTCTTGTACTGTTGGTGGGAATATAAACTGATACAGTCACTATGGAGAACGGTATGAAGATTCCTTTAAAAACTAGGAATAAAACTATCATATGATCTGGCAATTCCACTACTGGGCATATACCTGAGAAAACCATAATTCAAAAAGACACGTGTACCCTAATGCTCATTGCAGCACTATTTACAATAACCAGGACCTGGAAGCAACCTAGATGTCCACTGAGAGATGAATGGATAAAGAAGTTGTGGTACAAATTGTCCACAATATACAATATATGAAATATATGTTGTATAAAATGTTACCAAGCCATAAAAAGGAATGAATTTGAGTCAGTTCAAATGAGGTGGATGAACCTAGAGCATGTTATACAGAGTGAAGTAAGTCAGAGAAAAACAAAAATAGTATATTAATGCGTATACTACTACTACTAAGTCACTTAAGTCGTGTCCGACTCTGTGTGACCCCATAGACGGCAGCCCACCAGGCTCCCCCGTCCCTGGGATTCTCCAGGCAAGAACACTGGAGTGGGTTGCCATTTCCTTCTCCAGTGCATGAAAGTGAAAAGTGAAAGTGAAGTCGCTCGGTTGTGTCCAACCCTCAACGATCCCATGGACTGCAGCCTTCCAGGCTCCTCCATCCACGGGATTTTCCAGGCAAGAGTACTGGAGTGGGGTGCCATTGCCTTCTCCTATTAATGTATATATATATATATATATATATATATATATATATGAAATCTAAAAGAATGGCATGGATGGTCTTATTTGCAGAGCAGGAATAGAGATGCAGATGTGGAGGACTGTCTTGTGGAAACAGAGGGAAAGGAGATGGTGGGACAAACCTAGAGAGTAGCATTGATGTTCATACACTACTGTGTGTAAAATAAACAGCTAATGAGAGGCTGCTGGACAACACAGGGAGCCCAGTCTGCTGCTCTCTGATGACCTAGAGGGACAGGATGGGGGCTGGAATGGGAGGGAAGAGGTATATATACACTTATACCTGATTCTTATTGTTGTACAGCAGAAACCAATGCAACATTGTAAAGCAATTATCCTCCAGTTAAAAAAAATTTTTAAGCCGACTCACATTGCAACAGACAAGGAAAATATATCAACTCTATCTTGTAAGTTACTATCTTTGCAAAAATATTGCTCTACTGCTGTACATATATATGTACTAGAGTGGCAGAATGGCAAACTGTGACAGTTTGCCTGGAACTGAAAGATTTCCTGGGACTCTCAGTACTAAAACTGGGTTGCTCCTAGGCAAACCAGGACAGTTGGTCACTCTAGCATACACACACAATGTTTTATATTTTGTAAGTGTAATGTTCAGTTCAGTTCAGTCGCTCAGTCATGTCCGACTCTTTTAATGTATTATGTATTAATTATACACATATTTTTCTTTGAATGACGTGCATGATTCTTTTACTGTGCTATAATAAGATGCCCTCAGTAACCATCCTGGTGAGTGACTCTTTGCCAATGTGCTAGACTAAGCCAGCATGCTGATATTTCTTTTTAGATATTTTATCTCAGTTTCATGCATTTCTTACTTCCTCCTTTTCTTGACACTGTGTATTCTAAAATTCATTAAATACTATTAGTGTAAATAAAAAGTTAGCCAGCTTCCTGAAATTTGTAAAATGTATTTTGTACAGGTAGTCTATCAGTATTTTGAAGGAATAAAGTGCTTGGTCTTCTTTATTAAAAAGAAAAATTGCTCCACTGGATCAGGATTAGATTAAGTGATCAACCAATAGTGGACTGAAGAAGATAAAAGTATATGTGTATTTTTTTTTTTTTTTTTTTTGTACCAGAAGTACAGGGACAGGCAGCCTAGGGCTGTCAAGACAGGATCATAATATTAAAGACCTACGCTTATTCTATATTGTTGTGCTAAATCTAAGATGTTTGCTGAAATTCTAGCCATTTCTACCATATTCTAATCAATCAATTCCCTTTAATAGAGGAAGAGATAGGGAATCACATTCAGTATTTCACCATCAGCCAGAATTTAGTCATTTGACCACGTCTAGTTTTGCACTTGATATTGGAAAATTAAAACTTTACTCCAAGTGGCCATACATACCATTAAAAAATCAGAATTCTGTTTCTTAGGTAAAAGAGGGAAAATAGAGGGAACAATTGGAAGTCTTTAAAATACTTACTCAGATTGAGTGTAGATGAAATTTCTACTTTTGTAACCCAGTGGTTGCTTATTTTTTTCCAGTTTGTTTCTTCTCTGCCTTCAACATGTTATTCCTGTTAAAAATTTTAAAGTTCCCTTACATTTAACTTAACAGCATATGAGTTTGCATACCTCTTGGCCGGCATCATTTAGGGTCTCTTTCCAATGTGGAAAGGAATTGCAAGCATGCCTAACTCTCTGCTGAAGGCTTGGTCAAGTATTTCCTCCTCTAACATTTGGAATCATATAGACAGTGGCTAATCAGGGACTTGCATATGACCATTGTGCCTGAAATCTTGAAATATGTAATCTCCAAGGCTCTGAGACTGACTTGTGACCACAAACTTGGGAATGATTTTCTTTGAGACATTTCAGCTTGGTTTTGTGAGTCTCACAAGAAGTGTGAAGCTATGCAAATACCTTGAATATCTTCAAAGATTCCTGCTGCTGCTGCTGCTGCTAAGTCGCTTCAGTCGTGTCCGACTCTGTGCGACCCCAGAGACGGCAGCCCACCAGGCTCCCCTGTCCCTGGGATTCTCCAGGCAAGGACACTGGAGTGGGTTGCCATTTCCTTCTCCAATGCATGAAAGTGAAGAGTGAAAGTGAAGTCGCTCAGTCGTGTCCAACTCTTAGCGACCCCGTGGACTGCAGCCCACCAGGCTCCTCCATCCATGGGATTTTCCAGGCAAGAGTACTGGAGTGGGGTGCCATTGCCTTCTCCGCAAAGATTCCTAGATTTATAGAATTTCACTGCTAAAAGATACTACATGTTCAACCCCCTCCTTTTACTGAGAAATTCCAGAGTTAAGTAGCCTAAGGTCTAGGCTGTTTTAGTTTCTAAGTCATGTCCAACTCTTTTGCAACCCCATAGACGATATAGCCCACCACACTGCTCTGTCCACGGGATTTCCCAGGCATGAATACTGGAGTGGGTTGCCATTCTGCAGGGGATCGTCTTCTGCATTGGCAGGCAGATTCCTTACCACTGAGCCCCCAGAGAAGCCCAAGGACCAGGCTAGTTCATTACAAAATGTGGTTTGCTAATTACTATTGGTTCTCTTCTCCAAACCTCATGAACAGGAGATGACTTGTGGCTGTTCAGGCCCTATCTTTAGGCAGACACATCATCACCATGGTTCTACTACATTTCCTACTGATGTTCAGAAATGGCTTTGAGATGTTGCACTATCAGCCCTTGCATGGCCTCCACAGGAGGAGAACATTAGTGTGGTAGGGAGTTACATCCCCATCTACAGGATGACGGGCCTTGACTGTCCTCTCCTTTATGCATAAGTAAGAGAATGGGATATGTGTTAAGGGCAGAAGTCATTGTTTCTTTTCCACATTTTTAGATCTCCCTTATAATAGTCCTGTGCATCCCAGGTGGCTCAGTGGTAAAGAATCCACCTGCCAATGCAGGAAACTCGGGTTCAGTCCCTGAGTGGGGAAGATCCCTTGGAGAAGGAAGTAGCAGTCTATTCCAGTATTCTTGCCTGGGAAATCTCATGGACAGAGAAGCCTGGTGGGCTACAGTCACTGGGGTCACCAAAGAGTCAGCCAAGCTTAGTGACTAAATAACAACCCCAATAAGAATCCTCAGTCATCTCTTGCAGGCATCATGTGAATCTGAGAATTTTGATAATTCATACTTTCTTTCCATGTATACATGGGACAGAAAGTTGTGTATGTTCACAGCATTATCAAGTTGGAAGGGATCATTTCTTCAATTCCTTGATTTCTCAGCTGAGAAAACTAAAACCCAGAGAGATGAATTGACTTAGCTATGATCATCTTTCTTATGACTTATAGAAAGCCAATGCTTAAAACAATTCTATAGTTTGTTTCTAACAATATTGTTGTTGTTTAGTCACTAAGTTGTGTCCAACTCTTTTGTGACCCCCATGAACTGTAGCCCACCAGGCTCCTCAGTCCATGGGATTTCCCAGGCAAGAGTATTGGAGTGGGTTGCCATTTCCTTCCCCAGGGGATCTTCCAACCCAAGAATCAAACCCAAGTCTCCTGCACTGCAGGCATATTCTTTACCACTGAGCCACCGGGGAAGCACCTCTAACAATACTAACCATTACTATTCACATAGTAGGTTAGCATCTGAAAACTAGTGTTTGCTTTAGATAAAAAAATGAGAAGTGTGGATTTGCTTCCAGACATTTTAAATATATACTTAGATGACATGGACTAGTTTTATAAAATATTTTATTTACAGTAAAGCTTTACAAAAATAGTCTTAATAAAATTAATACAAAACCATTTTACAATATAACTTATATAACTATCTCCTCAAAAAAATGACATTTGATTATAACACATAAACTACATTTGTATTTGTTAAGTCACATTGTAGTATAAATATGTTTTATCATCATTTTTTCATAATAAGGCCTATACCAATGAACAATGGACAACAAATTTTATTATTCTTCCAATGTAAAATTCATCTCTGGCCAAAATGAAATTAACCAAAGAAAAGTAAAACAATTGTCCTTCTGTTCATTCATACAGTCCTTTTTAATTATTGGAGAGTTTATCTGACAAAGACATAGCATTAATCTGAAAGCACCATGGCATAAAATCTAGTAACAATATCCCCAAAAGCCTTCTCCAGTCTCCCTTTCAACTGTTTACTCAGTATTTTGCCAAGATAAATAAAGATTGATCTCAACTCTCTCCTTCATTAATCTCAAGTGTTCTTAATATGCATTCAGGTTTTTAGAACTTCCCAACTGGCATATGTTTAAGATGCGAGTTTATTTCTTTGGCTTCAAGTAGAGTTTCACAGCCCTTAATAAACATACTGTGCTCCTCCGTGGGGCTGAATCTCTGTGACTCCCCACCCAACCACATTGCCCCGGATGTGACAGGACTCTGCTCCTCCGGCCTCTCTTATCTCTTCGTTACTGAGAACACCATCCCAGATATTGAAGCCTGTGAGTCTGCCAGAGAAGGCTAATGTTTCATCAAAGCCACCACCCACGCAGCAGCCGTTCTTTTCTTGCCCAATCTGCAGGATTCCCCCCTCAGGAACAACATGACCTGTGGCCATATCAACAGCAGTGGCCACCGAGTCACCATTTACCCACAAGGCCATGTGCCCTTTCTTTGAATCCCAGGTGCTGCACAGATGGGTCCACGTTCCTAGGGAAATCACAGCATCAGCGACCAGTCTGTTTTCCTCTCCACCCACCACAAGCATTATGGACCGATAGCTGAGGTACAGCTGGATCTCATATGGATTCCTCTTTGTGCCATAAGAAAACAGGACTGTTTTGTTTAATACTTCTGTGGCTTTGACCCAAATGCAGGCACTGAAAGTCTCGAGTTTCATTGGTGTCACCGGATGCACGCTTGCAAAAATCTTCTTGGAACGCATGGGGAATAAAATGGCTGTTTCACAACCTAGAGTGGCAAGAAAGTAAGAATATGAGAGAAAATACAAATTCATTTTGAAATGATTCTGGCAGTTAGGTATTTTAGGATGGGCCTTTTAATGACTACAACTGAAAACTACATGCAGCAATATGTTATGACTTGAGGGGCCCAAGTGTAATCTCTATAGTACAAAGAAAACAGGAATAAGGAAATCCAACTGTCTCATTAAGGGAAGCATTTAAATGGAAAAGAAGGCACACAGAGAAATAGTGAAACTGGGTTTGAACTTGGGTACTTGGCCACCTGATGCTAAGCCCTGACTCACTGGAAAAGACCCTGATGCTGGGAAAGGTTGAGGACAGAGGGTGAAGGGAGTGACAGTGGATGAGATGGTTGGATGGCATCATTGACTCAATGGACATGAGTTTGAGCAAACTCTGGGAGACAATGAAGGACAGGGAAGTCCAGTGTGCTGCAATCCATGGGGTCACAAAGAGATGGACATGACTTAGCAGCTGAACAACAACAACAATTCTGGCTGCAGGAGCCATAACCCTAACCAGCACACTGCACTGCCTCTTAGTGGTAGAAGAACCTCTGGATTTGGCTAAAAGAACTGGAATTCAGTTTGTTTTACTACTAGCAAGCTGTATAGCTTTTGATGAGCCCTACAGTCTCTCCAGGCTTAACAGTTATCTGTCAAAGGCTCTTCCCTTCTCCTTCTAAATTCTGCAAGTCTGTAAGCAACAAGTATGTAACATTTGAGAAGAACTTTGTAGACCAAGAGTGAGAAAAGTTGGTCAGTCATGTCCACTCTTTGTGATCCCATGGACTGTAGCCTACCAGGCTCCTCCGTCCACGGAATTTTCCAGGCAAGAGTAGTGGAGTGGGTTGTCATTTCCTTCTCCAGGAGATCTTCCCGACCCAGGGATCGAACCCAGGTCTCCCACATTGCAAGCAAACACTTTACCCTCTGAGCCACCAGGGAATACTTTGTAGACCAAAGATATGCTTACAAATTCTTTGTCCCAATGCTTACAAGTACTATGTAAGCCCTAACAGAAAATCTTTAAGGAAGAGTGAATTCTTCCAAGGGGCCGGATGGAGGACATATTTCCACTAATACACACTTAGAAGGAGACTTTCAAACTTGAGGGGTGGGAGCTCCCACCTCTGTCCATCTCCAGGTCACATGGCCTGTAAGGGAGCTAAAGATGCTAAAGTGAAGACCTTTCAAGTGTCTCTGGGAAATAATATGCTAAAAGCTTTAATAAGTGAGCTCTGCCTTGTGCTGAACTCAAATATATACATATAAAAGACCAATGAAAGAATTTTTTAAAAATCTAAGTTAGGGCTTGGAAAAGGAAATGGCAACCCAGTCCAGTATATTCTTGCCCGGAAAATTTCATGGACAGAGAAGCCTGGTGGTCTACAGTCCATGGGGTCACAAAAGAGTTGGACATGACTTAGCGACTAAACAACAACAAAAATTAGAGCTAAGTATTCACTTTATAACAACCTTTTAAGGAAGATTTACCATAAGATAGCTTTAAAAAGCAAATTCCCAGAGCATTTGAAGACTAAGGGGTAAATAAGACTTGCAGGAACCAAATGTCCATTTGAAGTGTGGTAAACTAAGTTAACAGTCTACAAGTGGCTGAAAGGTGGGCTCCAACCCAGAAAAATTAAGCAGATGGACCTTATCCTTTTGAAATAGTCAAAGAAGATATTGAGGTTCAGAAAATCCTATAAAAGTAACCATCACACTAAAGCACAAAATTGGTCCTGCCATACTTTGGTATGAACTTTTTCCCTGAATAATTTGAATTTCTAAAGATTTTTTAAAATCAATTTTTAATGAGGCTTGATTCTTTTTGAAAATGAGATTGGTAGATGCATACTTTTCTAGCTGTTATTTAAATCCAACAAAGATCATGGAACAAAAGATCACCATATGCTTGGGCATTTTAGATATTGTCTAATGTTTCAGTAAAACAGTGTTCAGAGAGAGCGCCTACTGCAATCTAATTAACTGATTTCCTGTTTAAATCAGCCCCGTCAGTCAGGATTGCATTCCAAAGCCTTCCTTGATTGCCTCTCAGAGACCCAGCTTCCCCTCTAGGCTGCACTGGTTATGTAAGTTCAATGAGTAGAACTGCATGTTGGCAAGTTTTTTCTGTGGCTTCTTTTGGGGGTCGGTGATTGAGACCCTTGATATGTCTTTAAAATGTCAGAAACTCTCGCATGAAATGGCTTTTAACTAATAGGTTTTTTCTGATTATATTATCAAAGACCAAACAAAATTAAAACCAGGTTCTTAAGAGGCTGACAACTGAATGATTAGGAATCCCTTAGGAGCCAAGCTGGCAGGAAACCAAGAGAGGAAAAATCAAAGCATGTGGGTAAATATATGAATGGATGTAATAAGAATTAACACTTTTGAATTCAGAAATGCATCCTTCTTCTGCTCTAACTGGTATGCAGAGGTGGAGGTGAAAGTTAGCATAACTCTTCAGTTTTCCCAGTACATGATATGTGCAGTGATTTTACATGGTTTGCAAAAGACAAGAAATTTAATCCATTAAAACTGCCAGAGAATTATAGTTTGTCCTGTCACTTATACTAAGGATCTATTGTATGTTTATTTTATGATTTCCCCCCCTCTAAAGCCCTACTTTAAAAAACATGCTCTGTACTGATAAACAGTCCTCAATTATTTAGGAAAGACTGGTATTTTGGTATCATATCTGCAATTTTAAATGAAAAATGCTCTCACATATGCTTGATTCTACCTCCTACCCCATATAGTAAGAGTTGCTTTATTGGACATAAAAGGTGTAATTGTTTTCTGTTCATAAGTTGCTTATGAACAGGGAAAAGTGTATGTTATATTTTCTTACCTAGAACATGGGTTTTCTAATATAACCCACAAATGATTGTTATAGCACCATTTCTTAGAAATTCTGACTTTTTATAAAGGAGTGTTATTTGCTCCAAATCTTCTCTATATTTCCTTAAGGCATCTTTAAAACGTATTATTTCGGGCCCACATATGTTTGGAAGTTCACTAGTATCACATGGGACTTTGACAGGTTGCATCTGGTTTGAACTGCCTCTCTTCTGTTTCACCCTGATCCTCCACATCCCTGGAGGTACTGCCTGGATGCCAACTAGCTCCTACATCCGACTGTTCCACTGTGGATCCCTCAGCTGCTGGTTTATTCCAAACTTCACACCCTTGGAGCTCACTCTGGAGCTCATTTCACAGACCCTGGGGGCTCAGGGCAGGGGGCCTTGGGAGATCAGATTCAACCTCGAGTCTCTTGTTTGGAACTGGTAGGGAGAAGGGGCCAGCCCAGGGACTGGAAAACGTTCCTTAAAATTAGGCTGGGTCCTGAAATAGCGCGGGGAACCAGAGCTCCCTTAAAGACAGAGGCAGGCTAAAATTAGAAGAAGTGGAAATCCCTAACGGAGGGAAGCTGGACATTGAGAGCAGTCACTCTTATAACTGGCCAATAGAGTTTCTCTAACGCCTGGTCCGATCAAATGTCAGTCTGGAGGCCCTTGAGGTCTATTTCAAGACTGTGATGGTTACCTACACAGCTATCTTCTGGGTTCCTCACAACTGAAGACTGACTACTTTTGAAAGCAATTTTCCCGCCTTTTATGATGTATCTGAGCTCTGTGACCCGCGCATGCTGAAACAGAAGGGTGTGAGCCAGTGTGTTTCCTCACACTAAAGCCTCCCCTTAGAGGCTTGGTTGGCTTACTCGGTTTCCCGCAACTCGCGCTTTGAAAACGAAGCCGCGCAGGGATCCCCACCAGTCCCCGCGTCCTTACCTGCCGGCAGCCAGCGGCTGGCTGCCCAGCCCTGCACAGCTCGGAGATCGGCCCGCGTCCGCCGCAGCTCCTCCAGCACCGCGCCCAGGGCCCGCCCCGCCTCCTCCTGCGGTCGCAGCGCCCCAGCATCTTCCAGGCGCGCCAGCCGGCGGCCAGCATCGCGGCTCGCCTGCAGCAGGTCGTCCAGCGCCCGGGCCAGCCTGGTCTCGGAGGGGGCCTCCGGCCCGCACAGCTTCTGCAGGCTTCCCTCCAGCCGGCCCAGCTCGGCCTGCAGCTTCTGCAGCTCGCCCCGGAGCATGACGTCGGTGGCCTGCAGCAGCATGCCCTCCCGCATCTGCGAGTTCTCCAGCATGGTGAAGAGCTTGTCCCACTCGGAGTTCTCACGACTGCAGTCGCACGGCGTGGCTAGAGCGGGGAACATACACGCATTACAGACCTGAACCTCCCTCGGGTGTTCTTTGTGAAATGCCGACCTCCCTCGAGGTCGCCAAGTGACAGCCCGTCCCCAGTACCCCCTTCCCTTTAAGGAAACCTGCAAAAACCTTGCAAGTTTATAAGTTGAACTCGATGAAATTGCCGTTCATGGAGCTCAAAACAGGCGAATACCGGCGATTTCATACAATCCGACCCATTACGTATCTGAGAGAAGTAACTTTATGAAACCTCCTTTCCTGACATGCTTTTCTCTTTCGCAAAACTCTTTTTTCGTTGTTGTTGTTTATTGCATTGGCAACAAAATATATGTATAGTACTTAGACCTAAGGAGGTAGATATGTAGTTAAGGGTTAGCAGAGAAACAGTAAAAATGAACTTACGGTCCTCAGTGGGATGGAGTCCATTGTCTATTTCGTTGTCCAAATTCACATACATGAGCTCATAATCATCTGAGTTCTCCGCCGACACTGCAGACCAGAGCGCACAAAACAGAATCACAGAGATATGCATTGCTGGAGAGACGACGTTCTTCCCACCGCTGTCGGGAGGGGACGAGGCAAGAGGCTCTCAAAGTGCAGAAGGAGCGGAGGAGAGTGCGAGTGAGAGGCAGGAGCTGAGAGCCCTTAATAAATGCTGGGGAAAGTCTGAATGGGGATGAATGAGTAATGCCAGTGGCACTGCCTTAACGGGAGTTCCCCAGATTTGGGGGGGAGGGCTGGGGGAAAGGAGGGTGAAGGAGATGTGGGGGACGTTGCACAATAGTAAACCACAAAGGTTTACAGTACAGTCAGATTAACCGGAGGAGGGTTAGCGGGGAAGGAAGGGGGAAGACAGGGCTAGGACTGTCTCCCCCTGGGGATTAGTTGTTGTAACTTGAATTGGTAGTACTGAAGGATGACAGGGAGAGGAGAGGGATTAGGGGAATAGAGATTTAGGGAATAGATTCAGCAGACGTAGAGGTGTGAAAGCAAGAGCATCATCCCAGCATTTTGTGTGTGCTCTCATTATTTCACAACCCTTTACGCATAGAAAACATTTTTTCACTTTTTCTTTGTGCAGTTTTACAGGTCTAAGATGTGAAAGTTACTTTCTGATTTCAAGATAAACCAACACAGTAAGAATTTGTATGCTTCTAGAAGCCAAATCCATTCCAAGGAATTCCATCTTTAATCCTTCTGGAGTTACAACTATACTTTTATAAACATACTTTTTAATGAGAAGCACAGCAAAACTAATAAACCGAAAATAAGGAGGAGTTGGGGGAAAGGAACAAACTGATTTTTAGGGTGTTTCTTTTCATAATCTATTGTGTGGGTATCTTATTTCACTAGCCTCAGAGTCAAAGATTATGTTTTTAAAGTAAATTTAGGGATTCCTGCTTCTGCCAGTATATGGAGATCTATATAAGTTGAAAATTCTGCTGAAAAAAAAAACCCTAGAAATGTGTTTACATTTGAATAATAATTAAAAACTTTAAATGTACAAATAAGTTCCCCATAAAGTAAGGACAATATCCAGAGGCCAAGTGTGCTAAGTCGCTTCGGTCATGTCCAACTCTTTGTGACCTTATAGACTGCAGCCCCGCTAGTCTCCTCTGTCCATGGAATTTCCCAGGCAAGAATACTGGAGTGAGTTGCCATGCCTTTCTCCAGGAGATCTTCCTGACCCAGGGATTGAACCCACATTTCTTATGTCTCTTTCATTGGCAGGCTGGTTCTTTACCACCAATGCCACCTACCCAAAGAGAGGGAACCAAAAACTGGTCAGTGAGCCCATGAGCTGAATCTAGAGCCCCCCTACACACACACACACACACACACACACACACACATCAGGGGAGGTGAAGGGGGAAGAGATGTTTCAGTTCTGTGTTAACCAAGTGTTAAGGGCCACAAGGCTTAGGTTAGGGTGAGGAGTTAACTGACTAGATTTCAATAGATATAGCCCCAGTCCTTACCCTAGCACAGAAATGAGAAGTAAGCCTGTCTCTCTTTGACTGAACTCTATAAGGTCCCTAAGAGTTTGTGACTTTGGTCCTGCCCTTATACATGTTCGAGACACAAATGTGTACTATCTGCCACAGTAAAAATAAATTCATAATAAAAAATATTTAAATGTAGGAGGAAACAATCTACCATAAATGAGAACCAGCAGAAACCAAAAGGCATTGGACACCCCTCCCTCAAGAATTTCATTTATTTAAAATATCAGCTAGAAACTGGAAAATAAGTGTGTTTAAAATGATTTAAGATCTGCAAGAAAGAATTGGAAACCTGAAAAAAGAAAAAGACAGTGTCAAAAGAAGAAGAATAGGCCTATTACTTAAAGAATCAAATATAACCTTGAGTTAAAAAATTAATTGAAAGTTTTAAGAAATTAAAGGAATGGCAAAGCTGAAGAGAGTATTAAGGAACTGGAAGAAAGATCTAAGAAAATAAATCTAAAGTCCTTTCATTGTTCAGGGTAGCAAAATTAATTTTTCTTTGTTCAAGTATGTTTATCTTTCAAAGGACAGCCACCAAAACCAAGAGGAAATAAAATGACCAAATAGAAGGAATAGAGTGAATTAAAAAAATTTTTTTGAGTTGTTCAATAGGAAGTAGTAAAGAAGGGAAGAAAAGCATAGACAAAGCAAGATAAATAAAAAGCACATGTGGCAGTGGTTTAGTTGCTAAGTCACGTTAGACTTTTGCAACCCCACGGACTGTAGTGCACCAGGTTTCTCTGCCCATGGGATTCTCCAGGCAGGAATACTGATTGCCCTTTCTTTCTCCAAAAAGCACCTGTAATGTAAAAATAAATCCAAATATACCTAATACTATAAATACTAATCACTAAATATTAATGAAACAAACATTCCAGTTAAGAGACAAAAGTTGTCAGGAATATTTTTAAAGTCCAGTTCTACGTCACTTATAAGATCACACATAAAACACAAGAATCTAGAAACCTTGAAAGCAAAATATTTAAAGGTGGTGAGAGAATAGACCAAACAAGGGCTATTCAGAAAAGCTAGCATAGCTGTATTAATATTAGTCAAAAATAGACTTTAAGGCAAAGAGAGTAATGAAATTATGATGAAATAAATAATTTGCCAGGAAGATACCTCAGAACTATCTAGTAACATCGTTTCAAAAAAATACGCCAATATTGACAGACTTATAAGGAAAAATTGGTAAACCCACAGTCATAAAGGCAGATTTTCACATACTTCTTGCAATTGATAAATCCATTTCTGTCACAACTGATGATTAAAATGCTAAAAACTTCAAAAGGATATAGAAATGTGTATAATTTAAAATTTGATATAATGAAATGTATAGGACATTGCTCAGAAAGTTTGATAAGCAAGTTCTACCGTGCAAGAAACACATAATTCCCATTTTATATTAACTGCCTCTGAGAATGGAGTGTGCAGGAGTGCACTAAATTCTTTTTATATGTCTAGTAAGGATGATACTAAAAAAAAGACAAGGTCCATACAAAAAGGGAAAACTGCAAGTCAGTCTCATTTAAGAATATAGATGCAGAAGCTCTAAATGAAGTATTAGCCAAAGAAATCCAGAAATACATGCTTTCAGTACATCATACCAAGTTGAGTGTATTCCAAGAGTGCAAGATTGATTAAACATTAGCATACTCATTCATTTACGACAGTAACAATTTAAAAGAGAAATCATATGGTCATATGGACAGATGCAGAAAAGTCAATTAATAAAATTTAACATTCATTCATGTTCAAACTAGGAAAAAGACAGGAACTTAAACTGATAAAATATAAATACCAAGAATATGTAGAAACATATACATACATTATGATGAATCCTTAGAAGCATACTCTTTAAAAACAGGAATTAGAAAATGATATCAGGACCTGGTTCTACTCATCAAAGTGTTGGAGGTCCCAGCTGGTAAAGTAGGACAATAAAAGAAACTTAAGGAATATTACAAAGTTGTTACTTATTATCATTTGATTATTTTTCTACAGAAAATCTTGAGACTCCATTAATTAAAAAAAAAAGAACTAAACAAGTTTTGCTGGATGAAAGATCAGTGTACAAAAATTTATTGATTTCTTAATATAGCAGATAAATAGAAAACATCTTTAAAAAACCAAAAACTTCCATTTCAATAGCAACAACAACTATGGAATACCTAGGAATCAATTTAATAAAAGATAGACAAGACACAGCTAATATCACAAAACTTTAGAGATATCAAAAAAGTTACATAGAAGAATATATCATGTTCTTGTTTCACAGAGATGTCAGTTATCCCAAATTAGTCTATATATTCAATGTGAAAAATAATCCTAACCTAGCTTTACAAGGAAGTTGACAAAGTAATGGTAAAATGTATATAAAGTAGCCAAGAGGAATTTGAAGCAGAAAATGAAGAAATAAGAGGAATCGGAAGCAGAAGATGAAGAAACTTGTCTTGTGAGGTAAAATGACTTATTATAAATTGCAATTAAGAAAATGTATAAAGGGCTTCCTAGGTGACTCTAGTGGTAAAGAATCTACCTGCCAATGCAGGAGACATAAGAGACGTGGGTTTGATCCCTGGGTCAGGAAGATTCCCTAGAGGAGGAAATGGCAATCCATTCTGGTATTCTTGCCTGGAGAATCCCATGGACCAGAGGAGCCTGGTGGGCTGCAGTCTATACGGTCATAATGAGTCAGACACGACTGAAGTGACTTAGCAGACATAATTGGTGAAGGTATGATAAATAACCAGACCCATATACATGGGAAACTTTATATATGAAAGAAGTATCACAAATCAGAAGGGAAACAGTTGGTCACTGAATAATTTGATCTGAGACAATTGTTTATATACACACACACATATATAAATTTATAATTAGATCCCTTCCTTATATACACAAAAATAAAATCCAGATGATTAAGGCATAAAACAAAATCATAATACTTTTAGGAGAAAATATAGTAGAATATTTTTACGAACATGGATAGGGAAAGAATTCTCAATTAAAAAATTTATAAACCATAAAATAAATTTAAAAACCAACTCCATTAGGATTACAACTTTGAAACTGACAGACCAAAAATTAGTGTCCAGAATAAATAAGGAACTTCTACAAATCAGTGCTTCCCTGATAGCTCAGTTGGTAAAGAATCCACCTGCAATGCGGGAGACCCCAGTTCAATTCCTGGGCTGGGAAGATCCGCTGGAGAAGGGATAGGCTACTCACGCCAGTATTCTTGCATGGAGAGTTCCATGGACTGTATAGCCCATGGGTTACAAAGAGTCGGACACAACTGAGTGACTTTCACAAATCAGTGAGAAAACACAGACATCTTGATTGAAAACAGGCAAAGGATATGAAAGGCTAAATCATGGAAGAGCAACATAAAAAGTTTGCTCAGCCTCAGAAGTAAAGACATGAAAATTAGAACAAAAAATAAGGTAACATTTTTATACCCCGTCAGACTGGCGAAAACTGGTGTCTGCCAAGACTAAATGTTGGCAACAGAAATATTCATGCTTCTGTTGATAGGTATGTAAGTTGTTATAATCATGGTGGTAGGCAGAATAATGACCTCCCCCCCAAAGTTGTTCACATCTTAATTCCCACAACATGTGAACACAATGTGTTTCATTGCACTGAAAATAAAATTAGGTTACCATATAAGGAGAAAATCCTAGATTATCCAAATGGACCTAATGTTATCACAAGGGTGCTTAAGTCAAAGAAAGGCAGAAGAGATAATCAGAGGAAGAGGTGTAGTGATGGAAGCAAGGTCAGAGAATGCTGTGTAGCTAACTTTGAAGATGAAGGAAGGAGACCCCGAAGCAAAGAATGCTGGTGGTCTCTAGAAGCCAGAAAAGCCAAGAAACAGATTCCTTCCTACAACCTCCAAGAAGGAACCCAGCCTTTCCAAGACCTGGATTTTTGCCCAGTGAGACTCATGCTATACTTCTGAATTACAGAAATATAAGATAATAAATTTCTATTATATGGGGCCACATGTTTATGTCAGTTTCTTATGGCAGCTATAGAAAACTACTACAACCATTTTGAGAAGAAATTTTGAAACATCTAGAAACTTATCTCCCAGGGACAAACCCACTGCTTTACTACTTAATTATGTGGTCCAGTGACCATCAACATCACCTGAGAACTTGTTAGAAATTCAAATTCTCAAACTCTACTGTGGTATTGGAGAAGACTCTTGAGAGTCCCTTGGACTGCAAGGAGATCCAACCAGTCCATCCTAAAGGAGACCAGTCCTGGGTGTTCATTGAAAGGTCTGATGCTGAGCCTGAAACTCCAATACTTTGAGCACCTCATGTGAAGAGTTGACTCATTGGAAAAGACCCTGATGCTGGGAGGGATTAGGGGCAGGAGGAGAAGGGGACGACAGAGGATGAGATGGCTGGATGGCATCACCGACTCAATGGACATGAGTTTGGGTGAACTCCGGGAGTTGGTGATGGACAGGGAGGCCTGGCGTGCTGTGATTCATGGGGTTGCAAAAAGTCGGACATGACTGAGCAACTGAACTGAACTGAACTGAGTTTTGATAAAGTTAGTTGGTAGGCACACCAGTGGTCCTTGTATTTTTGCCTATGTTTGTCTAATGACTTGAAATATTTCATAATGAAGAAGAATATAGTAATTTATGAATGAAATTAATAAGATTTCTATACCAAAGTGTTTTCATCAGTTTAAAAAAAACACCCTTATTTAATTTTGTATTATTTGAACAAATTCAAGTCCACTAAAAATGACTAATCTAGGTTTTCCCCTCCAGAAGTCTGAGGACCTTTAATGAATATTGTATTGTGTCTTCAATTCCAGTGACAGTCCCATTTACTGTAACTTTTTCCAGCAGTTAATCAGTATGTCTACATAGCTAAGTTCTATGAGTAATGTGCCTTGTATAGATTGGACATGACATTGGCAATTCCTGATATCTTAAGAAAAAGTTCTTAGGAAAATAAACAGAAAACAAAATAAAACAATGTTTTTCACATTTAAAAAAATCTGAATATTTCCAATATTTTGGGCTCTGTGGTTATATGATTGAAATCTGTTTGAAACCATTCTATGAGCCATATGTGGAAAAAGCAATTCTCATTATTTACCATCACCCTGATACATTCACTTTGATCCAGAATCACCCTTTCATTAAATTTTGCCATAGATATTCAGAAAATTCTGTCCTTCTTTTCTTAATCCTCATATCCAAATGTCCCCACCATTTAATAAGGGTTTACAAATGTGTAATCACCGCTTACTTGATTCTTTCTGTGTATAACTTCTATATAGAGAGCCACATTTAAAATAAATAGAGGCAAGAAAATTCTTGTTCAAGAAATCCCTAGAAATAAATTCTGAGACATTTAAGTACTTGAGGGGATTTTTCGAAAAACTCCATACCATAAGCGATAGGCAGATGTTTCCCATATGTTGTTTGCAAACGAGTCCCAAAAGCTTAAGTCATTTTCTTCTTCTTTAGGTTCTGCCATTTTAAACCCAGTTGTCTATACAAGTCTTTGAGGCAAATCACCTGACAAACAAGCTCTGTGTAAACTTCCCTTGATATAGTGCAGAAATTGAGGATCTAAATTTGCATTGCTACTTTCCTAACTATTTATAAAAATAAGGCATAGCTTCCATATGTCAGTTGTCTAAATCAGGACTCCATATCTCTCAGGAACATGAATACATTCCTCTGCACTATTTTTATTTTTATTTTTTTGGTTCAGTTTCATTTAGATCCATGCTTACAGCACTGCTTAGTTTTTATTTAAACAGCATCCAAATGCTGTTTCTCAACAGGAATTCTTTATCGGAACTGTTTCTTCCACAAGGGTGCGGTCTGGTTACTGTCAAATTCTCTTTTCCCCAGGGCGCATTACTCAGGAAAAATTTTCATTAGATAATAATGCTGATCATATCATAAAATATTCCTTTTTACAGAAACTGTTTAATGCTTTAGTGATTTTTCAGAATAAAAATAAATACCATGTTATTTTAAGCAAAGGATTTGGTCATCAGCCTGTGCTGTTTAATATGTGAGGAAGTGCAAAATTTATTACGTTAATAATATTATTTCTATGGCTCATGGACTGATAAAGTCATCATTCTCGTTATTGTTCCTTCAACAGGTAATGCCATGTTGTTGAGGGTTTTACCTGCTGTGTATGAAAAGCAGCCTCAACCAATTAACAGACACCTCACAGAACTCCTAGGCTTGATGTCTCAACTGGAACAACCAGAACAGTACCATCTTCTACGGCTTTTGCATGTAGCTGCAAAGAGGAAGCAACTGGAGGTAAAAATTATATTATATACAACATGATCCACACAGAAAGGTTACTGTTGCAAGCCATGTGTTATACCAGGATTCATGACCTCCAGAGGAGGGGATTTTGATCTGGGGTCAGAGATGAGACTTGACTACTTGGAGCTTTTTCTGCAGCAAAGTTTTATTAAAGTGTAACAGAGATAGGGAAAGCTTCTGACACAGACATCAGAAGGGGACAGAAAGAATGACCCCTTGCTAGTTTTTAGCAAGGTGTTTTATGTCTGTTAGAAAGCTATTAATCAGATAAGAGAGACACCTCAAGGCTGAGAGAGTTTCACCAGGCCCCTCTCCCACAGTATGCATTTTTGAGATAGGATGGCAGGAGGTGCATCATAAAACAATTGACATGAATACTGGTTTGTTGAGCCCGTTCTCAGCCCAAGGTTTGAGAAAAGAAAAAAAGTTAGTCTTAGGGGGAACCTTTTTAAAGAAAGGCAGATTCCAAAGCAAATACATAGTTTCATTAACATAGCTTAAGAAAAACATTTCTATAAGAGAAATGTATTGGTTAGCTCAAGGCAGAACCAGGTGTCCTCAACACAGAATTAAAAGAAGCCTCTTTTAATTTTGTGTAGAGAAGGAAAAAAACGTCTGCCACTTGCAGTTTATTTCCTCCTGCCTGTTACCCTCTCATCACAGCTGGGCCTGTTTAGATGTCAGTGTCATCTGGAAACACCCTCACAGACACACTGAGAATAATGTTTAATCAAATATCTGGGTACCCTCTGACCCAGTGAAGCTGACACACAAAATTAACCACCACAGGTACAGTAATACAAACACATCAAGTGTGCAAATCTGTAGTCACTGCAGAACATCTTTCATGAAAGTTCAGTGTGGTTGTGCAGTCCTTGGGATCTACAGTTTCTCAGATGGGGCCCTGAGGAAGACCTGCACATGTCTTCACTTATGGGGAAATCAGCCTGTAATGAGAGCGAAGTCTCACCTTCTAGATGGCAAATTAGTTATTCTTTGAGTGTGTGCCAAGCTTCTTCTGACTCTTTGTGACCCTATGGACTGCAGCCTGCCAGGCTCCTCTGTCCATGGGATTCTCCAGGCAAGAATACTTGGGTTGCCATTGGGAAGGTAGTGGGTTGCTGTTCCCTTCTTCAGGAGATCTTCCTGTCCCAGGGATCAAACCCAGATCTTCTGCACTGCAGGCAAATTCTTTACCATCTGAGCCACCTGGGAAGCCCACTAGCACCATAATAATTAGGTTGCATGTGACTATCAGCAACCAAAGACCCAACCCGTACTGGTTTAAACAATAAAAGGAATGCATTAGTGCATAGAATGGGGAAAAACCTTCAGGTAAGACTTGATTAGGGGCTCAAGTATGTGAGCAGAACAGCTTCTCCATCTCCATTTCTCAGATTTTTGATTTCTCAATGTTGGCTTCCATTTTCTGTAGGCTTTCTCCTTGTGGGATCTGGATGGGAATCGGGGTTCTCTGAGCAGTATGCTTCTCCCCCATGACTCCTGAAACATCCAAATCAAAGTCCTGAGAGTCTTTGTTTCAGACCCTTGCTCTATCCCTGGAGCTTCTCCTGAACTCTGAAGACACTCAGAAACAAGAGGCTGCTAGGAAGAGGGGCGGAGAAGGCAATGGCAACCCACTCCAGTACTCTTGCCTAGAAAATCCCATGGACGGAGGAGCCTGGTAGGCTGCAGTCCATGGGGTCCCTAGGAGTTGGACCCGACTGAGTGACTTCACTTTCACTTTTCACTTTCATACATTGGAGAAGGAAATGGCAACCCACTCCAGTGTTCTTGCCTGGAGAATCCCAGGGATGTGAGAGCCTGGTGGGCTGCTCTCTCTGGGGCCACACAGAGTCAGACACGACTGACATGACTTAGCAGCGTCAGCAGCAGCAGGAAGGGTAAAGTAGAAGTGGATTCTAGAGGGCACGAGCACATGTGCATATACAGATTAATGCTAAGACCAAGGTTATATCAGTTATGGCTGCATCTTTGCTCCATTTTCATGTTAATATCAATATCCACCACTTGAAAAACAACACCAAGGTGAAAACTGGAACATTTGAATTCAATGTCAAAATTCAAAGAAAGGCAGACAAAGTTGATTATATGTATAATTAACCACAAAAGACTGTAAGCTCCTCGTGGCAAGGCATGATTTCTTCTTTTCCTCTGTATCCCACATCTTGTTACCGTATCTGATAGTACTCAATAAATATTCATAAAACTAAGCTTAATTAAAGAGGCTGATAAGTGCTCTACAAAAGATAGAAACAGATTTTTAAGAAAAGGAGGGTGGGAGAAAAAAAAAAGGGGGGTTGGGAGGACTTCCCTAGCAGTCCAGTGGTTAAGACTTGGCACTCCTAATAAGGTGGCATGAGTTTGATCCCTAGTCTAGGAACTAAGATTCCACATGCCTCAGGCCCAGCCTCTCAAAGAAAGGTATAAACAGAGATGGGATGGCAGTGAGTTCTGCCTTAGGGGGAAACAGGTGCCATGAAGATGCACAGAGGGAGTGGCATCAGGCCAGACCTTGAGGTTTTGTGTCAGGTTGAGAAGAGAGGCAGATGGCCTTTAAGAAGTGGGGACCAGGCTGGGAGACCTGGACATGAGAGAGCAAGCTTGAGCCCCATCCCCAGGGGTTTCAGTTCAGTAGTTCTAGGATGGGGTCCCCAATTCTACTCTTTTTCAAGTTCCCTGGCGTTGCTGTCCCTGCTGCTTCAGTGACCACACTTAGAGCAGCAAGGCTAGGGGTCAGACAGAGGACTGGGGGCCTCTCTGTTACCTGGTATACAGTTTTGCTTTTGCCCTTAGAACAATATATTGCAGTTATTTTTTCCATGTCTTTCTCTCCCAGTGCGCCTTAAACTCCTTGAGGAGCACAGCATCTGTGTCTGCATATTTGTATGAATGCCCTACCACAGTGCTGGGCACATAGTAGGGCTTCAATAAAGTGTTGTTGAATTTGGAAATGAAAAAATGAACAAAAGAGATCAAAGAAAGTAAAGACCATGAAAATAAGTAAAACAATGTGTGTGGTCTTCAAAGAGGGAAAGTGACTCAACAGGGTCAAGATCTAGGGACTTAAAGGAGATTGGAGATAGGAATTGACCTTGGCTTTGGTAGCTGGAGACCCACTAGTGACTCATGAGAGGCAGTGGTCTGTAGGGGTGAAGTGGGGAGTGGAAGACATCTATTATGGATTGTGTGTGGAAGGGAAGTGTAGGAAATGCCTGCATGGGTGTTGGAGTTTAGAGGAAATAAGGAGGATTAAAAAATATCCAGTAAGAATAAAGTGATTGAAGATGTGGCAGAAAATATTAGATAGAACAAGCTAGAGGTAGTCTGGGAGTGAATTCCAAGCACAGATTGAGAAATGAATTTCAGAAAAGATTAAGGACATAAAGGATGGGCACAGCTACAGCAGAGTTTGGGCAGGGAGTGGAGTTAAGGGATCACTAGACCAGGTAAAAGAAAGCTCAGAGTGAGGGGGACACAGACAGGGTGGTGTATTCTTTTCCTGTGCTGCTGTAACATCACCACAAGTGTAGTGATTTAAAACAACACAAATTTATTACCTTACAGTTCTGGAAGTCAGAAGTCTAAAATGTGTCAACAGGCTTGCATTCCTTCCGGAGAATCTAGAGAAGAATGTTCCTTGCCCTTTCCAGCTGCAATAGCCTGGCTCACAGCCTGCATCACTCTCACCTCTGCTTTTCCATCATGTTTTCCCTGACTCCGACTCTTCTTCCCATTGCCAAGGCCCTGTGATTACATTGGGACCACCCAGATGATCCAAGAGTATCTTGCCATCGCAAGACCCTTAACTTAATCACATTTACAAAGTCCCTTTTTCACAGGTTCCGGGGATTCGAATGTGGACATCTTGGGGAAGTTGTTATTCTGCCTACCACAGATAGAGACTGAGGACCAGGTGATGTGGGGAATAGAGAGAGGTGACTAATAGGCAGGACCTGGTTTCAGAGAAGAGACAGCTGGGCATGCCATTTTATCTGCAGCCTGAGAACAAAAGCTAAACACAATGTTTGGAAGGGCAGGTTCAATACAAGTTCAAGGAGGATCTGGAGAGAATAAGCAAATTCAACTTATTTCCCATGGAATAAAGGCAGTAAATGAAACCAGGAGGAGGCTCACTTATAGGAAGGGGCTTGGAGTGACCTGACCCAAAAAGGTAAGGTGCAAGAGTAGTAGTGGCACCTTGTGTGGCGTTCAGAGAGGTCCCAGCAGACCGCTGGTTACAGGCTTTCTGTGGCCGTCCAGAGACTTGGGAAAGGGCTTATGAAGCTGTTTACAACCAGGCCCCGGTCTGTTGCTTGGCCTCCTTTGTTGCTGTTGTTCAGTCACTCTTGTGTTGTTGTTGTTCAGTCACTCTTGTTGTTGTTGTGTCTGACTCTTTGCTACCTCACAGACTGCAGTACGCCAGGCTTCCCTGTCCTTCACCATCTCCCTGAGTTTGCTCAGACTCATGTCTGTTGAGCCAGTGATGCCATCCAACCATCTCATCCTCTGTCACCCCCTTCTCCTCTTGCCTTCAATCTTTGCCAGCATCAGGGTCTCTTTAACCCTTAGACCTCGAACAAGTATCTGGTCTCAGGGATCACAGGCAGGCATTCTCTATCAGGCACTGAGTTTTTATGTACATATGATGTTCTCCACATAGAATGATCTTCCCTCACCAGCACCACACTTTGTGAGCTGACAATTGCTTAGATGTGGCTTTCTTGCCTGCAAAACTCTCTGATTCTTTTCTTACCCCTAATCCCTGACACAGCACATTTCACGCTGCCATGAATTTGTCTCTGCTGTTCTCTTTCCCTCCGGACCACCTTGAAAGTGAAAGTGAAAGTCGCTCATTTGTGTCCAACTCTTTGCCATGGAATTCTCCAGGCCAGAATACTAGAATACTGGAGCAGGTAGCCATTCCCTTCTCCAGGGTATCTTCCCAACCCAGGGATCTAACCCAGGTCTCCTGCATTGCAGGTGGATTCTTTACCAGATGAGCCACCAGGGAAGCCCAAGAATACTGGAGTGGGTCGCCTATCACTTCTCCAGCAGGTCTTCCTAACCCAGGAATTGAACCAGGGTCTCCTGCATTGCAGGTAGATTCTTTACCAGCTGAACTACCAGGGGACCACCTTGGCTGTGATACAAATGCTTGAGACACGGGGACTACCTTGTCCATTACTGTGTCCCCAGTGCCTGGCATAGTATCTGGCACAGAGAAGTCACTCTGTGAATATTTCTTAACACAAATGAGATAGTATTAGTGCCTAAATTTGCAGAGGATTTATCATTCACAAAGGATTTTTGTTTTAACATCTAATATCTAACTTAATGCTACCAATAACTCTATAATGTGTTATTTTTTTCCATTTTACACTAGTCAGAATGGATGCTTTGTTGTAAACGGAGTGTACGCTTTAAAATTATATAAACATTAAAATGAATTAATCAGTTAAAGGTAGGGGAAAAACTGGATGCTTTGAGAGGCTATCCTGCCCCCATCATACCAGTAGTAAGCAGTAAGTGACTGTCCAGTAAAGTCAGTCTGTCCAGTAAAGTCAGTCCAGCACTCTGACTCCCAGCCCCCTCCTCTCTTATTCTGGGGGAGTCACTGAGCAGCCTCCACTTCAGAAGGCCACAGGCGAGTGTTCCCAGGTTACAGGAGGCAGGGAAGGGTGGACAGGGGACACCAGTAGTGGTCAAGCTCATGTTGAGTACCAGGCACTTATATAGGTGTTTTACAGGAATCATCTCACTTGTTCCCCTCAACAGCCTTTTCATTTTGTAAACAGAGAAGTTGAAGTTTGGAGAGGTTAAGAACAGGGTGGGTACCAGGGAGTGGCTTGGTGAGGTGGCTTGTCATGTGCCTCCCTCATCTTATCTGGCCCCCCATCTTCATACAGTCAATGTCCATGTCTTCCACAGGCCATTACAGTCACACTGCCCTGCCCCTAAGGCTGCCATTTACAGAATATCTGGGGCTGACACTGGTTAGGGAGCTTTCACAAAGGCATACAGGTCAGGATGAACTACATCATCAACCCAGTCTAATTCCACCCAATGAGATCTATCATGGGTGCTGAGTGTGGACCCTGGAATGAAGAAGCAAAGGGTTAGGAAGTACTCATAGTGAAATGAAGGGACAACACCAGGACCAGGATCCTAACTGGTGGGAGGGAGTGGTTGACCGGGCACTGACCAACCCTTTGTTTTCCATCAGCACTTCTCTTCATGTTAAAGTGGTCCTGCCCCTCCCCATCCCACTCCTTTGCCTCCTTCAGCTCTTTGTCAGCTAGCACTTGATTACTGAGATACACGGGTAGTGAGCTAGAGAAATCCCAGGTAAACCCTCCTCTCTCTCATGTTCATTAATTAGACAGCAGGCAAAGGGAACAGGAGGGATACAGAAAAAGGTAGACTGAGAGGAAAACAAAATCAGGGCAACAGTCACATCTACAGCCTGAGGCTTTCTGTGTACATCTAGTTCATCCAATCTCAAATGAAATGAGAGGCTAAACGAGGAGAATTTTCACCTTGTGAAATGAGGATTAAAAGGGGGCTTTTCTCTCTGCATGACAGCTGTGCCAGCGTTCTGTAACTTGGAGATCCCTGAGCAGGTTTTCCAATGAAGGCAGTGTGCAGGAATGTTTCGTGTTTTCTCGAACGCACTCCTCACTACCCACCTTCTGTGACTAGTGATAACTTGGTTTTTCAGGACTGGAGGGTCAACAGTTGGCCCTTAAAACAAAAAATCTCTTTGTGTAGCTGAGATTGTCTGTGACTTTCTGATGTTGCTTCCCAAGCAGGTGGGGTCCCTTCCTCCATCACTGTCTATTGAATATCCCTGTCTTAGGAAACTGTCCTTCCTAGGTGGAGGGAGGCAGTTCCTGGCTAGTGACTCATGGCTAGAAGCTCCAGAGAATTCTCCGAGTCCATTTATAGGAAAAGGCTGGGTGGTCAATTTTCCAAGTGGCCTTCTGGGCCTAAGTCAGTATTCTTGGCTGCCAAAAACCATGCTGTAGTCTAGCCAACAAAAGGAACAGAATTTAGTAACACACATGAGCATATCTGTAATTATCCTTAGGACATAGACTTCTAACCCTAACCATACGGAGATAAGTGGCAGGAAGTGGCAAGTTCAGCCCTCTATTGATTAATGTCCAGACCCAGAGGAACTGCTTTTGTGGTCTGGTCCCTAGAAAAGAGTCATTTTCTAGGATTTTCTCTCAGCAGTGTAGAACATTCTTGTTCACATACCTAATCCTCCACACCTAACACAGCATCTTCTGGCTGACAAGACTCAAAAGTCACTTAGTATTTGTTTAAAATGAGAATAGTTGCAAAACATTAAGAAGATGGAGTGATGGACTGTATTCAGTTCAGTTCAGTCGCTCAGTCATGTCTGACTCTTTGCAACCCCATGAATCGCAGCATGCCAGGCTTCCCTGTCCATCACCAACTCCCGGAGTTCACCCAGACTCACGTCCATCGAGTCAGTGATGCCATCCAGCCATCTCATCCTCTGTCGTCCCCTTCTCCTCCTGCCCCCAATCCCTCCCAGCATCAGAGTCTTTTCCAATGAGTCAACTCTTCGCATAAGGTGGCCAAAGTACTGGAGCTTCAGCTTTAGCATCATTCCTTCCAAAGAACACCCAGGGCTGATCTCCTTCAGAATGGACTGGTGGGATCTCCTTGCAGTCCAAGGGACTCTCAAGAGTCTTCTCCAATACCACAGTTCAAAAGTATCAATTTTTCGGGGCACTCAGCCTTCTTCACAGTCCAACTCTCACATCCATACATGACCACAGGAAAAACCATAGCCTTTACTAGAAGGACCTTTGTTGACAAAGTAATGTCTCTGCTTTTGAATATGCTCTCTAGGTTGGTCATAACTTTCCTTCCAAGGAGTAAGCGTCTTTTAATTTCATGACTGCAGTCACCACCTGCAGTGATTTTGGAGCCCAGAAAAATAAAGTCTGACACTGTTTCCACTGTTTCCCCATCTATTTCCCATGAAGTGATGGGACCAGATGCCATGATCTTTGTTTTCTGAATGTTGAGCTTTATGCCAACTTTTTCACTCTCCACTTTCACTTTCATCAAGAGGCTTTTGAGTTCCTCTTCACTTTCTGCCATAAGGGTGGTGTCATCTGCATATCTGAGGTTATTGATATTTCTCCCGGCAATCTTGATTCCAGCTTGTGCTTCTTCCAGACCAGCATTTCTCATGATGTACTCTGCATATAAGTTAAATAAGCAGGGTGACAATATACAGCCTTGACGTACTCCTTTTCCTATTTGGAACCAGTCTGTTGTTCCATGTCCAGTTCTAACTGTTGCTTCCTGACCTGCATACAAATTTCTCAAGAGGCAGGTCAGGTGGTCTGGTATTCCCATCTCTTTCAGAATTTTCCACAGTTTATTGTGATCCACACAGTCAAAGGCTTTGGCATAGTCAATAAAGCAGACATAGATGCTTTTCTGGAACTCTCTTGCTTTTTCCATGATCCAGCGGATGTTGGCAATTTGATCTCTGGTTCCTCTGCCTTTTCTAAAACCAGCTTGAACATCAGGAAGTTCATGGACTGTATAGTAAGTCCTAAAACAGTCTTTGGAACAGAACCATGGTTTTCAGAATATATATTTTGTTAGTATGGTAGCTGTAAGTATTAAATGAAAAGAGTGGCAGTTATTTTTAGAGATTTCTGGAGATTAATAGACATTGTTGCTGCTGCTGCTGCTGCTGCTAAGTCGCTTCAGTCGTATAGATGGCAGCCCACCAGGCTTCCCCGTCTGGGATTCTCCAGGCAAGAACACTGGAGTGGGTTGCCATTTCCTTCTCCAATGCATGAAAGTGAAAAGTGAAAGTGAAGTCGCTCAGTCGTGTCCAACTCTAGCGACCCCATGGACTGCAGCCTACCAGGCTCCTCAGACCATGGGACTTTCTAGGCAAAATTACTGGAGTGGGGTGCCATTGCCTTCTCTGAATAGACATTGTTAGTGCTAATCAAATTAACTGAAAGAGAACATTGAATCTAAGTGTAATTTCAGGGGGAGTGTGGGAACATACATGTATACACACACAGTAGCTCGACTTTTCATTCTTTAACAAGAATTTACATGTCCTTGCTGCCAGTTAAGTTATTTTTGATGGCCCTCTGTTCAAGGTGCCCACAGCCTGGAGTAATGAGATGTATCCACAGAATTTCAGTTCAATGGCAAGATGCTAAATTCGTCAGCAGACTTGCCTGGGAGACAGTAAAGGCAGTGATCGATTCTGCTCAAGAAGGAACAGAAACGCCAGGGACGGGCCCTCACCTGGGCTACTGGATTTGTACAGTTCTGGTTGGCGCTCCTCTGCCTGTGCCCCCCAGCTCCCGTCCACCACCCTGCCTACTAAACACAGTCCAGATAACCGAGACCTTGGAATCCCTTTCCAGTAAACCTCCATCCTGCTTCCAGGGCTGTGGAAGTCCTGGTCTCTGGGTCTGTTTCCCCGAGGACAGGCCATGCCAACAGTGTCACCCTCATAGGTCTGAGGGGCAGCCTATATGAGCTTGCATATGTGGGGCTAGAGTATCCACAAATATGCATAGGAAACTCCTTGAGGGCAAAGGGAGGGGTAGGAAGAGAAGGGAGGGGCAAGGGATGGAGGCTAGGGGTCATTTCTTCCTGTTTCCTTGACAGGGACCAAAAATTCTAAATTCAAAGCAAGCCTCCCAGATTGTTATAACGGTGTATGTGTCGGGTCAGAAGACAGAACGCTGTATAAGGCTGCAGAATATTTCCGTGTGTGGCTCAGTGGCCTCCCTGTGCTCTGGCTCCAGGTTGTGTGTATGTGAGCGTGGGCTGGGGGGGAAGGCTTCCCAGAAGTAGAACTATTTGAGATCAGCTTTGAAAGTATGAGTTTTCTCATACTTTTATGTGTGTTCAAGCCACTGTGGGTGGTCAGTGGCATGTTGCTGGGTCGGGAGGTTCGTGGAGGAAGAGGCAGCAGATAAACCCATCAGTGAATGCCAGTGAATGACCCTGGAATGCCATGGCACTGGGATTCTGACCACGCATTGTGGGAAATCTTTGGCATGAGCAGATGGGGTTTTAGGCAGTGAGGAGGCTGAAGAGAGGGCAAAAGTCTTGAGACGAGGAGGCCAGTTTGGAAGCTCTTTCAGAGTCCATGGTGTGGGACTTATGGCCTGAACAAAGGCCATGTCAGCTTCCTCTCTGCAAGCTATCTATGTTATCTTAGGGGCTTCTCTGCTCTCAGCAAAAGAAGGCTTTCTCCGAGATGTGAAACAGCTCCAATGAGGCAGCATAAAGAGACCAACCTAAGGAAATACTGACTGTCAGGAAAATATAATTTCTCCTTATCCAAAAATATCTGAAGGCCAAAGCACCACTTCCCTTAAATGTGAGTGATAAGCTTCAAGAATGGAGAAGGCAATGGCACCCCACTCCAGTACTCTTGCCTGGAAAATCCCATGGATGGAGGAGCCAGTAGGCTGCAGTCCATGGGGTCGCTAAGAGTTGGACACGACTGAGCGACTTCACTTTCACTTTTCACTTTCATGCATTGGAGAAGGAAATGGCAACCCACTCCAGTGTTCTTGCTTGGAGAATCCCAGGGACGGGGGAGCCTGGTGGGCTGCTGTCTATGGGGTCGAACAGAGTCGGACACGACTGAAACAACTTAGCAGCAGTAGCAGCAACCTTCAAGAAATATCTGTCCTTATTCATTCACATTATTCACATTTTACTGCTAGTCACATTATTTAGTACTTCTTCTCGTTTCGCTCCTTCTATGGATTCAGCTTTGCCTAGTACTCTGTATTTGCCTGAGCCTGCCTGCCTGTCTTTCTTGTTTTTCCTTTATTCCTTTATCCTTTTCTCTCTTCTCCATTTAAAATTTTCTTTATAGTCTTGGGATGTATGACTGGAGTTTAAATAAAATTGTCACTAGAAACACGCATCATAGAGACCCTGGTGTTCCAGGAATAGGACATAAAGAATAAGGACTGGGAAATGGAATTTTGTAGAATGGGGCAGGAAATGTGTAAGCATTTTCCATTTCTAAAAGCCTCAGGTTAAGGGCGCTGTCCTCCAGTTCCATTCTTCTTTCTCAAGATAGCTTTGGCTATTCGAGGTTTTTTGTATTTCCATACAAATTGTGAAATTATTTGTTCTAGCTCTGTGAAGAATACCGTTGGTAGCTTGATAGGGATTGCATTGAATCTATAAATTGCTTTGGGTAGTATACTCATTTTCACTATATTGATTCTTCCAGTCCATGAACATGGTATATTTCTCCATCTATTAGTGTCCTCTTTGGTTTCTTTCACCAGTGTTTTATAGTTTTCTATATATAGGTCTTTAGTTTCTTTAGGTAGATATATTCCTAAGTATTTTATTCTTTTCATTGCAGTGGTGAATGGAATTGTTTCCTTAATTTCTCTTTCTGTTTTCTCATTATTAGTGTATAGGAATGCAAGGGATTTCTGTGTGTTGATTTTATATCCTGCAACTTTACTATAATCATTGATTAGTTCTAGTAATTTTCTGGTGGAGTCTTTAGGGTTTTCTATGTAGAGGATCATGTCATCTGCAAATAGTGAGAGTTTTATTCTTCTTTTCCAATCTGGATTCCTTTTATTTCTTTTTCTGCTCTGATTGCTGTGGCCAAAACTATGTTGAATAGTAATGGTGAAAGTGGGCACCCTTGTCTTGTTCCTGACTTTAGAGGAAATGCTTTCAATTTTTCACCATTGAGGATAATGTTTGCTGTGGGTTTGTCATATATAGCTTTTATTATGTTGAGGTATGTTCCTTCTATTCCTGCTTTCTGGAGAGATTTTATCATAAATGGATGTTGAATTTTGTCAAAGGCTTTCTCTGCATCTATTGAGATAATCATATGGTTTTTATTTTTCAATTTGTTAATGTTAATTCAGGCTCTACTACAAAGCCACAGTTATCAAGACAGTATGGTACTGGCACAAAGACAGAAATATAGATCAATGGAACAAAATAGAAAGCCCAGAGATAAATCCACACACATATGGACACCTTATCTTTGACAAAGGAGGCAAGAATATACAATGGATTAAAGACAATCTCTTTAACAAGTGGTGCTGGGAAAACTGGTCAACCACTTGTAAAAGAATGAAACTAGACCACTTTCTAACACCATACACAAAAATAAACTCAAAATGGATTAAAGATCTCAACGTAAGACCAGAAACTATAAAACTCCTAGAGGAGAACATAGGCAAAACACTCTCTGACATACATCACAGCAGGATCCTCTATGACCCACTTCCCAGAATATTGGAAATAAAAGCAAAAATAAACAAATGGGACCTAATTAAACTTAAAAGCTTCTGCACATCAAAGGAAACTATTAGCAAGGTGAAAAGACAGCCTTCAGAATGGGAGAGAATAATAGCAAATGAAGCAACTGACAAACAACTAATCTCAGAAATATACAAGCAACTCCTACAGCTCAACTCCAGAAAAATAAATGACCCAATCAAAAAATGGGCCAAAGAACTAAATAGACATTTCTCCAAAGAAGACATACAGATGGCTAACAAACACATGAAAAGATGCTCAACATCACTCATTATCAGAGAAATGCAAATCAAAACCACTATGAGGTACCATTTCACGCCAGTCAGAATGGCTGTGATCCAAAAGTCTACAAATAATAAATGCTGGAGAGGGTGTGGAGAAAAGGGAACCCTCTTACACTGTTGGTGGGAATGCAAACTAGTACAGCCACTATGGAGAACAGTGTGGAGATTCCTTAAAAAACTGGAAATAGAACTGCCTTATGATCCAGCAATCCCACTGCTGGGCATACACACTGAGAAAACCAGAAGGGAAAGAGACACGTGTACCCCAATGTTCATTGCAGCACTGTTTATAATAGCCAGGACATGGAAGCAACCTAGATGTCCATCAGCAGATGAATGGATAAGAAAGCAGTGGTACATATACACAATGGAGTATTACTCAGCCATTAAAAAGAATACATTTGAATCAGTTCTAATGAGGTGGATGAAACTGGAGCCTATTATACAGAGTGAAGTAAGCCAGAAAGAAAAACACCAATACAGTATACTAACGCATATATATGGAATTTAGAAAGATGGTAACAATAACCCTGTGTACGAGACAGCAAAAGAGACACTGATGTATAGAACAGTCTTATGAACTCTGTGGGAGAGGGAGAGGGTGGGAAGATTTGGGAGAATGGCATTGAAACATGTATAATATCATGTATGAAACGAGTTGCCAGTCCAGGTTCGTTGCACGATACTGGATGCTTGGGGCTAGTGCACTGGGATGACCCAGAGGGATGGTATGGGGAGGGAGGAGGGAGGAGAGTTCAGGATGGGGAACACATGTATACCTGTGGCGGATTCATTTTGATATTTGGCAAAACTAATACAATTTTGTAAAGTTTAAAAATAAAATAAAATTAAAAAAAAAAAAAAGGGCGCTGTCCTGACCCGGAGCAGCTGGCTGACACTTCTGCCATAGGTGCCAGGGACCTCACATAGTTTCTCCTGAAGGACATACAATCACCCCCAATGCACTGGCAGCCTTTACTGAACTGTTCATTCATATGTGCCATTTATCAGAGAGTAGCTCTAACCTTTCTTCCATGATTACTGGATATGAATATCAAGTTTAAATTTACATATAGGGTAATTTATATTTATAAATTTATGTATATATTTATATATAAGATAATATATATGGGCTTCCCAGGTGGCTCAGTGGTAAAGAATCTGCCTGCCAATGCAGGAGCCACAGGAGACAAGTGTTCAATCCATGGGTTGGGAAGATCCCCTGGAGGAGGAAATGACAACCTGTTAGACTTGTTAACAACATTAACTGTAGCACCTAGAATAGCACCTTGCAAATGGAAAGGACTCCATAAATAATTTGTGAATGAGTGAATGGATGGATGAATGGACATGAAGAGAAGTGGACTCATATGTGGGATACTTGAGGGGTGGGAATCAATAGGACTTGGTGACTGCTCAGATAAAGCTGCTGAAAAGGGGAAAATAGTAGTCAAGAATGATTCCTCCCTCCCCAACACCCCCTCACCCCCAAGCCCCCCCACCCTCACCTTGTAAAAAAAGAATGATTCTCAGACTTCTGGCTTGAGCAGGTAGAATGGCAGTGTCATTTATACGAAGGGAGACACCTGGGGCTAGAGAGGTGGGAAAAGCAGGTTTTTGGCAGGGGGTCAGTTTATGAGTTCAGCAGGTTGAGCTGTGCATCAGATTTTTTAATCCTAATACCAGAAGTCACATTTCAAGTCTGCCTTACCAAAACAGCAAACCAACAACAAACAAAAGAAATAACCATGGGAGAAGTATGAATGGACTAATAGTTTGTACTTTTATTGTTCAGTTTTCCCCAGGTTGTTCTTTGTAATCCTTTTATTTTAGCAGACAAACAATTCATTAAATTGTCAGTATGCAATGTGTCTCTGTGTTAACATAGAGACACCATTCCACAAAAAAGTCACATTCTCCTTAATGCAAATTATTGCATCCTTATATTGATAAAGACTTTAAAAACTAAGAAAGGTTAGGATATTGAGAATATGGTAGATATTATTTTACTTTAGTAGTTTTTTATCTTGTAACGTTTTTGTGGTCCAAATGGAAAACTGAGAAAAAGGAAGAGCTCTTTCCTGCTTTATTTTTATTTTAAATATTTCCACACCATATTTCTCTAATTTGAAGGCTCTAATCAAAGTCATTGTCAAGGATCTCTTACATACTTATATTCTCTTTTAAATTGAAACCCTCTGATATTCTATGGATAACTAGGAATTAACTGGTGAAATGAGGTAGTAGAAAAGACCTTATTACAGAGAAGGAATGATATGTGCAAAGGTCTTATGGTGAGAGGAATATGAGAGAGAGACAAATGACATTGTTACTAAAGTTGAGAGAACAAGGTGGGCATGTCTAAGATGATGTCTAAGGAGTAGGCAAGCAGGGACTGAGCATGTTTTAGACCATGTTTTAAAATTCTGGCCTTTATCCTACCTTCTAGGAATCTCTAGACATTCTGGGTACATAGTAGATATTCAATAAATAGTTGCCCTACTCTTTTTTTTAATGCCATCTATGCTTTTCAATTCAATGTAATTACTGATCAAACTCATTCTTCTGAATATTTGCAGCACAGTTGATAATGGACAGCACAACCAGTTTCTGAGAATGCTACTTGATAATGTTCTCCTTGAGTCTTTCAGTTCAGTTCAGTTCAGTCACTCAGTCGTGTCTGACTCTTTTCGACCCCATGAACCACAGGACGCCAGGCCTCCCTGTCCATCACCAACTCCCGGAGTTCACTCAGACTCACGTCCATCAAGTCAGTGATGCCGTCCAGCCATCTCATCCTCTGTCGTTCCATTCTCGTCCTGCCCACAATCCCTCCCAGTATCAGAATCTTTTCCAATGAGTCAACTCTTCCCATGAGGTGGCCAAAGTACTGGAGTTTCAGCTTTAGCATCATTCCTTCCAAAGAACACCCAGGGATGATCTCTTTCAGAATGGACTGGTTGGATCTCCTTGCAATCCAAGGGACTCTCAAGAGTCTTCTCCAACACCACACTTCAAAAGCATCAATTCTTTGGCGCTCAGCCTTCTTCACAATCCAACTCTCACATCCATACATGACCACAGGAAAAACCATAGCCTTGACTAGACAGACCTTTGTTGGCAAAGTAATGTCTCTGCTTTTGAATATGCTATCTAGGTTGGTCATAACTTTCCTTCCAAGGAGTAAGCATCTTTTAATTTCATGACTGCAGTCACCATCTGCAGTGATTTTGGAGGAGAATGCTATCATATAAGGGCACCCCCTCCAAAAAAAAGCTGAAGCTCTCAGGGTGGTTTGGAGGAAATGTAACGCTACTGATAAGGACATAACACAGGAGACCTTGACTTATGAGTGAGTAGCAGCGTTTAAGCATTTTGTAGCCTTAACTCTTCAATTGCAGAGCACAGATTTAAAGAAAAAGCAAAGGAAACTGAAGGCTCTGAAATTTTACTGTAAATTTTAAATTTCAGACTTGGGAGATTTGCTTGCGTTCCAACAAGAGTAATAATCTCAGAATGTGTTGAGTTCAGATTGAATACAAAAAAGTATTAGATTGATTCTGACTTAATTAACTTTCCTCTGTTTCTTTTTCTCCCTTCTTCTTCTCTTTTCTTCCTGTAGGTGGTTCAGAAGTGTATTCCTTTCCTAATTGGGCAATTGAAGGATTCGACCCATAACGACATCATCCTAAGCATCCTCATAGAGATTGCAGGCTACAAGCCAATGGCTTTGAACAGTTTTCTTCCAATGCTGAAAGAGATTGCTGAGAGATCCCCCTACCTCATTGGACAAATGGCGAGAATCTACGGGGCTGTCGGACATGTGGATGAAGTAAGTATGGCTTTTTTCTCTTCATTTCCCTAATTTCCATTGGCACTTAATCCATTGGAGCTCTATGATATTCAGATATGTCCTGAGACTTCTGAAAGTTCCCCTTTCTCTCTCTCTCTCTCTCTTTTTTTTTTTTTTGGCATGGACAGTGGCCTCTGGATCAAGGGCATGTTGTAGCAGGGTTATATGGATTGCTCAGGAAGTGAGGATTTTATTGCTGACATGTCACCGAGGAAGGGGAAGGGTTACAATGGAGAAAGCCCAATGATAGATGGAGACCACTTCGTAATAACAATAACCAGCAAGATTTTCATCTCATTTCTGGTTGCCATTCTGCTTAACCCAAGAATGTCAGTAAACATGGAGTTAGATCTCAGAGACTGCCTATTAATGAGGACCCATAGCTATCCTGTCAATAAGTGCCTGGATTCAGTACGTTTTGAACCCTCTCCACGATGTTCCTTTGGAGAGTGCAATAAACGTTCATGGGTGTTTGAAAGTCCTAGTCTAAATATTTGCATAATAAAATCTTTCAGCAGCAGCAACAGGATGCCATCAGAGCTTGTAGGGATTAGGCAACTAAGAAAGAATTTCCAGAAATTAAAGTTCTGAAGGGTGTGTGCATGCATGTGTATACACATATGCATGTCTGTCTGATGATTTTATGTTGAAATTGAGGATTTTTATCTTTTAAAAATAGAAGCAAATGTGTAATTGATAGAGGAAGGCTTTTACTTCATGCACTTACCTATACTATATATTTCCTATTAGATAAATATAAAATTGTTTAGCTCTTAAAAAGGATTTCATAGTTCACCAAGTTTAACCTCTTGAGTCCACAGAGAAGAAAGTTAAAAACTGGAAAGGTTAAGTGACTCATTGAGACTCAGCTTGGGTTAGTTGGTGACCCAGTTGGAATTAGATCTTTGGTATCATTAGCACTGTTTTCAAATTTTGTCTTAAAATGGTTCTTTGGTTCTGTTTTGTTTGATTTCTGCTGAGATTTGTGGAGAGCTGGTGAATGCCAGGCTTCTTCCTGATGGAGAGTCTTTTTCCTTTAATTTCCCAGAAGAAGGTGGGAATACTGGGCCCCAAGCAGCCTGTGCTTATGAGTGTGACAGTGGCTCTTGTAAAAGGATTACTCAGTACTGACATGCTGCTTAGCATAATCCCTTTCTGTTCACTGCTGTTTGGAATGTCTCATGCTTGCCACGATCTGCCTTCTGGTAACACGTTCTGTGCCCCGTCACCTTTGCTGCCAGGAGAACCTGTGGTATGCCCGAGTGCTTTTAGGCCAACTGTGACCGACAGCTGTTTGACTGGGTCTGCTGACCTTGCAGGTTTTTGCATGGACCAAAAAATTCAACTTCTGATGGGCAAGGCCTTGGAATCTTTAAGTTATCATTCTTTTTGTCACAAATACATTTATGAATCATTAATGTGTAGTAAGAGCTTCCCTGGTGGCTCAGTGGTAAAGAATCTACCTGCCAACGTGGGAGATGAGGGTTCGGTCCTTAGATGGGGAAGACATCCTGGAGTAGGAAATGGCAACCCACTCCAGTATTCTAGCCTGGGAAATCTCATGGACAGAGGAGCTTAGTGGGCTACAGTCCATAGGGTCACAAACGAGTCGGACCCAACTTAGGGACTAAACAACAATATGTAATAATGCACATTGGAGGTGACTACACCTCTCCAGAAAATGTAATCTGTAAGTGAAGCAAAACAAACAAAAAACAATTCTAGCCACTGTCAGTTTATCTAAACTAAGGCTAATCTGAGAGGGAATAGAATATTAGGTGATATTTGTGTGGCTCCAGGTGAGTATAGAGAGAAAAGGGGGGCCAAAGAGCCTGAGGAATCACCGATTTCAAAATTAAGACTACCAGAATATTTTCTCTTCTCTGTCTCTCTCTGTCTCTTTTTCTTTCTCTCTCTTGCTCTTGCTCTATCTCTATATCTCATTCTCACATACCCATGCAGGCATCTGTGTTTGAGAGAGAAAAAAATTTTTTTCTGATGCTTCTGATTCAGTTCGTCAGCAGAGAACAATTCTAGATCAAACACTGTCCAAACGTATTGGGATATTATTATATATCTGATATATAGATATTAGAATTATTTTAGGAGCTCTTTCCACAATATAAGTTCTTGGACCCTAGAGAATACTTATTGAATCAAAGTTTCCAGGAAAGGGGCCTCCCCAGCCTCTACCAGTGTAATTCTTGTTTTGGTTGTGCAGCACGTGGGATCTTAGTTCCAATCCTATATACCTGTATCTATATATCTATATTTTTGGCCTGCCAGGGTAATTCTGATACACCTTTTCTTGGATCAGTATTTGAGATCCCTTGGCATAATATATTTAAAGCAAGAGTCAATCAGGCTTTGTCCATCACCCATCCTGCCTTCCTCCATAAAGTCATGATAATTAATTAAAACTTTTCCAGACTATTGACACAGCAGTTTAGATTGGATATGGTCAAGGGTAACACAAAAATTCAAAACAAACATTGTTGAAACAAAGATACACATCTATTTCTCTTGCACATAAAGAAGTCTAGAAGGCAGTCAGTATAGAACCCCATGTTTCAGAAACTTAGGCCCCCCTTCTCCTTTGTTGCTCTCCCATCCTGGAGCATACCAAAGAGCACAGGGCTTCCATCTCCTGGTCCAAGATGGTTATTCATCTCCACCCATCAAGTGAGCATTTCAGCCAATAGAGGAGAGGGGAGAAGGACTCTTCCAGACAAATACAGCCTACTGTTTATATCCCATTGGCTAAATGAAACAAAGCTGCAGATGACCATAGCTGCAAGGGAGGCTGGAATGTGTAGTCTGGATTTAGGTGGCCACATGCCCAGTTAATCAAAAGAGAAGGACATAAAGAATGCCTGAGGACAAGGAATGTCTTTTTGCAACTCGTCAAGTGATTCTTTTCTTTGGGTCTCTTTTCTCTCCTCCAAAACAAATAATATCCGTATGCTAAGGAAACAATGTTCAAGAAAATCCCACAGATTTAGGCATAAATACATTCACTGCCAACAGCAAGAAGTTAGAAACTTATTGTTAAACTATTATGCAGACATGAAACATGTTTATGAAGCCTCATTAAGGACTGATACAAGGAGACTTTGTTGCTGTTTGTTGTTTAGTTGCTCAGACATGTCCAACTCTTTGCAACCATGGACTGTAGGCTCACCAGGCTCCTTTGTCCATGGGATTTCCCAGGCAGGAATACTGGAGTGGGTTGCCATTTCCTTTTCCAACAAGGAGTCTTAAATAACTATTAAATTCACACACACACACACACGTATATAAAATATATATAATATCTTTGTATTGGATTATCTCCCTTCCGGCACTGATATTCTTGAATTCCATTATTCCATTTCATTCAAGATCAGCGTGACAAAACTACCTTAAATGTTAGTCAGAATCCTTTATTCAGAAATAATGCCTAAAATATCACCCTTTAGTTTTAAAGAATGATAAAACTCAGTTGTCCCAAGAATTAACAACCTAAGTGGCTATTAACTGCTTAATTGGAGTAAACCTGTTCAATATTCTAAAACTTTTGTGGCGCCATATTCCTAAAGACCAAAACCAATAGGCAAGATATATGTGTATGGTTATTTCTACCCAGCCTCTTTTTAGAAGGAAACCGGAAGCTACTGAAGTGCATTGCCAGGTGGGTTTGAGGACAGAAGTCAAGTACAGGCTCCTGATGACCCATGGAGGAGGAAATTGCAATTAAAAGAGAACAGCAGGAACTTTGCCCTGAAAAGATCCCACTGTTTTCAGCATGGAGAGCTTGGTATACGTGAGGTAAAGGGACACGGGGATATATGAGACGTGGAGATGTTTAGGTGTTCATGATGGAATAGCTGCAATAACCTAGTGACCTCAGGCCCTAGGATCCTCTCTCTCAATCGTACTCTGGTCTTATCTAAAAATTGACTCAGTTAAATTTT
Source organism: Bos grunniens (assembly GCF_055505025.1). Classification (NCBI taxonomy): domain Eukaryota; kingdom Metazoa; phylum Chordata; class Mammalia; order Artiodactyla; family Bovidae; genus Bos; species Bos grunniens. The sequence continues at coordinate 47,319,899 of NC_141165.1, read as the reverse complement.
TTTTCTCTTTGACACCATGTAAAATTTTCAGATGTACTCAGGGGTGCCAAGTATTAGATGATATTTGTTGCTAGGATTTAAAAGATTTTAGAAATGCAGAAAAGCCAATGCAACTTGGAATATCTTGCTATGACTTTTGAGATGCACAGTTGGTGATTGATTGGAGCCTACTGTTGATCCCTTTCTTATTGCCTGCCTTCCACCAAACTACAGTGTTTGAGCCTTAAGGGGAACCGGGGTGTGCCGCTCTCCAGGGATTTGTGACCCTCAGGCCTGGCATAACCTCAAGAGTGGAGTCGGCCTGGAATCAGTCTCACACATTATTAATTGACTTCTGCCTTATGTTCTGTGCCTGCATGAAGACAGGTGTAGGAACTGCAGGGCTGGCTACAGGGAAGCATACCAGATGCACCTGTCTTTCATATCAGGACCCATCTGGGTAGGCAAACTGTTTACAACAGCTGATAGCAGTCACAATCTTCCCATCTGCTGGTGTAGCAGAGGGAAGCTGTTCTATAAAACAAAAATTAACATCCTATAGTTTCTTATTTTTTTCTCTCTTCCAAATTACCTCAGGGATATTTTTGCCCAAATTTAAAATGAAACCATGCTTAATAGCTATATAGTGTTTGTGTCCCTATAGGAAGCTGTATAGTGACTCACAGGCAATTTTCAGGTGTGTTCTGGCACCTAACGTGCATCTGTTGGATGGAGGGTAACACTAGGAGGACCAAAGGGCAGAGAAATCCATCCTCTTCTGGGATAATTGATGAGTGGTTGCCTCTGAGGTGCACCTTCCTTGGCCTGTCCAGTAAAGGACACAGCTGGCTCCTCATCATGCCAGGATTCACCCCACTTTTGTGGTATGCTCAGATGAAGCAGATGCATAAATAAGAAATACTATTTTATTAATATCAGATGCATCCTCAGCATGGCAAAAACACACAGGTCCTTCTGTCTTTCTCAAATGAGGAAACTGTAGTGGAGAGTGCCAGACAATAGAAGGATAACATAGTAGCTTCTGAGGGTCCATCCCCAGACTTATATCCAGAGAATTCATACAAAACCCTTAGCACAGTGCCTGGCATACAGCAAGTGCTTGATACGGTTCATCTAACAGCAGTAATAATAACAACAACAGCAACAGAAACATAATAAAATTCTACCCAGCTGGAGAGGGTTAATGAGACAGATGTCTTCTTCCCACTCCAATGTATCTTTTGTTAAATTACCAGTTTTCTTCCTAAAAGTGCAAGTGTGGTCTTTCTCCCTTCCACAAAGTCTTCCGTTGGCTCCTTCACTGCCTATCGGATGCCGTCATCTTGGCTTGGCCCTACCCTCCTTCTAGTTTTAGCTCTTACCTGTCCAGGCTATTCCATGCCCTCTGTGTTCTATTACCATTTTACATCCTTCCCTGAGCATACCTTGCACTGACATATGTCATCATCTTCACAGCCTATTCTTCTGGCTGGATAGTTTCCATCCCCTGCTCTTGCTTATCTTTCCTGACCCACATCAAATGTCACCTCCCCCTGTGTAAGCTCTTCTCGGTTCTCTTAGGCAGTTACCCCTTCTACATTCCCATGGCACTTTGGCTGTATCTCAAAGGTCATACAGAGAAGGCAATGGCAACCCACTCCAGTACTTGTGCCTGGAAAATCCCATGGACAGAGGAGCCTGGTAGACTGCAGTCCATGGGGTCGCTAAGAGTCAGGCATGACTGAGCGACTTCACTTTCACTTTTCACTTTCATGCATTGGAGAAGGAAATGGCAACCCACTCCAGTATTCTTGCCTGGAGAATCCCAGGGACAGAGGAGCCTAGTGGGCTGCCATCTATGGGGTCGCACAGAGTTGGACACGACTGAAGTGACTTAGCAGCAGCAGCAAAGGTCATACTGACTGTGTCAAGTCATAATTTGCCTGTCCATGTCTGTTTATTCTCCATGAGCCTCTGAGCTCTCATAGGAAGGAATCTTACCTTATCCATCTGAATTCACTTGTGGCCAAAAGAATTCGTGAGTATTTGGGAGCACTCTTATTAATCATTAAGAATTTGAAGGTTGAATTCTCACTAGCCACTTTCATTCAATCAAGCATCTAGTTCTTCTAGGTGACATAACTATAACTTAAGAGGAAGGCGAGGAAAATATTAAGATGGAAAATGTTGATACTTCAGAGCCTGTACAATTTATCTAGTAGGTGAAAGATGAAAATGAGTTTGACAGGGGACCTGGTGTTATTAATTAGAAAGCATATGATGAGGCATGTCTGTCTATGATTCCAAAAGATCCTGGCTCCTTGGTAGGTGACATCAGAGAAAAATGATGTTGAATGGATCATGAAAAGAGGTTTTCATATGCGAGGACTTCACAGGCAGCAAGCTGGTTGAAGCGTAGTACCCAGGAGGAACATTCACCACTGTAGACTAAGCAGTGTTCACCACCTGGGATCTGTCTATGTAAGAATCCATTGCCCGAATGTGGGGACATCCATACGCTGTAATATGGTGGCTAAGAGGGTGTCTCAAGAGTCAGACTGCCTTTGTTTGAATCCTGACTCAGCCGTGTGGCCTTTAGCAAGTTACATCACCTCTCTTGATTCATTTTTCTCATCTGTTAAATAGGAATAGCAATATTATTTACCTCCTAATTTTGTTGTGAGAATTAATCAGCTGAAGCATGGAGAACAGTGTCTGGCAATTGCTAAACATTCAATAAATATCAGCAATGTATTACCTCCTGAGTGGTGCCCAGGGCTTTCTCATTGCATTTATTTGGATACAGACTGGAACTTAAGTCCAACAGACTGAAATCAGGGAAGACAGCAACAAGTAAATGATGCACCTCTTCCCTGCTCCTCAGGGAAAGAGGCTGAATGGATGGGTATGTGGGGTCAAAATAAGGACAGAAATAAAAGGAATGGGTACTATATGTTCCATTAAAGATATAAAGTAGGACTGGCTGTATCTTCTTTCTTTGTTAACAAGTAACTAGTATATATAATTTTTTTCTCAGTGTGGAATATATATCTGCTTTAAATTTATATTACAGACCACCATTCCTGAGGGGAATAAAAATAACAAAAACAATAATAAAGCCACATTTTATAAAAATTTTTATAATTTAAAATAGGCCTTGTTTTCCTGGGGGCACTGGAAGTGCATTGCTTTCCATAAAGGGCAGGTGGTCCCCAGCTCCTCACCTATAAAAACAACTCAAATAAGTTTGCATCAATTTTTTTTAAAAAACCTGTCATTAACTAAATCTGAAGTGGTCTAAATTAAATCCAGACTAGGTTGACTTTTCTTGCCCAGGAAGAACTGAAGTAGAATGCTTCAGTTCCAGAGGCTTTATTCTTTTTCATTGTTTTCTTTACCCATTAGACTCTCTGAGCCATACAAGTGGTCCCAGCCCCTTGGTTAGATATTGCAGTTATTACAACCCTCTCTTCTAATGTGGGTCCACGTGAAAAAGAGAGCCCTTTAGGAATGGCTTTCATTTCTGGAGAGGACAAATTGAATTCATGTGTTCTGTCCATCTACGTAAGTCTCAGATAAATGAACTGAAGCAATTTTAGTTTAATAGCCCCATCCTCACCAGGACTTCATCTCATTAGAAGGCACACACTGGTACCCTCCATAGCTGTGTTTTGCCCATCCCATGCCAGACCCACAAGGCAACCAACCCATATGGCGGAAACAGAGATGCCCTAAGCTGCTTTTTACACATGATCTCATAGCACGTGGAAGGATGCTACAGCCAGTTGTTTTCCTTAGCTGGAAACCAGCAGTCTGCACCTGTGAAGAATCAGATGGCTTGCCCTCCCAGCCTGGCCTCTGCCAGGGTGGGCGTGAAATCCTGTGCCCTCTGCCTTGTTTTCCTAACTGGCTGGAATATGCTGGCCAAGCACCAGAGCGTGTTTATTACATCCTCTCTGGGCTCAGAGTCATGGACACTTTTCAAGTAGAGAAGTGACACATCTTGCCCAGGTCGGGTTTCTGTGACATCCGGCAGGCCTTCCACAAAAACACTTTCAGGAGGAAAAGGAAAAGAATGACAAAGGCAACAAGAACCACATTACTGTCCTCATCCTGGCTGTGGAAAAACATCCTGCGATACAGCACCTGGATGGATGCTGTGCACCTTTAGCTTGCAGGTCAAGACTAAAGACTCTGGGCGCCATTCCACAAAAGGAAGGACCTGTGACTTAAACACCCCAGTTTCCCCTAGGGTGGGGAATCTAGATAAAACTTGGTCTGCTCAGAGTCTTTGGGAAGCCTTGGTCAGCGCCAGCTGGTAGCTATTTACTACTACAGAATTGTCATCGATTGGGGAAGTTTCTTTTTTTTTCCAAAATGCAAATAGCTTTATTGTTTTTTATATTGTAAAAAGGTTACATGCTAATTGTAAATGATATTAATAATCTCTTACAAAGTGTAAAGAAAAAAAAACTTCAAGTATGTACAGAATATTCTTTCACATAATAGAACTGATTTTCCTTAACCTGTGTCTGTGATGCAAGGATGAGTCGATGATTCTTTCTAGATGCAAGCCTGAGTACTGGTAGTGATGAAGACACAGAGAGGAGAAAGACATGGTCTCTGCCCTAGGGAGGCTCACAGTGAATACGGGCTGGTGGGGGACAGAGATATACAAATAGATTATTAAAGTTTATTTTGGTGCCCGTTACTACCGGTTTCTGATCTGTATCAAGAAGGAAACAAGTCACCCTGGGTGGCGGAGTTTGGAAGCATGTTCTAAGTGAGGCCTGTTGGATGATAGCATGATGTCAGGGGAGGAGGAGGAGAGTATCCATGGAGGACACAGCAGCTACAATGGCCTGCTGTAGCGGGGGGAAGGCCCTCAGCCTTCTGGAAACCGTGCCTGGGGCGTGGAATGGATAATGGAAGAGGGGAGAGGGCTGAAGCTGGTGCAGACTCATTCCAGACGGCGACATTCCTCATCCATCCGCAGACAGGTCCTGTTTTCTACCCTCTCTCTCTATACTTATTTATCACTGGTGTCCAGGTCACCAGTGTTTTGTTTCCCTTTATTGTGTGGACAAGCAAATGAATACTGTGTACCTCAGCATCTCCAAGAAACTAAAGAGCCTGGTAAAAGGACAAACAGTCCCCACAAATAGTTACAAATGTAGGATAGTAAATAATGGTTACAAAAGTTACATGTTGCAGCAATTTTCAACAATGTCTTGTAATTATCAACTGTAATTTAGGCCAACTGACCAAACCACTGAGAGCTCTCAGTGCCTCTTTGAGGGGAGAGCTTGGCAAGTCCTTGAAGGGGCCTCTGCCTGACCAGTCTCTCCTCAGGATTGAGCCCCAAGGACTGTCAGCCTGATCCCCACAGATCTCATCTCCTCTTTTCAGAGGGGACTTCTGACTTTCTTATGCCAATATCTGTGAGGAAGTAGGCCTGTGGTTGCTGCAGCAAAAGCAGAAATTTTCTACTTAGTGATTTACCCTTCTAGGCTTGAACTTAAGATGTAAATGAATATTGGATTCATCAAACAACAGCTGGGCATTGACAGCAGGTGAGTTGAGAGGATAAAGTAGTTCCTAATTCCAGCTCAAATCCTGCTGCTCTTCAAAGGCTATAGCACAGACCTGGCTCTGCCCATAGCCCTCAGACAAATCTCTTCAGCATAAGCCAGCCCCTTTAACTGCCAGCACCTGCATTTCTGAGCCTGTGGGTTTCCTCAGCTTCACAAAGCCACCCTGCTAACATGCATGGCAGGATAGATATATGAGGAATATCCCCCCAGCCTCCTCAGCAGCCTTCAACCAACGATGGGGGTATTTACACCTCAACTCTGTCAACCCTCTAATGAGATAACCCTTTCCCAGAATTCCCAGGCACCCTTTCCCAGCTATTTCCCTTCTCTGTCTCATTCTTCAACTCCCATCCTCATCTCCTGAACTTCCAAATAGATGCTTTGCACATAAATCATCCCAGGGTCTGTTTCTGGGGAGCCCGATCCCAGAAAAGTTCATTTCCATACCTTCCCCGGCCATCATCATCTCCCCTTCTCTAAGCATGGGAGAGTGCACATCTGCAACGTCGAGTCTGCACCTGACTTCTGGTTGCATTTGCCTTCCGTTCACTTGGTATATGAATCCACGCACCAATCCTAACCTGCTTTAAGCACTGCAAAAGAGGCCGCTGTACCTTATACTTCTCTGTCCCCCTGCACTGCCCACCCCTGCAATGGGTTCCTAGCATATGAACCACAAATATTTGCTGACCAGCTGTTAGATCGAGATTGGAACTTAACACTAGTATAGGTCTTATGCTAGTAGACAGCTGCTGATGACATGGCAGGTCATAAGGAAGACCAGGAACACTACAGACATAGGGTTCCAGTCATGGGTTGTAGCTATTGGTTTTCAGGTTCTATTGGTCTTCTTTCTGTGTGGTGGCCAAAGTGTAGTCTCTGGCACTGGGCATCACTGGGAACTACATTCAGAACCTACAAGGTAACAAGATCCCCAGGTGATCTGTGTGCACATGAAAGTGTAAGATGCACTGGTCTCAAGGATCCAGCTCCCATAGGGTTTATCTACTCAAGGATTCCCCCGAGGTCTGGACATACCCACATGTGTACTTGCATGCATGATTCATGTATGGTTTATAAACACACACAGCCATACCCCCAGAGTTTCTTTGTAAGACTCATTTTGTTACGAAGTAATAAGTCAATAACCTTTAAAAATGACCATCTTTGGCAATGTTAGAGTAAACAGAAACCCAGGGAACATCAAGCAGTATTTGTTACACAGTTTCTGAGCATTTGTCACACATCTGATGAGGGCAAGGCACTGGAGAGAGAGCAGAGTTAAATATTTAATAAAAATCAACCCTTCTGTTGTTGGAAGGGGCTCTGGTTTTTCTTCTCTTAGAAAGGATCCTGCACTGGGCTTTGATACTTCCTATGTAACATTCCTAGAATTCCTCACCCCATCTCCACTCCTGTGGAAAAGGGGGTGGTGATGGGGGAAGGATGAGGAGAGTGTTCCTAATTAGCACTTTTATACATAATAACTTAGGGAGTGTATATACAAGATTTTCCTTTGCTTAAATTTCCAATTTTTTTTCTTGTTTTTTCTTTTTACTTGACTCATCATATTTTAACCAGGATCTAGAAGCATCCCCAAAACTCCCAGCACGATTTGACACAGAGATAGTGTCATCATGATGTTAAGGGTTTTTGTGGTTTTTTAAAAATAATTTTACTCTCAAAAATTATGACAAGAACACTTGAAAGTTGATGAGTTTTATTGCATACCCATAACTGTACTATTTGAGCTGATATTTACATTTCAGCTCTCTTTCTTATTTATCAAAAACAGTAAGCCTGGTTTTATTTAGTAGTGAATAGGAGTGGGGAGCTTAGTGCTAGTTCACAGCCTCTAAAAGATGTATCTGACAGTCAGCAGATCAGCAATGGACTGTCACACTGAAATGTTCATGCTAGAGTTCTTAGCATTAACCAGAATGAGTCTTGTTATTTACATGTAGATAACAGAAAAGAAATTACATTGAGAAGGGTATCTTGGCATCAGTTTATTCCTTGTTAAGTAATAAATACATCTAGAGTAGGTAAATAAATAGTTGCTATTTACGATTAATAAATTTGAGATGCCTGGAAAGTGAATGTTTTCAGAACTGTAGATTTCCCAACTTCAGTGCTGTGTCAGTTCCATAGAGTTTCAAATATCTGGCAATTCACCCAGAAAAGTGGAAAACAAACACTTTCCTATCTCCTGTTACTGAAGTCTTTATTTTCTTGGTTGATTTTAGAGATCCCTGGATTATACTAAACTCCTATTGCTGTCTATGTTTTCTCTGGCTCTTCCTTCTACTATGTTCTTCTTAAGAGACAATCTTTCTTCAGCTGTGACAATGGCCCCTGCCTCAGTCAAATATTTCTTCCTCCTTCGAAACACTTCCCAGAGCCCACCTTCTCTGTGATAGCTCTGCATTCCCAAAACATGATTTAGTGATCAACTCTTTCTCTTCAAGACTGGTAGGTACAGATTAAATTGGCAGAGAAAGTGGGCAATGGGAAGAAATGGGAAGTTAAAGAGATTTCCTGAAGGAAATATTCTACCATCTTCCACTTTAGAAAGTGAGAATTACTTTGAAGGCTAAATGCATGGGTTTTAGTATCCCACAAAGTAGATAAAATGAAAACAATGAATACAATGAGGTGACGCTTCTATTATTCTGCTGAGAAATGGCAAAATTACATCATGCTCTAGTCTAAATGTGCACAGCCATCTCCACAATTCCTGTGTTGAAGACTCATCCTAAAGTGATGGTATTAAAAGGTGGAGTTTTGGGGAGGTGATTAGGTCTTGAGGGTGGAGCCCTCATGTATGGGATTAGTGCCCTTATTAAAGAGTTTTCAGGGAGCTCTGTTGTCCCCTTCCTCTATGGAACCAAAAACCAAATCTACCAACACTATGATCTTGGACTTAGTAGTCTTCAAAACTGTGAGAAGCCCAAAAAGACTAAGATAAAAATGGACTATGAGTCCGTTCAAGATCTCAACACAGCCTTATCTAAAAATCCTAAACAGGCTGTTCTGCTTTATTTCCACTGTTTACATAAAGGTGAGCTCACAAGTGAGTAGAAAGCACTTTGGAAGTAATTTTTTCCTCCAAGCTAGTACATTTCAGACCTTCGCTTTCAAGCACACCCTGGCCAGCCTTACCTTCAAACCCCATCCTATTAGCTGCAATTTGTTTGCATATTTTGATTTACTTATTTATTTATGCCCTGCTTACCTCCAGCAAGCAGTTCAAGAGGTTCACAATGAAAACGTTGCTATGAGAAAACATTGCTATGAGAAAACATTGCTATGAGACCAGAAATAATTAACCCAAGGCAAAATGCAGCAACAGAAAAGGGGAGCATTGGCGGGATAGGGGGCACACATGTAGCAGAAAAACTTAATCTATCCTAGCTAAGGAAATTGCCAATCTTAGGCAAGGTCACATTTGCAAACTGCATTTTTCCACTTCATTCTCCTCTGTACATAATGAGGTAATACTTATCCAAGTACTTCTGTCTAACTTGTATTTTGGGAGTTATATGTCAGCTACCATGAATAAAACATCCTGGCTTTTTTTTTTTTTTAATAAGTAGGTGCAAAGAAAGATAGGCATCTTGTTTTTAATTGTATAATGAGTAAATTATGTAATGTAATGAGTAAAGTATGGAAAGTTCAATTGTAGCTGATGTATAGTTCGATTGAGTTAAATCATACCATATTGTGTTCCTTTTCTAATAACCACAAAGCACTTTTTCTTTTTTTCCTGGCAAAAAGTTCAAACACAATTTCTTTTTCTTTCTCCCTATTTCTTTCCTTTCTTTTTGGGCCCATAATAAGCAACTTTCTTCAAAATGGTTTCCATGATTAGGCCAGAAGATCTGTGGTTACTTTTTCTATCATTCTGTGATTATGCCACATTTGCTAAATAGATATTGTGTAGTTAAAGATGGGCTGCTGCTTTGAGTTTTGCAAAAATGTTTCAATGCTAAAATCCTCAATGCTCTTTCAAAAAGTTTGCTTAATTGAAGCAAAAGAAATAGTGGAACCATTGTTGGGGATAATCAATGAGAGGTAATTTACATGAAGGGACCATGGTGTGGTGGGAGAAGAAATTCTGGCTCTGTATAATTCATTCTGAGTCGCTTGAGCCCACACAAAAGATTTACCTTTAAAAGGCTAAGTTCCCAAGCCCCCAGTTTTTAACGAGTAAATCCGACCTCTAAATCCTTTATCAACCCACAAAACAACATTATGCTTGAAGCTCAAATTAGATAGATTTCTACAAGCTTTAAAATCTATAAGTATTTGGGGGTCAATGCAAAGAAAAGATGCTGAAAGATTAACTCTCAGTACAAACGAAGAGAGATTTGTGTTTTCAGACATAAATATGGCCACACCAAATGCTATTTAGGGGAAAATACTCTTAAATTAGAAACACTTACTGACAGGAGACCATGTTCAGTTTTCTGCCCTTTTAAAAAAGCAATCATATTAAAAACAGAATTTATTTGGTTACATTATTGTCTCAAATAGCAAGGCATAAAAATAAGCTACATTTAAATTCTATGATTTCTACTTTAAATCCTAAGTCAACTTCATTAAAACACCTCTTTGAGGAAGACATAGTAAGTTCCACATTTAAATATTAAATAAAAGCCATAATTGCAAAAATTATACTTTGTGTTTTCTGTTTGTATTTTTCTTTTAACAAGGGCATGGTTTACTTTAGCGTTCTGTGCCAAGTGCATGGAATTGAACTGAGTCCAGCTGATCTCTAATTTTTGCCATGTTAGAAAATTTGAGGTTCATTCAAAACAAAGGATACATCTGTTTTCATCAGCTGTTTCTTGAAATTTATTACTGGGACTTATTTTTTTAAATTGTTTTGCCTAGACAGTATTGTTTTACTAGGCATGATTTATTACTCTACGTGTGCCCATGGAAACTGTGTTCCTAAAATCATAGAAACTGAATCAAAAATAATAAGGAAAGGATAGGAACTCATTCCCTTTACATTGGATTAAATGATTATTTAGAATATATAAATCTGTTTAAATTATAATAGAGCTGTGTTTATCAATGGGAAGAAAAATATGTTCAATTAACTCCAAGTTTATATACAGAAACTTGAGGCATGACCAGAGGATAAAAGAAAGAATTGAGGAATGTGACGTTTCGGAATGCTATTTTAAAAATCAGCTCAAAATTGGAGGATTATCTGCCTAAGAGAGACATCAACAATGTTTTTATTTATTCTCTACTTTGTTCCACAAAAAAGGATTTCACGCAGCTTGCTCTCTTAATGTTTGATATTTAAAATGGTTGAATCTTAGCTTTTGAATATGATAAACTGACAGCACTTGATGCCTACTTACTTTGCAAGCATTTTACATTTATTTTTGTGTTAGTATTTTCAGGCTAGAAGAGTGTATCCTTGTCTGGGCACCATTTTAAAAAATAATCTTATTTATTTATTTATTGACTGTGCTGGGTCTTCATAGCTGTACAGGCTTTCCTCCAGTTGCTACGAGTTGGGGCTCCTATATAGTTGGGGTGCTTGGGCTTCTTGTTGCGGTAGCTTCTCTTGTTGCAGAAAACAGGCTCTAGGGTGCCTGAGCTTAATAGGCTGTGCCTCCCGGAGCTCTAGAGCGCAGGCTCAATAGTTGTGGTACAGGGGCTCAGTGGCCCTGAGTATGTGGGATCTTCCTAGATCTGGGATGGAATCCATGTCTCCTGAATTGCCAGGTGGATTCTTTACCATTGAGCCACCAGGAAAGCCCTCATGTAACATTTAAAAAAAGAGAAATAGGCTATCTTGGTAAAATGTTGAACAAATTTCACCTCTAGGTAAATTTTTCACAGGTTACCAAAACAGTGGCCTATATTTGCTTACTGAGCTGGTATTGAGGTTTTGGACATTTTTAGAACTTCCAAACCTTTATTAAATCACAAAATAAGTTATCTGGAAAAATTAAGGGGATATATGGCTTTTGAGACAGATTGTTTTAGTTTTGGTGATAATTTAGATACATCTGCATTTACCTTTAAGATTTTCAACACTGAAACAATAATCGCTAACATTTATTTAGCACTTTTCAGTGCCAAGCATTGTTGTGAATGCTTTGTTTTTAACTCACTGAATCCTCACAACCTCTCTATGAGGTGGGTACATTAATCTGTTTCATAAACTGAGCCATGCAGAGTTAAGTGACTTGCTCAAGTCATGACTGGCTGGTGGTAGTGCCAGGATTCGAACACAGGAAAGAGCTTCTGATCCCCTCTGTGACCACCACACCACTCCTGTGCCTGCTCTGTCGGGAGGGCTTTCCATGGACTGCCACCTTTCCTGTTCTCCCAGGGTGGGACTTCCTCTGGAAATACGTATCGCAAGAAATCTCTCGTGTGTATCGACAGTTAGAACAGCCTGGGCTCTTTGTTTGTCTGACTAGTGTCTAACCAGTTCTACTTTCCATGCAGTAAAGGAAGCTTCTAGAAAGCCAAACACTTAACTGCTCCTTGTTTCAAGGGGAAATTTTGAGGCAGTGGAACAGTTTGGGCTGCTGCTAGAAAGTGTCTCAGAAAGAGCTATAAATCTTCAGGTGGGTGTGATTCAGGGAGGCCCTGAGCAGGGGCTGGCGTGGAGAAGCTTCGCACATCACACAGACAGACCAGCTGACTCCAGCAGAAACAGGTCTGTAATGACCTGGACTCAGTCATCTGGAATTTCTAAAAAGAGGGACTATAAACTCATCTGTCAATAGGATCTTTAAAATTTTATTTTAAAGGTTAGTATCCCAAACTTTGAACAGACCACAGAGTAGGAGAGCCTAAAAGCCTTCCAGTAAAATAGGACCAGGATTCATGCACCACCAGTAAGTAGAATTTTTATGTTCCAAGGTGGACTCCCACTAATTAAAAATGACTTTTAAAACCTGATATTGGTTTCTCTGCAAAGGAGTATTCAGAGAGAGGAAGAAGGAAGCACAAGGGAGGGGCACATTGGTGCCTTCAATGGTATTGCCAATGTTCTGTTTCATTACTTAAATATGTTTATATCTATTCTTTCATATACAGCATGTATCCCATAATGTCAAAAAGCTATTAATATTAAACATTTACTGTGTGCTAGTAGTATGCCTGGCATTGACAACAATAATATTTATAATAAAACACTAGGCCTCTACTGAATGGCTTATTTTTAAATTCATTGATATTTCCAGTGTTATCACATTAAAATTTAAAAGTTTACTTAAAATTTTTACTTACATTTACTTACTAAAAATTTTACTTACACACATTAAAAATACTACTTATAATAATGATTGATTGCTGCCATTAAAAAAAATCATTTGCTCTATGCCAGGTCCTTCTTAGGTATTATTTCATTATTCCTCCTACCAAAGTCTTGAAGAGTTTGTGTCAGCTAAGATGAGTTTGGTAATAGCATATCAAACTAAAGCCAGTTTCAATAATAAGAATATTTATTATCTCATTTAAGAAGTCTGCAAGACTTGATGGGTCCAGGATCCCTCCAAAAGTTCCACAAGGTCATCAGGAACCCTTGATGATAAGGCTCTTCCTCTCCACCTCCTTGGGATATTAACATGACCCTGTAATCATGTCCCCTTTTGCTTGCCAAATGGCTGCCACAGATCTGGGCAGCATATGTTGTAGACTCAGCAACATCTGATTAAAGAAAAGGCATGTGTCCCTCCATGTGTCTATTCTTATTTGGGAAGAAAACCTTTTCCGTCAATCTCCCATCCCAGAAAATTTCACCTCAAGTCCAAATGCCCAGGATAAAGTCATATACCCGCCCCCTAGTTACAAAAAAGGATGATGTATTTAGTGCCACGTTTTTCTCATCTTTGTTCTCTTTGTTGGTGATTTCATGTCTAAAATGTCCCAAGTTTGGTGCTGAAGTGCTCTCTGGTTTTCCCAAGTATGAGATGGCTGTGAGGCACCTCATGGATAAAATTACGTAGGTTGCATTTGTCCATGAATTACAGCACTCTTGGCTGGGCTCAATTTTAATGAATTAATGATCTGTATCACTTAAGACATCTTTAAATAGAAACACACATAAAACAAGGTTATGTTTTGATCAGTTGATGAAAATACGTGGGTGTAGGCTTTTGGGAACCTACTCCTGTATTTCCTTTAGAAACAGTGCTTCCATGTTTCCTAATCCAGTGTCTGACGTGACTTTGTAGAACACAGCTACTATGAATAGTAATAGTTAACTCTGTGTGCACAAACACACACATTCACACAATACACACACACACACATATATACACACACCCAGACAGATATAGCATCACATTCACCAGCAGCATTAGGCTGTCTAGCAGAGTTCTCCAAACTGAAATAATTTCACACCTTCTCACTCCAGAGTGGGGTGCCCAAATGTCCCAACTTGCCCTTGATTGAGGGTTTCCCAGGATGAGGGACCTTCAGCGTTGAAACAAGGAAAATCCCAGGACGAATCAGAAAGAGTTGACTCCCCTGCTCCAGAGTTTCTTGAAGCCAGGGAATTGAGGTGAAGGGGGAGTGTCCATCCTAACCCTTCAACTCTTGCTCTGAAGCTAGTAGCTGCACCATCTTTAGGAAGGAGACTCATGAAATGAATGTAAATGCAAGCAGTTAAACACTGCTGTCCCCCACTCAGGCTTCTGAGGGTTCCTAAGCAAAAGCTGGATTTTCCCTAGGAAAGCTTCACTGAGAAAGCCTTAACAGTAAGCTCATTTGATTTACATTCCTAATGCACCTTGCAAGTGTCTCTTTGGTGTGTGGAAACATCTAAGAGATGAATTATGAAGAAATACAATATATGGCACAATTAAAAAAAAGTGATAACAGATGCCCAGGAATTAAAATATTTTCATTCAGGCTGCAAAATATATTATTTTCTTTAATTCGCTTGTAAATTGATAAAGGATAGAGAGAAAAATGTAGATTTCAGGACCAAATCCATATTTCCTATATCAGCAAATTCTCAAATTTTCACAGATTTGGAACTATGTTGACTAGTGATTCTCAACCCTGGTATTATATTAGAATTATCTGGGAGGTTTTAAAAATTCCTATGCCTGGACGCCACCCATTACAATGAAATTAAATAGAAACAGAGTGCGGGAGAGGAATTATTGGGCACTTAAATTGTTCTAACAGCTTCCCAGGTGATTCTAATAACATACAGCCAGGGTTGAGGCCCTCTCACAGGGAGGGTGATGTTGAGAAAGGGTCTTGGAAAGTTTCGGCAGAGAATGCTATAATCAGCTGGTGATGCCTGCTGTGGGTGGGAGAGGGAGAAAGGTGGTAGCTCACAAGGCTGCACTAAGCCATCTTTTTCAGCCTAGCTAAAGCGGCAATATTCAAGCTCTGAAGTCAGGCAGATCTTGTGTAATCTTGATCAAATGATTAGCACTCTTACCAGTATCTTCATCCTGTTACCATTTTTGCAATGTTGTCATGAGGGTTAGGTGAGGAAGCAGATGCCAAGTACCTGGCACATAGTGGATGCTTAATAGAGCGGAGCTATCATCAACATAACCAGGCTCCCATGTTTTCATTTTTGGCCACATTCTGATTTACATTCTATTATCCTAACAAAAGGGCTTCCCAGGTGGCTCAGTGTAAAGAATCTGCCAGCCAATCCAGGAGATGCAGGAGATGCAAGTTCGAACCCTGGGTCCAGAAGATCCCCTGGAGGAGGAAATGGCAACCCACTCCAGTATTCTTGCCTTGAGAATCTCATGGACAGAGGAGCCTGACGGGCTACAGTCCATAGGGTTGTTAAGAGTCAGACATGACTGTGACTGAGCACATATGCATGCAGCCTAACAAAGAGTAACAGAAGAGTTTTTATGAGATAGCAGTAACAGTATTTTACAAACAAAATGAATAATACAAAAAATGAATGGTATGGCCAAGGCAATTTTGCAAGCATATAACCTAGTTCAGGGGTCAGCAAATCACTGCCTGTGAGCCAGATCCAGCCACACCTATTCATTTACTTATTGTCTGTAGCTGTTTTCCCATAACGGATACCACATGGCCCATAAAGCCAAAAATATTTGCTGTCTGGTTCTTTACAGAAAGTTTGCTGACCCTTGATTCTAGTTCATCAATTCTCAGTCCAGTCCCTGGACCTCTGAAACCCCTTCAGGGGATCTTAGAGGTCAAAGCTATTTTCACACTAATACACATCATTGACCTTTTCACAGGGTTGACATTTGTACTGAAAGGACAGAAGCAACGTTGGGTAAAGCTGCCAGTGCCTTAGCACAAATCAAGACAGTGGGACCAAGTGTACTCTTCATTGTTTTCTTTACCACTACATGTTGTAGGGAAGAAACCAAACAAACAAAAAGCCAGTTTCACTTAGCTCAGGTTGGCACTATTGGTATTTTGAGCCAGGTAACTGTTGGTTTCGAGGGGGCTGTGGGTTGTTTAGCAGCATCTCCAGCCTTTGCCCAGTAGACACTACCAACTCATCCCCTCCCATCCCCCATTGTAACAGTCAAAAACCTCTCCAGACATTTTTTGAAATTTCTTTTATTTAACTAAATGATGGTAAATGTCAATAGATACAGCTCAGATAAACAAAAAATCTTTGGTATCTTCTGTAATTTTTAAAACAGTAAAAAGTTCCCAAGACCAAAAAGTTTAAGACTTGCTCTTCCATTCTGTATTTATAAGGTATTTATGATATTTATACTGCTAAATCAATATAAAGTGAAAAGGATCACATGTATAAAATATAGGCAAAAGAAGCAGGGAGTCTGGGGTTTGGGATGGGAGGGGTGGAGGCATAGCCAGTGAAGACACGGACGTAGAGACCCGGGCAGCAGCGTGACCTGGACTGATTAGTCCTCCATCTGTGCCTCAGTTTCCCTCTTATAAAATGGAAGCGATGGCAGTACTTACCTCACAGTGTTGTTGGGAGGATTACATGAATAAATACCTAAAAAGCATATAGAATAGGTTTGGTGCTTAAATTAAGTGCTCTCTGTGGGTCAGCTATTATTGTTTTAAGATTAAATGATCAGTTTATGTCAGAAGGGATGAGGTCAGCCCTGCCATTAAAGCACACAGGTGCTGTTGACCCTGTCCCTATGGCAGGATGACTGAAAGCAGAAAAAATGCAGTCACTGGCCCCCAGAGATGAAATATCGTGGTGCCAAGAAAGAAATCAGAATCCCCTAAACCCGCTTCTTACCCTAACCTCACACTTTCTAATCCAAAGTCACATCTGTTACCCCTGTGAGGTACGTGGACATACTCCAAAGTTTTAGAACAAACGACGTGAGGTTGGCTTGGTTTCATGTGTGAGTTCCAGAGCAGTTATAGCTTTTCTTGTTCCCGCGCTGTGATTAATTTTCCCTTCAGCTCAGTTTGGCGGCCAGAAAGTCATCCAGAATTGTGTTGATTCCGGCCATCCTCACCTTGAGGAAGACATGTGCTTTCAAAAAAGGTCTCTTAATGAAACCGTAAGGACACCTCTTAGATAAGCAAGCGAAATGTTTGTAGACTGACTTTTAAAAAGTTGCTGAAGAAGAATCTGAAGCTGAAGCAGAGGACGTTACCTGAAATTTGAAATTGCACTCTCTGTTGTAAAGCATCACATCTCCTATGTCCCAGTTCTTATCTCTCCTGACCTCCCTGGGTCAATCAAGATATGTTTTACTGTAATTGTTTTCTGTGGCTATTGAGAATGTTGCATTTAGATCCTAAAACCTGTTGAATTCACACGTCATATTCTCTGTGAGATCTGACCTGACTCTACTGTTAGACATTAACTCCCCTCCGTGGGTCTCCCCATTCTGTTCTTTTTTCCTTTGAGGCACATTTCTGCATCCAACACACACTGTATTTTACACATGTATTTTGTTTATTATCTGCCTCATTACTGTGGCAAAGTTTTTACTGTTTTTTCTTCAGTGCCGTATTCCTAGTTTCTAAAACAGTGTCTGGTACATGGTATGGACCCTGACATCCAGCTTTTGCCTTTAAATGAGGAAGGGAAAACATCCCTGTGATGAATCACACACCATGAATTCACATATAGAACCCTTGCATGAATGAAAGCATCTATATTGAAAAAATATTTCATGCTTTCATTGAAAAAAATATTAGACTCAAAAAGAGTACTTAAGTTTCCCTTCTGTTACCTAGCAATTTCATGAGCCAATGTATAAAATAGGCTACCAGGAACTTGTCCCAGTGGTATTTATTTTTCATTCATCTAATATTGTTATCCTTCAGTGAATAAATTTCTCTTCAGTTAGCTATCCAGCTCACAGAAGTGTGTCTCAGTCCCACAGAGCACTGTGCCCTAGGGCTCCCTGGTGGCTCAAACACTAAAGAATCTGCCTGCAGGACTTCCTGGTGGTCCAGTGAATAAGGCTGTGCACTCCCAATGCAGGGTTTGATCCCTGGTCAGGGAATTAGATCGCACATGCCGCAACTAAGACCCAGAGCAGCAAAATAAATAAATATTAAAAAAAAAAAAAAAATTCTGCCTTCAGTGCAGGAGAACTGGGTTCAGTCTCTGGGTTGGGAAGATCCCCTGGAGAAGGGAATGGCAAGCCACTCCAGTATTCTTGCCTGTGAAATCCATAGACAGAGCAGCCTGGTGAGCCACAGTCTGTGGGGTTACAGAGTCAGACATGACTGATCGACTAACAGAGGTTCTTAACAAATAGTTATTAAGGAGTTGATTGGCAAGTACCTCTACCCCAAGAGATGTGTTCCAATGCAATTATACATGGAATCTTTGAAAACCAAGTTAAGTACTAAAAATTAGGGATATTCACTACTGAAATCTGTTCTGTACTAAGTATTTCTTGTAAAGCACAGAATGCCTTTGCAAATACATACTTTATTTGTAAAGTCATATCTTGGCATTTAGAGCTTCCCTGGTGGCCCAGACAGTAGAGAATCTGCCTGCAATGCAGGAGACCTGGGTTCAATCCCTGGATCAGGAAGATCCCCTGGAGAAGGGAATGTCTATCCACTCCAGTATTCTTGACTGGAGAATTCCACGGACAGAGGAGCCTGGTTGGCTACAGTCCATGGGGTCGCAAAGAGTCAAACACGACTGAGTGACTAACACACACACACATACATGTCTTGGAATACAAGGTTTACTTAAATCAGTGAATTGAGACATACACAGAGTATAGATGCTACAGGCTCAGTTCTGTGCCAGGTTGATTGATGTATGAGAAGTAGCACCTTTAGGAGACTTGAGTGGTACATTTAAACATTAGGAAATTATACATGGAAGGGGGGATTGCGGGTCTCCTTAAAGGCAGAGACTGCTTCTCATTCACCTTTGCCACCTAGTGTCTGCATGCGTGCTCAGTTGCTTCAGTCATGTCCAGCTCTTTGCGACCACAGGGACTGTAGCCGGCTAGGCTCCTCTGTCCATGGAATTCTCCAGGCAAGAATACTGGAGTGGGTTGTTGCCATGCCTTCCTCCAGGCAATCTTCCTGACCCAGGAATTGAACCTGCATCTCTTAGATCTCGTGCATTGGCAGGCAAGTTCTTTGCCACTCGCGTGACCTAGGGTAATGCTGCTGCTGCTGCTGCTGCTAAGTCGCTTCAGTCGTGTCTGACTCTGTGTGACCCCTTAGACGGCAGCCCACCAGGCTCCCCTGTCCCTGGGATTCTCCAGGCAAGAGCACTGGAGTGGGCTGCCATTTCCTTCTCCAATGCATGCATGCATGCAAAGTCGCTTCGGTCATGTCCTAGGGTAATGGTAAGAATTAAATCTGTGCGTGTTAACAGAGCACAAGGCGTGGACAGACTCAAGTCTAGCACAGGCATATTATAGACTTGCAGTACTGATCTGGTGATGGAAAAAAAGTCATGAGTAAACAAAAATATCAAATGAAACCAAGTATTAAAGTGAAAGTGAAAGTCGCTCAGTCATGTCCAACTCTTTGCGACCTCATGTACTATACAGCCCATGGCATTCTCTAGGCCAGAATACTGAAGTGGGTAGCCTTTCCCTTCTCCAGGGGGGTCTCCCCAACCCAGGGATTGAACCCAGGTCTCCCGCATTGCAGACGGATTCTTTACCAACTGAGCTATCAGGGAAGCCCATCAAGATTTTTAAAAAAGAATTTGTAATACAACGAAAATTCACACAGAAGAGGTCACTAGGGATGGCTTCCTGAAGGAGACAGGAGTTACATCGTGAAAGAAATGAAGGCTCAAAATGCTGTAACAAAGGAAACAGGGAAATTCCTAGCTGGAAGAGTTAATTTAGACCTGTACACCTATCACTTAAAAGGATTTTGAGCATCAATCTCTGACATATATTTGTTTATAATTATACATATATTCTATTATACTACCATTATAAAAAATTTTAAATACATAAGAGATGGGATGGGGAGAGAGATGGGAGGGAGGTTCAAGAGGGAGGGGACATATGTATACCTATGGCTGATTCATGTTGCTGTTTGACAGAAAACAGCAAAATTCTATAAAGCAATTATTCTTTAATTAAAAATAAATTAATTTTTTAAAAAGTAAAAAATATTTTAAAAGAGCAGTTAAAGATGAAATAAGCATATTTTACATTATTAATGGTATATCATTATTTATGTTGGCCACAAATCTACATTTCAAATAACCTTCTAGATAATTTTGAATTTTTATGGCTCTCTTCCAGTCATGTTGGATTAAAACTTGTCAGCCCATAATATGCCTGATGAGTTCTCCTAGGTATAGGAGACCTGTCCGCTAAGCCATTTTCTTATTCATTCATACCTAAGTTATTCATATTGTCTTTCATCATCAGTTTCTTTGAAGGAATCTGTTTAAGTCAATTGTGAGAGTTAACTTGATTAAAGCTAACTAATAGAATCTACTCGTTCAACCAGGCACATAAATCTGTAACATGCTGCCAGATGCTTAAAGTGAATAGATGAGTGAAGATACCCTGTGGAGAAGAGGTAGTATGGTGCCTGCCATCATCCGACAGGTGGATGGCTGGAGGGTGCCACTGATCAGGCCTCCCGTGTCCGTGTGGAGTTAGTGAGTCACTGGCATGGAACCTTGGCCCCCAGGAAGAACTATAGTCCGGAAGGGTGGATGTGTGAGGTCAGATCACTAGCGGTGGTTGAGAGCTTTGGACATGGCAAGATAGGCTCATGAAACTACATATTCTTAAGAAGGGAGTAACAGGAAAATTTTTAAAAATTGTCCTGGCAGTCAGGAAAGAAATTAAAACCTCAAAGAAGCCAATTCAGAGGCATCATGAATGAAACATTGTTAGCTTCAGCTAGCTCTGTAAGTATACTCCCCATAGAGCTGTCATCTGCAGGTCATGGGACTCTGACTTTCTTTTGAAATACAGGCCTTAGTTCTTCATTATTCTCCACTCCCTCCTACCCCCTGCCAGCTTTATTAAGGTATGATTAACAAGTAAAGTTATAAGATATTTAAGGTGTACACCATGATGATTTGATATACATATATGTATATCAAAGGATTCCTCTCATCAATTTAACTAACCCATCCATTATCCCATATATTTTAGCAAATTTCAGTTCCATGATACTGTGTTAGCGACTGTGGTCACCATGTTATACATTAGCCTCTCAAACCCCTATTCATCTTATAACTGAAAGTTTGTACCCCTTACTAACTTTTACTTATTTCCCCCACCATCTAGCCATTGGTAACCACTTTTCTGGTCTCTGTTTCTATGAGTTTGACTTTTTTTTTTAAGATTCTATATATAAGAGATACCAGAAAAATAAATGACCCAATCAAAAAATGGGCCAAAGACCTAAACAGACATTTCTCCAAAGAAGACATACAGATGGCTAACAAACACATGAAAAGATGCTCAACATCACTCATTATCAGAGAAATGCAAATCAAAACCACTATGAGGTACCATTTCACACCAGTCAGAATGGCTGCGATCCAAAAGTCTACAACTAATAAATGCTGGAGAGGGTGTGGAGAAAGGGGAACCCTCTTGCACTGTTGGTGGGAATGCCAGCTGGTACAGCCACTATGGAGAACAGTGTGGAGATTCCTTAAAAAACTGGAAATAGAACTGCCTTATGATCCAGCAATCCCACTGCTGGGCATACACACTGAGGAAACCAGAAGGGAAAGAGACACGTGTACCCCAGTGTTCATCGCAGCACTGTTTATAATAGCCAGGACATGGAAGCAGCCTAGATGTCCATCGGCAGATGAATGGATAAGAAAGCTATGGTACATATACACAATGGAGTATCACTCAGCCATTAAAAAGAATACATTTGAGTCAGTTCTAATGAGGTGGATGAAACTGGAGCCTATTATACAGAGTGAAGTAAGCCAGAAGGAAAAACATCAATACGGTATACTAACGCATATATATGGAATTTAGAAAGATGGTAACAATAACCCGGTGTATGAGACAGCAAAAGAGACACTGATGTATAGAACAGTCTTATGAACTCTGTGGGAGAGGGAGAGGATGGGAAGATTTGGGAGAATGGCATTGAAACATGTAAAATACCGTGTATGAAACGAGTCGCCAGTCCAGGTTCGATGCACGATATTGGATGCTTGGGACTGGTGCACTGGGACGACCCAGAGGGAGGGTACGGGGAAGGAGGAGGGAGGAGGGTTTAGGATGGGGAACACATGTATACCTGTGGCGGATTCATTTTGATATTTGGCAAAACTAATACAATTATGTAAAGTTTTAAAAATAAAATAAAATTATAAAAAAAAAAAGAGATATCAGTAAGTAATTGTGTTTTCTCTGACTTGTTTCACTTGGCATAATGCCTTCCAGACTTATCTATGTTGTCACAGATGGTGGGATTTCCTTCTTTTTTGTGGCTGAATAACTTTTCATTGCATGCATGTGTGCCATATTGTCTTTACCCATTAATCTGTCAGTGGACACTTAGGTTGCTTCTATGTCTTGGCTGTTGCAAGTGATGCTTCTGCAAACATGGCTGTGCAGGTATCTCTTTGAGATAATGATTTTGTTTCCTTTGAATAGATTCCCAGAAATGGGATTAATGGATCATAGGGTAGTTCTGTTTTTGGAGGAACAGCCATATTGTTTTCCTTAGTGGCCGCACCCGTTTTCATCCCTACCAGCAATTGTATGTGTTCTCCATTGTTCTTGCAGGAGAGAGCCAGGAGCTGCCTGCCATTCCTGGTGAGTCAGCTGGCCAGCATGGAGCACTCATTTCATCATATTCTCCTGCTGGAGATCAAGAGCATCACGGACACATTCTCCTCCATCCTGGGCCCACAGAGCAGAGACATCTTCTGCATGAGCAACAGCTTCACTGCCATTTCCAAGCTCCTTACCCGACAACTGGAAACCACCAAGGCCAGAAATGACAGGTGAGCAGGAATTTCTCGGGACCTCAGGATCTGCTGCAAACCCATGAAGGCATAGCACCAAAGGCTATGCTTTCTTTTGTAGGCATCAAAGTTTCCAAAGAAAGCCAAACTCACTATCTCAACATAGAGTAACTTCTGAATAAATTATGACATTTGCCAGAATTTTTCTAAATCTGTAAAAACCAGAATGTAACCAAAACAATTTTCTGAGTGCAGAAAATACAGTAAAGAAATAAGAATGTAGTACAAATAATAATGTTTATAGAATTTGTTTATTTATTCAACAAACATTTAAATCATTACTTACTCTATGCCAGGAATCCTGCCAACGGCTAGACATATAGAGAGATAAAACATATTCCTTTAAGCAAAGAGCTCATTGTCCAGAGAGTAGGTAAAAAATAAGTGGATAATTATAGAATAGTGGGAAGATTATGCCAATTATGATTGTGTCAGGGAGTTTGGGGAACACAGATTGGGGTACCTACTTCTGCATGGAATGGAGAGGAATGGGAAGCTGAAATCAGGAAATGCTTCCCAGAAGAGGTGACATTTGGAACCAAGTCTTGAAAGATTACCAGATTATACCAGGCTGGCTTTGGGGCAGTATGTGGAAGAGCACAGCACTTTCTGGAAACAGAAGTCATTCTGTCTGGCTAGCATCAATATTAGGTAATAGGGATGAAATAAGAGGCAAGGACCAGATGGTGCAGGATATGACAGACCTTCTTCAGTTCAGTTCAGTTCAGTCGCTCAGTCATGTCCTACTCTTTGTGACCCCATGAATCGCAGCACGCCAGGCCTCCCTGTCCATCACCAACTCCCGGAGTTCACTCAGACTCACGTCCATTGAGTCAGTGATGCCATCCAGCCATCTCATCCTCTGTCGTCCCCTTCTCCTCTTGCCCCCAGTCCCTCCCAGCATCAGAGTCTTTTCCAATGAGTCAACTCTTCGCATGAGGTGGCCAAAGTACTGGAGTTTCAGCTTTAGCATATCATTCTTTCCAAAGAAATCCCAGGGCTGATCTCCTTCAGAATGGACTGGTTGGATCTCCTTGCAGTCCAAGGGACTCTCAAGAGTCTTCTCCAACACCACAGTTCAAAAGCATCAATTCTTCGGTGCTCAGCTTTCTTCACAGGCCAACTCTCACATCCATACATGACCACTGGAAAAACCATAGCCTTGACTAGACAGACCTTTGTTGGCAAAGGAATGTCTCTGCTTTTCAATAAGCTATCTAGGTTGGTCATAACTTTCCTTCCAAGGAGTAAGCGTCTTTTAATTTCATGGCTGCAGTCACCATCTGCAGTGATTTTGGAGCCCAAAAAATAAAGTCTGACACTGTTTCCACTGTGTCCCCATCTATTTCCCATGAAGTGATGGGACTGGATGCCATGATCTTCGTTTTCTGAATGTTGAGCTTTAAGCCAACTTTTTCACTCTCCACTTTCACTTTCATCAAGACCTTCTTAAGGAGTTTAAATTTTATCCTGGAGGCTGTGAGGAGCCATGGTAGGATTTTTATGTATTAGGATATGATCAGAATCCATGTTTCAGGAGGCTTACTCTGGCTCCAATGCAGAGAACATCTCAGGCAGAGGCAGCCTGGAGTCAGGTCAAATGAAGGAAGAATAGATAAATGTCCACAGGTATTGGCAATTTAAAAATTACTGATGATTGTAGTGAGTGATCTGCCAGTGGTATGGATGGGCATAAAATAGGATGCCTGGGGTTGGAGGGAGAGAGTGGATATGATAAATCTGGTCCTTTCAAGAAGTCTAGACCATACAAGATTGAGGGAGGTGTTTTATTGTATTTGTCACATTTTGAATAGAGAGACACTTGGAAAGTTTTATGACCATAGAAGTTACAAAATACTTTCGAATTCATCACCTCATTTGATCCTCATGATCACTCTACAAGTTGAGAAGGGCAATTATCATTATTCCTATTTTATAGAGGAAGAAACAAAGGCTCAGAGACTGGTTAACTCTCTTCCCAAAGTTACACAGTAACTAAATGATAAAAGATGGACTAAAATTTCAGAAGGGGCAGGACACATTTAAGACTAGCATCAGATTTTGTGAGTTGGGGGGTTAACAAATGATGCATATCATTTTCAGTCTGAAATAGCATTCCAGAAACACAGAAGCCAACCTCACAAAATAGCGAAGATTTAGTCACAAGGATCCACTTTATGTCTAGCATGGCACAGAGCCTGAAGGTCCCAAGAGATACAGAACAAGACATAGACATGAAACACCATTCCTCAAAGGGTTCACAGTCCGTGCATGTGAGGCGTTAGTGGAAGTGGGTATAGCAGGCTGTGGCTCAAGAGAGACATACAGCCAGGGAAATGAAGAATGTTTCACAAAGAAGATGAAATTTAAATTCATTCCATATTTGTTGAGTGGCTTCCATGAGCTAGGCATCTGCATAGGTACCAGATCATGTTGCACAGGATGAATGAAAGTTCCCAAATAAGGGTTTAAAGGGCACTCCAAATACAAAGGACACTCCTCACGTGCAAAGATAAAAGAGCTTAAGAATGTGTGACCCAGACTGAGGAAAAGCAATTGGTTCAATGTGACTGGAGTGAATACATCAGTGGAGTGCAGGAGAGTAAACTGAAAAGTTATGTCAGAGGCACATTCACAGAGAAGCAAGGAGTTTGTTCTGTAAGCAACCTGGTGACTTGCAAAGATTTTACCCAGAGAATGAACACTGCTTCTAACACAGTAATTAGCAGATAGTGGGCATTCAATATTTCTTCACTAAAGGACTAGATAGGTGAGGAAGTGGCTGACATGGTGGAGCCCTGAATGGATTTAGCTGGCAAGAGAGAGGGTGACCAGGATGCTATTGTTGGAGCCTTAGCAGTCGGCTCCCTCCATGGTGAGACAGCTTGGAATTAGAAAGAATCAGTTACTGGTGAGAGGTGGGCTGAGGAGAAAGGGAGAAGAGTGAATGAAAATCCAGAGGTGTCTAGCTCGAGTGACCACAAGCACATGGAAAAGCATGCTGATAACCAAGAAAAGATGGAGCAGGAGGGGAGCCCATATAAAGCACCTCTTGGCTCATTCCACACAGAGAATGTTTTCTGGCCAAGATGGTCATCTCAACAATAGCTGTTCATTCAAGGAAGACAGGTAGCAAGTGCCCTTTTCTCTCAACACCATACTTTTGATTTAGCATATTACAATCTATTGTTCCCTGGTTCAACATCTAGTACAGATTCCTACAATACCAGGATTTCTGATTTTGGTGTTGTTGACATTTGGTTAAGTCTTGGTTGTGGAGCTATCCCGTGCACTCTAGAAATACTTACCATTTCCCCGGCCTGTATGCACCAGGCGCTAGGGGCAACGCTCCCCCTCAGCTGTACTAAGAATGTCTCCAGACATTGCTAAACGTCCCCTTAGAGACAGAAATATCCCCCAATTGAAAACCACTGCTATCTACATATTCCACTTTAAAAACAGCATTTACACCTAGCAACAGCCTACACATGGCAACATCCAAGAAACCCAAAGCCAGCATCGTGAAGGGATGATTTGTCATCTGTGTGCAAGCAGAGTCACTGCTAGCTAATTTTCATGGTGTGGTTTCAGAATTCAGTTTAGAGCTTCTACAGCTGGGGTTTGGGGGAGCCACTTTATATTCTCTGCACAGCTAGCCTGCTCGTTTCTTCCAATGGTGACTGGCGTGTGCATCAGATGTAAAAGCTCAGACATGTATTCTGGCCAACAGTCTGTCCATTCTTTCTTGCCTCTACACATGCAAAGTTACAAGAGGCCAATTGACTCTCTGTGAGATTATATGTGTGAAAAGGGTTTGTATAAAGGAAAAACTTGTTATACAGGGTGTTACATTAAGGCATTCCAACAGGAAAAATGGTTCTTAATAAAGTAGGCCCAATCCAATTAGCAATAGACAACTTCCTCATGAAAAGAAGAATTTAAGAGATATGTAGATAGGAGGAAAAAAAGGGGGTCTCACTATCCAAATATGGGTCTGCATTAGAAAAATTCATTTCTCCTCCCTTTATTATTTTTCTAGGGACAAAAAGAGAAAAAAATGTTAAAAGATAAAAGGTCACCATGCTCTTCAAATACTGCCACCACCATCACCACCTCAGCCTCTCCCTCAATTCAGAATACTTCACCATTTCAACCCTCTCCATCAGTCTCCTTCTAATCGATTATAAGTATTCAGTGGGAACCTCAAAAAGACTGGTGTGGACTGCCCCCTTTTTGTATTAGCTGCTCATCCTCTCTGGGATGGTTGCTAAGGCTTCTCTCCCAACATCTCTTCTCTGAATAGCCTTCATTGTGACCATTTAGCTTCAGTAATTTTAATCTGTGCCCCACAAAGCAGAGAGATCCACACTTTTGTCTAAAGCATCTGGCAAAGTCTGACCCTTACAACTGAAGGGGAAATGAATAAGGGAAGAGACAGCTTGAAAGAAAATTAAAGATGGTTAAAATTCAAAACAGATGTCATCTAATTTACAAATCTGACACATAGCCCAGCAGGCCAGATTTTAGACTTCAGGCCAAGATTATAAGACTGTCAAAAGAAAAACAATTAGCATCCTAGAGAGACTAAAAAACTGGAGGAGACAGGAGCCTCCTTTGTGCCAAGTGACTGAATTAATTGGGTGAGTTTTATTTGATACACCAGGTAAGCACACTTGCGCTTTTCTTATTCCTGTATTTCAGGATGAATGTTTTTATCTAAATAATAAACCAACAGGGCTAAATAACAGGATAGCCAAGCAAAACATTTAGATTTTGAAGTTAATTCTGGAGAAGTAAAAGAAAGATAACAGCAATTTTGGATTAAAAAAGACAGGGTGGTGCTCGCTTCAGCAGCACATATACTAAAATTGGAACCATACAGAGAAGATTAGTATGGCCCCTGCTCAAGGATGGTATGCAAATTTGTGAAGCGCTCCATATTTTTCTCATGGTTACTAAAGGGGAAGCGGGGAGGGATAAATTGGGAGTTTGAGATTTACATATGCATACTACTACATATAAAAATAGGGCTTCCCAGGTGGCACTAGTGGGAAAGTACTTGCCTGCCAATCCAGGAGACATAAGAGACATGGGTTTGATCTCTTGGCTGGAAAGATACCCTGGAAACAGGCATGGCAACCCACTCTAGTGTTCTTGCCTGGAGAATCCCATGGACAGAGGAGCCTGGCAGGCTACAGTCCATGGGGTTGCAGAGTCAGACATAAATGAAGTGACTGAGCACATATGCATATATAAAAATAAATAACTAGTAAGAACCTGCTGTGTAGCACAGAGAACTCTACTCAGTACTCTATATTGACCTATATGGGAAAAGAAACTATAAAAGAGTGGAGATATATATATATAACTGATTCAATTTACTGTATACCTGAAACTAACACAACATTGTAAATCAACCGTACTCCAAGAAGAATTAATTTTAAGGATTTTAAAAAATAAAAAAGAGAGGGCGTCAAGATAGGAAAAAAAGGTCTGTACCTTTCAAAACTGTACGAGCCCTAAGTAGCCTACTGGGTGGCCACTAACCATTGAACTGTTTGCTTGCCAAGACCCAGGAGAAGCTGGAGAAGGAGAGGGCGGCTCCTGGCAACTGTGTGCTGGCTGAGCAGTCAGCGATCCTTGGACTAGAAGATGCCTTTGCTAAGTGCATGTGGTGCCAGGGAGGCTGCTCTGATCAGACACCATCAGAACCAGGGACAGTTCGTCACAGGTGGTCTTAGTAGGAGGTCAGACTCAGGCCCCAACCAGGGATAGAAGCTTTGAGGGCTAGAAATTGTGTGGGGAGGTAAATAGGAGAAATGAGAAAAGGTAGGGAAAAGGGAGGGTCAGGAAGAAGGCACAAGGGGGAAGCAGAGGGAAAGGACAAAGGACATCTGACTCAGCCCTAAGCCCCAGGCATGGGGTCACCATTCCCTCACACCCACCTTTCCAACTAGCCAAAGACATGGGGGAGAAAGTTACATTTAAGAAGTTTTTACTCAGAGCGTTAACCTCTGGCTTGGTTGAGTGGGTGGTATGTTCTTTGGTTGTTTTGATGGTGATGGTGAGAGTAGTGGTGAAACTGTGTTTATTCTTTGTTTTTAAGAATCAGGTGCCAGGTGAAGTGAAAGGCAAAGTATAGCAAAGGTGCCTGCCAGGCTCTTCTGTCCATGGACTTCTCCAGGTAAGAATACTAGAGTGGATACCCATTTCCTTCTCCAGGGGATCTTCCCAACCCAGAGATTGAACCCAGGTGTCCTAAATTGTAGGCAGATTGCTTACCCTCTGAGCCACTGCAGAAGCCCAAAGGTAAAATTAGGTAGGTGTAAAAACGTGGTCCAATGGAGAAAGGAATGGCAAACCACTTCAGTATTCTTGCCTTGAGAACCCCATGAACAGTATGAAAAGGCAAAAGATAGGAAACTGAAAGATGAACTCCCCAGGTCAATAGGTGCTCAATATTCTACTGGAGAAGAGTGGAGAATAGCTTCAGAAAGAATGAAGAGGCTGAGCCAAAGCAAAAACAATGCCCATTTGTGGATGTGACTATGATGGAAATAAAGTCCGATCCTATAAAGAACAGTATTGCATAAGAACCTGGAATGTTAGGTCCATGAATCAAGGTAAATTGAAAGTGGTCAAACAGGAGATGGCAAGAGTGAACATTGACATTTTAGTAATCAGTGAACTAAAATGGATCTGAATGGGCAGATTTAATTCAGATGACCACTATATCTACAACTGTGGGCAAGAATCCCTTAGAAGAAATGGAATAGGCCTCATAGTCAATAAGAGTCCAAAATGCAGTATTTGGGTGCAGTCTAAAAAAACAACAGAATGACCTCTGTTCATTTCCAAGGCAAACCATTCAATATCACAGTAACACAAGTCTATGCCCCAACCACCTATGCCAAAGAAGCTGAGGTGGAATGGTTCTATGAAGAACTACAAGACCTTCTAGAACTAGCACCACACAAAGATGTCCTTTCCATCACAGGGGACTGGAATGCAAAAGTAGGAAGTCAAGAGATACCTGGAGTAACAGGCAAGTTTGGCCTTGCGGTACAAAATGAAGCAAGTCAAAGGCTAACAGAATTTTGCCAAGAGAAGACACTGGTCATAGCAAACACCTTCTTCCAATAACACAAGAGATGACTCTACACATGGAAATCACCAGATGGTCAATACGAAAATCAGGTTGATTATATTATTTACAGCTGAAGATGGAGATGCTCTACACGGTCAGCAAAATCAGGACCGGGAGTTGACTGTGGCTCAGATCGTGAACTTCTTATTGTAAAATTCAGACATAAATTGAAGAAAGTAGGGAAAGCAACCAGACCATTCAGGTATGACCTAAATCAAATCCCTTGTGATTATACAGTGAATGTGATAAATAGATTCAAGGGATTAGACCTGATAGACAACCAATACAGTATACTAACACATATATATGGAATTTAGAAAGATGGTAATGATAACCCTGTATGCGAGACAGCAAAAGAGACACAGATGTATAGAACAGTCTTATGGACTCTGTGGGAGAGGGCGAGGGTGGGGTGATTTGGGAGAATGGCATTGAAACATGTAAATTATCATATGTGAAACGAATCACCAGTCCAGGTTCAATACATGATACAGGGTGCTCGGGGCTGGTGCACTGGGATGACCCAGTGGGATGGGATAGGGAGAGAGGTGGGAGGGGGGTTCAGGATGGGGAACACAGGTACACCCATGGCAGATTTATGTCAATGCATGGAAAAGCCAATACAATATTGTAAAGTGAAAAATAAACAAATAAAATAATAATAATAATAAAAGACCTGATAGAGTGCCTGAAGAACTATGGACAGAGGTTCGTAACATTGTACAGGAGGCGGTGATCAAAACTATCCCCAAGAAGAAGAAATGCAAAAAAGGCAAAATGGTTGTCTGAGGAGGCCTTACAAATAGCTGAGAAAAGAAGAGAAGTGAAAGGTAAAAGAGAAAATAAAAGATATACCCATCTGAATGCAGAGTTCTAAAGAACAGCAAGAAGAGATAAGAAAGCCTTCCTCAGCGACCAATGCAAAGAAATAGAGGAAAACAACAGAATGGGAAAAACTAGAGATCTCTTCACAGAGAAGGCAATTGGCACCCCACTCCAGTACTCTTGCCTGGAAAATCCCATGGACGGAGGAGCCTGGTAGGCTGCAGTCCATGGGATCGCTAAGAGTCGGACACGACTGAGCGACTTCACTTTCACTTTTCACTTTCATGCATTGGAGAAGGAAATGGCAACCCACTCCAGTGTTCTTGCCTGGAGAATCCCAGGGATGGGGGACCCTGGTGGGCTGCCGTCTACAGGATCACACAGAGTCGGACACGACTGAAGTGACTTAGCAGCAGTAGCAGCAGAGATGTCTTCAAGAAAATTAGAGATACCAAGGGAGTGTTTTATGCAAAGATGGGCACAATAAAGGACAGAAATGGTATGGACCTAACAGAAGCAGAAAGTATTAAAAAGAGGTGGCAAGAATACACAGAAGAACTATCCAAAAAACATATTAATGACCCAGACAACCACAACAGTGTGATCACTCACCTAGAGCCAGACATCCTGGAGTCCAAAGTCAAGTGGGCCTTAGGAAGCATCACTACGAACAAAGCTAGTAGATGTGATGGAATTCCAGCTGAGCTATTTCAAATCCTGAAAGATGATGCTGTGAAAGTGTTGCACTCAATATGCCAGCAAATTTGGAAAACTCAGCAGTGGCCACAGGACTGGAAAAGGTCAGTTTTCATTCCAATTCCAAAGAAAGGCAATGCCAAAGAATGTTCAAACTACCACACAATTGTACTCATCTCACACGCTAGCAGAGTGATGCTCAAAATTCTCCAAGCCAGGCTTCAGCAATACATGAACTGAGAACTTCCAGATGCTCAAGCTGGATTTTGTAAAGGCAGAGGAACCAGAGATTAAGTTAACAACATCTGTTGGATCATAGAAAAAGAAAGAGAATTCCAGAAAAACATCTACTTCTGTTTCATTGACTACACTAAAGCCTTTGACCATGTACTGCTACTGCTAAGTCACTTCAGTCGTGTCCGACTCTGTGCAACCCCATAGACGGCAGCCCACCAGGCTTCCCCGTCCCTGGGATTCTCCAGGCAAGAACACTGGAAAGGGTTGCCATTTCCTTCTCCAACGCATGAAAGTGAAAAGTGAAAGTGAAGTCGCTCAGTCGTGTCCGACTCCTAGTGACTCCATGGACTGCAGCCTACCAGGCTCCTCCATCCATGGGATTTTCCAGGCAAGAGTACTGGAGTGGGGTGCCAATGTGGATCACAACAAACTGTGGAAAATTCTTCAAGAGATGGGAATACCAGACCACCTGACCTGCCTCCTGAGAAATCTATGTGCAGTTCAAGAAGCAACATTTAGAACCGGACATACAACAATGGACTGGTTCCAGATTGGGAAAGGAGTACATTAAGGCTGTATATCATCACCCTGCTTATTTAACTTACATGCAGAGTACATCATGCGAAATGCAGGGCTGGATGAAGCACAAGCTGGAATCAAGATTTCCAGGAGAATTATCAATAACCTCAGATATGCAGATGACACCACCCTTATGGCAGAAAGCAAAGAACTAAAGAACCTCTTGATGAAAGTGAAAAAGGAGAGTGACAAAGTTGGCTTAAAATTCAACATTCAAAAAACGAAGATCATTGCATCCGGTCCCATCACTTCATAGCAAATAGGTGAGAAAACAATGGAAACAGTGACAGACTTTATATTCTTGGGCTCCAAAATCACTGCAGATGGTGACTGCAGCCATGAAATTAAACAACACTTACTCCTTGGAAGAAAAACTATGACAAACCTCAGTTCAGTTCAGTTCAGTCGCTCAGTCATGTCCGACTCTTTGCAACCCCATGAATCGCAGCATGCCAGGCCTCCCTGTCCATCACCATCTCCTGGAGTTCACCCAAACCCACGACAAACCTAGACAGCATATTAAAAAGTAGAGACATAACCTTGCTGACAAAGATCTATATAGTCAAAGCTATGGTTTTTCCAATTGTCATTTTTGGATGTGAGAGTTGGACCATAAAGAAAGTTAAGTGCTGAAGAATTGATGCTTTTGAACTGTGGTATTGGAGAAGACTGTTGAGAATCCCTTGGACAGCAAGGAAATCAAACCAGTCGATCCTAAAGGAAATCAATCCTGAGTATTCTTTGGAAGGACAACCTAGACAGCATATTAAAAAGCAGAGACATTACTTTGCCAACAAAGTCAAGGCTATGGTTTTTCCAATGGTCATGTATGGATGTGAGAGTTGGACTATAAAGAAAGCTGAGTGACAAACAATTGATGCTTTTGAACTGTGGTGTTGGAGAAGGCTCTTGAGAGTCCTTGGACTGAAAGGAGATCCAACCAGTCCATCCTAAAGGAGATCAGTCCTGGGTGTTCATTGGAAGGACTGATGTTGAAGCTGAAACTCCAATACTTTGGCCACCTGATGCAAAGTGCTGACTCATTTGAAAAGACCCTGATGCTGGGAAAGATTGAGGGCAGGAGGAGAAGGGGACAACCGAGGATGAGATGGTTGGATGGCATCACCGACTTAATGGACATGGGTTTGGGTGGACTCCAGGAGTTGGTGATGGACAGGGAGGCCTGGTGTGCTGTGGTTCATGGGGTCACAAAGAGTTGGACACAACTGAGCGACTGAACTGAACTGAACTGAACTGATGCTGAAGCTCCAATATTTTGGCTGCCTGATTCGAAGAGCTAACTCATTAGAAAAGACCCTGATGCTGGGAAAGATTTCAAGCAGAAGGAGAAAGGGTGGAAGAGGATGAGACGATTAGATGGCGTCACTGATTCAATGGACATGAGTGTGAGCAAAGTCCAGGAGTTGGTGATAAACGGGAAAGCCTGGCGTGCTTCAGTCCATGGGGTCACAAAGAATCAGACATGACTGAGCATCTGAACTGAACTGAAATTTGATTTCAGGATAGAGGTATCCCTCACTTTTCAAACGTTGACTTTACACTTCTTTACTTTGAGGAAAGATCTACGTTATCACAGTCATCTTGATTCTAGGATCCAGGACACCAAAAGCCCTCAAGTCCCTCTTATAAAATGGGGTAGTTCTATTGGCCCTTTATAGACTAGTTTCATATTGTTAATTTCAATTAATTGCAGATGGAAATTCAAACTTCATTCTATATTGGTTGAACCTGAAAATGTGGAAAGGGGGTTATGGAGCTCCAATTTGACTTGTTTTCACTAACAAAAAAAAACCTGAAGAGAATTTTTGCTTTTATTTTAAAAAAGTAATTGCTTCTTTGCCCTATACCCATTTCAATTTAGACAAGTTTTCATAAGAACACTCTTCTTTCAAGTAGCAGGGGAAACCTGAAAATGGAAAGCAGTGACACAGTGCGGGGAAGGACATGAAGCAGCAGTATGTGGGGGAGGATGGAGGGAAGAGAGAATTAAGGAGATTATGTTCACAAGAGAATGACTCCAGGATATCTGCCCTCCTTGGAGTCACCCCAGAGTTTTGGTTTATCCTAAATCTCATGCACGGAACATCAAAGAAATGGATGACAGAGGAGAACAGGGAATTTGAGTCAATGTATGTCTGGAATGTATAGCAAAGCAATATGGCCTGCAGAGACACTTTTCCAACTGTGAGACCCTTTGCAACCTGTTATTCCAGAGTTTCCATCTTGACATCTGTGAGTCTCATCAGAACACAACTCTAGTGTGATCCACTATCCCTGAAAGCCCAGCTCAGGGATAGTTCAGGAGCGGTGGCTCTTTACCAAGTCCACAGCCAAAACTGCAGAGAGCAGGATGCTAGGTTCTTCTCTCCAAGTTTGCAGAGAAGCCTGTATTTCCAAGTCTGATCAAGCTTTTACCAGCTCCTCCCATGTGATAGGTTCAGTGCTGGGAGCTTTCACTGTTATATTGTTATATCCTCACAACAACAAAGTTTTTAAATATGTATTAGGGTTACAAAGGCTTCATACTAAAGGGTATTGGAGGAAACCTTGTGGATGGGCAACAAAGAAAAATTCTCTACCCAATCCCTACTCATCTCTAGGTTCGTGGTAGTTCTTGGAGGGGCAGTTGTGTAAATGCCCAGCCATTATCTCATAGAGTTTTCTTTCATTTCTTCCTTTGTCTAACTCACTGTATGTCAAATTTTAGTGTGGACAAGGTTTACAGTGTTCACAGTACTTCATTAATAAAGGAATTGTAAAGGAATATCAACGGTGACTTGCCTGCTGCTACTGCTGCTGCTAAGTCGCTTCAGTTGTGTCCAACTCTGTGTGACCCCATAGACAGCAGCCCACCAGGCTCCCCTGTCCCTGGGATTCTCCAGGCAAGAACACTGGAGTGGGTTGCCATTTCCTTCTCCAATGCATGGAAGTGGAAAGTGAAAGGGAAGTTGCTCAGTCATGTCTGACTCTTAGTGACCCCATGGACTGCAGCCCACCAGGCTCCTCCATCCATGGGATTTTCTAGGCAAGAGTACTGGAGTGGGGTGCCATTGCCTTCTCTGGGTGACCTGCCTGTTCCTCTCCAAAATGATACCCTACTAACCATCTAGAATGCCTTCTTTGTGCCTCTCTTCCACCGAAGGCTGCTTTTCTCCAGGACTCCAGTTTAACACCCATTACCCAGAAAGTCTTCCCTGCCTACCCACGCCCATAGTTACCTTCTCTCTTTTGACTTCCGACAACTCGCGTTGCCTCTGAATTCCTTCACACATGTAGTCCTGCCCTGAAGTGCTTGGTGTCTTTCTGTGTGCACCTCCAGTCTCCCTCAACCTTAAGGAAGCTAATAATCAGAGCCTATGCCCTATGTAAGGAGAACAGAGTCTTTTTTAAAAAAAAATTATTCTTCACAAGCATTAGTTTAATGATTTCATAGTGTCCCATTGTATAAATGTATAGTAGTTTACAGAACTAGTCACATTTTGTTGTAAATTTAACCAATGTCCTTTTTTTTTCTTTTTTAACTTATCAAAGTAGGATGGCAAATTTACAGTAGACTTGGAAAATATAGAACAAAGTTACATATAGTTCCTCTATATATTACAATTATGTTTTCAAGTAGATAAATTAAGATTTTTGGAAAATAGAGTCTTAAAAGTGCCTATAAAAACTCCCACTTTTTTAGGCAAGCCATGTTTATACAAAGAGAAATTGATTTTTTCAGAGTGACTGTTGGCTTGAAAAATGTACATAAGGAGGTTCAGGACCATAATTAAAAACATGTGATGTTCTGGTCAGTGTTGCCCCCTGCTTAGGAAAAGCTGAATGCAATTTCACCCCACCAAGGGGACTAGAGTTTTCATAAAAAAACATGTAGATGTTTCAGTCTCAGGAGGTCTATGGTGGTCACTTGTATAAAAAGAAAATTGTAACAACCATTTGTGGCAGTAGCTGTGGTTCTTGTTATTCCTCCATGCATAGGGAAGGAAGGACCTTGGTTTTTTGCCTCTCTTCTTACTGAAGAAGTTAAATTTGACATGTGGGACCATTTATGTTCCATCTGCTGTTCATTTACTTCCACCATTTGTCCTTCCTTAAAGCAGCATTTATGATGATGTGAAGGTCTGTAAAGGTATTTCAGGAATTTGTTTATCAGCAAGAGAGGTAGGTGGGAGACAGCATTATCAGTTCTGGAGCCAGTGAAGCAGGCCCAGGGAGCGTGAGGCCCCAGGGGGGCCGGCTCTGCCGGTATGGACAAAGATGGAGATGGGGGTGGGGTGGGGAGAGGGGAGAGACCCAGGTGGAGACACTGCCAGGAGTGTGAGCAATGCAATTACACTTTCACCAGGGGGGCCAGGCCCCTTTCCTGTAACACAGAAGTGTTCAAAACACAAGACACACAAAAGAGAAGATTGCTTTTCATCAAGCTCCTTCGGCTTGGCTTCCTCTTTCAAACAAGACGGGGAATAGTAAAGATTTAGCCTATATTGTGGAAGGAGCGGTACGAGGAGCTATACGAGGAGCTATACCCTGCACAGCTCTCGTGGGGAGGGTGACAGCTGAGGGTAAAAGTTCTACTTGACCCTGATGACCCAACTATTTGCTATTTTTGTTCCCCCCAAACTCCCCATTCCTTTGTTCCTTTTTTTTTTTAATTTTATTTTATTTTTAAACTTTACAATATTGTATTAGTTTTGCCAAATATCAAAATGAATCCGCCACAGGTATACATGTGTTCCCCATCCTGAACCCTCCTCCCTCCTCCCTCCCCATACCCTCCCTCTGGGTCGTCCCAGTGCACCAGTCCCAAGCATCCAGTATCGTGTGGAATTTAGAAAGATAGTAACAATAACCTTTGTTCCTTTTTGTTATCTATCATGATTGAACTCTGCAGTCACTACCATGCATGTTTGTGTCCAACTCTTTGTGACCCTATGGACAACAGCCCATCAGGCTCCTCTGTGTATATGATTCTCCAGGCAGGAACTCTGGAGTGGGTAGACAGCGAATATATCCATTTCTTCTTAAAGTTGCTCAGTCATGTCCAACTCTTTGCAACCCCATGGACTATACAGTCCATGGAATTCTCCTGGCCAGAATACTGGAGTGGGTAGCCTTTGTCTTCTCCAGGGGATCTTCCCAACCCAGGGATCAAACCCAGGTCTCCCGCATTGCAGGCAGATTCTTTACCAGCTGAGCCACAAGGGAAGCCCAAGAATACTGGAGTGGGTAGCCTATCCCTTCTCCAGCGAATCTTCCCAACCCAGGAATCGAACCAGGGTCTCCTGCACTGCAAGCGGATTCTTTGGCAACCCACTCCAGTATTCTTGCCTGGAGAATCCCATGGACAGAGGAGCCTGGTAGGCTACAGTACTTGGAGTCGAGTTAGACATGACTGAGCGACTAACAGTCTTTACCAACTGAACCATCAGGGAAGCCCATTTTGTTAAAGGGAACACCAACATTTACTTTTCAGTTACCTGTAAAGGGTTGCTCAGCAATTATATGTCAGCTCTGTCTGGTGTGTTCCCACAGGATGTGACTCAGAGATATTAGCATACAATAATTCTTATTGATTACGATGTTATCACCAATCCCCAAATGTGTTACTTCTTCCTAGGGCAGAGTCAGAGGCAACCTGTAGGAAACTTCTACTGAGAGGCAATGGGAGAGGGTGTGAAGTGGGTGAGCTCTGGAGGTAGATACTTGTGTTTAATGCTGGGCTTACTAGTTGTTCAGTAAACTACTTGACGTCTCTGTTCCTTAGCTCCTCCATCTGTGAAATGGAGATGGCAGAGGGTCTGCTTAATAGTAAAATGGGCAGACAGGATAAGGGGATGTACCAAAAGGATAATTAACCATGGCCCTGCTCTTCCAGTATCAAATGATGGTGAATGACAATGTCTTACCTTTTCCCTCTGCAGGCCCAGTGCTTGCAGACATCCTCTCTTTAATCCTCACCACCAGCCCCCATTACCTGCTCAAGTTCCCAGAAAATCAAGTTGGCCCAGAAAAGGAGGAGCATGTGTCTCTCCAGTTCTCACACTTGATTCAGAGTGTTCTAATGACATTACTATTTTACATTTTTGGACTCTTTTGTAATTTACCAAGTGCTTTTGTAACTTGTGCCACATTCAGCTGACAATTTGGTAGGATCTGGTAGCCTTCTACTAAGGCTGCTGCTTACCTGGTCTGCCCATTCTAGGCTTGGGAGTCTTGACTACAAATCTGGGATCCATCTGAAGCAGTATCTATCAGGGGCAAAAAGTGAAAAGGTACATTTACCTGGGAATCGATAAAGACCCTGGAAAGCTTGAGGAGAATAAAGCTATGGAATGCGAGGGAGCTGCATACAGCTTACCACACTCCAACTCCAAATAATACACAGCTTATTGTTTTAAGTTTCATGTCACTGCAGACCTGGCGAAACCCTCGGCAGCTTTGCTTAAGAGAAAATGCCTCTGCCCTGGTCTAATTCCAATTCTGTTCTTTCAGTGCCTGGGCCAGTGCTTCTCAACCTTGAATGTGTACTGAAACACCTGGGGATTGGGTTAAGGGCACTCTGATTCAGCAGGTCTGGGATGGAGCCTGAGATACTGCCTCTCCAGCAACCTCTAAGGAGATGCTTATTCTGCTGGTCCAGCAACATCGCTCTGAGCAGCAAAGGCAAGGGTCTGCACTGTTTGCTGATCTTTTTCTGTGTCCCATTCCTTCTCGTGTTGGTTACATGAAAAGTGAACAAATGACCGAGCATCTGTATGAGTGGTCACTTCCTCGTATCAGGACTTTTAAACTTTTGTTCTGTTAGCAGAATATTCTTTCTCTCTGTCTGCAATTGCTCAGAATTCATACTTGAAGATCAGGGAATTTTTAAAATCAGCCATTTCGATATTCCAGCACTTGTATGCTCACACAGTAGGGAGCATTGCTGTCCTGTAGTCCACAGCCTTTAGGATGCTGCAGGGGTAGTCCTTCCGGGCCTAGAAAAGGAGAAGCTCATCTTCCAGGTTTGGCATTACCTGTACAAGCTGCCTTCTTGTGGTATCAAAGGTCTGCGTTGGGCAATAGCCACCTAGGGTTTTACTGCTTTACACGTTCATGCCCATTCTATGTGGGTACACTGTCAAACTCATCTCCTATAATGCTTTCAGCAATCTAGTGATGCAGTAACATTGATCCCATTTTTAGATGACAGAAAAGACACAAAGAGATTTGCCTGTCACTTATAAAGAGGAGATTGGAGTCATAAACCTCGGTCTTTTTCCTGAAAGGCCATATTCAGTCTATTTCCCCACCATCCCTTCTGTGAAGCCCCTAAAGAAGCTTGTTGTGAATGAAATAAACCATGGAGTCACTTTGTTTCAGCAAAGTTCTTCATTTTGGTTCCCATATAACTGGGCACCTTCTAATCTCTGCTCTTGCCCACCAAGGTAGTCTGAGGCAGAAGAGAGTACCAAGAATTTAGATTCAACATTGTCCTTTCCCTTAGTATTCAAGTATAGCTTTTCCAGAGGCTTTGCTCATTTCAGTCCCCAAACATATGACAGTGCTGTGGAGCTGAGAGATCATCTCTGTCATTCTTATGATGATTGATGACCCAAGAAATTGCTGAAGAGTAGGGAACATAACATCCTAAGAATTTAGGACTCCTATGTGGATTTGATCCATTATGTTCTCCCACTTCTCTAACAAGCTCAACTCTGCAAAATACATATCCTGGATATGGAATCATAAGCCAAGCTCATCAAACATTAACTAATATATTTTTCTTTGATTTAAGACACCAGGAAAAGAGGCTGCCAATTTCTCCATCACTGCCAGCTTTACAGTCTCATCTCCTAGCTTAGTGAGAGCAGTGAGCTGCCCATGGACCAATTCATTCCTAAGGGGGGAGTCTTGTTCACGTAAGAGGGAGATAATTAGGCTTTCCCTGCCCCTCCTGGGTATCCCTAGAGCTGCTTTTAAAAACTTTAACTTGGCAACAGACACCAAAAACTGCTCAGACTGGAAATCATCTGAGCCTCTTGTAATGTGGTGTGTTGAGTTAAAGCCAAGTTAATATTTAGGGGATTATAGAACTCTGACAAAGATTTCTGTAAAATTACCTCTGGAGTTAAAAGTGACAAATGGAAAAGAAATAACAATCCCCCTGCATGAGCCCAACTCCCTGCCCCCACCTCCAGTCCCCACAAATAAATGCACACAGAACCAGTGGCTCTGTTCTCCACCTATTCTCTCACATTCGTAATGCGTTTCTTTGCTCTAAGAGGAATGCAGAGTTTCTGTCTCTAAAAGATCTCTGTTTTTGAACAATTCTCTCCTATCTATTTATAATAAATATAAAAACCAAGAGGGGAAGTAAAGGACAGTGAATGTTTACTATAAACTCAAACTTCTATCTACCATTTTCCAACCTTTCAAACTGTTGGAACCAAATCTTGTCCTAATTCCCTGCTGGCAAAACTCTGTGACAAACCCAGGTGGATTGATGGCTAGAAATGGAACATCCTCTCTGGTCCATCTTGTGGCTTTGGCTACCTTGGAAACTCTTCATCACCACCCCATCTCATGACTCCTGTGTTATGTTGTTGTTCTTCAGTCGCTAAGTCATGTGGACCCTTTGTGACCCCATGGACTGCAGCATGCCAGGCTTCCCTGTCCTTCACCATCTCCCGGAGCTTGCTCAAACTCATGTCCATTGAGTCAGTGGTGCCATCCAACCACCTCATCCTCTGTCGCCCCCTTTTCCTCCTGCCTTCAATCTTTCCTACCATCAGGGTCTTTTCTAATGAGTCAACTCTTTGTATCAGGTGACCCAAGTATTGGAGCTTCAGCTTTAGCATCAGTTCTTCTAATGAATATTCAGGGTTGATTTCCTTTAAGATTGCCTGGTTTGATCTCCTTGCTGGCCAAGGAATTCTCAAGAGTCTTCTCCAATACCACAGTTTGAAAGTGTCAATTCTTCAGCACTCAGCTTTCTTTATGGTCCAACTCGCACATCCATACATGACTACTGGAAAAACCATAGCTTTGACTAGGTGAACCTTTGTCAGCAAAGTAATGTCTTTGCTTTTTAATATGCTGTCTAATTTTGTCATAGTTTTGCTTCCAAGGAGCAAGCATCTTTTAATTTCATGGCTGCAGTCGCCATCTGCAGTGATTTTGGAGCCCAAGAAAATAAAATCTGCCACTGTTCCCATGTTTCCCCCATCTATTTGCCTTGAAGTGATGGGACAGAATGCCATGATCTTAGTTTTTTTAATGTTGAATTTTAGGCCAGTTTTTCCACTCTACTCTTTTACTTTCATCAAGAGGCTCTTTAGTTCCTCTTCGCTCTCTGCCATAAGGGTGGTATCATCTGCCCATCTGAGGTTATTGATATTTCTCCCAGAAATCATGATTCCAGCTTGTGATTCATCCAGCCCAGCATTTCTCATGATGTACTCTGCATAGAAGTTAAATAATCAGGGTGACAATATACAGCCTTGACGTACTCCTTTCCCAATTTTGAACCAGTCCATTGTTCCATGTCTGGTTCTAACTGTTGCTTCTTGACCTGCATATAGGTTTCTCAGGAGGCAGATAAGGTAGTCTGGTATTCACATCTCTTTAATCTCCAAATCTTAAAAACAAGGAAGATTGTGTATAAGAGAGAGTCCTTGTGGTAAGAAGCCTACTCATCAGCAACATTCATCAGCCTCATATCTAGAGAACACTTTTCTGGCCCAAATATTTTATTGTTGCTTCTTTACTTCTTTGGCCCTTTGCAAATCCCTTTTTTTCACTCCTACTCTTGCTCCTGGCTTCTCTCCATATCTGATATTTACCAAATGACATTGACCCGTCCCCTACTCCTCATGGACAGAGTCATGAGGAGAAGCAGCCAGGACTTCATAGACATCTGGTAGACCTCCAGAGGGTTTTTTTTGTGGCTGCAAGGAGCAGGCTGGCTGCAAAGATGTAGGTGGTTTCAGTTCATCTATTCTGCAAATACTTTAGGTACCTGTGAGTGAGTGTTAAGCACTGTCCCAGCCATAGGGGAACAAGGATGAGCATTATAGTTCCCAGCCCACAGGGCAGTAGAGATTTACCCAGGAATGGGGTCACCAGATGAAACAAATAGAAATACAGGATATCCAGTTAAATTTCAGGTAAAGTACAAATGATTTTTTAGTGTAAGTATAATCATTTTAATATAGGACAATACATTTTTTACTATGTCCCATTAGAGACATAACTCTACTAAGGAAAATTGTTGTTTATCTGAAATTCAAGTTCGGCTGAATGCTCTATATTTTACCTGGCAACCCTGCAACCAGAGGCACTTGACCTAACCTTGGGTCAGTGGATGTCTGAGGATAGCCCATAACTTCTTTCATGTCGGGAGGCCCCTCAGAGAGATGCTGTAAGGCAGCCTGAAGGTGCAAGAAGACATGCTGTCAGGTACAAGAGCTCTGACTCACACAATTCATGGTGCTTTACAGCCAACACGTGGTGATTGGAGACAGGGGCTAGGAAGGGGGCTGAGTGACTGTCCTTCTAAAATCTGATGCCATAGCATTCTCCAGGGGACATCAATGCCTCCCATGATGTGGGATATTGATCTATCTGTGTCTAGGTCACTGGTATTTTCTTACTACATTAACACAATGCTTAGACAAGGAAAGATAAAACCATAATAATAATAACAGCAATTGATGGTAATAATAAAATTTAACATCTCCTGACTTCCTCATTTGTGCTAGGAGCAGTGCTTCATACTGATTCCATCATTTCAGCTTCCCAACAATCCTATGAGTTAAGTATAGTTATTATCTCCATTTTATAGATGAGGAACTTGATATGAAGAGGACAAGAAATAAAAGATCTCCATAAGTAAGAAAATTTTATTTTAAAAAAATCAGAAACTGATCCAATAAATTATTGAGGGAGATTTACTATAATCATGAAATTTGAAAAAATTTTGGATGAAAATGCTAGTAACTACTGTTATAACCCAGAGCTTTATGTAGAAAGAAAAAACTAGTAAATCCCTGAGAAACTATACCTCTAAAAACTTATATGTTTCAAGATTTAAAAACTTGTTTAATGCTCAATATCTGATGTTTGTATATTGGGGTATACTTTGTGCCTTAAAATGTTTTAAGTTTTAATAATCCCAGCTATATAAATTTCTAAAAGAAAGTATAAAAGTGAAAGTGTCTTTCACTTTTTAACTGTGATTATGAACCAAGAACCAGAGAAATACTTTAGTTTGATGACTGTACAGGGACTAACTAACACAGAAAATAAATACTGCCCCCAAATTTCTCATCTTGAGAAGGTTCGTTGGATCTGTTAAAATTAACCTTCATAGTCATCACAGTTTTAAAAATACCATCCAATAATAGCACCTTCTTGGTTTTATTTGTAATAGGAGTAAAAATTCAGTTTTTAGAACTTTCTGGCTGGAAGAGGTCAGTTCCTCCCATCTACTTGTAGGCAGGCAGTATCTTGTATATGTCAGAAAGAGAAACATGGTCAAGGTGAGCATTTATTCTCATGAACTGGTTCTTAAAATCAACTAATGCATATTTCAGCCAAGCATGGGATTGAAAGTAAGTTTTTTATTATATATGCAAAACCATAGGAACCCTATAAAAGTTATATTAAAAATGATTTAATTTTCTGAGCAGTAGCTTACTACACAATAAGTGAAGTGAAGTGAAAGTTGCTCAGTCGTGTTGACTCTTTGTGACCCTGGCTAGAATACTGGAGTTGGTAGCCTTTCCCTTCTCCAGGGTATCTTCCCAACCCAGGGATCTAACCCAGCCCTCCCATATTGCGGGAGGATTCTTTACCAGCTGAGCCACAGGGAAACCCAAGAATACTGGAATGGGTAGCCAATCCCTTCTCCAGCAGATCTTCCCAACCTAGGAATCAAACCAGGCTCTCCTGCGTTGCAGGAGGATTCTTTACCAACTGG
This sequence comes from Bos grunniens, assembly GCF_055505025.1. Classification (NCBI taxonomy): domain Eukaryota; kingdom Metazoa; phylum Chordata; class Mammalia; order Artiodactyla; family Bovidae; genus Bos; species Bos grunniens. Next base: position 47,275,446 of record NC_141165.1, on the reverse strand, counting down.
CTATCAGGGAAGCACTATTACACAATAAACAGTGTCTTGTTAATGGATGATCTACTCCCCTTCCCAGTTTTCACCATCAGCATCTCTCACTAGGCTGAACTAACAGGGAGATTCCAACCTCTGAGGACCCAAAACTATGAACCCTTCCTCGAGGCCAAGCCCCTTCTCTGGGCCAAAAAGAAAAGTTGCTGGATCAAACCCTTTGCCCACTGCAGACATGGTTCTAGAATGAGTGGAATGTAACTGGAAAAAAAAAAAAAAAACACCAGCCCCTCTGTGTTGGTTTTCCCTAGAAAAGCAGTGCCTTAAGAAAACCAAACCTGTATTTTCTCACCCTAACTTAAGAAATAATGCCAGGTTTACTTTGGAAAAATAGCCATACGTTTGAAAAACATCAGGATTTTTCTGTAAATTTGAGGCCCCTTTCTTCAACCTCTAGAAAAAATACTTATGAAAACCAAGTAAATACACGCAGATACCCACAGAATTATTAAGCCGTCTTGGCGAATGGATTTCTAGAGTTTATTAACCCTTGTGTTTATAAGGAAAGAATTAATCCTAACCCCATATTGTATGGTTGATAGTGCTTGTTAAATTGAAATTAAATTAGCTCTAGACTGGCTCAATATTATAAAGCAAGTAAGGGAAGATAGGGTTTCCCTGGGAGCTCAGTAAGTAAAGAGTCTGCTGCAGTGCAGGAGACCTGAGCTCAATCCCTGGGTTGGGAAGATCCCCTGGAGAAGGGAATGGAGACCCATTCAAGTATTCTTGCCTGAAAAATCCCATGGACAGAGTAGCCTGGCAGGCTACAGTCCATGGGGTCGCAAGAGTTGGAGAACACTTGGTGGCTAAACCTAGCTACCTAAGGGGAGAAATGCATACTACTTTAATCATTCAGCATCTCATTGAGCATCAGTGAGCTATTTCTGCAGCTTGTTTGTGGGGCCTTACTCTATCTGAGGCACTGTGTTAACCCTTAGAGGGATAACAAAGATAGCCTATTCCTTAAAGGAGGTAATTTTAATGACCTACAGAGTGTTTTATAAATTCTACTGAAAAAGATATTTGGCACTGTTAATGTCATTTGTAGAAAAACCTCTTTCCTCCAACGTAATAAAATCCAGATAGATTTTTCTTGCTTCATAGAATGGAAGAGTCCCATCGATTTACATAAAATTAACAAAACCATGAGTGTATACAGTCCACATGAAATATTCTTATTCTAATAATTTTGATACAAACAGACCAGCATATATAAGTTTTCTAGAAAATTCCTGGCATGAATTTCATACGAAAGGCATGCTTTGGAGAGCTAGATAAGAATATGGTAGATGACCATAAAAGCTGCTTTTGGGGACTTCCTTGGCGGTTCAGTGGTTAAGATTCCCTGCTTCCACAGCAGGCGGCATGGGTTTGATCCCTGGTGGAGGAACTCAGATCCCACATGCTGCATGGTGCAACCAAAAATGCTTTTTAAAAACCCTGCTTCTCATCCTCTGAATCCTTCAAAAACTATTTCTAACATAAAGTTGCCAGAAACACCAGTGTTTCTAAACTTATGGTAGAATATGCTGTGGAAGCAATTTCAAAGACCTATGTCCATAGTAGTTACTCAATTCATATCTATTAAGTGATAAATTAAAAAATGGAGCAGATAGAGTTTTCAATTTTGAGCAGTTAAATAGAGAGAAGCACTGTTCCAAAGTATATGTGACAAGCATCTAATGCAATGGTTTTCATTCTTTTAGGAGAAAACCCAGCACTGAAATTGAATTTCTTGAGAAGCTGGAAGAAACAAAGCTCACTGTAGATGAAAATGAAGACCATGAAGAGCTCCAAGTTAAAATACAAGCTTTTGAAGACAAAATAAATGCTGAGGACAACACCCCTGGCTCTCTCAGAAGATATAGTTTGGATCAAGTTTCTAAGGAAGAAAGAAAAGGCATTAGATTTAATAGGTATAAATTTTCTTGGCTGATTTTTAGGATATGTACTTCATGTTTGCTATTAGTTTTACTGTCACACTTTTATGAAGTAGTTTTTAAATATCTTTTACCTACAGCAAAATTCATCCACAGTGCTTTCATTATCCAAAGTAGTTTGCTATATTAAAAGGAGAGTGCAAATAAAAATCACAAGTTGTGTGGCTTATTTTTTTTAAAAAAAACTCTTCTTAAATATAAATATGCTAACATCAAGAATGACTGGCAAAAGCTTTCCTTGATTTCTGCTGAAAAAGCATTAGCAAAAGTAGAAAAAAAAAAAGAATATAAATATATAACTCCACCATTTCCCAGCCAGTTTGCTGTGAAACTGATTTTTACATCTTTGTTTTGGGAAGTAGCCTAGATCTACAAAGATTTGGCTTATTTTACAATGTGTATGTTTTATCAAATCTATTAATAGCACCAATTTTCAGTTTCACACTCTAGAGGAACTTTCGCCTCAGTGTTATTATTCTTTCTTTTCCTTGTCAGTGAACAGTAGCTCAGCTTCTTTACCTGCCTCAACCTTCCCTTTGTTTGTATTGCAGGTCAAAGAGTTTGGCTTTGCACACTGTGCTAACAAACTCCTTGAGTGCAGAGGATGGGGAAGCTATAGAGAGCAAAGATACGCCAGCCAGCATCTCTCTTTCAGAAATAGAGCCACTTGGCCAAGGACATGAGATGTCACCCTTTAAGGTAGACACTGATGGATCACAGCTAGGAAATTCTTCAGTTTCACACCAAAGTATTATACATGTAGCATCTGAGAATTTGCCAGAAGCCGTTAAAAAGAACTATCAGGAAGAAACTCCAGAGACAACCACAAGTCCTGTAGAATACCATGATAAACTCTACTTGCACTTAAAGGAGAACTTCAGTAAAGTGAAAGCATATGCTGTAGAAATGGTAAAGAAGATTCCAGTCCCTGACCAGTGTACCATTGAAGGTAAGTGACCTGAACTCCCCAAACTTAAGAAATTTCAGGCATCACTATAAAAAAAAACAAATAAAACTCCAGTAGAATAAATTGCTGAATCTTTTGTAAAATAGATAATTTGAAAACACTCGTATTATTTTGATTGCTCTTTTCTCCCAATAAATTCAGTCATCTTTTTTTATTCCATTTCAATCTACCTAAGTCCACCAACTCTGATTTTTTCAAACCTCAGAATAAATTGTTTCTGGTTTCCCATTACTAGTGTTTAAGAAAATTCTGGAAAGGGATCCATGGCCCCAAAACAGGCTCTGGGATAGGCATCCAACCAAAGGCATTTTCCATCCTCGTGCAAGAAATCTATGGGGCTCCAGGAGATTCTTCTTCTGTTTATTCAACAAGCACTTATAAAGCAGCTACTGTATGCCAGGTACTGTGCTAAAGGTTCAGTTATGAGTCAAACAAATGTACTCCGTCACCTCTTGGAGGTTAAACTGTAGACAGAAAAGATGGAAACCATGGTCAGGAGGTGATATAGGTCAGGAGCCAGTAAGAGTGTGAACTAGTCAGAAAAAATCAAAGTAAGAAAAGAACATCAGGGCCAGAACTTCCCTGAGGTGCACAATTTAAGGAGACACTAAAAAAGCTCAGTAAAATTTTAAGTGAAGTCAGAATTAGTAACGATGTCTTGCCAAGCCATATTGGAGCTGAAACAAAAGGAGTTTAGTAGTATTGATCATGTCTTTATTTGCACTTTTGATATTATTTATTCTTTTTGTGGGGCTTCCCCAGTAGCTCAGCTGGTAAAGAATCCTCCTGCAATGCAGGAGACCTGGGTTTGATCCCTGGATTGGGAAGATCCCCTAGGGGAAGGCATGGCAAGCCACTCCAGTATTCTTGCCTGGAGAATCTCCATGGACAAAGGTGTCTGGTGGGCTGCAGTCCATGGGGTCACAAAGAGTTGGACATGACCAAGCACAGCACAACATCCTTTTTGTATTTATTTTGATTTTTAAAAATATTATTTACCTTGACTGCTAAATTTTCTGATGCTCTGCTAAGTTCTGTGCCCTAGTCCTGGCCCCAGGAAAGAGGACAGGTTGGAAACACAAGAACTAAAATGGCAGCGTGCCCAAGGCAGGCTTACCCTTCTGGTAGTGGGTTGAGCAGGTGTGGGTGGCTGAAGGCACTTGGCAGCCAATTAGATCTTTCCTACAATCACTCTTATGCAGCATCCATGTTCTTCCCTTAAGATTTAGATGACAGTCCTTGCCCACCTGTAGGTCATGACATCTTTTCACAGGTTACAGCTCTCGTAGAAAAAAGCCAGGCAGCACCTCATCTAGAAAGTAGCACAGCTGTGGGATAGTGAATTTAACTCATATTTACCCACCTACTGACTATCATCCCCTTTCATGTTTAGGGACTAGGAGGGTTTTTCAATTCTCTACTTCCTACTCCCATCTCCCACTCCAGATCAGATCAAAGAGTAGATTCTCATGCTAACAAAAGAAAAGGGGGATTCAAGCATTTGATAATGACAATTATTACTATTTAGCACATTTGTATAGAATCTTGACATTTTCTTTTTTTAATTGAAGTATAGTAGATTTACAGTGTTGTATTAGTTTCAGATGTACAGCAAACCGATTCAGTTATATATACATATGTATATTCTTTTTCAGATTCTTCTCCCTTATCAATTATTACAAAATACTGAGTTTATCTCCCTTTGCTGTATAGTAGGTCCTGTTGGTTATCTATTTTATATATAGTAGTGTACATATGTTAACCCCAAACTCCTAATTTATCCCTTCCCACCTTTCCCGTTGGGTAACCATAAGTTTGTTATCTATTGTTTGTGGATCTACTTTTGTCTTGTATATAAGTTCATTTTGTATCATTTTTTCCTAGATTTCACATATAAGCAATATCATATGATATTTGTCTTTCTCTGTCCAGCTTACTTCACTTAGTGTGGTGATCTCTAGGGAATCTGACATAGTCAAAAGCGTTTACATTAATTTATTGATTAGCTTTCTTAAACTTCTTTTATAAAATGGTAACAATAAAAGTGACATTGCTCATATTCAATGTAAGTTTTGGATAATTAAGTATACCAGGACTTGAAAGTAGCTGAAATCAGTAAGATTGAATTAACACAAACTCTTTAAATGGCATGTTTGGCTAATAAGTTAACACAAATGTTGGAGAATTTAATATAAGAAAGGTTAAGTGAATTTTCCAGTTTGACAGAGGATGTCAGTAGCAAAAATATTAGATACATTTTCATCTACTAGAATAGTTGGGGTTTTTTTTTTAAGTTTAATTTAAATCATCTAAGATGTGCTATACAATGAGGTTTAATCTTGTGAAAATGTGAAAGAAAACTGGCAGAGTTACTTTAAGTATCTAGTTGTCAAAAATGTATTTCTCATGGCCTTGAATTATTTTGGGAGTTTTAGAGTTAACAAGGTGACTTTGGGTTTTCTCCTAAAATATTGAAAGAATCCATCATTTTATTAAAATTTTTTTTCTTTTCATATTTTCTACCAGAAATGACCAGGAACTGAGAATGTACTTTTTAAGTTGGCATTTTGGATTCATTCATGCTTTTGTAATTTCCTAGAAGTTGTTGATAAATTCTCTGCACTGGGAAGTGTGTGAGGGATTGAAGATTTATATGACTCACCGTAAACACATCCACCAAGAAAGGACTCGTGCTAACTGCAGGGGACACACTGTTATTATTTCAGAGATTGTGTAAACCACTCAGCAAAACGCCAGCAGTCATCTGGCCAACACAGTTTTGCTTATGTCATGCGATTGCTCAGCTCAACAATACTGTGTTTCTTTTCTTAAAAATTTACTGAAGAAAGATTTAGGCTTAGAATCTGTGTTCTGTTTTATGTGTCATCGGTATAGAAGAGGCATATTTGGTCTTTCTTTATAAATTATGCAAAGTAATCAAGAAACAAAGAGGAAAACCATAAACACCACTTTCACAACATTAAAAGTTAAAAAGACAAATAAGCCAGCAGGAAATAAGAACAAGAACAACAACAAAGTATCAGGATTAATTTTAGACTGATTTTACAAAGTCCATGCTAAAAGGACATGACAAAACAATCTCTTAAAAAAGTTCTTTTGGTATTGGTTTGACTCATATGAAAGCAAAAAACAAGAAACTGTTCAGCTTCCTTATTTTGACCAACAAAAACATCACTTTCATATGGTTCAGCCTAATACTTCAGTAATAAAACATACTGAAAGAATAGGAGCCTCACTAGTCGCTGTACAGCAGAATTCAATATGTGGTGAATCAAGTCACAAATAGAATTTTTATCCTCAGTCAGCCATCTTATTACTGCATGATATTGATCACAGTGGGGACAGGCAATTGTGCAAATAGGTCAGCACGAATCTATCATCGTGTCTAGAAACCCCTAGGTCTTATTTAAGAATTTGGGTCAGCAGTTCATTTTGAGTATGCAAGAGCCTGTTATTCCTAAGTCAGTTATTCTCTCCTGGGCACCATTGGCCTCTGGCATAGGGGCAGATTTGCCAACCACTGAAAGTGGTGTATTCATATGAGAGTGCTAGTCTAATATCTGCCCAATTTACAAGGAATTTAGTTCAAGGATGTATTTTAAAGATCTGAATCACTGGTATTCATTTACGTGAACAAAAATGATTTAGAGTTTAAAACAAAGCACATGATATGGAAATAAATCCTTGAAAGTCTGGCCCATCACTGGAGTTCTATAAAGGAAGATATAAAATCTTACAAGAACCCATCAATGCTGCTTTGGTTCACTTTGAAGTATTTCCTGATTGAGTGAAAATACATCCCATCTGTAGAGCACGTCAGCACAGCTGACTTGCAGAAAGCTAATTTTAAAGCTGGTAATGTAGTCCTTTCTTGAAAGACCCACATGAGTTGATTTTTCCTGATGAACAGATATGAGACTATACAAAAATTTTTAAAAAGTTCATTGTAAATATCAAGAAGCAGGTGCTATTTTCATAATTAATTACAAGTAAGACTTCCTTACTGAAATTTTGTATGCAGTCAAGTTCAACCTCATATTGGGATGACTGAGGAGGCAAAGCCCACACCAGTCCTTACCTCTTTCTCCTCAGTTGGTCCAATAAGGAGGATAATGGTAACACTGATCCACTTCATAGTTCTGGAGATGCCTTTCTTTTTTAGAGCAAATTGGTTTAATTCTAGGATTAGAATCATTTACCCACGGACAAAGTTGTAATATTTGTAGGAAGAGAAAAATCCTAAAGTTTTTCCATACAGTTTAAGAGGGAAAAACAACAAATAGGAAGATGTTACAAATTCCCTGGAGCCTCATTTCATTAAAGTGGTCCACTGAACCCTTGTTTGGAGGGCACATGTTAGGGGAAAAAAAATTTCTAGAGAATTTTTCTTGGTACTTCAGAATTTATCTTGGATTAACCTGCTCACCAGTTGCCATTTCTCCGGAGTGAGTTTTCATCAAAAGAAGACAGGTAGGGACCTCCCTGGTGATCCAGTGGCTAAGACTCCACACTCCCAATGCAGGGAGCCCGGGTTCAATCCCTGGTCAGGGAACTAGCTCCCACATGCTGCAACTAAGAGCTTGCATGCCATAACCAAAGAGCCTGCAAACTGTACGAAAACCTGGTGCAGCCAAATAAAAAAACAAAAAGAGAAGACAGGTAAAATGGTGGCTGAGTTCTCCCTTTCAGTTTCTCCTGCCACACATATCTTGGTTTCTGTCATCTACACTGGCTCATGAGAAACATCCAGATAATACGGCTAAAGGAAGATCTACAAGTCCTTTTGAAAAGATCCCTTCTGAACCTCTCCTTTGAGTTAATATCAAATCACTGCCCTTGTTCGTCCCAAGCCAAGAACAGCTGCAAGACTTAGACAATTACAATGTCACTGGTAAGGATATTCCACGCTTAAATCTACAACATAACTTGTCCTAGAGTTCCACTAGAGGACATCAGATAACTTTCTTATTATTTATATTTTCAAAAGCTCCTTCTTAGTACAAAAAATAAGAAGTTTGATTTTCTTTACACATTCAAATAAATGACTAAATAAAATTCCCTAACTGTGCTGTTGGACAAAGAGGTGTGCTGCTTAATTGCACCTTATTTTACCTGCTATTATCTGTGGATGAAGAGGTTTATTCATCCAACTAGAAAACGGTGCAAAGTGAAATTGGTATGCACATTGGATAAATTATCTGCCTGTAAATTAAATGAGTCAAAACTAAACCCTTGAAATTGTCAGTTCCTCTAATATAGTGTCTACCTTGTGTATGTGTCTAGCAGATTTAAAGGGATCTCGCTAATAAATAAACAGAAGCAAAAGTAAATATGTAAATTGAGCAAAAAATGCATAGGGAAGTATCTTTCAGTATATCTTGTCCTTAAAGTAGCCATGTTAAAAGAAGAAAGAGAGGGGAAAAAAAGGAGGAGATAGCTAGGAGCAGAAGTAGTCTGCTGTGAAATATTTCGTATTCCTAAATATATTCTTCTAAATGTGTTATTTATAAAATAGAAGGCTATGTGGCATTATACCTTTATCTCTGTAATGGGGATTTTAATCTTTTTTAAGGGAAGTTCATACTCAGGGGTTACTATCAGCCTTTTATTATTGCTGTCTGGGGACGGTCCCTATTCCCAAGCACACAGTGGTGGACGAGACGGTCCTGAGCCACCGACGGTCCCCAGCAGAAAAGTACATTTCGATCCAATTTGCCACAAACCAAATTTCAGAAAAGTGAATGTTATTTTTTTTATTTACTTTCATTATTAAACTGGCAGTATATGCCCTGTAGGGAAACAAAATGGTCCCTTGATATCATCAAATCTCATTTAAAAACTGAGCAAATCTATATTTCTAAGCTCTGCTGGTGATGAAGAGCTGGTAGCCAGGAAACTGGAAAGAGATTATAGGGCTGAGTAAAGGGTTCTGATCTGACAGAGGAAAGGGGAGGGGCCAAGGAGAGGGTTTCCTCTTGTTTGCTCCGCATGAACTGCCAAACTTCAGATAATGGAGGATTTTTAAATGTTTTTTCAAAAACATAGGCAATCACACAGTTGGCAGTCAGGAGTTCAGGTGTTTGACAATTTGGCAGCCATTTATTTCTATTATAGTCCATTTCCATAGAGGTGCACGTTTACAAGGAGCAGATGAGTCTGTCTAAAGCAGACAGAGCTTCATGTCATGGATTAGCAGGCCCACTCAGGGTCAGGCAAAAAGAGCTAATTAAAGGACACCAAGTCCCTGGGTTTCCTCTGTCAACATGTATGCCCTGTCCATATTAGAGACCAGAAAGAAATTATAAAAGGCTAATTTTTTCTTTTCATAATAAAATATTCAGTGGACTTTTAAAAAATAAATTATTTTATGGAAAACAATCATTTTTCAGATGAAATATGCACACCAATTATCCAACAATCATTAAAATATTATGCCATCATTAAAATAGGCCACAAATTCAGATGTCATTACAGGAGCTCTGATTCTGCTTCTCATATCAAACCCCCTAATTTCCAAGTAGCCTTTTCAGACTGGTTTTTTTCACTTAGGTATATGAATTTAAGCTTCCTTATGCCTTTTAAAAAAATTAATAAATTCATGGCTGCTCTGAGCCTTCACTGCTGGGCAGGGGAGTTTTCTAACTGTGGCAAGCAGGGGCTACGTTCTGGTTGCGGTACATGGGCTTCTCATTGTGGTGACTTCTCTTGTTGCAGTGCAGGCTTCCGGAGTTGTGGTGCACAGGCTGTTGCCCTGAAGCATGTTGAATATTCCTAGACTAGGGATCAAGCCCATGTGCCCTGTGTTGGCAGGCAGATTCTCAACCACTGGACCACCAGGAAAGTTCCCTTTATGCCTTTTTGTGGCTTGATAGCTCGTTTCTTTTTAGCAGTAAATAATATTCCATTGTCTGGAAGTATCTACCTTTGCAGTATCATGCAGAATTGTTGTACTGCCCTAAAAATCTTCTATGCTCTGCACATTAATCCTGACTATTCTTTCTTCATTCATTCATTAATTCTACAAATATTTCTGGGTGCCTACCACAAGCCAGCATCATTCTAAGAACTGGGAACACATCAGTGAACAAAACAGGCAAATACCCTTGCCTTCACAGAGACTGTCCTAGTGGGAAAAGACATACAATAAATAATAGAAATGATAAATAAATGAAGGATGTAGAGTGTTGAGAAGTGTTAAGTGCTGTGGTAAAAGTAGAAACAGAGCTTGCAAAGCACAGGACAAAGAAAAGGATTTGCATTATATGTATATTATATATACATACAAAGTGGGCTAGTTCTAGAAAGATACCCATCATCTCTCACCACTGTTTTCTCTGAAGAACCAGATTGGCTACGGGAGTGTAGGAAAATAGGAGAAAGTGGGAGGAACTTGCACATTTTAAAGTATAATTTCTGCAAGGTTTAAACTTTTTTAACAGTTTTAGAAGAACTATTTTGTAACTCCTTTCAGTAACAGAGAGGCTGAGAACTTGGCCCCAGGTGAGAAGTCCAGACTCCTCAGAATCCTGTCTAACCAGAGTCTGTGGAATTGAACTGAGGTCCCAGCTCTGACATTGGGCAGCTCCAATTCCTGCAACAGATTGCTTGATCTCCTGTGACACCAGTTCCTCACACATAAGCCAAGAGTATATCACAAGGTCATGAGTTTTCAGCCTGTGCTCCCAAAAGACCATCAGGGGCCCCTTCAGAGGGCCCCAGACACTCCATCCTTCTTTATTTTCCTGCTGTACGAACCGAGCAGCTCTCAGGTAGCTGGTGTTACATATTGGTCTTCCTGAGATGTGTTTAAACCAAGAATTCCACAACCTAAAGAAATTTGAAAAGCACTCAGCTTCATCATTTTTAAGATCTTGTTATAAGATGCCTTATTCTCTAAATTAATTCTAAATGTCTTATGTCAGAGCTGGAAAATGTAAAATGCTCATTATTTGGCAACTTCTTTTCATTGATATATAGTTTATTGACAGTGTTGTGTTAGTTTCAGGTATACAGCAAAGTGATTCTGTTATATAGTTCTGAAAAGGATATATTATTTTCCATATAGGTTATTCTTTTCCATATAGCTCCTAGTGCTATACAGTCAGATAAGATCAGATCAGTCGCTCAGTCGTGTCCGACTCTTCGCCACCCCATGAATCGCAGCACGCCAGGCCTCCTGGTCCATCACCAACTCCCGGAGTTCACTCAGACTCACGTCCATTGAGTCAGTGATGCCATCCAGCCATCTCATCCTCTAGGTCCTTGTTATTTATCTATTTTATATCCAGTAGTATATATCTGTTAATCTAAAACTCCTAATTTATCCTTCTCCCCCACTTTCCCCTTGGTAACCATAAGTTTGTTTTCTGTCTCTGAGTCTATTTCTGTTTTGTAAATAAGTCATTTGCATAATTTTTTAGAGTCTACATATAAGTGATATCATATGATATTTGTATTTTGGCCACATTTTTAATCAGCCTCAACTTTATTGATGATTTTATATTTCTAAAGTAAGGTTTAAAATGTTAATTTTCTGCACTTGTCCAAGATAACTTTATCCATCAATTTATAATAGTTTATTGGGAGAAAATAGGCCAGATTGTTCAATAATTTTTTTACCTTTTTAAAAATTGAAGTATAGTTGATTGTTCAATACTTTTGACAATTGCCTCACTATCTGCTGAGATTTATCAATATCTATCAAATAGTAAATGACCAATCATGATCAATAAATTAATGTACTATATTTGTCCTAGCTGATCTATTTCTATTTAAATTGTTTGGCTTACCTTACTTAAAGGAAACTCATCTCATTTCAAATTATTGTTATAAAGGAGCCTACAAAAATATATAATAAAAAAGACATACTTTGCTTGATATGAGGAGAACAAAACAAACATATAAAAATAAAATAAATCTGGTAGTTGAGTTATTTTCCAGAATTGTATCCCTGGAAATTTTCAGTTTTTAAATGTTGTTTGCAAATTTAATTTTGAGCATTCTAGTGATCATAGTAAGGAGGAAAATAAGATTAGTTTAAGAAAACCTAGAGTGTCCATAAATAAATATGATAATTGCTTGGGGGCAGGGGAGAAGACAACTGTTTATTTGGTTGATAAGGCTGTATTCAGTGAATCTAGTTCATCAAAAATGTATTTACATTATGCAGCAAGCATATAACCCCTAAACATAACAACAGAGTAGTGGGTCTCCACTGGAGGGGCAATCTTATGGCCAAACTTGGGACTCTTAGTAATGTCTGGGGACGTTTTCGGTTGTCTGAGGGAGAGGCAGGTGCTACTGTCATCTGGTGGGTAGAGGCCAGGGATGCTGCTAAACATCTTAGAGTGAATGGACTGTGCCCTCACCCGACCCCCTTCTACTAAAACAAAGAATTATCCAACCCAAAATATCAGGAGTGACTCAGAAACGGCAACAGAGCTTTGCTTCTCAAAGTGTAGTCCATGGACCAGCAACATTGACCTCACCTGGGGACTTGTTATATACTCAGATTCTCAGGCCTCTCTTAGACCTACTGTATCAAGCATCTACAATTTAACAAGATCCCCCATGTGATTCATATGCACCTACTACTGCAACAATGAGAAATTCCAATGTGTCCTATTAGTAGAGAAAATAATTTTCTTCCTTACAGTGATTCACTGACTCTTCATTTAATTGTTGTTGTTGTTGTTGTTTAGTTGGTAAGTCATGTCTGACTTTTTGCAACCCCATGGACTATAGCCTGCCAGGCTCCTCTGTCTGTGGGGTTTCCCAGGCAAGGCTACTGGAGTGGGTTACCATTTCTTTCTCCAGGGGATCTTCCTATCCCAGAGATCAAACCCAAGTGCTCTGGTTGGCAGGCAGATTCTTTACCACTGAGCCACCTGGGAAGCCCCTTTCATTTAATGTTTACCTCTAAATTGAGAAGATTAGTTTTCTTCTCAAGGACATGGGGCTCAGTTATTTGGACCGTTCGTGGCACTGAATTTGTGGTTGCAGTTGTTCCTTAATTCTTCTCACAGGATATGAGTTTTCAAGAGGAAGGATTGGCTTGGAAGCCAGAAAGTTCTACTTCTTGGTATATGTGAATTTGCACTTGACCTTCTGACTGTTTAGGAACATGGCATGTAGTTCCTCATGGAGGGTAGTTTCAATAACCTCAGAATACCTTGGATATCAAATATATCTTCAGTGATGCTTAGTCAAGTTGTGAAAATGAGTTAGAAACATTTGGATTACATTTCCTTTAAAATATGCATAGAGTTAAAATTAAGCAAAAATATGCTGGAGGCAATGCATGTTTTCCTAATACCAACACCTTGAAAAATGGGTTGAGACAAGTATTTATATGTGAATACACATATCATTGGTATTTACAGGTTAATCCGATTGTACTTCGTTTTACTAAGAACTGATGTCATTGTACTTTGGACCATCTTTTCTCTACTAAATGTACATCAGATTTTCTAGGTTCTTCTAAAAATAACCTTGAAAATATTTAAATAAAAGTTATCTTTTCCAGTAAATGTAGACAGTTACGACTATTCCTATATCCCCTATCATATCCTTCTACTGAATTTTTATTTTATAGTCTTACTAGTTCATAAATACAATTATAACCTGGGGTTTTATGTTTGTTTGATTTTTTAACAAAACCTTTGAATTCTTAAAAATAATGTAATCTATATTAAGAGAATCAAGACAAGCATAGACATTTATTCTTATACAGCACTAACATTGTACAGCTTCTCCATAATTCCAATATCAAATGTACACTGAACACTTGAGATGTTTTTTAATGTTTCCAGCAATTTTGTCATGGTTAGCTTTGAATTCTCTGGACTATTGTGGATTTTTAATTTATGTGTGATAGCAAAAAGAATTACTCTGTCTTCCTGAAGTAATTCATTAGGTATATAAATTAAAGGATTTATTTGAGAATCCAAAGCACTAAAACAAGAAGCAGTTTCCAAAGCAAAGAATAAAGTATAGCACATTGCCATCCTTGGTATGTTCAAGCATTACCTGTGAATACCTTTCTCATAAATTATAGCCCCCTAGTGGATAAGGGTACCTATTTAAGTTCAGCTTAGAAACTAGTTTTTTAAACTCTTTGGGCTTAAGAAATTCCCAAATGTTTTTTAGTCAAGCATTATTATTGTTATTAATAACTTTTAAGCTCATGCACATTTTAAGGAAATGTAATCCACGTGTTTCAAATTCATCCTCACTTTATCCATCAAGATATAGTTTGGTAAACTGGCAAACTCTTCTGATACATATGAAATATTTTACTGATAATAGAAATCTTATCAAGTAATGATTTTTGCTGATAGTAAAAGATGTGCCCAGATTGCTGAAATTTTAACCCTATTGACTTTTGAAGACAAAAGTCTTTTTCTGGTTTTGGTCATACTCCGTTTCTTCCATCTCAGTTACCGTTAAAAAACAACGCCAACAACAAAAAGAACAAAACATAATGCATAACGTGACATGGAATCATAGAATCAGACAGGGAGACATGGATTGGTTATTCTACTCAAGATAAGCTTGGAACCACCCCTATGATAAAGTAATGATTAGGTACTATAAATCAGTTAAAGAATCTAAGAAAAATTCCCCTTATTTTTTCTGTTCCAAAGCCTATACCCGCTTCAACACCACCTTTTGGGGAGGAGCCTCAAATAATTTCTATTAGCAAGTCATTCATTTGTGTTCTCATTGTTTGTCCCTTTCCACCGGAACCGAAGGGTCTAGCATTGTCCAGACAGATGAGGATCTGGAATGCGGGGGTGGAGTGTCCCCAGTGAACATCCCCAGTGTCCCCAGAGCAAGTGAAGCCCTCTTTGCCTTTATTCCTGCTCAGCCAGTGCAGGGCCCTGTGTGACAGCACCAGCCCAGAGGACAGGTAAGGTTGACATCTCTTGTGGGCAGCTGACCAGGGAAAGAAATCCATTGCAGCAGGGAGTCCAGCTGGAGTCAGCCAGCTTAGGCCTTCTCAGGTCACTGCCTTCGTCAGATGAATGACCTTCCAAAAAATACTTCTTTGGGCCCCAAAAAGGGGATTCCTGGAGCCGTTCCCTATCCTTGCATGAAGTTCCCACATGGGTAAGCAGCTATGGTCTTTTCAGCATGGGGAGCTTCAACCCAGTCCAGGGAGAGACAGAGTAGCACTTGGAGCCTGAAGAGATTTCCTTGGACCCTAGAGCAGGATTCAGGGTGCCTTTCTTTACATTTCCAATACCTTGGCTTTTAGGGCTCTAGCTTCAATAACTCTTATCTAACATCCCCCACTCGCACACACTTTGTGAGATATGTACTGAGAGTATCGCAGTTTGGAGTCCCAGACACAAAGCTGGAGCGGGGCGTCCGTCACTCCAGCCCCTGCAACTGAGATGAGAAGCAGGCCACACGAGGCTCTGAATCAGTATTGGTTACATCCCAGCAATGCCCTCTCTATAGAGAGCAATTGCTCTCTATTCCCAATGCCCAACACAGTGCCAGACACAGAGCAGGTGCTCAACGCACACAGCTGAATGAATGAACGAATGAACAGGCAAATGAACCAACAAAGAGCAGGAGCAGGCCTGCCCAGAACCTGACCTTCAATGTGCGACTGAATTTCACCTTTTTGTCAAGTGGGCTTTCACATTGCATGTAACATTTCACTTACAGTTAGGTTGGTGGCCTTTATTTCAATAGGAAAAGAAAAGTTTAGGATGTTATTATGCAATATAAAAGATTAAGAATACACAGAGATGGCCACAAAGAAAGAAATTAGATCTCAAACTCAGCATTAAAAGAGGCAAAATGGTTAATCATTTGCTTGCAATACGTGCATGCTATTTTTCAAAACATTTGCTAGATTGAAGGAAATACTGAATCAGTGAAAACTGATCATTGTTAGTTCTATTTAGATAAACGAGCTTCTTTATAGTTATTCATACAATTAGAGGAGAAAGTGCAGGAGTGAGGCTGTGGGATACAGTGGTTAGACGCATGGGTTCAGGCAGCCAGAGTCAGGGCCAAGAGTCACTATTCTGTAGTAATGGCCACTGTGTATTGAGAATTAAGTGAGCTATGTACCAAAAAAAAAAAATTATTCCTGAAAGTTTTGGTATTCTAAACTCAAAATTCAATCAATATTCATGTTGTAGGCTCCAGCTATCGTTGACATTAATTACATGTGGATTTTCATCTGTAGGAAAAAATGGGGTGGGGAAGGCAAGGGACAGTGTAACTCCCCACAGTCTCCACTGCCTCTGCTTGTATATAGGAAAGGCGTGAGCTGAGCAATGGATGGATAGCTCTGTCTCCTGTGGGGAGAATGATCTTATTCTTCAAACTAAAAATGGCACATGTGAGCTGGAAGAAACTGTCAAATTATTTATATCCAGTGGATGTTTTCCAGACACAGTTCTTAGTTGCTGAGTATTTTGCATCTCTGAGACTGTGATTGCCTGAAATTTTTTGTGTACACAACAAAAAACTCATCACTTATCCTTCAGAAGGCTAGTCCACTGTGATAATTTTGTGACAGCTGATTAATTGAATTTATCAACCAATAGCACAACCCAATTCTAATCCATTTACTAGTGGAAAAAACTCCAACTGAAGTTAATTTTTTATCATTATCAAAGTATAATGTTTACTGTAAAAATTTGGAAAATAGAGAAAGGATTAAAGAAAATTATCCTTAATCTTACCAGTTTACCACTGTTAGAGGTTTTATGTATTTCCTTCCAAGACTGCATTGGAAAGCATTTTGACCTTTTCAGGAAGGGCTATTTTTCAAAGATAATGAAAAATACTTTTTAATCAGATGGTGAAAATGTGGATTTCAAAAACATAGACTAATTTAAAAGTTCAATTGAAAAATCTAAGCCAGTAATGTATAATTATAACTACCTTTTGCTACAAAAATTAAGCAGGATAATCTTTTAAATGAAATACTTTTGTTAAAGCACCAGAGACAACATACCTGCTAGTAAGTTAGCGTTAATTAGTATGTGAAGAATTCTCAGGTTTCAGATAAAAATTATCAGATTTTTTATGAATAACATCTCACAGCTATACTGAATCTAAATCAGTATCTTTCTTTCAAAGGATATTCTTTTGCCGTACCTTAGTAAAATATGTTTCTTTCCTAGCTGTGACATCCTCTTTGATACTAAGATTAAATGTAATAATTCAAAAATTTTTAACATCTTTCAAACGTTTGAAACATAGAGAAATATTTACATCAAGCCTTGCAATATTAATCATTGTTACCAGCTTGCATTCTAGACTGGAGATTGGCAAATTTTTTCTGTAAAAGATCAAGTAGTAAATATTTTGGGCAGAGACAATCCAGAGGTTTCTGTTGCAACTACCCAACTCTGTCACTGTAGTGTAAATGCATGGGTGGGCATGACTGAGTTCCAATAAAACTTTATTTATACAAATAAGCAGTGAATCAGACTTGACCAACAGCTGTAGCTTATCAAACCTTATTCTAGACAGTTTTTACTGGGTGTCACATTCATCTAGTACACACAAGACTTGCAGTAAACATGGCTGGTTGAACCCATGTTTATCTCCACTACCACTAAAATGCCACATAAATAATAATGAGGAATTAAAAAGTATAAACTTAGGAGAATAGAGAAAACAGCAGACGAAGGATGTCAACAGAATGTTCGGCAGAGTAAAGGATATGCAACCTTGGCAGTAAACAGTGCCTAGGTAATATGGTTTGTGGTCCATGGGAGGTGCACACGAGAGGGCTTTTGTAAGTTCTGCTGAGCTCTAGTGATCTAGTTAGGGTTGGTGGCAGCAAACTGCTTCTCAGGAAAATTGGGCCTAACCTAATGCAGTCACTGCCGGAGCTGCCATGCTTAGCTTATTTGCAAAACTCAAAGTCACTGAATGAGGGTAGGGGTGGTCTTGACTCCAGCTGTAAATGTTTTAATATTCAGTGGGCTTTTTAAATAAGAATAGTGCCAACAAGAACGAGCAGTTTAACTGTTAGTGCTTTTTTTAGAGCTATTAAGCTATTTTGAAACTCCCTCCAACCTTCTTTCTGAGACCCAAGGTAATAATTTGCTCCTGTTTGTACAGTCACTTCTAGTCCTCAGTGATGAATTTCCTCACCTGAGGATGGAAGGGGCAGGAAGTTGGAAGACAAGGAATGGCAGAAAGCAGGTTTCTGGGTACTGATTTGCATGTCTGGGTCTCTGTCCACAGAAGAAAGCTCAGACCAAGGAAGGCTGGTAGCTATGGTGCCAGATGGGCTATTCGGGTGTCTAACTTCACAGCCCTCCGTTGGCCAAGCAAACAAAGCCATGTGCTCTGTGGTAACCGATACAAACTTCAAGGGTCACTGGGGTCATATATAACAAGCTTCCCTAACTCTGAGCCAGTAACTCCCATCTCCTTTTCCCAGCAGAATGTTTAGAGAATTGAAGAGAAAAAAAAGATATGCAAACTTGATTTAGTTTAGTTTTTTTTTTTGAGATAGACTCTTTTTGTGCTCCTTTCTCCCTTTTGTCTCAAAACAGACACTAGTTATATTCAGGTCCTGCTTGCTCTATTCAGAGGGAAAAACATTGGACTTCTTGAGTTATTGCAAACACTATCCCATTATTGTGTTTCCTTTGATTTGACTTGAATGAATCTTATCTTCTCCCTCTCTGTGATGTTCTCATCTCCTGTCTCAGTTCATTGTATTTGCATTTCTTTCTCCCACGCACATTCCTTTCATTCTTTAGTATCTGTCTACTTTGTTTGAGAATGTCAAAGTAAAAACACCCCCAAGACCCCATACACACAAACTTTGGACTTTTCCTGAGCAGCTTCTCAGAGAGCATTTCACTGAGTCTAAGGCATCCTAATATTGATGGAGGTGATTAGGTGAAGGGGCTGTTCACTGATCTTCCATTTTGGCAAAAAGTAAAATTAAAATCAAATTCAGCAGTCTTTTCTTCCCTCTGGGTATAGGAAAGGCGTGGAATACAAGGAACCGTGAACCCTTCCTGGTGGTAGAGCTTTAGCTCTGCCTACTCTGCCCATCTGATGCCGCCTGCTCCTGGTGCCTCTGGTTCTCCACCTACTGGACTTTACATTAATGTGGATACTGAAGGCACCCCCTGTAAGCACATGTGCAGACAGCCTGCAGGTTTTACCCTTGGATTTAAGCGATAATTAATTGTACTGGGGGAAAGCTTGACCCAGTAAGATGAGAGAGCTGTAAGAGTGGGCATTTGCCACATTGGACCTGCAGGAAGAACTTTGGCCATCTCACTCAGAGCCAAGTGCAAGTGATTCAAACAGAGAGGAGTTATAAACTTAATAAGGAAATAAATTAACTCTACTACCTTTTATTTTGCTCTTTATTACCATTTTATTCTTGGAGCACAGTATAGTCAACATGGTTTCCTATAAATTCACTGGGTCTGATTTGAGTTGCTTTTTGTGAATGTGGTCTTTCTTTGTATATAACTTTATTTATGTATTTATTTTTGGCTGTGCTGGGTCTTCGCTGCTGCTCGGGGTTTTCTCTAGTTGCGGTTCTTGGCCTTCTCACCGCGTTGGCTTCTTTGTGGTAGAGCACAGACTCTAGGGCTCGGCCTTCAGTAGTTCAAGCACGTGAGCTCAGCAGTTATGGCTCCCGGGCTCTAGACCACAGGCTCAACAGATGTGGCGCACGGGCTTAGCTGCTCTGCGGCAGCATGTGGAATTTTCCCGAATCAGGGGTCTAACCCCTGTATTCTCTGCCAATGAATCCCCACCAGGGATTCAAGCCTGAATGTGGTCTCTTGAAGCTGGAAGGTCTTTTGTAAGCCATCCTTCTATATAGGCTTAGGAATTAGACTCCTCTTGGCAGCCAAAAATATGGAATTTTCAAAGTTGTATTCCAAGAGTTCCCAGAGGATCTTAGATGTAATCCAGGCCAAGTTAGCTTTGAAGTCACCTATCGTGGGTGAGATTTATACACATTTAAAAAGAAAAAAACTAGGCTACCAGATCTACCACAGCCTTTGATGGCAGTGTACATCAGCCCCACAGCCCAGGTTCTTTCCCATCATGGAGCCCAAAGCTGGGCCTGTCTGCCTTCATCCTTCACTTTGCTCACTCTTGCCAGTCCTAGAAGTCTTGACACAAATGTTGCTTCCTCAGAGCAGACCTCTCTGACCATCACCCCAGTGTAAATTAGCTGTTCTCATACCATTCTTTGGGAGTTTTTTTCCTTCTTCTTTTTCCTTCGTAGTACTTATCACAGTTGTATTTTTGTGCATTATTCTTTTTGCTTGCATCCTACTAGATAAAATGAGCAACGCATCTTTTATTTACTGTATATTCTATGTCTGTACTGTAGGATCTCAGTAAACACATGTTGAATGAATGACCTTTTAAAAATTCCTATGAGTCTATTTCTATACTGTATTAAATTCCTTTTGATATGTTTTTTTACTGCTTAGGAAAACCAAAATTCAAGGTACTTTTTTTTAAAAAAATTACTTATTTACTTGGCTGCATTGAGTTTTAGTTGTGGCATGCGGGATCTTTTATTTTTTAAGTTGCCTATGCCAAAGCCTTTGACTGTGTGGATCACAATAAACTGTGGAAAATTCTGAAAGAGATGGGAATACCAGACCACCTGACCTGCCTCTTGAGAAACCTGTATGCAGGTCAGGAAGCAACAGTTAGAACTGGACATGGAACAACAAACTAGTTCCAAATAGGAAAAGGAGTACGTCAAGGCTGTATATTGTCACCCTGCTTATTTAACTTCTATGCAGAGTACATCATGAGAAACACTGGGCTGGATGAAGCACAAGCTGGAATCAAGATTGCTGGGAGAAATCTCAATAACCTCAGATATGCAGATGACACCACCCTTATGGCAGAAAGTGAAGACGAACTAAAGAGCCTCTTGATTAGAGTGTGAAAGAGGAGAGCAAAAAAGTTGGCTTAAAACTCAACATTCAGAAAACTAAGATCATGGCATCCGGTCCCATCACTTCATGGCAGATAGCTGAGGAAACAGTGGAAACAGTGTCAGACTTTATTTTTCTGGGCTCCAAAATCACTGCAGATGGCAATTTCAGCAATGAAATTAAAAGATGCTTACTCCTTGGAAGGAAAGTTATTACTAACCTAGACAGCATATTCAAAAGCAGAGACATTACTTTCCCAACAAAGGTCTTTCTAGTCAAGGCTATGGTTTTTCCATTGGTCATGCATGGATGTGAGAGTTGGACTATAAAGAAAGCTGAGCACTGAAGAATTGATGATTTTGAACTGTGGTATTGGAGAAGACTCTTGAGATTCCCTTGGACTGCGAGGAAATCCAACCAGTCCATCCTAAAGGAGATCAGTCCTGGGTGTTCATTGGAAGGACTGATGTTGAGGCTGAAACTCCAATACTTTGACCACCTGATGCAAAGAGCTGACTCATTGGAAAAGACCCTGATGCTGGGAAAGATTGAGGAGACAACAGAGGATGAGATGGTTGGATGGCATCACTGACTCAATGGACATGGGTTTGGGTGGACTCTGGGAGTTGGTGATGGACAGGGAGGCCTGGCGTGCTGCAGTTCATGGGGTCACAAAGAGTTGGACACAACTGAGTGACTGAACTGAACTGAACTGATGTGGGATCTTTAGTTACAGCATACAAACTCTTAGTTGTAGCATGCAAGATCTAGATCTAGTTCCCTGACCAGGGATCACACCTGGGCTCCAAGCATTGGGAGCATGGAGTCTTGGCCACCAGACCACCAGGAAAGTCCCCCAAAACCAATCTTTTAGAAGGAGCTCTATTAGTGCAATCTAATCTTTGTATGTCTGGATATTTTAGATTCTATTTTTTACAACTTCTATTTTGACTACCTTCTTTCTAGCTAGCTATTCCCTCTCCCCCTTAAACAAGAAAAGAGAGAATTACTACAAAATATTGAACAAAGAAATATATGTATATCATAAATATTAGAAATAGACCACCATTTGTTTTCTGTAATTGTTTGTCTTTGTATCCGTGTTAGTATCAAGGGGCTATATATTCATCACCACGAATTTCAGTTTCAGTTTTAGTTTAGTCTCTCAGTCATGTCCAACTCTTTGAGACCCCATGGATTGTAACATGCCAGGCTTTCCTGTCCATAGTCAACTCCCGGAGCTTGCTCAGACTCATGTCCATAGAGTCGGTGCTGCCATCCAACCATCTTGTCCTCTGATGTCTCCTTCTCCTCCCACCTTCAATCTTTCCCAGCATCAGGGTCTTTTCTAATGAGTCAGTTCTTCACATCAGGTGGCCAAAGTATTGGAGCTTCAGCCTCAGTCCTTCCGATGAATATTCGGAAATGATTTCCTTTGGGATTGACTGACTGGTCTGATCTCCTTGCTGTCCAAGGGACTCTCAAGAGTCTTCTCCAACACCACAGTTCAAGAGCATCAGTTCTTCGGCTCTCAGTTTTCTTTATGGGATTATTCCTCTAATTTCTAGCTCCAGTACTTTCCCACATGGACTTGCTCTTTCCAAATGGGTTGTCTCATCATGAGTAAGAATAGCTAACTTTACTGAGCATCTTTCTCAGTAAATGAATATTTACTGAATAAAAGGATAACTGAATAATTGTTTTTCATTAATCTTGATGAAAAGCATGTACCATCTAGTGATCATTATCCTCATTTTATAGATGAAAAAAGAGAAAGTCAAATAGCCAAAGTAATATGGCCAGTAGATGGCAAAATCAGGACTCAACCCTAAATATATGACCTTGTTGCTGTCTGTCCATCCCACGCTGCCTTTTTGGAAGTTCTGTTTTCATCCACATCCATACATTTGCCCACATCATTGCTCCTCTGGGTTCCCTCTATTCCACTTCTCTAGGCCCACCAATTCATCACCTCTAGATCAGTCTTACAATCTCTGTCCTCAGTGATGGCAGGTACTGTTCATCTTGTACTTTGCCTTGGATTGCTTTTTAAAATATGTATGTATATGTATTCATATACTACTAACAGCTCTTAAATTGTGAGACTCTTCAATGAGTCTTTTTCTAGTTTCAATATCCAGCCCAATGCACCACACTTGATAAATCTCCAAAGTAGTTGATAATGATGATGTTAGATATTTCCCTGGTGCCAGATGTCAAATGAAATCAACCTTCTTCAAGCTTACTAGCTGTTCATATTGTTATGGCAACTGCATCAATGGCGGGTTATCTCTAACATCTTTCAGAATTTATGCTCTAAGATTACAGCTCATATACATTCCTCAGAAGCTTTCAGTTATACTGTGGCCTGCAGTATTGAGTTTCCCTTAAGTCTAGAATTATGTTCTAAAATTAGCTCCCATATTCATAGTGTAACTCAGAACTGGCTACACAAAATTAGTTGCTTTCTATTCAGTGAAACTTCTTTGAGCAGTAGCAAATGAAACAAGATGCTCCCTAGTTTTCCCATGTCAGACACATGATTGCGAAATCAACTTCCTAGTGGACATCTTAGGAAAGCCAGGCTCAATTAGGAATTGCTAAAAGCCACTTCAAAGAACTTGAGACAATAGACATGTATGTTTGGAGTGCAACTTGCAACAACCTATCTGACATCATCCAACCTCTTGGTCAATACATATCACTGTCTTAGGAGTGTTTTGTTGAGGTTGTCAAGGGGCGGTGAGGCCAGAATTACTTAGTTCAGAACCACCAACCAGAGAGAAGAATGACGTGGATGACTCACATGTAGACAATCTTAGGATCATCTTCTTTTCCTCCGGGGGGAGAAATGTAAACAGACCCATTTTACTAGAGTTTAATACTAAAATTTCCTGTGCCCTAAATCTGGTGTCTGTTACACATTTTGCAGAATCATGAAGTAATTGGTAGCATGTGGCGTGGTACCTGCAGGGGATCAGGGTTTGCCTGACTAACCTCCATACAACTATTTATATATCTCTGCTTGGTGGAGCCAAATGTTTATTTATAACACATGGGCTTCCACTGACTCCATGTGACCACAGAGTGACTCTGTATCATTGCCAGAAATCAACCATATTTGCATCATGCAAAAAATACAGATATAAACTTATTTATATATAGACACATCCATATATGTGTGTATTTAATTTAAAACTCGTATAAGTTCCAAAATTACTTTCACGTCTGCAAATTGTGCTAGCTTCAATGAAAATATCCCAGATTTGTTTCTGATCATATCACTGTTGACTACTTTGTATCCTTACTATTTGGACATCTAACTTGTATTTGCTGACCATCAAGAATACATGGTAGTTTTGATTTGTGTGTCTCTTATAATGAGTAGTGTTGAGCATCTTTTCATGTGTTTGTTGGCCATATGTATATCTTCTTTGGAGAAATGTCTGTTTAGGTCTTCTGCTCATTTTTTGATTGAACTGTTTATTTGACTGATATTGAGCAGTATGAGCTGCTTATGTATTCTGGAGATTAATCCTTTTTCAGTTGTTTCGTTTGCAATTATTTTCTGTCATTCTGAGGGCTGTCTTTTAATCTAATTTATTGTTTCATTTGCTGTGCAAAAGCTGTTAAGTTTAATTAGGTTACATTTATTACCACCTCACATCAGTTATAATGGCTATCATCAAAAAATGTACAAATAATAAATGCTGGAGAGGATATGGAGAAAAGGGAACTCTCCTACATTGTTGGTGGGAATGTAAACTGATGCAGCCACTATGGAGAACAGCATGGAGATTCCTTAAAAATCTAGGAATACATCTACTATATGACCCAGCAAGCCCACTACCAGGCATATACTCTGAGAAAACCATAATTCTAAAAAACACATGTATCCCAGTGTTCATTGCAGCACTATTTACATAGCCAGGTTGCAACATGGAAGCAACCTAGATGTTCATCAACAGAAGAATGGATACAGAAGATGTACATGTATGCAATGAAATATTACTCAGCCATTTTTTAAAAAAAGCAAATTTGAGTCAGTTCTAGTGAGGTGGATGAACCTCGAGCCTGTTATACAGTGTGAAGTAAGTCAGAAAGAGAAAAACAAGTATAGTATATCAACACATATATATGAAATCTAGAAAAATAGTATTGACAAATCTATTTGCAGGGAAAGAATGGAGATGCAGATGCAGAGAATGGACTTGTGGACACAGTGAGGGAGGGAGAGAGTGGGACAATGGAGAGAGTAGCATCAACATATATATGCTATCGTGTGTAAGGTGGATAGCTGGTGAGGAGTTTCTGTACAGCACAGGGAGCCCAGTCTGGCACTCTGTGATGACTTGGAGGGATGGAATGAGGGAAGGGAGGGAGGCTCTGGAGGGAGGGGATATATGTATAATTATGGCTATTTCTGCTTTATTGACTATGCCAAAGCCTTTGACTGTGTGGATCACAACAAACTGTGGAAAATCCTGAAAGAGATGGGAATAACAGACCAACTGACCTGCCTCTTGAGAAACCTATATGCAGGTCAGGAAGAAACAGTTAGAACTGGACATGGAACAACAAACTAGTTCCAAATAGGAAAAGGAGTACGTCAAGTCTGTATATTGTCACCCTGCTTATTTAACTTCTATGCAGAGTACATCATGAGAAACACTGGGCTGGAAGAAGCACAAGCTGAAATCAAGATTGCTGGGAGAAATCTCAACAACCTCAGATATGCAGATGACACCACCCTTATGGCAGAAAGTGAAGAGGAACTAAAAAGCCTCTTGATGAAAGTGAAAGAGGAGAGTGAAAAAGTTGGCTTAAAACTCAACAATCAGAAAACTAAGATCATGGCATCTGGTCCCATCATTTCATGGGAAATAAATGGGGAAACAGTGGAAACAGTGTCAGACTTCATTTTTTGGGGCTCCAAAATCACTGCAGATGGCAATTTCAGCAATGAAATTAAAAGATGCTTACTCCTTGGAAGGAAAGTTATGACCAACCTAGGTAGCATATACAAAAGCAGAGACATTACTTTGCCAACAAAGGTCAGTCTAGTCAAGGCTATGGTTTTTCCAGTGGTCATGTATGGATGTGAGAGTTGGCCTGTGAAGAAAGCTGAGCCCCGAAGAATTGATGCTTTTGAACTGTGATATTGGAGAAGACTCTTGAGAGTCCCTTGGACTGCAAAGAAATCCAATCAGTCCATTCTAAAGGAGATCAGCCCTGGGATTTCTTTGGAAGGACTGATGCTAAAGCTGAAACTCCAGTACTTTGGCCACCTCATGCGAAGAGCTGACTCATGGAAAAGACTCTGATGCTGGGAGGGATTGGGGGCAGTTCGAGAAGGGGACGACAGAGGATGAGATGGCTGGATGGCATCACTGACTCGATGGACGTGAGTCTGAGTGAATTCCGGGAGTTTGTGATGGACAGGGAAGCCTGGCATGCTGCGATTCATGGGATCGCAGAGTCAGACATGACTAAGTGACTGAACGGAACTGAATTGAACTGAACTGAACTGAATGGCTATTACATGCCATATGAAGCCAACACAGAAGCCAACACAACACAGTAAAAATTAAAAAATTAAAAATAATGACAATTTGAAAAAATTTTTAAAGTACATGGTAGCAGAACTTGCCTGGTGGCTCAGAGGTTAAGCCTTCACCTTTCCACTTCAGGAGGCATAGGTTTGATCCCTGGCCCAGGAACTAAGATCCCTCATGCCACAGAGTGTGGCCATAAATAAAAAAACAGGTTTATATTTCATGTATTAAAAAAAATCAAGAGTACATGGTAGGAAACAGTTGAGTTCTTCCAAATGAACTTCCACCGGAGATTTTATAATTGGGTAAGTGCTGAAGTTCCTCTTCCTAGAGCTGAGTCAGACTCATCACTGTGGTTGGAAGGTGCACTCTTTCTAATGGTTACCAGAAATTGACTGAAGTAATAATCAGTGCAGTCACTTAAAGATAAGTTCAATTTTTAGTTTTGTTTCATAAGTTATATTTCATTATTCTTACCTTGGGAGAAGTATTGTCTGGAAATATTAGAAACGATATTAAAACTAAGCCACAAATGTGAATGATGTTGCCACAATAACCTTTTTCTATAATTATGAGAAGTCAGTCCTTCAATCAGAAATGACTCCTATTTGATTACAATTTCTAAGGGCAGGTATTCATCTGTCTGCACAATTAGGGAATAAGGAAAGTGATTGCAGAAGTCACTGTTTAGGTACATCTCTTTCACAGTTAATATGACAGTTTGTTTTTATATTTGGACATTATAAAAACAAAAAAATAATTGTTTAAAAATATATGACCATTCCTCAAGAAATTACATGTAGAATTACCTTATGATTCAGCAGTTCCATTCCGAGGTATATACCCAAAAGAATTGAAAACTGGTATTCAAACATATACATCCACTGCATAAATGTTCATTGCAGTTCTAGTCACAGAAACCAAAAGCTCGAAACAACCAGAGTGTCCATCAATGATTGACATTGAATAGGTATCAAAGTGTAGCATATCCAGCAGAGGGTAGGTAGCCATTAAAAGAATGAATTCTGGTACATGTTATCTCTTGGATTAACATGCTAAATGAAAGAAGTCAGACACAAAAGGCCGCATATATATGACTCCATTTATATGAAATATCCAGAATAAGCAAATCCATAGGAACAAAATGTAGATTTGTTGTTGCCAAGGGCTAAGGGGATGGGAAATGACTGCTTAATGGGTACAGGGTTTCCATTTGGAGTAATGAAAAGAGCTAGAACTAGATAGAGGTGATGAGCCTACTCTTTGATAAAGACCCTGATGCTGGGAAAGATTGAAGGCAGGAGGAAAAGTGGACATCAGAGGATGAGATGGTTGAATGGCATCATCACCTCAGTGGACATGAGTTTGAGCAAACTCTGGGAGATGGTGAAGGACAGGGAAGCCTGGTGTGCTGCAGTCCATGGGGTGACAGCTGGACATGACTGAGTGACTGAACAACACCAACTGATAGAGGAAATGTTTTCACATGATAAATGTACTTAATGCTGCTGAATTATATACTTTAAAATGGCAAATTTTACATTGTGTGTTTTATAGTTAAAATTTTAAATATATATATATATATATATGATTGCGCATTCTGTGATAAACTCCATACTTAATAAGCAGCAGGTATGCCCTAATTAAAGCATGCTGCTGCTGCTGCTAGGTCACTTCAGTCGTGTCTGACTCTGTGTGACCCCATAGACGGCAGCCCACCAGGCTCCTCTGTCCCTGGGATAGTTCTGAGTTAATCTCTCTGTGCTACCAGTAGCAGCAAGCACGATGTGCTAGCACCATTTTAAATGCTTTACCCCAAGCAAGTATTATTCCTAAATTACAAAGGCAGAAGCTAAAATATGGAAGTGAAAACACAAATTGCCCCAAACCACATAACTTGCAGGTGATAGACCTGAGCTTTGATCCCAGCTTGTCTAGCCTGTGCCATTAGCTGCTGTGCTGTAGGGTGCGCTGCTTTATGTCCACATAAAGATGTGCTTAAGGCAGCATATTCTCAGACTCCCAGATGAATGTTAAAGAATGATAAAGTTTCAGTTTTTTAAGAACAGACTATTTTTACTCAAATCTGCAAAGTACAGGCATATTTCTATTGCCCTTGTTATTTATTCGATTACCATATAATCAATTAAATCAGTGGTTTAATTACCACTGAACATATGCATACCATGAAACAACTACAAGAAGTACAGTTCTCTTTTGGTGCAAATTCACTGTGCTATGCAAGGCTGTTGTCTGTGGTCAGAGGAATCCTGTGGCCCTTTGCAGTCTTCTGTTGCAACAAGAGTTACATGCAGTTTCTCAAATAGCTCTCTCTCTCCCCATCTTTCATTCCAGGGGCTGGACTTAGTAAGCTAAATCAGGTTTTGTTGAGTCACAAATCAGGGACTTGGCCATGAGGCATGCAGCAGGCTGAGAGAAGTAAAGAAATATTATAAGCACAGAGAAGGGGGTAAGAAGTGATGGGTGAGAAGAAACTGATTTAGAATAAAATGTCAGCCTCTGCCAGGGATCTCCATACAATCCCAGATCACACTGAGGAGTACAGCTTCTTTGTGTTGCACTGCAGGGCCTCTGGAACGGCACCGTTCACACTGTGGCCTTTGGGAATGACACCCTCTGGACTAGTGCAGAGGAGAACTTGTGTGGCTATAAGCAGGGGCCCTGCATTTGAGGCCTGAAGTCATTTCTAAAAGGGCAAAATCTGCACAGCAACCAGAGTTCTTGGACAGATGCAGTGGTTAGATGCATGCCAAGGGCATGTTTCCAGCTTGGTCCATCCAAGTGGACACAGGGAAATCCACAACTTGGGCTCATCTCCAGATGGGAGGGTGTTGACAGCAGTTAGGTAGGATTCAGAAGCAGCTCCCGTTCCAATAAAGAGACAGGGTGGGTCCCATCAGTGGGGAGGAAATAAGGACGCATGGCTTACTGTTCACCTATCTCCACCTCTGTTCTTTCCAACCCAGACTGCATCTAGCCCAGTAATGCTAGCATTGACAGAACCCCAGTTAACCACAAGATTTGCCTCCCTCGGTTCTGTAAGTGGCTCAGGTAGAGCCCACCGTGGGAAATAGTTGCTCTTGATAGGCAGCTAAGGCAGAGGCGTACTCCATGATATTCATACCTAGAGCACTACGTGGTCATTTTGGGATCCTCATCAGTCAGTGCTTGTGGAAATGTGGCTCTATACCTACTTCATGCCTTTTTGCCAACCAAATCCTAGAAATTTATCCCTTGTCATTTATCCACTCTCTCCTTTTCCTGACACTTCTCTCGATTCAGGAGTCCAGCCCAGGACTCAGTGATAGTCAAGTATTTCCTTACAGAGTTTTTTCATACAGAATATTACCAGATGCTGTGTGTTTGCTCAATGATTTGGTATGCATGAGTGTAGAAAGTCCTCTCCTGGGGGCACCAGCCCATTGGTTTTCTGTTAAGAGATTTCCTTTCAACAAGACACTATCACACAATATCAGTTTGGTTCAGTCGCTCAGTCATGTCCAACTCTTTGCGACCCCATGGACCACAGCACGCCAGACCTCCCTGTCCATCACCAACTCCCAGAGTTTACTCAAACTCATGTCCATTGAGTCGGTGATGCCATCCAACCATCTCATCCTCTGTCATCCCCTTCTCCTCCTGCCTTCAATCTTTCCCAGCATCAGGGTCTTTTCAAATGAGTCAGTTCTTCCCATCAGGTGGCCAAAGTATTGGAATTTCAGCTTCAACATCAGTCCTTTCAATGAACACTCAGAACTGATCTCCTTTAGGATGGACTGGTTGGATCTCCTTGCAGTCCAAGGGACTCTCAACAGTCTTCTCCAATACCACAGTTCAAAAGCATCAATTCTTGGGCACAGAATAGATGGGTTTTAAATATCTAAGCCATTTTCAAGCTGACTTTGGGTCATGAATACCTCCCATCTTGACTTTCTGATTCTCAGATTCCCCTTCAGAAGAGGGGGCCCTCAGTGAAATAGAAAAATTGACGGTAAGGCCTTACCAGTGTAGAAACGCTTCATTTAATTTCAAAAGGAAGCCTCCATAATCTAGATACAGGGGAGAAAATTGAACTATGTACTTTGCCATGCTGCTAAGTGTTTTGAATCTCAAGATATTAAGGAAAACAATAGTTTTCTGAGCTAGTTCCATTGCAGTTCTGTCTTATAAGAAACAAACTACCATTCAAAGATCCTTCTAGCTCTGGGACTTCAGGATTTTTTAACTGGCACCTAGCATCAGCTTTCCCACATAAGGCAAATTTTTGAGATGACTGAGTTTTGGGGGCAGGCCAAGAGGCCAACTCCTGTAGCCTTTGTTGAATGAATGTTGACTATCTTCTCATGTCAAAGTTTATGCTACCTTCTGTACCATTAGGAAATAACCAAATTGAGGCAGGAAAAATTCAACTATTAACCCTCACTTTGGTTCTATAATAGATCTTTCTGTCTTCCTCTATAGGACAAAATATATCACCAGCTGTTTCAAATTTAAAACTAGAAAGTTGAGTTTCTGGAAGCTAAATGACATTGCTACTCTTTTTTATGATATAGCTTCTTTGGGCAGCAATAAGAAAAAGAAAGAATTAACCAGAAACAATAAAAATGTTGACTCTATTTAATGTTAACTATGTTGACTATGGTGATTAATGTCATCATCATGCATTTTAGATCACATAAAAATGAAACAAATTATACTTAAATACAACTTAAAAGAAGCAATGGATGAAACTAAGGCTTTCAAAGATATAGTGAACTTGTTATATGTAACATTGATTTATAGAAAATAATTTTATGATTATGACATTTGCTTCTATTATAGACTTTCTGGTTTCCAAGGCTAATTTGACAGAGGCAATTTATTTTCTTGACTTATTTCCTTGACTGTTGTGCTTTCAGTTCGGGTGGTTCCCATTGGGGAAAACCAGTAGTACCCTGAGCTGGGATTTGATGGGTCAATCACATGGACTTCCCCCAAGAGAGGTTTGGGCAGGAATAAGAATGTACTACATAACTCATCTAATTATACTATACAGATAAAAACTGCAGTCAAAGCAAACAAACAAACAAAAAAAAACAAAACTACAAGTATAAATACTGTGTAAATGAAAGTGATAACATAATTTATAATAGGATTTATGTAACTTAAAATACCTAAGCATAAATTAAATCCTCTTTGACTTCAGCTATTATTAATTGCTGCTTAAATCAAATGTAGTAAATCATTAAACATCTTCAAGACTCAGGTTCTTCTTCTAAACTGGAAGAATCTACATCAAAAGATTGTTGTGATCATAAAGGAGCAATACACACATAAGGTTCTTAAAACAGTACCCAATGTGTAATAACCAATCAATCAATGTTACCTATTTTTTTCCTTTTTTTGCTGCAAGAATGTTGTCTTCTTAGGATGCCTTAAATACAGCAAAGTCAGACTTTTCCATAGAGGTTCCTGGTGCTGTTTTTGCTAAATGTTTGTGCTTCTGAGCCTCAGAATAGTGTCAACTTCAAAAGGATTTCAGAGAAACCAAGGGGATGGCTCCAAGCACTGTTATGGGATCTTCTTTCTTGCTAGATCTTCTTTTGTCATGTCCTCAGAGAAATTTATTTCAGCTGTCTAGAATTTTAGTTCAGCCTGCAAGTCAGAATTCGCTCTGTATTAAGTTCTTCTTAAAATAAGCAATTAGGTGAAAAGTTCAGGACACGAAGAGATCCACAGATTCTAAGGGTCATTAAGATCCCCTTTTTTCTAATCAAGACAACATTACAGCAGCCCACCTGACTGAGGACCAGAGTTCTTTCTCCATATGCAATAGTCATGGTTGCAATAGCTATTGAAATACCATTGCAATAGTTATTACAATACCGTTGCAATAGCTATTGCAATATCGTTGCAATAACTATTGCAATACCGTTGCAATAGCATGGTAATGATAAGAAACATCACTAAGCACTTTCTCTGTGCTGAGAGCACCCTTCTGTCTAAAACCTTATGTGAATCAATCCATTTTATGCTCACATTAACCAGAGTGACCAACTCCTTTTGGTTTGTCCAGGTCCTTCCCAGTTTTAGCACCCAAAATTTTAAGTCTCAGGAGCCATTTCAGTTCTAGACATTTAGAGATGGTTGATCACCCTAAACATCTCTTAAAACAGGTGCTTTTATTATTGTTTCCAATTAAGTCACAGAGGGACTTCCCAGATGGCACAGTGGTAAAGAATCTGCCTACCAATGCAGGAGACACAAGAGACGCAGGTTCAATCCTTGGGTTGGGAAAATTCCCTGGAGTAGGAAATAACAACCCATTCCAGTATTCTTGCCTGGGAAATTCCGTGGACAGAGGAGCCTGGCGGGCTACAGTCCATGGGGTTGCAAAGAGTCGAACATGATTGAGCACGCATGCTAGATAGCTACTAGATAGAAGTCACAGAGAGGTTATGTAATGTGCTCAAGGACATAAAGCGAGTAAGGAGAAGAGACTGGTTCCAGCGTCGGGACTCTTCATAACCACCATGGAGCAGAATGAGACTTCTGTTGAGGAGTTGGAGCAACTGGGCCCTAGAAGTGACTCCTGAGGGGACAGGCTTTTCAGTCCTTGTCTCAGGGCAGAGACACTGGTTGTGAGAGTATTGCAGAGTCTCCATCCCCTGAAGGTTAGTGGATATGTCTCATTATTCTCTAATGGCAACACAAAACAGCAAGCTGGGACAATATCTGAACAGTTTTCAGATAAGAACTTTACAAGCACGTATACACCAAGAGACACTGCAGTCAACTGAGTGTGATTAGATTTCAGCCTCCATGTACAAAATGTCCAGATACCGTTCCTCAGTCAGCTCCCCACCCTCTACCCTTTGCTATGTGAATCTTAATAAAATTCTCTTTTTATTAGGACAAGACTTCTTTCTCTACCCAGGTCTTCTTGTTCAGGATAGCTTTATTCTCTATCATTATTTTTCACTTATTGTAAGATTACAAAATTTCACAGCTCAGCTTTGCAGAAAAAAATGCACCATCATTTTGTCAGGAATTCCTCAAGAACAACTAACCACTGGTTAGTAAGGGGGAAATTAACTGAGTCCTTATTTAAATTTGGTTCCATTTGATCACTTTGAGTAGTGTATTTAGGAAACAAGCTCTTATGTGGATAAAAATGTTCTTTTTCCTACCCCCTGCCACACTTCTCTCTTTAAGGTGGCATCTGGGGGCATGAGGAAGTGGGTCCTGTTTCCTTGTGGTGGTGGAGAAGAATTGTGCCTGGTGGGTAGCGGGCAGAGACAAAGTGTCTTCTTGCCTAATGTCCTTTGCTTTGATCATCCTCTCTGCAAAAGTCTAACGTCATGTTGCTTATTTTCCAGGCACTGTGTGCATAGCTTTTCCTGGCAATGTGACACCAGCTCAGCACCCACTGGTGCTGTGACCCCTCTGAGGGCTGCCTGAGACAGTTTTCTCTGCCCTATACTGGACAGAGCTCCTCCCCACTACAGTAATTTCTCAGAAAAGCTGTCCAGAAAGAACCTCAGCTTCTACTTCCTCTTATCCACTCAGTTACAGAGGCAAGTGTGGCCCAAGAGAGCTGAACTTTGTACCTCCTCTGCTTGCCTCCGAGCTGTGCACTTAACTAAATTGGCTGCCGCATACTGGTTCAGAGAGTCATCTAGGAGTGGATCTCTTTCCTAACTGTCACCATTGCCCTCCATGTTACCATACTTAATCTAATATACTGCCCCTTCCCCAAGCTGAAGTCTAAATATAGGGAAATCAGGACCCACTTCTGATGACTTCACACTATCTCTCTCCTCTCCACAGTCACCCCTGCCAGAACTGAAAAGTCTCTCTTTGACTTTGTCTGTGTTATGTTCTCCCTACCATCCACAGAGCTGACCTAGCTGCCCTGACCCCACACACAGGTCTCTAATGGGAGTTCTCCATGTTCGGGGGCTGATAGACTAAAGGGAGATAAAGAAATTTAGAAAATCCCTCCTCAAGACAAAAGCTTTGCTTGCAAGGCTATCATTGTGCTGTATAATACAATTTTGGCAGTTAAAAAAGATGAATTCTTTCTTAGTCTTTCTCTTTGTATTCTTATAACTATCTAATGTCTACCCCACTACCATTCCATGCCCACCCTGCCAGGTAGGTGGAGGCTCAAGTGCACTACAGTGAAGTTTATGAACTCAGAAAGGCAAAAGAGAAAAGTGTGTTAAAAACTATAAAATATTAGCCTCATTGCATGGTAATTTTGTGAGACATCATTTAAATTACCTCCTTTAACTAATACCAACCTCTTAATTGTGTATGATTTTTTTTTCTTTTTAAACTATTAATACATGAATATAAACCCAAAGGATGGGAATTCCCTGGCAGTTCAGTGTTTGGGACTTGGTGCTTTGACTGTCAGGGGATCTGGTTCAATACGTGGTGGGGGAACTAAGATCCCACAAGCTGCCCAGTGCAGCCAAAAAAAAATAAAAGTAAAGCAATAGTATTCTTTAAAAATACATAAACAAACCCAAAATAAAAGAATTAAAATAATAGAGAATTTGTTGTTGTTGTTCAGTTGCTCAGTCGTGTCCGACTCTTTGCGACCCCACGGAATGCAGCATGCCAGGCTTCCCTGTCCTTCACCATCTCCTGGAACTTGCTCAAACTCATGTCCATTGAGTCAGTGATGCCATCCAAGTATCTCATCCTCTCTCACTCCCTTCTTCTCCTGCCTTCAATTCTTTCCAGCATCAGGGTCTTTGCCAGTGAGTCAGTTCTTCGCATCAGGTGGCCAAAGTATTAGAGCTTCAGCTTCAGCATCAGTCCTTCCAATGAATATTCAGGGTTGATTTCATTTAGGATTGACTGGTTTGATCTTGCAGTCCAAGAGACTCTTCAAGCGTCTTCTCCAATACCACAGCTCAAAAGCATCAATTCTTCAGCGTTCAACCTTCTTTATGGTCCATCTCTCATATCCATACATGGCTACTGGAAAAACCATAGCTTTGACTCTACGGATCTTTGTCGGCAAAGTAATGTCTCTGCTTTTTAATATGCTGTCTAGATTGGTCATAGGTTTTCTTCCAAGGAACATCTTTTAATTTCATGGTTGCAGTCACCATCTGCAGTGATTTTGGAGCCCCCCAAAATAAAGTCTCTCACTGTTTCCACTGTTTCCCCATCTATTTGCCATGAAGTGATGGGATCGGGTGCCATGATCTTAGTTTTTTGAATGTTGAGTTTTAGGCCAGCTTTTTCTCTCTCCTCTTTCACCTTCATCAAGAGGCTCTTTAGTTTCTCTTCACTTTCTGCCATAAGGGTGGTGGCATCTGCAAATCTGAGGTTATTGATATTTCTCCTGGAAATCTTGATTGCAGCTTGTGCTTCATCTAGCCCAGCATTTTGCATGATGTATTCTGCGTATAAGTTAACTAAGCAGGGTGACAATATATGGGGTAAAAAGTATATGCTTCCACCCTAACCCCAATTCTCAACCCAGAAATAATCAGTGTCAATGGTTGATGTATAGTTTTGCAGAGCTTTCTCCCATACATTTATATAAATATTTGGGTTTATATACTAGTACATAATTTTGACTCTTTTTTTCCAAAATAGAACTTTGTACACCTATGTTTTAACTCTTTTTTTCCAAAATAGAACTTTGTACACCTATGTTTTACATATTTCTGAATATAAAATTACCAAATTTCCCTTGTGTCTCTGAATTTAAAATGCATTATTAAGGCAATCACTTGCAAAAGAATTTTATTCCATTCTGATGATTCAGAACAAAAGTATGTGTCATGCTTGTTTGACCACTGGCTGGAATTTTTGCCATGAGTGGGAAAACATGGGTGGGGATGTTGCACACACATGCATGTGATATGGCCAGTGGCCAAGCACCTTCTGAGAAGGGATCATATATTTCTCAGTCAATAATGTCATAAATAGAACTTAGTAAAAATGAGACAGTCCTCTTTCCTGTCACCTTCCTGCCCTAGATTCTTATCAAATGAGAAATTGGGTAGTCTTTCCTTAGCACACATTAGTGTGCTAACAAATCACATTTCTATACCTATAGAACCCAGCCCTGGAAATACCAAGATGATTAAACCAATGTCTTTTGACATTGAGGAATTACTCATTATTTCAAACTCATTTCAGAAATTCATCATCACTTTTGAGAATCTTTTTTTTTTTTTACCTTGGAACATTTTTCTTCATTTCCTGCATCAAAATTGTGAAATAATTATTATTCTGTTCAAAACAGCTAAACTTGAATAGGGTAGTGGCAGGAAAGTGTAATTTCAGCCTAAGATAAAAATTAACTTTGCAAATCATATGGGATTAAAGTTTGATAAGTGGTCCACACTGGCTCGTGATGTCTTGTTCCATTTTTTTATTTCCAGGCAAAAGCAAGAGTATTTTTAAGTGATGAGTTTGTTCTGCTTTTTTCCCCCGAAATTATAATTTATGTTTGACTTCAAAAACATGATTTTTAAAATACTTTGAAAATGTTCTCATCAGACAAATTACCAGTTTCATTTCCTCCCATTTTTTTTTCTGTCCAGTTTAGAATATTTATATAGTTAAATGACAGTATTATTCATTCATTCAGCATCAGTATTTTGAATTCCATGTATTTGAAATGTATCATAGGAGAATTAAATGGAGACTGGAAGAAATAGTTTCAGTGGGTCCTCTCTGGCTAGTGTCAAACAGAAGAGGGAAATCTACTCCAGCAGACCCCGTTGCTGTCTGTCCTGCGCTGAGCACTTGATAGTAAGTTCTGGCAGCCTTGGCAGATGTGCAACCCTGCTTTGTGCAATCATCAAAAACACATTTCTTCATGGCCCTCTATAGGCCGTCACTGAATCATAGAATTTCTAGGCTAAAAAGTACATCCTAGCATTGCAGTTTCTAAAAAATTAAACATAGATTCACCATGTGACCTGACAATCTTACTTCCAGGTATATATCCAAAAGAATTGAGATCAGGACCTAAAAGAGATATTTGTACACCCATGTTTAGCTGAAAGGTGGAAAGGTCCATTGACAGGTGAATGATGGATAGATAAACAAAATGTGCTCTATGCCTACAATGGAAAATTACTCAGCCTTAAAGAGGAATAAAATTCTGATACATTCTACAACATATATGAAACATGAAGACATTATACTGAGTGAAATAAGCTAGACACAGAAGATAAATATGATCCTTTATATATGATCCCACTTATATGAAGCACTTAGAATAGTCAAATTCATAAGTGCAGAAAACAGGATAGTGGTTCCCAGGGTTTGGGGAGAGAGGGAAATGGAGAGTTAGAGTTTCACAGATTTTCAGTTGGGGCAGATGAAATGTTCTGCAGATGGATGGCAGTGGTGATTGCACAGCAATGTAAATGTACTTAAATTCCACTAAACTGATGTTGAAAAATGGTTAAAATGGGAAATTTGTGTTATATTTATTTTACCATAATAAAATATCCCTACCCTCATGGAGCTTACAATATATGAGAAAAAGAAAGATAATAAGCAATTAGAAACATAAAATTTTCAAAAGTCCACTTTAGATCAGCTTTGGCCTGCCATCATTTTTACAGATAAGTCAGAAGATAGAAAAGATAACATGAGTCTACCCACTAAGATTCTGGTTGTCTGACTCCTGGGCCAGTGATTTTTTCCATTGAACAATATTTCCTTTTTTAGATACCTCTATTACCTCTATTTTATCTGAGCTGTTCAATAATATACTGGAAAGAGCACAGACTTTCAAATTCAGCTCAACTGCTTCCTAGAAGTTTGATGTTGAGATTTCCTTCTCTATAAAGTGAGGATAGGGCTTCCCTGGTGGCTCAGCAGAAAAGAATCCATCTGCTAGTATAGAGATGTGGATTTGATCCCTGGGTCAGGAAGATCCCCTAGAGAAGGAAATGGCAACCCACTCCAGTATTCTTGCCTGGGACATTCCAGGGACAGAGGAGCACGGTGGGCTACAGTCCATGGGGTTGCAAAAGAGTCAGACATGACTTAGTGACCAAACAACAGCAAAAGTGGAGATAACTAAACCTACTTTACAAGGATTTGTTGTAATCTGTTACACTTATCAGAGAAGGCAATGACACCCCACTCCAGTACTCTTGCCTGGAAAATCCCATGGACGGAGGAGCCTGGTAGGCTGCAGTCCACGGGGTCGCGAAGAGTCAGACACGACTGAGCGACTTCATACATTGGAGAAGGAAATGGCAACCCACTCCAGTGTTTTTGTCTGGAGAATCCCAGGGACGGCGGAGGCTGGTGGGCTGCAAACTATGGGGTCGCACAGAGTCGGACACGACTGAAGCGACTTAGCAGCAGCAGCAGCAGCTATACTTATACCTAGGTATGAAGCAAGTCAAAGTGTTAGTCATTCAGTTGTGTCTAACTCTTTGCGACCCAATGGACTATAGCCTGCCAGGCTCCTCTGTCCTTAGGGATTCACCAAGGAAGAATACTGGAATGGGTTGCCATGCCCTCCTCCAAGTGATCTTCCTAACCCAGGGATCAAACCCAGGTCTCTCACATTGCAGGTGAATTCTTTACCATCTGAGTCACCAGGGAAGCCCTCAGAGCAAGTTGTAAATGAAAATTAGCTAGCAAGCTCTTCAAATGCCTTCTCTGAATTTGTTGCTTATCTATGATACGTTCAATGTGTGAATACTTTCAATCCAGCAATTTCTTCAGAGATATTCCTGTGTTTGAGTTTTTATAAATCATTCTAGAAATATAGTTTAGATATGGAGAAGAATATTTCAGTTTAAAATCTGGGAAATAAGCCAAACACATTCATTTGGCCCTTATTTAGCTGGGAAAGAGCTTTCAAATTATAAGTTTGGTAAAGAATTCAAAAGAGTTAAGATTTCTTTTTCCAAGAAATAAAGCCAACTCTTTCATATTTCTACTTACTATAAAAAAATCGAAGTCATACTCTATTTTTATTCATAAAAGGCACTTATTGCTAAATAAAAAGTATATAATGGCATGGATTAGATATAAGGACCACCCTGGGAGATGCATTATTAAGTGTCTCATCTCCCAAGAAGAATGGTGTGTTTCTCAGATCCAGTATGTTTAGAAAAATAGTCAAAGTTATCAACTGTTCACAGAGAATCTCAGGGCATCACAGTTACCACCACAGCACTCCTTCACTTTTTTCTACAGCTTTCTCTACCTCCAAGAGCTCTAAGCCCAGTTATCTTGTTTACTCCCTCTGAGTTTAGAATCCTCTTTACTTCCTCCTACCACATTTGAGGATAAAAGAGCCCGGTTATTCCCAATTCACACAGACCTATAAAGAGCTTCTCTTTATTGATTTTCCACAGCTTTTTAGGTTTATGAAAAGGTTTGTCTTACCCTCACGTTAGAGAATTATATTGACTATATAATAATTGCATAGAAATTAATACCTTAGGTTATATTTCTAAGCCAGAACAACTTACGTTGTCTTGTTAAAGGTACTGGCAGTTTATTTTGGATTCTCCATCCTCTCCCTGCAGAAGCTACAGATAGCTCAACCAGGGATGCTCAAGACCATTAAACAATATGACTTTGCAGGAGGTCATATCACTTTGTGAATGGGACTTACATTTTAAGGAACTTGGGTCTAAAACCTGGCTCTGTCTCACTTGATTAAGTCATTTAACTCTGACTCTTTAACCCTTTAAGTGAAAAGAGATACTAATAGATAATTATGAGGATTAAGTGATAATTATATAAAACATTTAATGGAATGATTGATACAAAAGTGAATACTGATATTTGTTATTACACACATCAACTTACTCTAATATTTTAAGTAGTACACACACACACACAATAAAATCTTATTTTTATTTTTGATTATGATTTTCTTGATTTCAAATTTCCACTAGACTTTTAAAATATTGTCATAAATTATAACTCCTTTTTGACAAGATTAGGTGCATTCAGAGGTGGTATGGTGGTAGACTATAATTCTTTTCCAAAATGTTATGATATCATTTAGGACTATTTCTAATTTCTAATATTTCTAATTCTAATAAATGCTTTCTAAAATGTTAATTGGTAGATTTATAGTTCTAGTTTTTCTTACATTAATGTTTTACAACCATAAAATGAATAAAGAATTATTTCTTTACTGGGATAATAACAAGATTATTATAGCATTTGATATTATAGCATATTTAATATTTATATTTAATATTATAGCATATAATAACAATATTATAGCATTTAGAATATAGCTAAAATACAAATGGCTAAACTAAGGACATTGTACAGGAGGCAGTGATCAGGACCATTCCCAGGAAAAAGAAACACAAAAAGGCAAAATGGTTGTCTGACAAGGCCTTACAAATAGTTGAGAAAAGAAGAGAAGCGAAAAGCAAAGGAGAAAAGGAAAGATACACCCATCTGAATGCAGAGTTCCAAAGAATAGCAAGGAGAGATAAGAAAGCCTTCCTCAGTGATCAATGCAAAGAAATAGAGGAAAACAATAGCTTGGGAAAGACTAGAGATCTCTTCAAGAAAATTAGAGATACCAAGGGAACATTTCATGCAAAGATAAGGACAATAAAGGACAGAAATGATATGGACCTAACAGAAGTAGAAGATATTAGAAAGAGGTGGCAAGAATACACAGAACTGTACAAAAAAGATGTTCATGACCCAGATAACCATGATGGTGTGATCACTCACCTAGAGCCAGACATCCTGGAATGCACAGTCAAATGGGCCTTAGGAAGCATCACTATGAGCAAAGCTAGCAGAGGTGATGGAATTCCAGTTGAGCTATTTCAAATCCTAAAAGACGATGCTGTGAAAGTGCTTCACTCAATATGCCAGCAAATGTGAAAAACTCAGCAGTGGCCACAGGACTGGAAAAGGTCAGTTTTCATTCCAGACCCCGCAAAAGGCAATGCCAAAGAATGCTCAAACTACCGTACAACTGCACTCATCTCACACGCAAGCAAAGTAATCCTCAAAATTCTCCAAGCCAGGCTTTAACAGTACATGAACTGCGAACTTCCAGATGTTCAAGCTGGATTTAGAAAAGGCAGAGGAACCAGAGATCAAATGCCACCATCCATTGGATCATCGAAAAAGCAAGAGAGTTCCAGAAAAATATCTACTTTTGCTTTATTGACTATGTCAAAACCTTTGACTGTGTGGATCACAACAAACTGGAAAATTCTGAAAGAGATGGGACTACCAGACCACTTTACCTGCTTCCTGAGAAATCTGTATGCAGGTCAGGAAGCAGCAGTTAGAACTGGTCATGGAACAACAGACTGGTTCCAAATTGGAAAAGGAGTACATCAGGGCTGTATGTTGTCACCTTGCTTATTTAACTTCTATGCAGAGTACATCATACAAAATGCAGTGTTGGATGAAGCACAAGGTGCAATCAAGATTGCCTGGATAAATATCAATAACCTCAGATATGCAGATGACACCACCCTTATGGCAGAAAGGGAAGAGGAACTAAAAAGCCTCTTGATGAAAGTGAAAGAGGAACATGAAAAAAACGAAGATCATGGCATCTGGTCCCATCACTTCATGGCAAATAGATGGGGAAACAATGGAAACAGTGACAGACTTTATTTTTTTGGGCTCCCAAATCCTGCACATGGTGACTGCAGCCATGAAATTAAAAGATGCTTTCTCCTTGGAAGAAAAGCTATGACCAGCCTAGATAGCATATTAAAAAGCAGAGACATTACTTTGTCAGCAAAGGTCTATCTAGTCAAAGCTATGGAGAAGGCAATGGCACCCCACTCCAGTACTCTTGCTTGGAAAATCCCATGGATGGAGGAGCCTGGAGGGCTGCAGTCCATGGGGTCGCTAAGAGTCGGACACGACTGAGCGACTTCACAGTCACTTTTCACTTTCATGCATTGGAGAAGGCAATGGCACCCCATTCCAGTACTCTTGCCTGGAAAATCCCATGGACAGGGGAGCCTGGTGGGCTGCCGTCTATGGGGTCACACAGAGTCGGAAACGACTGAAGTGACTTAGCAGCAGTAACAGCAGCAGCAATCAAAGCTATAGTTTTTCCAGTAGTCATGTATGGATGTGAGAGCTGGACTATAAAGAAAGCTGAGTGCTGAAGAATTGATGCTTTTGAACTGTGGTGTTGGAAAGGACTCTTGAGAGTCCCTTGGACTGCTAGGAGATCCAACCAGTCAATCCTAATGGAAGTCAGTCCTGAATGTTCACTGGAAGGACTGATGTTGAAGCTGAAACTCCAA
The DNA here is from genome assembly GCF_055505025.1 of Bos grunniens. Classification (NCBI taxonomy): domain Eukaryota; kingdom Metazoa; phylum Chordata; class Mammalia; order Artiodactyla; family Bovidae; genus Bos; species Bos grunniens. Next base: position 47,232,723 of record NC_141165.1, on the reverse strand, counting down.
TACTTTGGCCACCTGATGTGAAGAATCAACTCATTGGAAAAGACCCTAATTCTGGGAAAGATTTAAGGTGGGAGTAGATCTCAACAGAGGATGAGATCATGGGTGGCATCACTGACGCTATGGACCTGAGTTTGAGTAGGGTCCAGGAGTTGGTAATGGACAGGGAAGCCTGGTGTACTGCAGTCCGTGGGGTTGTAAAGAGTTGGACACAACTGAGCGACTGAACTGAAACTAATGGAGAATGTTCAGATTAACAAATAGCTACATCTTTCATGCCAGATATGATGATGTGGAATGCTTAGTTAAAATTAAGATAAAATTTTAACATGAAAATTACTATTGTATTATTACTATTTTTATTTCTTATTATTTTCATGGGAATATTGCTCCAGAAAGAAGCAGAAAGAATATAATAAAATATCATTATTATGTTTTGAGGTAGGCTTATCAATGCCAGATACTTTCAGTTCAGTTCAGTTCAGTCGCTCAGTCATGTCCGACTCTTTGCGACCCCATGAATCGCAGCATGCCAGGCCTCCCTGTCCATCACCAACTCCCGGAGTTCACTCAGACTCACGTCCATCGAGTCAGTGATGCCATCCAGCCATCTCATCCTCTGTCATCCCCTTCTCCTCTTGCCCCCAGTCCCTCCCAGCATCAGGGAGTCATGCCAATGAGTCAACTCTTCACATGAGGTGGCCAAAGTATTGGCGTTTCAGCTTCAACATCAGTACTTCCAGTGAACACCCAGCACTGGACTGGTTGGATCTCCTTGCAGTCCAAGGGACTCTCAAGAGTCTTCTCCAACACCACAGTTCAAAAGCATCAATTCTTCAGCACTCAGCCTTCTTCACAGTCCAACTCTTACATCCATACATGACCACAGGAAAAACCATAGCCTTGACTAGACGGACCTTTGTTGGCAAAGTAATGTCTCTGTTTTTGAATACGCTATCTAGGTTGGTCATAACTTTCTTTCCAAGGAGTAAGCGTCTTTTAATTTCATGGCTGCAGTCACCATCTGCAGTGATTTTGGAGGCCAGAAAAATAAAGTCTGACACTGTTTCCACTGTTTCCCCATCTATTTCCCATGAAGTGATGGAACCGGATGCCATGATCTTTGTTTTCTGAATGTTGAGCTTTAAGCCAACTTTTTCACTCTCCACTTTCACTTTCATCAAGAGGCTTTTGAGTTCCTCTTCACTTTCTGCCATAAGGGTGGTGTCATCTGCATATCTGAGGTTATTGATATTTCTCCCAGCAATCTTGATTCCAGCTTGTGCTTCTTCCAGACCAGCGTTTCTCATGATGTACGCTGCATATAAGTTAAATAAGCAGGGTGACAATATACAGCCTTGATGTACTCCTTTTCCTATTTGGAACCAGTCTGTTGTTCCATGTCCAGTTCTAACTGTTGCTTTCTGACCTGCATACAGATTTCTCAAGAGGCAGGTCAGGTGGTCTGGTATTCCTATCTCTTTCAGAATTTTCTACAGTTTATTGTGATCCACATAGTCAAAGGCTTTGGCATAGTCAATAAAGCAGAAATAGATGTTTTTCTGGAACTCTCTTGCTTTTTCCATGACCCAGTGGATGTTGGCAATTTGATCTCCGGTTTCTCTGCCTTTTCTAAAACCAGCTTGAACATCAGGAAGTTCACAGTTCACGTAATGCTGAAGCCTGGCTTGGAGAATTTTGACAGATACTTTGGTGGATACTTAATACACAACTATTTGTAAGAGAGAAAGGAGGGAGAAAGGAAAGAAGGGAGGGAAAGATAGGGAAAGGGAGAGGAAAAGAACTGTGCTTCCTACAATTGACAGAGATAAAAATACTAACAGTGGGACTCAGGCTTCTTGCTGTTGAAGCAAGAGTTAACAGGTAAGCAAGGCATGGAGTCTAAAATGATACATGTGGTAATGAATTATAACTGAAACCACAATATGAACTCATATTTTCATGCACGCATGCTAAGTCACTTCAGTCATGTCTGACTCTTTGTGACCCTATGAACTGTAGCCCTCCAGGCTCCTCAGTCTATGGGATTCTCCAGGCAAGAATACTCGAGTGGGTTGCCACGCCCTCCTCCAGTGGATTGTCCCAACCCAGGGATCGAACCTGCATCTCTTATGTCTCCTGCAGGTGGACAGGTGGGTTCTTTACAACTAGTGCTAGCTGAGAAGCCCAAACTCATGTCTACCTTAATATAAATACAGATGGTTGCATATAGAAATACTTATAAATAGATATATGCCTATATACACACATAATTTCCCTGCTCTATCACCTGAAGGGACTAAAGAACAATGATACCCCAGTAGCAACAAACATACCCAATACCTAGATCTTAGTTTCTAACACAATTCTTCAGTGAAAGAAACCAAAACTCCTTAGAGAAACAGCTAATTCTAAGACACGGAAGAAAACATGCAAAATGAGCCTGGAACATCTTGTATGTAAGATGTAAGTAAGGAAGTGATTTTAAAAAACAAACAAAAATCTACACACATAATGATGGCAGTGTATCCAATGGACACAGGGCTTCCCAGGTGGCACTAGTAATAAAGAACCTGCTTGCCTATGCAGGCAATGTAAGAGACACGGGTTCAATTCCTGGATCAGGAAGGTCCCCTGGAGGAGGAAATGGCAACTCATTCCAGTATTCTTGCCTGGGAAATTCCATGGACAGAGGAGACTAGTGGGCTACAGTTCATTGGGTTGCAAGAGTCAGACATGACTGAAGTGAGTTAGCACGCAGTGGACAGAGGAGCCAACTGAAAGAGCTCGCTGTGGCCAAATCTGGAACAATCAGAGCAACGGACTAAGTAAAATAATGTTGAATTATAAAATAAATATCCATGAGTACATACTGATAGAAAAAATGACTAAATAATTTGAATGTAATAACTAGAAGAGGAAGAGACAAATTTGTGCAGAATTCCACATGATTTATGTAGCTATTCTGCCCTCAGGAGGTGAAGCTACCCCCAACTCTTTAAGTATGGGTTACACACTGTGACTTCTTTTCAGAGAGGGTAATGTGGAAAGTGGGGGTGGGGGGAAGAGAACTTCATAGTGGAGAAACCTGGTAAACACTACCTCAACCAGATGTTCAAGGTCAACGTCACTAGTCATCAGTCATGTAGATAAATGTACTCTCCATCTGATACGAGCAAAATGGCACTTTACCTCTCTGGTTTCCTTCCCCTAAATTGGAAATCTCAGTCTACTCATGAGAAAAACAGACAAATCCCAGCTAAGAAACATTTTAAGAAATATCTAGCAAAAGTACTCTGCAAAACTCTCAAGGTCAAAAAAATTCTCAAGATCATCAAACACATGGAAAGTCTGAGAAATTGTCGCAGCCCAGAGGAGCCAAAGGAGACATAATGAATAATGTTGTGAGGGATCCTGGAATAGAAAAAAAGACACTAAGTATAAACTAAGGAAATCTGAATAAAAATAATTTGTCAATATTGGTTTATTAGGGCTTCCCTGGTAGCTCAGCGGTAAAGAATCCCCTGCAATGCAGAAGATGCAGGAGATATGGGTTTGACCCCTGGGTTGGGAAGATCCCCTGGAGCCGGGCATGGCAACCCACTCCAGTATTCTTGCCTGGGAAATTCCATGGACAAAGGAGACTGGTAGGCTACAGTCCATAGGGTCACAAAGAGGGACACGACAGAAGTGACTGAGCATGCATGCACTCATGCACATTGGTTTATTAATTATAACAAACAATATCATACCAACTTAAGATATTAATAACAGGATAAATCAAGTATAAAGTATATAGAGAACTCTATATATTGTAATTCAATATGTAAATATATAATAATCACATATTCATATACTGTAAATAATGGCTTCCCTGGTGGCTCAGACAGTAAAGAATCTGCCTGCAGTGCAGGAGATACAGGTTTGATCCCTGGATCAGCAAGATCCCCTGGAGAAGGGAAAGGCTACCTACTCCATTATTCTTGCCTGGAGAATTTCATGGACAGAGGAGCCTTGTGGGCTGCAGTCCATGAGGTTGCAAAGAATCAGAAACAACTGAGCAACTTTCATTTCATTATAATTGTAATTATATACAATATGTATAATAATTATACATGTAATTTTTCTATAAGTCTAAAAGTATTGTAAAATGAAAGCTAATTTTAAAATATCGTTAATAAAAATTTAACACAGTACAGTGAATGCAGTGCAAGAATAAAAGCATATGAACTGTAGGAGAAAAGTGGGGGAAAAAAGAAAAAAAAAGTCCTTTTTTGTTGTTATTCCTTTACTTTTGGTAGACTATAGCTTATTTTTGTAAAAAAAAAAAAAATCAAAGGATTTGGTTTGGTCCTTAAAAATACTGACGTTAACCTTTTGCAAGATCATCTCAAAATGATCATTTTGATCATTTCCTCCTCCATGAAGCTTCCCCTGGCTCCCCAAAATAACAGCTGCTCATTGCTCTGAGTGGCTGGCATCAATGAACTTAATTTACAATCATTGTTATAGGTGTTTCTCCCATTTGGCTGTAAACTTCTTAAGAGTAATGTCAACATCATGCCTTCTCTTGGTCTCTACACAGTGTCTGATACCCGTTCATTATCCAACACCATTTATTTCATGTCCACTGTTTAGTACCATGGATTGAACAGGAGGGAGAAAATTACAGAGAGAAATTAGCAACTGAATGTTATTGTTGAGAGAACTTTTTACTTCAGCAAAGCTCGGAAAAAAAGAATTCCAAAATGATTCTTAAAATACTTTGACTCAAAAAGAAGAATAAATGCTCTTATATTTTCATTCATGTCTTTAAAGCTATCCATGTGTAATGTGTATATATTTTGGGTATTTCAGCTTACAACACATTATATTATAATTATTGCTGCTCATGTTAACTTCAATATTTTTAAAGACCAAACCAAATCCTTTGATTTTTTTTTAATAAAAATAAGCCACAGTATACCAAAAGTAAAGAAATAACAATCAGATCTGGTGTGTGTTTATCAAAGCATGACCCCCTCTCTCTTCAACATTTCTAGAAAAATAAATAACAGTTTGAGCATCAGTTGCATAAGTAAAAAATACCATAATAACCCAGATACACTAACCTTACTACCTGGAATTACTTTGAACATTCATGCTTTATGTGATTTTTTTTTTTTAGGGTGTTTCCTACACTTAAAATGCTTGTCTCTCTCATACTTTTTCTAAGTTCAAACTCTTGGTTAGCTTTCAAGGTCAGCTCAAATATTCCCTCCTCCATGAAGCCTCCCCTGGCTCCCCAAGGATAATAGCTGCTTCCTTTGAGGGGTCTGCACTGCTTGTCCCTCCATGGACGTAATTTACAACCATCATTTATAGGTGTTTCTCCCATTTTACTGTAAACTTCTTAAGGGCAACGTCAACATCATGGCTTCTCTTGGTCTCTGCACAGTGTCTGACATCCATTCATTCATCCAACACCATTTATTGCATGTTCAGCATTCAATACCATGGAATGAACAGGATGGAGAAAATTACAGAGAAAAATTAGCAACTAAGTGTTAGTATTGAGAAAACTTTCTAATCCAGCAAAGTTCAGGGAAAAAAAAAAAAGAGGAAAATATTGAAACAGATCCAGTTTACTAAAAGTATTAACAAACCCTTACATCACAGATGGAGAAGGAAATGGCAACCCACTGCAGTATTCTTGCCTGGAGAATCCCATGGACAGAGGAGCCGGGTGGGCTACAGTCCACGGGGTTGCAAAGAGTCAAACACAACTGAGCAACTAATGCTTACATCACAGCACCAATGTATTTTTATAGTCAGTGTATATACTCCTAGGTGAAGGTCTCTCTCTTCTACCACGTTGTCCATTTTCTGTGATCTGGGACCCCTGCCATTGGGGTATAGAAAGCTGATAGGTCAAGACAAGTAAAATTGTTCAATAACAATGTTCATTTTCAAAAGAAAACATGAATGAGGAGTAATTTAGGAGAAGGAAAAAAATAAAAACATTTTTTTTCATGGCACAGGCCTGAAGTCCAGCTTACACTGTCAAGCTACTGCACAGGTTCATACAAATGAACTTGCCCTTTTGAATCTTTCGATTAAAGCAGGTGTTTTTTTTTCCTCCCTTGCAACTTACTTGGAGACTTCTCATGCATTGTTAATCAAAAGAGAAAGAGGGATTTAATACACTTGCTTAAAGCAACTTTATTTTAATCTACATTCCATAAGATGGATCTGCTCCCAAATCGACAGTTGTTGAAGTTATTAACAGAGTGCTGTCTCAATGTATCCATTATGGCTAGATTGACTTCTAGTAGAACCATTTGTGTGTGTGTGCTCTTATGGAATACTTGATTTCTGCCTTCTCTAGTATTGATTAATTTAAATTCAATTTTGGCATCAGTGCCAAAAAAGGTATTTTTAATTGCCATTGTCAAACAATTTCCAATAGGGCAAATAATAAGTGTATATTGTGCTCTATTCTGTTCTAACAAGTCTTTTATTGTCAGTGACAGGCCTCCTGGTCTTTTCTACTGAATTTGTAAGCCATTCATCCAGAGAATGCAGAAATGATTTCTGATTTCATACAAGGATTTTGAATGATCAAATTCCCCCAAACAATAAACTTCATGAAAGCTAGTCCTCTTTCATACCAATGGTCAGAATCACACACAAAGCTGTTACTTACTAAGATTTCTAAATATATTTCTAAATTGCCCTGTGGCTTTATTGTTCGGTTTCCAGTGTCGTCTTCTTTGATCTGTCATTGGCCACCCTCTAAATCTTCCAAACTCTTCCCCAAAATCCTGTTATTCCTTCAGGCCTGAGCCCTGATTGTGCATAGTTAAGCTGCCCACCTCCCCACAATTCTCTAGGGAACCCCATATACTGTCATGGATGGGACTGACTCTACCTTCTAATTAGGGTTCCCATCAACTTTTAATAAACTCTAGTCCATTTCTGTTTTTGCTAGTAGGGCATGATGAATCTATTTTCAAAATATCTCTTTAAAATGTCAGATTAATTCTGAAACAATAACTACCCCGTGAGCTATCAATATTACTCTTCAGATTTTAAAATTCCTAGTATGATAGGGCCTAAAGCATCTCAATGTGGCAAAAGTTTGGCTGAGTTCAAATCCTGGTTCTGCCACAGACTGGGCAGAATTGAGTGACTTTTTCTGGATCCTTGAGCCTCATTCATCTCTGCAGATACTCTCTTTAGAGCACTTATTGTACGCCACGTGCTAGAGCTAGAGGGCTGAACAAGGCAGTCACGATGGCTCAATAAGCTGACCCTTTAATGGGCTGCTGCTGCTAAGTCACTTCAGTCGTGTCCGACTCTGTGTGACCCCATGGACGACAGCCCACCAGGCTCCCCCGTCCCTGGGATTCTCCAGGCAAGAACACTGGAGTGGGTTGCCATTTCCTTCTCCAATGCATGAAAGTGAAAAGTGAAAGTGAAGTCACTCAGCCATGTCCGACTCCCAGCGACCCCATGGACTGCAGCCCACCAGGCTCCTCCGTCCATGGGGTTTTCCAGATAAGAGTACTGGAGTGGGGTGCCATTGCCTTCTCCGTTTAATGGGCTAGGTTTCCTCATATTTACAACAGAAAGAGTTAACACCTGGGGAGTTCTCTGGTGGTCCAGTGGCCAAACTTCTGTGCTCCCAAATCCCTGGGTTTGATCCCTGGTCAGGGAACTAGATCCCATGTGTGGCAACTGAAAAAAAAAAAAAATTAACACCTATCTTGTAGGGTTGTAAATATCAAATGATTCCTCAACACAGTTCTTCACCACCTCTGCTCTATGCTACCACCACCATGTTCCCCCACTTTCTTGCCCCTAAAGGATGATTGCTTTAAGTTTTCCTGCTGAAACTCTTCAAGATGAAATGACCTTGTCAAACCAGACCCGTTCACAGGAAGCCACACTCCTGGCTAGAGTTATTCTGGAGGTTGTCTCTGTGTAACCAAGATAACAGTGATCTGGCCATGGCACACCGTCTCTGCCCAGACAAATGCCTGGATTTCCTTCATTCATTTGCTTATACTTCCCAGGTTATCATTTCAAAGTGCCCACTTAGATGGAAATGACACCTGTCTCCCTTTTCATTGGTAAGAGTTTTTTTTCCTCCATTGTGACTTGCTTTGAGACTTTTCATGCATTGTTAATAAAAGAGAAAGAGGGATTGAATACACTTGCTTGAAGCAACTTCATATTAATCTACATTCCATAAGATGGATCTACTCCCAAATCGACAGTTGTTGAAACTATTAACTCACAGACTGAAAACTAAAGAATGCATTTCTAAAGGTGTTTGTATGTTGCAGTATGAGGTGTAACTCTGGGAAGAATCTAATGTTTAATGCTATGTTTATTTGTTTCCAGATTCTGTTAGAAGTTGTGTAGCAAAGCTGCTCTTCACTTGTTCCCTGAAGGGTCATTACTGCCTCTACAGTAAATCCAGTTTTATTCTCATCAGTCAAGAACCTCAGCCATGGATCCAAATCATGTTCCTGTTTCAGCAGGTATGTATAATTCAAGTTCAACATGGCTCCTTAATGAGCCAGGTATGAGTTTATAATCATTTTTACTGAATTACTCTTTGACCAGAGTAATATGCAAATAATAACAATGCATACACATTTAATTAGTAATTTTTAACATGGATTTTTTTCTAAATTTTAGGATAGTTTCCTTATAAAAGGCCCTAGATTAGTAATCAGGAAGACAAGCCTATTATTATCTTGAATATCTTTTCACTCTAAAATACAAATATTTTTTGTTCAATGATAACAACAAAAAATCACTTACTGGGGGTGGACAGCTTTCCTTATGGAGAGCTAGCCATTATTTCCCAATCTCCAAATAACTTTGGAGTCAGCATATCTTTTTTGACATTGTTAAAACACTGGAATGCCACTTTTCTATATAGAATTTACATATAGAGGTAAAGTTACATAAAGAGGAGTTTAAACAACAAAGAATTTGATGCAAAGATTTTTATCACCAAAAAAAAGATTCTTGTTTGGAAATGCTTATCTTGAATGCATTAAACTTTCAATAAAATTTGAATATAGATTACAAAATGTTAGTAATAGGAGGAATCTTAGACATCATTTTTCCAAATAAGCAAATTGAAGGACAGAACTCAGACTGCCTGACTCCTGACCCAGTGGTCTTCACTTGTGTTTAAAACGAAATGGGGATTGCTGGCAGGAACAGAGAGGGTAGAGGCAGAAAAAGGAGAATGCAAATGTTACAAAATGGTTAAAAATTAGGCCAGGTAATAATAAGTTTCTTTACTTCTATTAATAAAATATTTCTGTAATAGTCTCAGTGAAAGTCACTAATCAGATAGTCATATTTCTTTATAAAATGGGGCAGGTTTATTAAGAAAAAAATGAATTTTAATGCTGAATGTATCATAGTTGTAAAGTGGAACTATAACAATTAAGAAAGAAAAGAGACAAGTTAGACATGGCTCAGGGATACCATCTTTTTCTATATGAAGTCTCAAGAACACGTAATCATATCTTGTAGAGAACAACTCATATTTTGACGTGAATCAAATTGTATATGAATATAGGGACTTCCCTGGTGGTACAATGGATAAGAATCCACCTGCCAATGCAGGGGACACAGGTTTGACCCCTGGTCTGACAAGATTCCACATGCCTCAGAGCAACTAAGCTCGTGGCCACAACTACTGAGCCCACCTGCAGCAAGTACGAAAGCCCACACACCCTAGAGCCTGTGCTCCGCACCGAGAGATGAGAAACCGCAGGACAAGAAGCCCGTGCGCTGCGGCAAAGGCAGCCCCAGCTCCCGCAACTAGAGAAAGCCTGAGCGCCGCAACCAAGACCCAGCACAAGAGAAAGTGTACATGAATATAAAAAACAGCATTGATTTTCTTCCTTTTCTTGAAATAAAAACCTTCTTCTCCTACTCTACTAATGTTTTTCAAGTAGTTTTCATCAGTGATTTTGTACTTGGTTTCATCTTTGGCTTTATTCTTCACAGTTGTCAGTTTTCTGAAAACAGACCAAGAAAGCTTGATTTTATCTTTGCCCTTTCTGTCTTATTTTATTGACTCAGTCTGATTCTTTGTTTTTTCTCTTTGAGCAAAATCACCAAAAAACATCTAGTTTTTTTTTTTTTTCTTTGTTCTTTTTACCATAATGTTTCCTTTCTTTTTCTACACCTTTGATACTGTGTGATCTGGATGAAACCTGACTTTGGGATAACTAAAAAAATCATATCTTTGACTTGATAGTTACAAACCCATATGAGCCTAGTATGCTGGGCTAGACTCTTTCCTTTCTCTGTCAATTTACAGACTCATGATGGAGTTCTCAAATTAAGAGATTCCAGTCTAAATGGACCTCTTTGGAATGATGATTAATTAAATCAGGTCCTGCTCTTTTTAAGTGAATGGTCATATGCTGTATACATTTCTGATAATAATCAAGGAATTCCCAGATGTATATACATTTTGGGTTTCACATTAATCTGTTACTGGCTGTTAACCTTTTTAAACCTGTCAGCAACTTACTCAGAGTATGAGATCCTCCACCTTTTCCCACTAAGTACCAAAAATAGTTCATGTTGAGGAGGATAATAATGAAATTTTTCTGGAAAAGAATTGTTATTCACTTACTAAATAGAAACCATGTACACAGAGACTATTTAGAGAGTCTCGTAAGTCAATATTTGGACACTCATTGACATTGAAAATGGGATTTTATAAGCCAATATCATTATTATTACACCTCCCACATGAAGGATAATATATATTATATATATTATATTTTGTGTGTGTGCATGTGCGTGTGTGTGTGTAATTGTGTGCCTTTATGTTCTGTATGTTTTTATAAAATTATTTCCTTGAATTGAGACACCTCTCACATTCTTAGGTATAACATCACATGTAAATGACTGTTAAACACATAATTGATTAAACATACAATCTAAATTTTCCTTTGAAATTTTTATTTTCATTAACTTGAATGAAATATATGTAAATGTAATTTTTTCTTATGTTAACAATCTTATTGTCCAAAACTTAAAATATCTTAAAGCTCTAAGAATATTCAGCCATTATACACTTTAGGACTGAAAATGTTTTTATTTTCCCAACCCTCCTTTACACTGTTCATATCTGAGGAATTGAATAATGGACTGTTGGTTATTTAATGTCTATTATTCATTATTTACCCTGTATAAATAAACTTGATGTATGCATGCTGCATGCTAAGTTGTGTCCAACTCTGCGACTCTGTGGACTGTAGCCCCCAGGCTTCTCTGTCCATGGGGATTCTCCAGGCAAGAATACTGGAGTGGGTTGCCATGCCCTCCTCCAAGGGATCTTCCTGACCCAGGGATCAAACCCACGTCTCTTACGTCTCCTGCATTGGCTAGTGAGTTCTTTACCACTAGCACCACCTGAGAAGCCCTAGAAAAACTTGATATTTGTACTCTAATTTTATACCTTAATTCTCAGATCTTTGAAAAATAAATATGAATATTTATATTAGCCATTTTCCAATTAAGTAACATGCTTGAGAAGTGATTGATATAAACACTACTTTACAAAGGTTGCTGCTGCTGCTAAGTCACTTCAGTCATGTCCAACTCTGTGCGACCCCATAGACTCCCCCGTCCCTGGGATTCTCCAGGCAAGAACACTGGAGTGGGTTGCCATTTCCTTCTCCAATGCATGAAAGTGAAAAGTGAAAGTGAAGTTGCTCAGTCGTGTCCGACTCTTAGCGACCCCATGGACTGCAGCCTACCAGGCTCCTCCATCCATGGGATTTTCCAGGCAAGAGTACTGGAGTGGGGTGCCATTGCCTTCTCCTTACAAAGGTTAGGCATATTTATAGAAATCAATATCAACTGTCTTGAAAACGCTATTTAATAAGTTAAATTTTCTATTAAAAAAATAGAAAGCATGAAATGTACTGTACATTTGATCTTCAAAATAGATTTCTCTGTAGCTTTATTTAAACCATTTTTAAGTTCAGACCAAGACTAAAATAGTGCTTTGCAGCCATCATGCAATATTGTTGGGACACGAGATAACATGTCATGCTTCTCTCACGAATGCCCTTTCAGAGCCTGTTTCCTGAGCCGCTGTCCATTCAGAGTCATTCTGTACAATTCCTCAGAGCTCTATGGGAGAAGACCCAGAAAGGGGGTGCTCACAGCTTTGAAACAGCCATGATAGAGTCCACATTCCCACAGCAAAAGGTAAATGCTTCTTTCTTTGCACATGTTATTTTTAGCCAAGATTCAAGATGAAAGAGTTTGCTTTTTCTTAATGGTTCAATTTTTCCTCTTCTTTCCTTTCCTTTCTTTTATTATTATCAGAAGACACTAAGTAATGATTTACATGTCATGCTATAGTGGATTCAGGACCTAGTGATATCAGTAGACAGAGTCACTGCCTTTTGAGGCTCCCAGACTGACATAATGCAGACCACTGAGAACCACACAGAAACGGAAAACATTTTACAGATAGACAACTCTAGGATTGAAGAGGAAAGAGCAATTGGACTTTAGGTTCTTTGGGGCTTTTCATTTCTTCCCTGCATACTTCCTCTCATCACCTGACCCTTTGCTGTCACCACAAAGTTAGAAAAGGAAGACAAGATGAACAGGAAGGAATAGAGCATGGTCAGGGTGAGAAAGAGCTCTGTTGAGACAGGCATGGATGATGTGAGTTAGAGCCTTTTAGGAGTGTGGAATAGGGACATCTCTCTCAGGAAACAGTTGACCGAGACCTCCTGAACAGGCCATCAAACTGGGAAAGACCAGAAAGTGGAACCATGCCCACCCAGTCAATAGAGTGATACTGGAAGTGGATGCTCACTGCTGTGATCACATTGAAAAGGGTCACAGGCCTGGGTATGGAGAATAATTGGAGGAAGCCTGACTGGAGACAGGAAGACTATGAAGGAAGTGATCACTGTAGTCAGGTAGGAAATGAAAGCCTGAACCGAAGTTGGAAGTTATAGGAAGAGGATGGATTCAAGAGGCAGTAAAGAAGCAGAATCAACAGGACTTGGTCCCTGCTAAGGAAGATGGAAGAACCAAAAATGACTCCAGGTGTATCTATGGCCAATGGATAATGGCATCATCTTAAAAAAGTTGACCACAAAGGAAGCTGATGTGGAGGAAGAAGATAAATCATTCTGGTTTACACATTTTGAGTACGAGTTGTTTGTGTAGATAACCAGGTGGTGATGGTCTTTGAATTACCAGTGTGGAACTTAGGAAGAAAGCCAGAACTGGAGATATTGGACTCGGGTGTCAAAGATACCACTTGATGTCATGACAGTAAGTTGGATCACTCAGGGAGAACATGGCTAATGAGAATAGAAAATGGTTATTGATCTCTCCCTTCTCATATTCAGAGAACCTAATTATCCTTATTTTGCTTTCAAGAAAGCCCGGTAATAAGCACTGGATGCTTACTGATGAAACCAGAGATTCTAGGAGTGTATGCTCTTGGTCTTTGTCCTTGTTTTACTATTAATAAGGGGAGCAAACATACTAATATTAAATAAATTCAAAGTATAAACAACTAGCAAATTAATAAAAAAACTGTTATATTGTGAAACAAACTCAATACCTCTTAAGTGCTAAAGGGTTGTGAAAAAATGAGAAATTGTAGTAATTCATCAAAAGCTTAGTTAGTATGATATGTAAGACACTGAAACTACATTCTATTATTGCATCACTGTTTTTGACTTTGGTTTAAGAATTAGATATGTAGTATGAAAAATAAAGGAAATCCCATAATTGCATCAAAGCAAAGTAGAATGGAATTCTCTCCTTATTTCATGAAAATTTTAAACTATTGTATCATGTTTAAAGACAATGCCTCAAATTCTTAGCAATGTTTGTCTGTGAGCTGTATTTTAACTAGAGGGAACTAGTAAATTAAAACTTGGCAGGCAGCATCAAGTCCTAAGAGACTGGGGAAAAAAACTTGGCAAACAAGTTTTGTGCATGCTCACAAGTATCCTTATTCATATTTCTCCTAGTTCATACCAGTAAATATTCCTCTAGGGAAGAATTAATTGTAGAACAAAATGTTTTAGAAATTTCAGAAGTTTTATAATTTGGTTTACTCATAAGTATTAGAAAAAGCTTTGATATCTGGAATGTAAATTATGTGGCAAGGTTATCAGCCCAGGTATTTCCCAATCAAATTGATTAGGAAATGGCAACCCACTCCAGTGTTCTTGCCTGGAGAATCCCTGGGATGGAGGAGCCTGGTGGGCTGCCGTCTATGGGGTCGCACAGAGTCGGACACGACTGAAGCGACTTAGCAGCAGTTATCTTTATTTTATGAAGTAGTCTTCTCATTAAATTCAAAACAGCTGTGAGAATGGTCCAACGTCTGCTTTCTTGGCACCACCTGTGCCAGTCTGTACTCATGCTAGTGATTTGAAAATTATGGGCAGGTGTGTATCTGTTGCTGTGATAGAATTACATTGCAGCTAACTAAATTCAGGTATACAAAGAAGGAAGAAACTTCTGAGAAAATACCTAAGTCTCTGGAATATAATTCTCTGGAGAGTTTGTTATTGAGAATTTTTAAAATAAAATCTTGGAATTTTAGAACTGAAAATCAGCAGTAAGATATCTATTAAACTGCAAACTTCTTGAAGGCAAGGATTGCACTGTTTTTACCATTATATTTCCAGAGTCACACAGTGCCTGACACACGGTTGCTGCTGCAGCTGCTAAGTCAGGCTCCCAATAAATAACAAGGACCAATTGAATAAGGCTTCCCAGGTGGTGCTAGCAGTAAAGAACCCACGTGCCAAGGCAGGAGATGCAGGAGACTGGCGAGTTACAGTCAATAGGATCACAAAGAGCCAGACATGACTGAAGTGACTTAGCACACATGCATGCACCAGTTGGATAAATAAATAAATCCTATCACTTTCCAGATGTTGCAATTGGAAGCATAGGGACTTGTTAGAGATCACACACCTCATCAGTGGCAGAGCAGGAGCATGAGCGTACACCATGGTGGCATGAGGGCCAACACCAATACTCTGGGTTTTCTCTACTCTGTGCTTGTAAGATTACAATTCCCTGCCTCTTGCAATAAGCCTTGGACATGTGACTTGCTTCAGCAAATGATATATAAAAAGGGATATGTATCACTCCAGGCTCCTCCATCCATGGAATTTTCCAGGCAAGAGTACTGGAGTGGGTTGCCATTTCCTTCTCCAGGGAATCTTCCCAACCCAGGGATCGAACCCAGGTCCCCTGCATTGCAGGCAAACACTTTACCATCTGGGCCACCAGGGAAGCCCTGTATCATTCCAGTCAGAAGCTTTTAAGAACCACTTTGAAGAACCAGTGCTTCTCTCTTCATCTTGCCTCTCTTCCCCTACCATGGAGATTGCAGAAGCAAATGTTGATATTAACTGGTCAGAACGATGGCCACAGCCTGCAACTCCAAACTCCCACACAGAAGATGGCTTCTCTTGAGAGTTAACCAGACCCCCCCCCCAACACACGCACGCACGCACGCACGCACACATACACACACACACACTTTACATGAGCAAGGAACAACCTTCTGTTCTGTTAAAAACTATAGATTTTGTGTTTGTTGTGGGTGTATAACGTACCTATCTTTACTAGTTATCTTGATTTTAAATAGTAATAAAAACATTTTTTTTTAACCTGGATTAATGGAAAGATATGCTGTTCCCCTGGCTAGGAACACTGATTATGCAAATGGAAATTACTCTCAGATTATAAATATAATTTATTTCCAACCATAATAGCAACAGAATTTCTTCATGGAGTTAGACAAACTGATACTAAATTTGAGAATAAACAAAACAGTTCTGAAAAAGAACAGAGAGGAGAAATTTTTTTCTACTAGGAAATGAAAACTTATTGTAAAAGCACAATAAGATGAGGGGATGATTATTGCTACAGGGATAAATTAATAGTAAGGAATATAGGGTCCAGAGCTAGTTCCAAGAACATATGCACACTTGATAGATGATAGAAGGGAGATTTCCAATCAGTGAGGAGAAAATAAAGTATTTAAAAAGCAGTATAGGGATATGTCGGAGAAGGCAATGGCACCCCACTCCAGTACTCTTGCCTGGAAAATCCCATGGATGGAGGAGCCTAGTAGGCTGCAGTCCATGGGGTTGCTAAGAGTTGGACACAACTGAGCGACTTCACTTTCACTTTTCACTTTCATGCATTGGAGAAGGAAATGGCAACCCACTCCAGTGTTCTTGCCTGGAGAATCCCAGGGACGGGGGAGCCTGATGGGCTGCCTTCTATGGGGTCGCACAGAGTCGGACACAATCAAAGTGACTTAGCAGCATAGGGATATGTGATTTTTCCAGATTGAAAAGATAAAATTCAATGCTGTCTCGACACTATCATGAATAAATTAACTCCAAATAAAGCTCTAAATGGAATCAGTGAAACTTTACAACAATTAGACAAAAATAACAATGGTTGTCTTTATGACCTCAGGATAAAAATTTAAGACCTAAGTAAACAGAGATCATAAAGGAAAAATGAATAAATTTGACTACATAAAAAGTTTAAATTTCTGTATGACAAATTATACCATAACAAAGTTAAAAGGCAAGCATAACAGCATAACCTGGGTGGGAGGAGTTATTTAAAATATGTTTAACTGACACAAGCTCTTCTACACATCAACAAGGAAGAGACAACCAACCCAAGAGAAAACTGGGCAAGATACATGAACAGAAAATTCACTGAACAAAAACTCAAGTGGCCAAAACACCTAAGAAAAGATGTTTAGACTCACTAAAAGTCATTGAAATAATTGATTTAAAATATTAAAAATGAAGTACCATTTTACAATGATCAGACTATCAAGAATAAAAAATTGTGGCAATAAGGTTTTGGCAAAGATATAAAAAGATAAGAATGTTCATACATGACATATGAGATTATGTACTTAAGTAAATATCAGGTAGATCTACTTAAAAAAGAAAAAGTAATTAAAAATACATAGCAATAATTAGATTCATAAATGACAGCTAGCTAACAAGGGGGATGAGTAACAAGGGGCGGTGTACACTTTTCAGAAGTGTTCATTGCATTTATAACTTATCAGAAAAAATACTATAGGCATTTCCCCCACAAAGGATTCCCCTTATCTAGTTAATTGACAAATCTGTTTCCTCACATATTTTTATTTCTTCTTTCTTCCCTTCTTTCTTCTTCCTTCCCTCCCACCAGCCCTCCCTCCCTCCTTCTCTCTTTCTCCCTCTCCTTCCTTCCTTTCTCTCTTTTTTTTTCTTTCAGTGAGAGCATTTAAGTAAGAAATGCTCATTTCTTTCAACCAAACATGTAAAAATGTTATGTCCTAAGAGGGCTTAAGACAAATTTACATTTACGATGTTTTTTAAAGGACAATCTGGGAGTAGCTGGTTATATTTTAAATTCATGTACCCTATTATCTTGAAATTCCATTTCTAGGTGCAACTCACATATTTGCACCAAGAGAACATGTCAATTAACAGAAGTAAACTGAACATTGTATCAAAAAATGCAAATGTTATCATTAGAAAGATGGAGAAAAATGTCATAGTATAGTCATGCTATACAGGAAGTGAAAGTGAATTCGATAAACATGAGCAGTAAAATGGAATAAATATTAAAAACATAATATTGATGTTTAATAAACAAGTTGCAAAAGTATGACATGAATAGTATAATAGCTTGTGTAAATTTTTAAAACACATTAAGCAGTATTAGGCATTATTTATGGGTGCATATACTTGTGATAAAACTATAACAGCATATTTATAATCTCACAAAATTTGTGCTGGTGTTGCCTCTGGATAATGAGGAAGGGATGGGAAGGAGGGAAATGTTACTGGGAAGGAAATTAAGATCTCATGTAATTTTGTTTTTAAAAACTCAAAAGCAAAATATTAGCATTTGTTAAATTTGGCCTACAAGGTCATGGGTATTTGTTACATTATTCTTTGTACATGCCTTACTTTCTTTCTTTCTTTCTTTCTTTCTCTCTTCCTTTGGATTAAACCTGTAAATAATGTCTAACAGTAGAGGATTGACAGATTTGACTGTAAAAATATGAGGTTTGTTAAAAAAATCTGTCTATATAGTAACTTGAAAATATGTGTAATAAATATGAAAGACAAGTTTAATATCCTTAAGATGCTATGAATTCATGCAAATCAATAATCACTGAACCTAAGACATGAGCAAATAATTCAAAGGAGACTTTGAGTGCAGAAAAAGTATTCAGCCTCATTAGTAGTCAGGATTTAAAAATTGAAGTTAAGATAACAGTACTCTTTTTAATCCATTTTTTAAAAGACAGTAATCAGTGCTGGTTAGAGTTAAGGGAGTTTAGATACTTTCACACATTTCTAGTCAGTGTATAAATTATTTCAACATTTCTAAATAGGCAATTTAGCAATGCAGGTCAAGAGTCTTAAAAATATTCATATCCTTTAACACAGTGATTCTACTTCTAGGAATCTGTTCTAAAAAATAATCTGAAATGTGTACAGAACTTAAGATACGCACATCAAAAAAGTACTAGGGACTAATCTGTAGTAGCCTAAATGTCTACAAGTGTGCAAATGAAAGTGTTATATATGTATGCTATTAATATGTTTAATAGTACAATAAAGTATATTTTCTAATGTATAGCTTATATGATTAACATATAATTTACAATGTGTGATATAATAATATGTATGTCTAAATATGGGACAAAGTAACATATAGACATCAATCTATATGGAAGAATATTAAGAAACCATGAAAAATCATGTTTACAAGAAACATTTAATGACATGAAACAATACTTATGTCGGATACCACATTGCAGGGTATAAAACTGTTTATATGAAGAAGATTATTTGGAGATTTACCTGTTAAGACAGCCAAAAGAAAACACCAGGCTCCTCTGTCCATGGGATTTTCCAGGCAAAAGTACTGGAATGGGTTGGCATTTCCTTCTCCAAAAGAAAACATACCAAGATGTATTAGAAGTGGTTATCTCTGGTGAATAGAATTAGCTATCTTCTATATTTTCTCTAACTGTCTATTTCTTTTACCAGCAAGGAAAAAATATTATTACAGAAGTATCCCCTTTTACTTATATTGCTTTATGTAAGGAAATGTAAATGAACAGTTTATTTAAGAAATAAAGAAAATTCTATTTCACTAGGCAGGAACCAGCGATGCAGCATCATTGTATAGGCTGTGTCAAAGGTATTGGTCCTTAACTTTATAAGAAAGGAGGAAACGTTCATTTATGTTTTCAGTAAATAATTAGAGTGCTTACAATTGCCACGTAGACTTCTAGGTGCTGAAGAAAGAGCAATGAATTTAAAAATACATAATCAAAGACAAGAAAATTCCATTTTAAGATAACCAACTCTCATTGTAAAATAAAGATTTTAGGGAAAGGGCAGAATTTATTTAAGAAATGAAGAGAATGGCCTCTGTGGAGGAACTAGAGATTCTATTAATAATTTCATTCCAGGGCACGTTTGCCTGGCTCTTCAGAGGGAGCGTTGCTCTGATTATCAGAGGGCCAGACAGTTGACAAAGCTGATGGGGGGATTGCTGAAGGGCTGGAGTGTGAGAGAGGTGTCACTTTTATTGACGCTCATGTTCGAGTTCCCAAAGTATGGAGAAACTCCATATGCCATAACAATGAGGTCTCAAAACTATGCCCATTAAGGAAACAAAATAAAAAAATAAATAAAAAATTAAATTCACTGCTGAAACAAAATGTGCCCCATGTGGCTAACATTTGGAGATGTGTTTTCAGTCCACATTGCCACAAACACACTTGACAGTTCCCAGGGTGTCAAAGTATAAAGAAAACCAAAGCTTCAGTTCTGAGTGGCACAAAGAGAGACCTTCTGAAGCTCCCAAAAGCTTAGAGTTAGTGTTTTGAGTTACTGTGTTAACATAGTGCTTGAATAAATAAATACATAAGTAAGTAAATAAATAAGGAATGGACTTATTATATATAGACTGTAACTTCAAAATCTTACCAGAAATTCGAGTCTACATGGGTGTTATAAGTGACATGTTCTCAAAGGAGAACAGTGTGAACCCAGATGTCTGAGAGAGGTTAGCTGTGTTGAACCTCCCTTTGGGAGAAAGCTAGATAATAATAGGGTAGATGGGAATTAGGTTTGAGATTTCAGAAGTCCAGGTGGGGTTGGGGCCTCTTGGGCTTTTAGGCTATGAAAAACTTAAGCAGTATCTAAGAAGCAAAGGAGCTTTATTTTGGAGGCGGGGGGGCGGGGGGCGCTCCAAAATCACTGCAGATGGTGATTGCAGCCATGAAATTAAAAGATGCTTACTCCTTGGAAGGAAAGTTATGACCAACCTAGATAGCATATTCAAAAGCAGAGACATTACTTTGCCAACAAAGGTTCGTCTAGTCAAGGCTATGGTTTTTCCAGTGGTCATGTATGGATGTGAGAGTTGGACTGTGAAGACAGCTGAGCGCCGAAGAATTGATGCTTTTGAACTGTGGTGTTGTAGAGGACTCTTGAGAGTCCCTTGGACTGCAAGGAGATCCAACCAGTCCATTCTAAAGGAGATCAGCCCTGGGATTTCTTTGGAAAGAATGATGCTAAAGCTGAAACTCCAGTACTTTGGCCACCTCATGCGAAGAGTTGACTCATTGGAAAAGACTCTGATGCTGGGAGGGACTGGGGGCAGGAGGAGAAGAGGATGACAGAGGATGAGATGGCTGGATGGCATCACTGACTCGATGGACATGAGTTTGAGTAAACTTTGGGAGTTGAGTAAACTTGGTGATGGACAGGGAAGCCTGGCGTGCTGCAATTCATGGGGTGGCAAAGAGTCAGACACGACTGAGTGACTGAACTGAAGAAGCAAAGGGGAGGTAAAAAGATATAAAGAAGGTATGAATAGGCATCTATACAAAGAAGCCAGTGCATGCTCAGTCACTCAGTCTTATCCAACTCTTTGTAACCCTGTGGACTGCAGCCCGCCAGGCTCCCCTGTCCATGGTATTCTCCAGGCAAGAACACTGGAGTGAGTTGCCATGCACTCCTCCAGGGGAACTTCCTGACCCAGGTATTGAACCAGTGTCTCCTGCCTTGGCAGGTGGGTTCTTTATCACTGTGCCGCCTGCGAAGCCAGAGCAAGTGGTAAATCCAGTGATTATCAAGTAAACTCCATGCGAATGCAAGTCCTGATAGGAAACCGCAGGCCAGGGGATCAGGAAGGCAGATTGAGGGTGGAATGTGGATGCAGATGCAAAGTTGGGGAGATGGTGGGCTTTAAAACACAAGGTCTGGGCTTTAAAAGAAAGGGGAAAGTGGTTCCATGTAGGAAATGACATTAGCAATAACATGGGAGAGACGAAAGATCACAGTCATATCATGGTAAATATGTCTCGGGTTCATCCATTCAGTTAAAAATATTTTTTTGCAAATGCCTATTCTATGCCAAGCACTGTACAGAGACTGAGCCTAAACAACCATGCACTGCCACGTGGAGACAGGCAAAGCACAAGTAAACAAATACACAATTTCCACACTGGTAGGTACTACACAAACATAAATGCCTGAAGGAAGACATGAAGGACAAGGGCATTGGATGGATGATCAGGGAAGTCTTCTCTGCGCTGGTGACAGAGATGTCCTTGTAAAGAGAGCCTATTTGCACAAAGACTTTAAGATTCAAAAAAAAAAAAGAAAAAAATCACAAACCAACACACACAAAAAAGAGGAAGAATTTAAAAAGAAAGCCAAAACCTTGGCTTATTAGAGCATTCTCCTCCAAGTTTAAATCACATTCCATCAGAAAAATATATTTGAGAGACTTCCCTCGTGGTCCAGTGGTTAAGAATCTACCTTGCAATGCAGATGCAGGTTCAGTCCCTCCCTGGTCAGGGAACTAAGATCCCACATGCCTTAGAGCGACTAAGCCCACTCACTGCAAACAAGAGAGTCTGTGCAACCACAACGAAAGACCCCACATAACATAATGAAGATCCCATATGCCACAACTGAGACCCGACACAGCTAAAGAAAGAAAGAAAAAATTTTTGAGCAAGCACCCTCCATGCTTATTTTTATTTACTTATAAATTATTCATTGGGCTTCTCAGGTGGCTCAGTGGTAAAGAATTGGCCTGCCAAGGGGAGACGGGTGTCATCCCTGGGTCAGAAAGATCCCCTGGAGAGAAGGAAATGGCAACCCACCCCTGTATTCTTGCCTGGGAAATCCCATGGACAGAGGAGCCTGGTGGGCTACAGCTCATGGGGTCACAAAAGAGGCACGACTTAGCAACTAAACAACAACAACAACAAATTACACTCATTATTTCCATTAGAAAATATACTCAAAAGTAGAAATTGTAAAGGAAGAAATGAAAAAGAAAATGGAAATTTTGTTTTCTCCTTCCTATATAACAGGAAAGGTCGTGCACATGTGGGAGTCAATTTCCTCCCATTCCACAGCGTTGGAAGAAGTGTAAGGGTTGGGGGGAGCTGAGTAAATAAAAAGAGAGTGAAGATTAATGGGTTGAGAGTTGGTCTGGGGGCTTTACCACTGGCCTTCTAAGCTATGGCAAGGAGTTTAGATTTTATTGCAGTCTGTGGGAAGTCACCCAAGAACTTTGAGCAGCAGATATTACCCAGCTTTTCTTCGAAAGATCATTCAGTGTGCTGTGTGGAGACTAGATCAGATCAGAAAAGGGCAAAAGTAAAATCATGGCGATGACAAGGGAAACTATTGCTAATCCAGATGAGAGAAAAAGAGTAGTTAAAACTGAGATGATCTTGGGAGGGATAGAAATAAATGACACATTTAATATAAATGTTGAAGGTAAATGAGTCAGGTGTAAAGAGGTTGGGGAGACTTTCGAACACCTTACATTTAAAATGCCTGTGAGATGTTCCAGTGGAATTGTTTAGTGGGCAAATGGGGAAGTGGTTTAGGCCAGAAATATAAATGAAGGCATCATTGGCACAGAGATGATGAAAGCCATGGGAAGAGTAAAACCATCTGGAATGAGAACACGGAGAGGAAAAGGATCCTATTCAGGACGAAGTCCAGAGAACAGCCAAGAAACAAAAGAAACACAGAAAACTTAGAGGTCACTGATCTCAAGAGAGAGTCCAAGAAAGAGAGAAAAGGGAATTTGGGTGGAATTTGGCAACCGGATCAAGGAAGGTAAGTACAGATAAGCATCCATCCAAATTGGCAACTTAGTGCAGTTTTAATGGAGTTTTAAGAACAGGGTTCAAACAGGAGTCGGTTGAAAATTGAGAAGTGAAGAATGAGGAAGGGGGCATATTAATAGAACATGTAGGGAGCTGTTTTAAAAGTAAGGTGCTGCATGAGTTGGTGATGGAGCAAGTCTGGAAATGGAATGGAAGATTCGAATGGAAACTTCCAGAGCACACTTGTAAGTTGTTGGGATGAAGCAACAGAGAGGGTGAGAAAGATGAGTAGGAGAGAGAAAGGAGCTGCACACAGACCCAGGCCCATCAGTGGATTTGGTGCCAGGATGATGAGTGAGTTCTTTCTTGTAGCCTTTCATCTTTTTCAAGGAAATAAGTGGTGAGGCTATCAACTGAGAGTGGAGTTGGGGAAGAAGGAATGCAATGTAGGAGATGTGGGGAAAGAGAAAATCTCAAATGAAATTCTCACAGAAACGAGCCATGATCTTAACTAGAAAAAATGGCAGGACCGTCTGGCAACAAAGAAAATCCATTTGGCTTCAGAGATGATAGATTCAAGTTAAAACAGACAGATGATTTCCCCAGCAGTGATCAGCTGTTCAGTGGCTAAATTCATCCACCCTTGGACGTTTGTCTTTTGGTTGAGTGTTAATGAGATGGTGAAAAGTTTCAAGGTAGGGTGGATCTGTATTTGAGAAGACAGACGGTAAACATGCAGACCCAAAGAAAAGATTTAAAATGCTAAGAGGAAGAGTCTACACCTAGGAGACTCCATTTGAGAGAGAGAAAGATAGTCTTTTAGAGCCCAGAAAAAAGCAGTTCTTTTTTTCATGCATGCATGCTTGCTAAGTCACTTTAGTTGTGTCTCTCTGCAACTCTTGGACTGCAGCCCGCCAGGCTCCTCTGTCCATGGGATTTTCCATGCAAGAATACTGGAGTGGGTTGCCATACCCTCCTCCAGGGGATCTTCCTGACCCAGGGATCAAACGCCTATCTCTTATGTCTTCTGCCTTGTCAGGTGTGTTCTTTACTGCTGGCACCATCTGGGAAGCCCAGTGTTCTGTTCTTCCTCTTGGAAACAAGGGCATAAGTTCATCCATGAGCTCCTTGCCAAGGTGAAGGCCGGCAAACAGTGGCTGAGAGGCCAGATGAGGCCGATAGTGACCCTGTCCGTGTTTACACCATGCTCTGTGCATAAGGCTTGTGACACTAGGAAGCACTGGGAGAGTATTAGCTTAAACATGAGATAAATTTTTATTGCAGTTTATCTAGTATCAGTGGACTCACATTCTTCCACTATAGCCACGTAATAGTTCACGTGGGACTAACGCGATGAATTATAAGAGGAGAGGCTTGAAGGCAAACAGACTCCTTAAGCACTGACACGTCCTCTCGAACTTTTACAAGTAGGACTTTTATTGATGCCTTAGGACCACTGAGTTTGGAAATCCAGCCAAATTCTAAACTTTGCCCCCTTAAATACTGTCTCTACCTTCATTTGGATTCATTTTTTCCCCTTAACAGCTGTACGTTGTAACAGTCCAGTTGAGCCCCTTATATAAACAATTCCATACATACCAACTCATTATATTAAGCACTTGTACCATTTTGCAAACACATTAAACCTAAGTGACAGTTCCATTCACTATTTAAAAACTAGAAAATCATGACCCATACACTTGGCTAATTAATACACATTATCACTATCTCCCTAACCACCATCCACATATACTGTGCTTATGTCGTACATAAGCTTTTTTTAAAGAAACTAAAACCAGCCTAAATATTTCCTGGGTTTAGTTTGAATCATGGCTGATCACATGTATTGTGTTTCCTTCGTGTTTCACAAGCCAGACTATCCTGTAATGAAGCATGTCAACTTTACTACTGTAGTGAGCATTCCTTCACAGCCAGCCAGATGTTCTGCATCAGTCAAGGAAATTAAAAAAATAAAAGAAACCTTCAGAAAATAGTTAACGAAATAACTCTATTCCTAGGGGGACAGAGGTATGCAGTCCCTCCAAAGTGTCTGTTCTAATGCAATAGTGGTTTAGGTTCTTTTCTTAAATAATCAGTGCACGTGTACAGTCTTTGTCTTTTCTGCTTGATGCTGTCATGGATATTGTGCCTACAGACACTGGGTGCTGAGCTAGCAGGAAAAACAGCACCAAGCAAAGTGGAAGCATGGTCATTTGAAGCTCAGGATCTGGGTTTGAATCCTGGCTCCAGCACTTGCCAGTTATTTTATCTAAGTCCTCTCTGCCTTATCTTCTTTACCTGCAAAGTGCAGGAAACACCAGTACTCAGTTCACTGGGGTTTTGTAAGTTTTGGGAGACATAATACATGTAAAATCCTTGAACAGTGATTGAGACATAGTGAGAGGTCAATAAACGGAAACTAGTATTATCTTACTGTACTTCCTCTGCAAGACCTCTCTCAGCAAAATGAATAACAAAGCTTTCATCTTTTGAAAATGAGCTTTATTTTTGCAAAAGTCAAAAATGTATACAGGCCTCAGTCTGTTAAAAAAGGAGACTTGTTTTTGTTCAGTCACTAAGTCGTGTCTGATGACACCGTGGACTGCAGCACGCTAGGCTTCTCTGTCTTTCACTATCTCCTGGAGTCAAACTTATATCCATTGAGTTGGTGATGCCATCCAACCATCTCCTCCTGTATCGCCCTCTCCTCCTGGCCTCAATCTTTCCCAGCATCAGGGTCTTTTCCAATGAGTCAGCTCTTTGCATCAGGTGGCCAAAGTATTGGAGCTTCAGCTTCATCAGTCCTTCCAATGAATATTCAGGGTTGATTTCCTTTAAGATTGACTGGTTTCATCTCCTTGAAGTCTGAGGGACTTTCAAGAGTCTTCTGTAGCATCACAGTTCGAAAGCATCAATTGTTTGGCCCTCCGCCTTTTTTATAGTCCAGCTCTCACATCCATAGATTTGGGGCTTCTCCAGTGGCTCAGTGGTAAAGAATCTGCCTACAATGCAGGAGTCGCAGGAGATGCAAGCGGACCAGCTTTCTTTATGGTCTAGCTCTCATATCCGTACATGACTACTGGAAAAACCATGGCTTTCACTATACGAAACTTTGTCAGCAAAGTGATGTCTCTGTTTTATAATATGCTATCTAGGTTGGTCATAGCTTTTCTTCCAAGGAGCAAGTGTCTTTTAATTTCATGGCTACAGGCACCATCTGCAGTGATTTTGGAGCCCCAAAAAATAAAATCTGCCATTTTTTCCACTCTTTCCCCATCTATTTGCCATGAAGTGATGGGACCAGATGCCATGATCTTAGTTTTTCAAATGTTGAGTTTTTAGCCAATTTAAAAAGGAGACTACTCAAACTTAATAATAGTTTCCAGGTTAAAAGCTGGGAAACTACTAAAGTAATGAAACTTTTTCTTGTGCAGTTCATGAATACACTCTAAAAACAGTTCCAAAACATACTTCTAAAAATGTTTAGAGCAGTGGCTGTGTCACTAAGATGTGAGTTGTCATCCAAGTTTGAGATTCATTTCTAGATTAAATTCTGGGACTTTTTAATGTAAAAAAAATCATAGCAATTTAGACACCTTAACACTAGATACATCAAGAAAGAAGAATCAGTGGCCCTATTGGCTTTGTTTTTTAAGTAAAGTTGCATGCAGATTGGCAAACTTTTAAGTTTAACACATTACTCTCTTCTCCTTAGAGATCACAGACTGGAGTAATCTTCATATTTATGATTTCAGTAAACAAATATTTCCTAGCATCTAATTATTTTCAGTACATCTTTGCATTTTTATACTATTTTCAATATAATTTTGTGTTCTTAATGGATACCAGTCTGAGGGAAAGGAGCCTTTTTTTAAGTCCTCTGCTAAATACAGTCCAAAGTATCATTTGATGCTTCATTCCAGGATCTGATAAAAATCCTTGCACAAGATAAATCCTTGGTAAATACCCCTTGTAGCCAACTCAGCTGCTCACACTTCCCATGAGCCCCTTTCTTCGTGGTTTTTCCCCAGAGCTAAACACCCTGATTCCAAGGCTGGTTTCACTAATTCTCAGACCTCAGTGCCTCAGACTTGGGAGCTTGGGAGCTTGCAGGTTCCTGGGGCCTCCACAGGTCTTTCAAGGGGTACTTGCTGGGTGGGCCTGGGACTCTGCATTTTAAACACATGATCCAGGAGATTCGGAGGCAGGACGCCCCACCATGTACTCTTACAGCAACACCAGAAAAGAGGCAAAGGCAACTGGAATCCAGTTGCCTTGGCTTGAATCACATCTCTACCACCAACATGCTCTGGGAATCTGTGCAAATTGGTTAACCGCCCTAAAATTCACTCGCCTCATAGGATAGCTGCTGCTGCTGCTGCTGCTAAGTCGCTTCAGTCGTGTCTGACTCTGTGCAACCCATAGACAGCAGCTAGGAAGGGAAAATGAGATGATGCATTTAGTTAGTTAAGCACCCAGCAGAGCAGTGGCACAGAGTAAGTGCTCCATAAACAGCGCCTATGAAACCATGACTTCATTCACTTCCAGACGGTGGTTAAATCACCTGTTTAGTTTTCTCTTTTTGGATTTGTAACAATTTAGATATATTTATGGCTCCGCTTTACATTTTTTCCATTTTCACCCCTTTCATAAGAACTGAGTGCTACGGTCTATGTCTGAGCAGGGCTCGGATACCTCATTATAAACCTGTGTGTGTGTCTAATTACTCCCTAAATGGGCACACCTCACTGCACCCTTTAATCTCAGCGTCTCATTAGAGTGCTCCATTTGCCATCTTGTTATTTCAAATCTCTTCACCCAGGTCCTTTTTTTTTTTTTTCTGTTTCTCCTTTCAGTCCTCACGTCTTCTTACACCCATTTCTTTATTCATAGTATTAAATCCTTCCTTTTATGCTTGTCATTATTACCTCCTTTCTGCACAGCTTATTACATCCCTCCATCTGTGAACCTCATTATGCCATTTCATTTTTATCTCATTACTCCCTCATCATGCACATACTATTAGTTCCTCCATTCATGCATGGCACTGCATTCTTTCTCTCTGCTTCTTATCACAACCTGCCCTTTCTACCCTCCCCCATTTAATGCTTCCATTTATAAATCACATTACATCCCCCCAAATGCCTTTATCTTTACACCCAATCATTTATGCATCTCATTACACTACTGCCCAGGCACATTTCTATGTGCATTTCTATTTGTACATCTCATTATGGCTCCATCAGACACGCACATGTCATTACCTGCCTCCCCTTTCAGATGTTCACATTGCATTGCATCTTTTTATGTTTGCATCTCATTACACCCTATACTCCTAGGTTTGACAACAAGCTAACAAAAACAGACAGATAAATATGTTACTTGCTTTTAGAAAATGAAATATGTTTTTCAGGCACCTAACATCAATGTTTCTTTTAAAAGCCATTCATTTCAAAAAGATTTACATATGCCGGGGACCAGCCCCGGCTGAACCAGGGTATTCGAAGGAGAGACGGCGTAGGCGAAGATCAGGAAACAATTGCTTAATTAAACGTTAATTAAGGATATAAAGAGTAATAGAATGAGGATAGCTCAGTAAAATTCAGTGAAGAAAAGAGGCTGAAATAAGGATAGCTCAGTAGGAAAATTCACTGAAGAAAAGAGACTGAATAAAATTCCAAAGCAGGGAATTAATGTCACCTACGAAGGCCGCAGGCGTCCTCCCGTTCTCCCGAAGGAGAGGAGACACTAAGGCCTCCCCGGTCGGATCTTAGAAGCCCAGGCAAAATTAGTAGGCTTGACAAGCTTCCCTGCCTCAGAGGAAAAATTTAGCTAGAAGGTGAAAGAAAGAACGACATGGGGACACCAAATTCCGGTGAACAAAAAGGAGGTACTTTATTTTCCAAAGCAGTTTTATACCTTAAGTTGTGCATAGAGGATAATGGGGGAAGGGGTAGAGGCATGCAAAGACAGCAGTTCCTGATCCTTATCGAAGTCAGGCTTTCAAACTTATCATATGCAAAAGTTTAGGTGATTTACATCATCTTCTGGCCAGGAAGCCTGTTAACATTTTAAGAAACTTATTTTTCTCTAAAGGTGATTATTTTAAAGTCAGGCGCCAGCCTCCAAAAAGCATTGGAGAAAGTTGCATTCCTATAGGGCAAAGGTGAGGTGGGCTCAATCAAGAAAAGAATTAACTCAAGGGTCCAAGATTATAAACATTGAGGCGACTGCTTACATTTCTATACACCCATTATATCAATCAATACACCGCCAAGGACACAGTAGGTAAGGGATATGGAGACTTAGCAGCAAACATTGGCCCAACAAGTGAAAAACCCTTCACCAATACAATTTCTAATCAATCTTTTAACTACTCAAAGGAATCTGTGTTTAGACAGTTTAGAACATCTCCTGCCTCTCACAGTTGGGAGGCTCTGAACAATCACATGTTGCCGGAAAAAACCTATTCAGGCAGGCTAGAGGACTTCCAAAGGAGTTTGTAGGTTGAAACACTGTCACACCCAAGAATTATTAACTGGAGCTGTAAGCTAACTCTTTTTGCAGAGAGAGGTAGTGGGGGACAGCCCCCCGTAAAGTCAGAGGTGTAGGTGACAGCACAAAGCAGAAAGTAGGCAGACTCTGGTTTTGGGGGTAGATTGCTCGAGAATTTCCAGGGAGACTCCTGAGGCTTGATCCCGCCTTTGCGTATGCCGAGCCTCCTTCCTCATGACCTTTGTCATGGGCGGAGTTCCTCACGCTGGCTACCGGCAGTGATAGAATTCCAGTTGAGCTATTCCAGATCCTGAAAAGTGCTGCACTCAATATGCAATATGCACTCAATATGCAATATGCCGGCTCCCGGCATCTCCCCCTTTTTTATTTCTTAAAACAGCCAGATGCAGCTCAGTCGCGAGCTTCTGAATATTCTGCCGAAGAATCCTGACAATACAAGGAAGAACGATTATGAGAAGCAAAATTAAAGCACCAGCAGCGATGTATCCAAGGATATTAGACAGAATGTTTTTTCCTGAAATGAAGTTAGAGAAAGTGTGAAAAAAGTCATTAGCTGCTCCAGCGGCAGTAAAATCCAGTTGAGAGTGTTCCAGGGTCTGTATTTGATTATGAAGTTTCCCTAAGTCCAGGCCAATGTCAGAGCTGTTCCAAACACCTGAGATATGATTTTTGATTTTTTCCCATTCATAATCTGTCTCGTTTACCTTTAAAGATGTCACGCATATCCACCGGTAATCAGCGTGGCAAGACAGAGCCATTTTCACTTTTAAAGCCTGTAACTCAGTCCCAATATGCATTATTGCCTCTTCTAAGGCGTCTACTCTCATCTCCAATTTTCTATCTATAACCTCCTGTGTTGCTAGAGTTAAAGAGACATTTTTAGACATAGCATTAACATATTGGGCAGTATGCACTTGTTGAGTCAATGATATCGCTGCTGCAGTAACAGAAGTAATTGCTGCTATCAAAGCTGATATTCCTAAAATAAGTAAGCCCACAAATCGCCGTTGTCGCATTAAATCTTGTAGTTGTTGTAACACGGCGAGGCCGTAATTGTCATACCAGTGGCTAGTCACTGTCACAGGTATCATGAGATAGGGTGGGCGTTGTAACACCACAAAAGAGCAAACATTATATTGAGGGGTCAAACAAGATGAAAGCATACATTGTTCACAGGTTACTATATTAGGTCCACCTGAATAATTCATGCGTACATTAAGTCTCTTGGAGTCATTAGTAAAAAGAAAAACATAAGGGGAGGGCAGACAAGCTAAAACAGAATAAGTAGAATTGCTATCTGGGCGGTATAAGGAAACAGGAGCAGTAGCAGCAAGGGCTTTCCAAATTTCAGGTTGCCAATAGGTCTGTTTCTTAGTCGTATAAGACAGCATAGGAGGAACAAATTGATTACGATGCCTTCTAGTGGCATGTATTGGCCAAGGAAGAGGAATCCTATCCCAATTCTCAAATCTGCCCTCAAATGTATTATTGGCTAATGGATCCTCACCTGGATTCGGGTTGCTCCAGTCCTGAATAGTATAATCTCTACCTCCTGGTATCCTATAATCAATCCTTGAATCATAAGTACAAGATGTCCAAGTTGGATATCCTGTATGACTGTCTATGGTGTTCCATACTTTGTCTGAAGGAGCAACCTTATAACAATTCGGATATTTAGGTGGAGATTTGAAATGCAGGGTTACATAGGGGTCAAGAATCCCGGGCATACGAGCCAATAATACCCAAGCTGACCGATGATGTAAAGACCAGGAATCTGTTATAATTATTTTTTTAGAGGCCCCAACACATCCTTCTTTGGCGGGGGTAATAAAGCTTCTAGGGTCATTGGGGAAGTTAAAGCAAACAGGGAAATCACCTGTTAATCCCCTGAAGGTATAATTGAAGTTAATAGGATATTTATCTCTAGTGTAAGAAGTATAGGATCCTCCCAAGAGCTGAGGTTGGTCTGTGTTGACCCGTATAGGCTCATTATCCCAAGTAACAACTTGGAAAGTTGGAGGATCTGGGAGATACGCCCAATATTTGGTTGGAATAGGAGAGGCGCTTACCTGACAGGAAAGCAAAGCAAGCATGGCAATAAACGTTTTCTCAGGAGAAGCTGGAGATCCCTGTAAGGAAGCTATTCCCCGTGCCTGGTGGCAGAGTGTTTTTATTTGTCCCCAAGTAGGTATGGAGGCATTCTGGGTCGCCTGAGTCAGGCGGCCTGACACCCTTTTGTGAGGCAAAGGATCGGGGGGAGCAATATCTTGTATGTGAAGTTGAGACATCTGCTTGGTGGGCGGATCTGTTCCTTGTTCCTCCGGGATCTCCGTTGTCAGTTGTCCCGACTCCGGCGGCGTTTCCCGTGCTGGCGCGGGGAGTGAAGGCAGAGGAGGTCCCTTCCTTTTTCGGGGTCGCGGCAGCCGGGGAATCCGGTATCCGAGGGGCTGAGACATGGCGAATCAATCTGTCGGGAACCCAAATTGGAGAATCTGCGTCCTGTGGAAAAATGCAAGCATATCCTCGACCGCTGGTTAACAATGGGTCGGGACCTTTCCATTGTCCGGAAAGGAGGTCCTTCCATTTAACTAATGGTTTTGCATTCAGCTGCTCCGGGCACCAATGGCGAAGCATTGCAGTAGTTCCGGCCGAATCAGCATTTAAAATATTTATTACAAAAAGAGCATGTTGCAAGATTTGATGGGGAGAGCTATACTTAAACTCCCCTTCTTTTAATTTTTGAATTTGGATTTTTAATGTTTGGTGTGCTCTTTCCACAATGGCTTGTCCCTGGGGATTATAAGGGATGCCTGTATTATGTTTAATTTGAAACTTCATACAAAATTCCTGAAAAGACTTAGAAGTATAAGCAGGAGCATTGTCAGTTTTCAAAGCTTTTGGTAGGCCCAAATATGAAAAACAAGTAAAGAGATGTTGTATCACATCTTTAACTGCCTCTCCGGTACGAGCAGTTGCAATAATAACGTGAGAAAAAGTATCTATAGTTACATGAACAAAAGACAATTTTCCAAATGAAGAGATATGAGTTACATCCATCTGCCAGAGTGCATTGGGCTTAAGACCGCGAGGATTAACTCCCATAGGTAGACTATTATAAACAGTGGGGCAGTGTAAGCAAGAACGCACTATCTCTCGAGCAGTCTCTCTGGGAATTTGGAATTGATATCTTAAAGCAGTAGCATTTTGATGATGAAGTGAGTGAGAGGCTCTGGCCTCCTCAATCACAGTAGCCACTGTATTTCTGGTTAACAAGTCAGCCAAATCATTAAAGGCATTTAAAGGGCCGGGCAATCTGGAATGAGCCCGAATGTGTCCAATGAAAAATATTTTATTTCTTTTCCAAATTTGTTGCTGTAATTTAGTTAACAAATGAAATATGGTAGTTTTATTTTCAGGCAAAACCGCAGTTTCAATGTGTGGAAACAACCTGACAATATACTGAGAATCAGAATAAAGGTTAAATTCCTCATCTGCAAACATAGCAAAAGCCTCTATGACTGCTGTTATTTCAGCTCTTTGAGCTGAAGTTTCCTGTGTTTGTAAAACCTTTTGGTGATCTTTAGTAACTATGGAGGCTTTACCGTTTGCTGACCCATCAGTAAAGGCTATCTGAGCATTTGGGATAGGAGACTGTTTGCATCTGACGGGAAAAGTAACTGGATGTTTGGACATAAAATTCAGCAAAACATGTGAGGGTAAATGATGCAAAAATTGACCATAATAATTTCCTATGGCAATCTGCCAATCCTCATCAAACATTAGAAGAGCATCAAGTTGTTCCTTATTATATGGAATTACAATCTCTGCTGGCTCTTTGCCAAATAGTTCAATGCTCCGCTTTCTTCCTTTCAATATCAACGTAGCTATCAGTCCTGGATAAGAAGCTACTACCTTTTTAGCTTGGGTGGGGAGATGGACCCATTCTAGGGGGCCGCTTTGCCATAAAACTCCCGTAGGTGCAGTTGGAGTAGCTAGGCAAAGGAATTGCCAGTTTGCTTGTAAATTAACTCTTTTTACATAGCTATCAGATAAAGCTGCTTCCACTTTCTCTAAGGCCTCCTGAGCCTCAGCAGTTAATTGTCTCTTAGAAGTTGGATCAGGATCCCCGCGTAAAATGTTAAAAAGAGGTTTTAATTCAGCAGTGGTTAATTTTAAATAAGGTCTGATCCAATTAATGTCGCCTAAAAGTTTTTGATAATCATTTAAAGTAACAAGGTGATCTTTTCTCAATTTTAATGGGGCATGAGTCACAGTTTCTGAATTGATAACCCGTCCTAAGTAAGTTATGGGCGGATTGACTTGAATTTTCTCTGGGGCAATTTTTAAGCCTCTGTCTGTTAATGCCAGGGTCAAATCCTGGAGGACAGTTTGTAAATGAGCTCTATCAGGGTGAGCTATTAAAATATCATCCATATAGTGAATCATATAGACCTGTTCATATTTAGCTCTAACATCTTCTAAAGCAGCATTAACAAATTTTTGACATAGAGTAGGGCTATTTTTCATTCCCTGGGGCAACACTTTCCATTGAAACCTTAAATGAGGCTGTTTAAAATTTTCTGCTGGTAAACTAAAGGCAAATCGCTTTTTATCCTCAGCATTTAAGGGGATGGTGAAAAAACAATCTTGTAAATCAATTACGATTATATTATATCCCTCTGGGACGGCTACAGGGGAAGGGAGTCCAGGTTGTAGGGCCCCCATGTCCTCCATGGTGGCATTAATGGCTCTTAAATCCTGTAAAAGTCTCCATTTACCAGATTTTTTCTTAATGACAAAAATAGGAGTATTCCAGGGGCTATTGGAGGGCTCAATATGTCCCAATTCTAGTTGTTCAGAAATTAACGCTTTGGCTGCCAGTAGTTTTTCTTTAGTCAGAGGCCATTGTTCTACCCACACTGGGTCCTGAGATTTCCAAGTAATGGGGTCGGCAGCAAAAACAATGGCCTCCATCAAAAATTTGGATACCCTAATCCAGCACGGAACTTTCGAGGAGCAGGGCAAATCAGCTCAGTTATTCCTGTCTGCTGTTTACCTAACCCTTTTGAAGGGTCATAGCCCATTTGTAGCATTTGAAAAGTTACTTTATCATCAGGGCTAAAAAGTAACATGCCCACTTGAGACAGCACATCTCTCCCCCACAGGGAAAAGGGGAGCGAAGGAATCACATATGGTTGGAATGTTCCACGGGTATTCTCAAATTGCCAGTCTAAAATTTTTGCACTTTTAGCTACTGCAGGAGCTCTTCCTATGCCCACCAAATCATTTTCAGTAGTATGTGTGGGCCAGGAACTGGGCCAGTCTTTCCCAGAAATACAAGAAACGTCTGCTCCTGTATCTAATAGTCCTTCAATAGACTTGCCACTAACGAAAATAGATTTCATAGGACGCTTCTTAGTAATTTCTGTTACCCAAAAAGCCATGTCACTAGATCCAAATCCTTTGTCCTGCCTTTCCTTTTGGGTGGCTGTTTGCCCAATTGCAGTATGATAAGGCAAAAGTAAAAGTTGGGCTATTCTCTGTCCCTGATGTATTTGGAAAGTTTTAGTTGGGGGTGAAATCATTATCTGAATTTCTCCTGTATAATCTGAGTCAATTACTCCAGGAATAATTGTAAGACCTTGCATAGCTAAGGAACTTCTGCCTAATATAATTCCTACCAAGCCAGTTGGTAATGGGCCTTTAACTCCTGTAGGGATTTTAATAGTGGGGCTATCTGGAGTTAATATTGTTGAGGTGGTGGAACTGAGGTCCAGTCCTGCACTGCCTGGGGTTGCTCTGATGAGCTCTGCGACGGGACGAAGGGAATGAATGGGTTCAGTGAGGCTGCCCCAATCGTTGTCGGGGCCTGGGGCTGGCCCCTCAACCCGTTTCCCGACTGCTGGTCGGGGCCTAAAAAGACTCCATTTCTATGAAATCTTGACCTACAGTCCCTTGCCCAATGATATCCTCTCTGGCAGCGAGGACAGAGAGACCTAGGATACGTGGGCTGGGGGGCAGGATTTTGCAGAGCAGACACGACTGGTTGGGCAGGGTTAGGCGGATAAGAACTAGGTGGTCTTTGAGGGCAGGCACGAGAAATGTGTCCCACCTGACCACAGGAAAAACAAGTTCTAGGCAATGCATTCCTATTTTGGTTATTGGGATCGCCTTGTGTTGGTTTATTCTTATTAGTAAAAAAGGATTGGACTGCTTGCTGATAGGAATTCCCTTTCATTGCTGCAGCTATAGCAACACCCTGTAGCATTGACGGTCCTACATCTGCACACTGCTTTATATAATCAATTAAAGTTCCAGATCTTCTTATAGGGCGTAAAATAGCCTGGCAGGTAGAATTAGCATTTTCAAAGGCCAATTGTTTAGTCAATAATTTGGCTGCCTCAGAATCAGAAATTATTCTCTGGACAGCTTCTGAAAGCCGTGAGACAAAGTCTTCAAATGGCTCTTCTGACTTTTGTTTAATATTAGATAGAGCAGTACCTGATGCATTACCATCGGGCAATGAACGCCAGGCAGTAAAAGCACAATTAGCTACCTGTCGTATAGCAATTTTATCTAATTTCATCTGTTCATTAAGCGAGGGGTAGTCAACTTGTCCAAGTAGCATAGTTTCAGTGATATATTGAAGCTCTCCCTCCTGGTTGCTAAGAGCACACATGCGAGCGAGATCATCATATTCAGATTTCCAGAGTATGAAATGTCCTCCAGACAGGCAGGCCCTAGCAATTGTTTTCCATTCTCGAGGTGTTAACCATTGACCTGCTAAATTTTCTACCAGCTGCATCGTGTATGGGGCTTTAGGCCCATACGAGACACATGCATTTTTAAGTTCTTTTACCAATTGAAAAGAAACGGGCTCCCAGCCGAGAGCCTTTTGTTCGTCTTCATCATTGTCAAAAATTAAAGGGAAACAAGCCTGGAGTTGGGGATCGAATTTGTCGCCAGGGGCAGAAAAGACCCGTCTCTGTCTCCGTGGAATCGATAGTGGAGCATTCCCACTTCGATAAGGAGGTGGCGGAAGTGTTATGGGTTTAATATCTTGTGGCCTGCATTTCATGTCCTTCGGTATGGGACCTGCTTGGCTTGGTATGGGAGGTGGTGGCAAAGACATAGGTTCCGTATTTCCTGCTCTGTACTCTGGAGCTCTTTGGACTGTTTGGTATTCAGAGGTTACAAATGGATTAACTGGGAAGGTGTCCTGTGAATTCCTAGGGGCATATGGCCTGATAGGAGAAATTTCCCTTAGGCTCCTTGGAGCAGATGGCCTGATAGGGGAAGTTTCTCTTAGGCTTTTTGGGGCGTCTTTGTTTAAGAGATGCCAATCTTCATCGGAGTGATATTTAGCTGTTATCTCATCTAAATTCTCTTTTCCTTTTGGGGAAGACTGATCTCCTTTCTCATCCCTGTCTTTAAGTTGTTCCTGAGTAGTCATGGCTGCTAACATTTTTCTTAGTTGCCGATAGTCAGGCGGGTCTTCGTTTTTCTCATTTTCCTCAGGTTTAACTACAGTTTCAGCCTCATTTTCCTCTTTAACGGTTACTCTTTTAGATTCAGGGGCAGGTTTAGCTACAGCATTTTCTTCACTATCCCTTTTAAGATGTACTTTTTCTGAATCCGGGGCAGGGTCTAAGACATCTCTAATGATATTCCATAAGGAAAAGGTGTCATTAGGCACCTTTTCTGAGCCATGTTCGGCATGGTAAGTTTTTAGCTGTTTTCCTACTTTCTCCCAGACATCTAAGTTAACAGAGCCTTCATCTGGAAACCAGGGACAATGCTCTTGTACAAAGGAAAAAAATGATTGAATGGTAGATTTTTTAACTTTGATTCCTCTTTTATTTAATAACTGTAAAATTACTCCTATAAAGAGCTGTCTTTCATTTGATTCAGTGTTACCCATGTCAGAAAATTAAATATAATAGAAGATAAAGCTTTTAGCTTTTTAAAAGATCAGGCTCTTCTTTGGCCTTTTAACTTCAGAAAACCGTTTTCTTTCTCTAAGTCTAACTCTTTAACACTTTCAACACTTCCCACTCCTCTCGCCCTGTCTATCCTACAGGGGGGTCCGCGGCACCCTTGAGTGGGGTCCTAGCCGTCCCGAACACTGGAAGAACAATAGGGCTGGTGACCCAGATTGTTCCGGGGGAGGAACAGTAGGCTGGTGACCCAAACTGTTCCAAGGGAGGAGCAGTAGGGCTGGTCACCCAAACTGCTCCGTGGGGGAACAAGAGGGCTGGTCACCCAGTTGTTCCGAGAACGGGGAGCAATAGGGCTGATGGCTCTGATTGCTTTGGGGAGCTTACCTTCGAAAGTCCCTGTTCGGGCGCCACCTGCCGGGGACCAGCCCCGGCTGAACCAGGGTATTCGAAGGAGAGACGGCGTAGGCGAAGATCAGGAAACAATTGCTTAATTAAACGTTAATTAAGGATATAAAGAGTAATAGAATGAGGATAGCTCAGTAAAATTCAGTGAAGAAAAGAGGCTGAAATAAGGATAGCTCAGTAGGAAAATTCACTGAAGAAAAGAGACTGAATAAAATTCCAAAGCAGGGAATTAATGTCACCTACGAAGGCCGCAGGCGTCCTCCCGTTCTCCCGAAGGAGAGGAGACACTAAGGCCTCCCCGGTCGGATCTTAGAAGCCCAGGCAAAATTAGTAGGCTTGACAAGCTTCCCTGCCTCAGAGGAAAAATTTAGCTAGAAGGTGAAAGAAAGAACGACATGGGGACACCAAATTCCGGTGAACAAAAAGGAGGTACTTTATTTTCCAAAGCAGTTTTATACCTTAAGTTGTGCATAGAGGATAATGGGGGAAGGGGTAGAGGCATGCAAAGACAGCAGTTCCTGATCCTTATCGAAGTCAGGCTTTCAAACTTATCATATGCAAAAGTTTAGGTGATTTACATCATCTTCTGGCCAGGAAGCCTGTTAACATTTTAAGAAACTTATTTTTCTCTAAAGGTGATTATTTTAAAGTCAGGCGCCAGCCTCCAAAAAGCATTGGAGAAAGTTGCATTCCTATAGGGCAAAGGTGAGGTGGGCTCAATCAAGAAAAGAATTAACTCAAGGGTCCAAGATTATAAACATTGAGGCGACTGCTTACATTTCTATACACCCATTATATCAATCAATACACCGCCAAGGACACAGTAGGTAAGGGATATGGAGACTTAGCAGCAAACATTGGCCCAACAAGTGAAAAACCCTTCACCAATACAATTTCTAATCAATCTTTTAACTACTCAAAGGAATCTGTGTTTAGACAGTTTAGAACATCTCCTGCCTCTCACAGTTGGGAGGCTCTGAACAATCACATGTTGCCGGAAAAAACCTATTCAGGCAGGCTAGAGGACTTCCAAAGGAGTTTGTAGGTTGAAACACTGTCACACCCAAGAATTATTAACTGGAGCTGTAAGCTAACTCTTTTTGCAGAGAGAGGTAGTGGGGGACAGCCCCCCGTAAAGTCAGAGGTGTAGGTGACAGCACAAAGCAGAAAGTAGGCAGACTCTGGTTTTGGGGGTAGATTGCTCGAGAATTTCCAGGGAGACTCCTGAGGCTTGATCCCGCCTTTGCGTATGCCGAGCCTCCTTCCTCATGACCTTTGTCATGGGCGGAGTTCCTCACGCTGGCTACCGGCAGTGATAGAATTCCAGTTGAGCTATTCCAGATCCTGAAAAGTGCTGCACTCAATATGCAATATGCACTCAATATGCAATATGCCGGCTCCCGGCATACATATATTTATCTAGCTAAGAGGCAAAAAACACTGTTTTATATGCATAAAAAGGAGCTTATCTTACCTTGTTCATATCATCATCATTATCACTACTTTGTATTATTTCTCTACAGTTTACAAAGTAGCGGAATTACCCTGAATTGATTTGTGGCAACAGCTTGCTGAAGGAAGCAGCTTAAGGATCACAGTCATTGTACAGACTGAGAAGTACATTGAAAGAGCCTAGAAATTAAGATATTTCCCAAGAATTGCCAGTGAATGACAGTAGTAGGGCTCAAACTCAGATCTTCTGGCTCCAAAACCTGCATTCTTTATACCATCCCACTGTGCAGAAAAGAAACCTTATTTCTAAGTTTCACTTCTGTCATTTAAGCCATTCAGTGATTTAGATTGGTTTGTTTTCTAAAACAAAAGAGTAGAACCTGTTTCAAGCACTTTGCATTTCGTGTCTTTGTCTCTTGAGTTTGAAGAGCTAGATTAAAAGAAGCTTTCATGTGGAGCCCCCCACAACAAGAATGGATGCAAAAAATCAGGAGAAATAGATGGTCCTTTAACAACCTTCACCACCAAGGCCAGCCTCACACATGCTAGATGAGGAGATCCCTCTATGAGGAATTTGAGGGGTACCAAGGAATCTCCCCAACACATGCAGAACCTTTCTTCCTCACAGATTCTAATCCCTGCCAGTCTCTTTGATTCACTGAACTGTGTTCTCTGCCTCACTTTTATTTTTTATTAAGTTATGAAATAACTGACATTCAGGGAAGCACAGAAAGATGATATCCATTCCTACCACAAGATAGAAGAGATGTTTGCATTTCCTTCCATATTTACTTCAAATATTTTCCTTTATGAAAAGGAAATACTGCAAATACTCTCCTGAGGTTGGTGCGTATTATTTCCATGGTGCCTCAGATGGTAAAGAAGACACCTGCAGTGCAGGAGACCAGGGTTCGATCCATGGGTTAGGAAGATCCTCTGGAGAAGGGAATGGAAATCCGCTCCAGTATTCTTGCTGGAAGAATCCCACGGACAGAGGAGCCTGGAGGGCTACAGTCCATAGAGTTGCAAAGAGTCGGACACGACTAAGCACATTGTTTTTGAATTTTACCATATGCATTTATCTTTTGCAATATGTTATTTATGTCTTGAAAATATATCTGTTCATACATGTAGATCTAGCTCATTCCTTTTAATATCTGTGGAATTTTTCATTGTGTAAAGAAATCAGAGTTTGCTTTATCCCTTTCTCTACTGAGGGATAATTCAACTGGGTAGTTCAACTTACCACGGCTGCCTTGATCTCTACTACTTCACCAGTGCTTAGCATTGTGCTGTATCTGTTGAAAGGCAAATGGAGACATCTAAAGTTTCCATATCAGGGGAAGCAATGCCTTCTCATTAAGTCCAGGATAGAGTCAGTTTTATCTCTTTCGTCACTGCTCCAAGTAGTAAAGTGAAAGTAAAAGTGAAAGTCACTCAATCGTGTCCAACTCTTTGCGACTCCATGGACTGTCCGTGGAATTCTCTAGGCCAGAATACTGGAGTGGGTAGCCTTTCCCTTCTCCAAGGGATCTTCCCAACCCAGGGATTGAACCCAGGTCTCTTGCATTGCAGGCAGATTCTTTACCAGCTGAGCCACAAGGGAAGCCCCCAAGTAGTAAACATGTCAACAAAATGATCATTTTTAAAGTAAAATTAGACCCTGGTCAAATGTCGATATGCATTGTTGTTGTTCCGTTGCTAAGTCGTGTCCGACTCTGCGACTCCATGGACTACAGCACACCAGGCTTCCCTG
Organism: Bos grunniens; assembly: GCF_055505025.1. Lineage (NCBI taxonomy): Eukaryota > Metazoa > Chordata > Mammalia > Artiodactyla > Bovidae > Bos > Bos grunniens. The sequence continues at coordinate 47,191,424 of NC_141165.1, read as the reverse complement.
TCCTTCACCATCTCCCAGAGCTTGGTCAGACTCATGTCCGCTGAGTCAGTGATGCCATCCAACCATCTCATTCTCTGATATGCATTTAGCCTATTAAAATAATTGTACCTAGAAAGAGTGATCTGATTCCCAGAAACTCGAATGCCTCCGATGACAGCAGCATGTAAAAATGGAGAAAAATACAGTGTTTTCTGCAGAAGTGTGGTTGATTTTCCCTACGGTTTAAGAAGCAGTGGTTTAAGAAGTTACTGGAGACTGTTGCCAGCCCCTTTTGCAATCAAGCCATGATAATTGCGGTCACCACAAGCATGGCCTATTTCATGCATGAGAAAGGACTGTTGGATGGTAATTCCTCGAAAAACTTCAGAGTGTAGAAAGACCTTCCATTGTGATGTGGAAAAGGAATTCTTCATACTGTGCTGGTGGGAATGTAAACTGGACAGCCAACCTGAAGAGCAGTTTATCAGAACCCAGTGAAATTAAAGATATGTATAACGTTAACTTTTTAATATCTCGTGAAAACAAGGTTTGTGGAGCAGAGATTATTATTTATAGCAAATAACCTCACGGGTTCTCCTTTGCCTCAGTTTTTTACCCTCATGCAACATGATGAAAACCAAAAGTCATCCTACACATAGCAGGGTCTGCATTATAGGTAAAAGGAAAGGAAAATGTTAGTCGCTAAGTCATGTCCAACTCTTTGCAACTCCATGGACTGTAGCTCACCAGGCTCCTCTGTCCATGGGATTCTCCAGGCAAGAATACTGCAGTGGGTTGCCATTTCCTTCTCCAGGGGATCTTCCCAAACCAGGGATCAAACTCAGGCCTCCTGCATTGCAGGCAGATTCTTTACTGTCTGAGCCAGCAGGGTATTATAGATAAGGAACCCTGAAAATATGAATCTGGATACTTATATAGGAGAGGAACAGCACCTCCACTCTTCTGAAAGAAAGAGAGAAAAATCTTTGCTCCTTGGAAAGGATTCTGGGTTCTTACTCTTACCTTTTGGGATGCAGATAAGTCGTTCCAGTGGAGAGTGAGACTTGTGTCTCCAGCTTGATAAACCAAGAATGTCTCCAAATCCTGGGTCTTATCCCCACCTTGAAATGTGAACATACACATACATCTGGGAAGATAAGTCTCTCTGGATAGTCTTTCATTTTCTGATTAGTTATGAATTAACTTCTGAAGCTTGTCCTTTTAGCCCAGGTCCTAAGTTTCAGTAAAAATTTTCTCAGAAAGCCCAAGCTGTGCAGAACCATAAAAACGTTTTCTTTGTATTCTTACATATGCCCTGTAATCCAGCAATTTCACTCCTAAATGATTATCTCATAAAAATTCTTGCTCATGTCCACAAGGAGACAGGTATGATGAGAATATTCATTACTGCATGGTCTGTCTAGGTGCAGAGGTAGAGACTCCCTTGATGCCCATTCCTAGGAGAATGGTGAGATAAAATGTGGTGGATGGTGAAGAGGTACTAGGAAATCACATTGCAGCAGTAGAGGCAACAAACTAAATACACATACAAACCATGTAGAGATCTTGAGTGAAGCAAGTGAAAAATAGAATGTAGTCTACAGCATAATGTGTTTGTGAAAATGTCAAATACCTTAAACATTGCTACCTATTTTTCAGGAATACATATCTATTCAAAGACATATATCAAACTCCCAAGACGGAGAACTTACATAAAGTGGAGGAGGGAGTGGCGGTCTAAGAATGAGAGAGTATCAGGGATAAAGGAGGAAATTTTTTTTTAATGTATTTTTTTATTTGATTGCACTGGGTCTTAGCTGCGGCATGTGGAATCTAGTTTCCTGACCAGGGATCAAACTCAGGTCCCTTGCATTGGAAACAGTCTTAGCCACTGGACCACCAAGGAAGTCCTTGAAGGAGGAAGATTAAGATAAGAGAAGGACCTCGTGCCCCAACAAAATAACATACAGAGCTGAGGAGTATGGTTATCTCACTGCTGCTGCTAAGTCACTTCAGTTGTGTCCGACTCTGTGCGACCCCACAGACAGCAGCCCACCAGGCTCCCCCATCCCTAGGATTCTCCAGGCAAGAACACTGGAGTGGGTTGCCATTTCCTTCTCCAATGCATGAAAGTGAAAAGTGAAAGTGAAGTCAGTTGTGTCCGACCCTTAGCAACCCCATGGACTGCAGCCTACCAGGCTCCTGCACCCATTTGATTTTCCAGGCAAGAGTACTGGAGTGGGTTGCCATTGCCTTCTCCGGTTATCTCACTAATGGATTCCAAATGAGGAAAAAGAAAGCCTGCCCAATGAGTTTTTCCACATCAGCACCCTCTGTGGTCTGGTACCACATAGTAATACATAATAGTCCCAGATGCTCAGTACATAGTTGTTAAATACAGGTGGCAACCACTGATTAGGAAAAAAAAGTAAATAACTGTAATTTTTTGCTTTCCAGTATGAAAGGAGATTCCGTGGGAAGGTGGGCTTTTGTTGATAATAGTTCTAGTGATTACGTTCGCTCTGACACTCTAGATGTGCCAACGTTTTCTTGACACTTGAACAGTCGTAGTCTTTTGCACTTGCTTTCACTCTGGTAACAGATACTTTGCCTTTAACGGACTAAAGTTTAAAAGAAATTGGATCCTTAAATAAATTAATTATGGGTTTATCAAACATTTACGAAGCCTCTTCACCCAGTGTGCCACCTTTATTTTGACTCAGTCCATATGCTTATATTTACTTTTCCATACAAGTTTACTTTATTTAAACTCCTGTCATGTTTACTGCCACCTTTCTGTAGTTTAAAAAAAAAATCACTTTTACTGTCCTTAGATGAGTGTGAAAATTTGACTTTTTGAATCAAAACAAATATCCTATCATATTTATTGGTTCTTGAATGAAAGAATTCTTTTAAAAAAAAACTCTCTTAAATAAATCAAACATGAATGCTTTCTTCCAGCCACTTTAAGCCAGAACCATAGAACTGTCACTACTTGCTAGGAAACAGTTCAGTTCTTCCCAACACTCTGGGATTCAAAAAATAAGAAGTCAAGTCTGTTTCATGATCTATAGTAATAGGAAAAAGCTTGCCACTTTGACCTCAAATACTCATGTGTACTTAGAATTCTTTTCCTAATCAGGGATGGAAAAAGGAGAGACGATGGGACATAGCACATATGGGACATCCGTGTTGAATACTGGAACACGCTGTGAGCTCCTCAAGGTCAGCACCCTTGCTGCATCTGCTCAGTCTGTCTTCCAGACATTGCACACCTCCCTCCCCACACATTCAACCTCCTGCCAAGTCTCAAATGGGTCCCAACAAGTTCAGTATTCATGCCTCAACTCTTCCTTCCATATTGCAAAATTTGGAATAAAAAAGTCTCTGATTATCAGGAATGAAATTTTTACTCTTGCAACCAGATTGTGTATTTTGTCATATGAAACCAAAGTATTGTGGAAAAGTATGAACATATGCACATGAGGATGGACAAATTCCTCAAATATCAATTAATGGAGATGAATCAGCCATCCTTGCCTCTATTCCCAGGGGTGTAGGATTAATTTCCCAGTCAGTGCATGTCAGAATAACTTGCAGAGCTTGTTTAGAAATGCACGTTACCAGGCCCAAACTCAGACTTATAAGGTTAAGTTTCAGAGGCAGACCTGTATCTGATGTTTGTAACAGTTTTCCCAGGGACTCCTGATGCCAATACCTCCTGAGAACTGGAGATCCAGAAAAGCTGAAGGTCTTGAAAACAAGCAGTCAACATGCTATATTGATGGATTCAGGCATTCTCCTTCAGTTACTACATTTTATTCTAAAAGCTTGTTTTATAGTATTAGATAAAATGAATTCCTATAATATGCATAGTTGTTGTTCAGTCACTCAGTCATCTCCCACTCTTTGAGACCCATTGTACTACATGCCATGCTTCCTTGTCCTTCACTATCTCCCAGAGTTTGCTCAAACTCATGTCCATTGAGTTGGTGATGCCATCCAACCATCTCCTCCTGTCACTCCCTTCTCCTCCTGCCCTCAATCTTTCCCAGCAAGAGAGTCTTCCAATGAGTTGGCTCTTTGCATCAGCTGGCCAAAGTATTGGAGCTTCAGCTTCAGCATCAGTCCTTCCAATCAATACTCAAGTTTGATTTCATTTAGGATTGACTGGTTTGATCTCCTTGCTGTCCAGGTGATTCTCAAGAGTCTTCTCCAACACCACAGTTTGAAAGCATCAGTTCTTCCACACTCAGCCTTGTTTATGATCCAACTCTCATCCATACATGACTGGAAAAACCACATTTTTGACTAGACAGACCTTTGTTGGCAAATTGATGTCTCTTTTTATAAATACACAGTCTAGGTTTGTCATAGCTTTTCTTCAAGGACCAAGTGTCTTTTAATATGCATAGAGATAATAAAAATAATACTTATTTTTAAAATAAGTATTTCTAAAAGGGCTTAGTGGTCATGCTGAATAGACATGAAAATTGAAAATCTAAATGCTACTGTTGATATGTGTCTTAACTAACAAAAATTTAGAAAAATTCATTGAATAGCTCCTATAGGCAAAGTGCTATACTAATTAATTTCAGAAACTACAAAACCATGTAGAAATCAGTCTTCTTGTGAAGGTGCTTTAATCCAGTTGAGAGCCAAAAAAGTCACATCAGAAGATTAATAATAACCTCATCCAAACACGAATAAAGGTGCATTCCAGTTTCCCTCTGTGAGAAGTGCTGTGAACCCAGTGGATTACCCTATGTCTTTGGCATACAGGGCTGTGTCTCTTACATCTATATATCCTTGGTTCCTGACAACAGGTGCTGTTAATACTAAGGGATTTGACTTGAATTCAACAGAGATGTTTCTCAGAAATTGAAATAAATTTTTAAAATTAGAGCATAAATATTCTTTAGTGTCTCTTTTGCTAGTTTGTTCATTCAACATACGGTGTTTCTTACAAGACAGTTTGCCTACAGAATGTAGGACAACATAAGTAATAAAAAGATGAACAATATAGAGGTGAATCATTAATTTTCTTCCCTCAATAAGTTTATTTCACACCCCAAACTCCATATAGTTAGAACATGTACAATAGAAATAACCATAAAGACAAAAAGCATTACTATTGTGTGAAAATATTGAAGATTGTTTTAAAAATAACTCTTTACATTTCTTAAAACATGCTTAAAGTATGTGCCAAGAGTTGATCCTATTAACCATAAGTGCACGGAGCACATGAGGCAATCCTATGTTTTGTATCTGTGCAAAAATACTGTTAGAACAGAATTTAAATGTGCCAGAAGCCAAAGTTCTTCCAGATGTATGCTTTCACTGATTTCTGGAAAATTGTTTCTCAATCCCCTCTCCCAGTACATAGACCACATTCTAAGATGGAGAGGCCACTTTGCACTTTTACAGAATCCATGGCATTAACTCATGCTGTCACTGTCATCAAAACGATGTTGTAAATATCCACTCATCTTTTCAAACTGGCTGGTGTAGTTTTCCTCTAGGGAGCTTCACAAAAGACTTTTTATATAGTTTTCCAAATTCCTACTCCCGTTAAGTTTTTCTTTCCCTAAACCTGGAGAAATATTTGCTTAATCAGCTGTTCAGAAACATCATTTTTCCCTTCATAGGCTTTTATCCCTCTTGAATTAGACAATGATTATCAAGAAAATCCTTCTTAGTGCATGTTTACTATGATTATGTATCTTTTTATTTAAGTCAACAGAAATAATACAGACTTCAATATCCTTTGAGTTTTATTGAGGCCTGATCTGGGGTGTACTTGAAAGAATGTGACCCCTCTAAGTAGAAGCATCATTTTCATTGAATATTGGCCAAGAGTGTCACCTTCTCCTCTTCTTCACAATGTAGTCTAGGTATTGATGCCCAAAACTGCATAACAAATTACTACAAACCTAGCAGCTTAAAACAACATCAGGAGTCTGCTTGTGGCGTTGCTGGGTCCTCCACTCATGGTCTCACAAGGCTGCAATCAAGGTATTGACCAGGCTGTGTTCTCACTCAGGGAGCTGTGTTTCTCATCGAATGGAAAGGGTCAGCTTTCCATTTCCAGGCTTGCTCAGGGTGCTGGGAGAAATTTGGTGGAGGGTCATAGGACTAAAGGACTGGCTCTGTTACTGGCTGTTGTCTGAAGGCTGCCACTAGGTCCTAGCAGCCACCCACAATTGCCAGCCACATGGCCCTCTCCATAGGCAGTTCACAACATGACAGCTTTCTTCTTCAAGGCCAGCAGGGGAGTTTCTCTATGCATTTGCTGGCAAGATTGGTTTTGTGTGTGTGTGTGTGTTGGGGGAGAGGGTGAGCAGGGATACATAATAATATAATCATGAGATTAATATCCTATCACCATTGCCATATTCTTGGTTAAAAACAAGTTACAGGTCTTTCCCACACTTAAGAGAAATGGGTTATACAAAGAGATGAACACCAGGAGATGGGAATTATTGAAAGGTCACCCTAGGGTGTGTCCAATGCCATTGAATGGAAATATTCAAGGAATGACCCTATCTTGATATAAAATTACTCTTCTAGAGGCTAGTTGCTTAAATGAAGGTTGCAATTCTTTAAACAAATCAATTTTGGTTCTCTTGTCTTTAAAAAAAAAAAAAGAAGAAGCCATATAGCAAATCCTGGGCTTCCCAGGTGGCGCCAGCGGTAAAGAACTCACCTACCAATGCAGGAGACATAAGAGATGCGGGTTCAATCCCTTGGTTGGGAAGATCCCCTGGAGAAGGAAATGGCAACCCACTCCTGTATTGCCTGGAAAATCCCATGGACAGAGCAGCTTGGCAGGCTATAGTCCACAGGATCTCAAAGAGTTGGTCGGACACAACTGAAGCACCTTGCTGTGCTGTGCTTAGCCACTCAGTCGTGTCCGATTCTTTGCGACCCCATGGACTGTAGCCCACCAGGCTCCTCTGTCCATGAGATTCTCCCGGCAAAAGTACTGGAATGGGTTGCCATGCCCTCCTCCAGGGGAATCTTCCAAACCCAGGGATTGAACCTAGGTCTTCCACATTGCAGGTGGATTCTTTAGGGTCTTAACTACCAGAGAAGCCCACTTAGCACATCACAAATCCTAGGCAAGGCCTGGGGAAGCTATAGGACACAGGAGGGTAAAGAAAATAAGTAGGAGAGAGAAATAATGACCTCGATCACACTTAAGAAATCAAAATTCCAAAAATTTAGGTATCTCTAGTTGAATGGCTTGTGTTTGTTTGTTTTGTGATTTATTTTGCTTTGATTTTCCACCAATATTTGGAATTACCTGTGTTTCGTTTGTCTGTCTATTCAAAGTTGACTGTTACTACCAACTTCAGCAGTTCATAGAATTACCATCTACCTTCTTCACTCAGTCTCCTTTGCACAACACTTAAATCCTCTGAAAAAATTTGCTTTTGACTTGAGAACTTGAAGACTGGGATGTTACTTGCCATCTGTCTTAAACTTTGAAAGTAACTTTTTGCCAAGACAAATGTGAATTATGAGCAACAACCTGGGATATTTCTGGTCTCACAACAGGACAAATAAAGGAACCCTGAAGTATTATTTTAAGTACTTTGTTTGCTAGCAGTGCTTGTGGTGAATGAAAAATTGATCCTTAATTGTGTGGGAAAGAGAGAAACGATATGCATACCAATGGCCAAGTATAGACTTCAGAGACTTAGCAGTTTTGAAACTGATATTTATGAACATCTGCTTTTTCCCCATAAATTTTAATATGGATTTCATCCTTTGAAACCTGTAAGATTCCCAGGTGCTTCTTCAGTCTTTATCTTGGAAATACGCTTTTTATTAAAACCGCCTTCTTTTCTATTGAACACATTCAAAATCATTCTTTAAAAACATTTCTTTATAAACAGTGCCTGTTGGAATACCTAAAATATGATATTAAAGGTTAACAACTCAAAAAGCTGTATTCAGCATTGTGAGCCGCCAACATGTCCAGTTCCAGAGCACAAACCATAGCAGTCTTAATAAAGGGTGCTGAGAGGTACTCATTTCTAGTCCCAGTTTATGCTTTTCATTATCCCACAAATATTTATTTAATGCTTGCATGTCTTTAGTGCTAACATTATAGCAGCCAATAAAACAAAGTCCCTGCCTTCATTGGGTTTTTGTCCCAGTGAAGGTAAATGTTCTACAGAATGAATCCCCTTTAAATTTTCATAATACTGTTCATATAGCTCATTGAGAAACTTTGCACAGGGCCTGCAAACCAGTGATGTTCACCCATTCCTGATGTTGGACTAGATGTTGGGAATGCAACTTGTGAACACAGTAGATGTGTTTCTGCTCTCAAGGAACTGAGTTCAGCATACCTGTCTCCTGTGTCAAGAAAAGCAGACCTGAGAGCTTCAGGGTCTTCCCTATTTTAGATCCACCATAAGCAGTGCTACCAGTGCCTCCATCCCCTAGCTCTTGGGCATGCTGAGAGCTGTTACTATGGGTACAAGATGAGAGTGTGGACCAGAGGAAAGGAAATACAATCACAGCTCAATAGAAGACAAACAGATAAGTCAACTGGGCATGTGCGAGGCCAGCAAAGACAATAAACCCCACTTAGGAAAGCAACTTTGTAAGAGTGCAGTTCTGGCCACCCTATAGCAGAGGCTACAAGTCATTTACATAATAGGAGAGCCTCAGGAGGACAGTAGAGCTATTTAATTTGGTTAGGCTAATAGTTTTCCATCCATTTACAGTGTAATGGAACCTCTCTCCTGTGCCTCTTAAATAGGAACACTTTGGCAGGATGCCATAGGGCACATAAAACAGGGTGGTCTTCTCAGTATGTCAGTTCTACTCAACCATTTAGAGGGGAAAAGTTAATTAATTTACAGATTATGGCATTATTTTCCATTAAAACCAATGCAGCCGTATTATGGACTAGAAAATGCAAAGTTTACATCCAATTTTAAGATAAAGTATGAAACTAAAACAGAACTGGAGCCAAGGGCTAAGGGATTAAACACCCCTACACATTTCCATCAGCCCCCTGTGAAGCCAACCTAATAAAAATAATTTTTTGATATGGATAATTGATTCTCAATTCCATGTGAAGTGTAAATAAAAGACAAATCCCCAGAAGCATTCGTTTCGACAGCATTGCCACTCGAATATCCCAGCTTTTTAGAAATTCTTGAGCTGTGGTTAGATGCATGAAAATTCTGGGCCACTTCAGGCTCTGACTTGGCACTCCCTCAAAGAGCAGCCCTGGGGCCTATGCTGGCCACCCTCTGTGTTTAAGAGTAAGAACTCTCTTAGAAGAGTTTGAACTAGCTGCTCTTTTCTAAGATGGGCCATGAGAGGTTTTCTCCATGCTCCCTTCTTGTCATAAGCACTGAATCCGAGCCCTGGCTGTCCTGCGTCCACATCCCATTTGCCCAGTCTCAGAGTGCTGCGTGGCAGGCAGACACACTTATGTTCTTTGTGCTTTGTGTTCCCAAAACAGGATCTGGACCAGGTTCAGCTCCATCTAGAAGAAGTGAGGTTCTTCGACGTGTTTGGCTTCAGTGAAGCAGCAGGAGCATGGCAGTGCTTCATGTGCAACAACCCTGAGAGAGCAACCGGTGAGAGACCCCACCCTCCCCTGGCTGCTAAGAACCACGTGTGCCCCTGGGGTTGCCAGGGTTGCAGGAACCCCACCCTGGTTGGCTTTCTTCTTGCATAAACATCCTAAGTTGGAATAATGCATAGAGGTGTGCCTGACTGCCTCTGCTTTGTGCTGACAAAGGTATCTCACGAAAGTGGGAGTGAGGAAAAGGGAAGATGTTGAAACAGAGAGAAACATAAACCAGAAATGAACAAGAAAACAATGCCCACATCTATATGGCTATCAAGAAAGTGATACTGGCCATCTTACCCCAATAACATTCTTCATTTCAACCCCAGTGACCCTGAGGGTTAGAGAAAAACAAACATCCTCTCAAGAACCCCAAAGAAATGAGACCACACTTAAATGAGTGAGTGGTTTCACAGACCTCCTCATCTCCCTTAATATTTTTGCTTGATGATTGAGCTGGATGAAAAATGAGACACTTAAAGAGTAAGGAGTTATTTGAGAAATAATTTCATATCTGGTTATTTACCCTTTGCCTTCCTTTATGCTGCACAAGGAACTTGGTCTACTGACTTGCCTAAAAATAACCATTGTTAGTCAATATGTGCCAAGCCCTACACTAAACGTGTCAAGTATCTCATTTAACCTTCACAATAATCTCATAAGGCTAGTACTAATATTATCTCCAGTTTACTGATGGCACCCCACTCCAGTACTCTCGCCTGGAAAATCCCATGGACGGAGGAGCCTGGTAGGCTACAGTCCATGGGGTTGCTAAGAGTCAGACACGACTGAGCGACTTCACTTTCACTTTTCACTTTCATGCATTGGAGAAGGAAATGGCAACCCACTCCAGTGTTCATGCCTGGAGAATCCCAGGGACGGGGGAGCCTCATGGGCTGCCATCTATGGGGTCGCACAGAGTCGGACACGACTGAAGCACGTATCTATCTTACTGATGGGGCAACTGAGGCACAGAGGGATTTGGGAACTGCCTGAGGTCACACAGGTAATGAGTTATCAGTGGATGGATTGAACCCAGTCTGACCCCAGAGCCCATGCACTTAACCATGTCTCCATGCTATCTCCTGGTTACACTTGCCCCAGTTTAACCAGTGGACATAGGTTGATAAAAAGTCTAATCTTCACAGAGTTAGGTAGGCTGCCTTTGGGAATGGAATATTTTACCATCAATGTGATAGAGTTCTCAACATTGACATGGCTCAGGAACTGAAGTGTAGACCAAGAGAATGGTGTTGAAACACTGCTGGACACAAACCACTTTGTAGATGAGCCATCCTCTAGAGAGCTGTTGGTCATACCATCTGTACCCATTCCTTGAACTGGGATTTTGGGCATCTTAAAGATCATGCATTGTGGCAAGTCTGTCCTGTTGCTCAGCCAAGAAGTTGAGACTGAACTGAAAAAAAAGTGTTTATTTTGGCCAGATGGAAATTTGAGGACCTCACGCAGAGGCACCAAATAGAATGTATTACCCCCACAGAGACAGTTTGGGTGGAAGAAACTGGCAGTTAAGATGGCAGCCTTCATGAGGCACAGATTGTTGGCTGATTACAGACTGAGATTGAGTTGATGCCAGAGTGAACACACTGATTTTTAAAAACTTAATTTGAGCAAAGAAAGAATTGATGAATTGAATGTCCCCATTATGAAACTTTCTAATTAGACCTTATTTCACCTGTGAAAAAGAGGGCATAAAAGAAACCTTATTTGAGATCATGGTGAAGTAAGGGACTTATCTGAGGTGGTTCTGAGGGGCCCTTAAGGATTTCATTCCAAGTAAGCTGAGTCCTTAGTTCAATAAACATTAAATCATATCTGACCAAGGGAGGCTCAGGAAAGGGGCTGCAAGTTAAAACCACAAAGTGTTCCTTTAATATATGTTTTCTCAAATTCACTGCCATGACTTAAAAAGAACATTTTTCACATTCACTCGTTCGTATTTGTGTTTCTCACAGTTAAATATAGACTGAGAACATATAGCAATAAAAATTCAAACAAGGCCAAATATTTTATAGCAGAACATATTGAATCAAAATGTTCGGCGCCTAAAACTTTTAGATTTCTTTGCTTATTTCCTTTTGCTTTATGAAAAGGGATTTTGGTCTGAGAGAAATCCTATTTTAAGTTACTATTTTCACCAAAAACTCCCTGAAAAGTTTTTATAAGTTGATCTAGTTTTCTTATTTTTATATAGCATATAAATTATATGTTTAATCCAAGTGAAAGGTCTGACATAATACTGCTGACATATATTAATCATAGGAAGTATATTTGCATTTGTATTCTGCTTAAATTATAAGTTTAAAGATGATCAAGACATAAGAATAAATATTTTGTTATTTGTTTATGCACAGGCAGCATAGAACTTGCATCCCATTTTTCATTTATGAAGTGCATGTTTGCTGTGTTGGTTGAATGTCTTCAACAGGCTAAACCTTGAGATAAAACAGGAAAAAGGTACAATGTCTCTGCTCTAAAAGGGTTCATAATCCATTTAGGGCCAGACATATATAGAAAAATCTAGCATACTTCCTTGTTTTTAGCATGCAATAAATACCTGTTGAGTGAGTCAATGGATGAATAATATTTAGAAATAGAAAAGTCAAATACAACTTGAATATTAAATGTTCCAGGTCTATTGTGATTATGTGTTAATAATATCAAATATATCACTATATCATACCCAGTGCATTTTGAGTCTGGTAAATGGAGATTGGTGCTTTTTTGCTCATTGAGAGAAGTCATTGTGTGCACATCAGAGTCTACTTCCCTGACTGTCTGAGCTCCTAAGTACTATTCCTGTTCTGGTTTGATTAGCACTCCTGCAGGGCCCAGGTGCCCTGTCAGGCTCAAGGAGGAAGAGGTCTAAAGAGAGAGAATTGGAGTCTAAGACAAAAGGCTGAAAAAATTGCATTTGGGTTTTTTTTTAAGGTATTGGCAAAAGGTACCTTGTTCTCAAATATTCATTGTTCCCGTATTTTTTTTAATGTGTCTCCATAAATGGGGAACAAAACATGAGACAACTAGAAAATTTCAGTTAGACTTCTAGGAAGGACATCCTGAAATATAAATCCTTCTTAATAATGTATAGACTAAACTATGGGACTTCAGAAACTGAAAACAAATCAGCTGGCTTCCATGGTCACTTTAAGGACATTCCCCTCCTGGAGTAGAGGTCACATCACCCCATCAACTCCCAATCATCTTCCCATCAGCTCCACCATCAGCACACAGAAATTCACACAAGTTTACTGTTTTGGTATTCAACAAAATATATATTTTATCCAGTTGGGTGTGAAGTCAGAGGAAACTAAATGCTAGAAAAGTATAAAGGTCCTGAAATTATAATTGCTAGCATTTATCATGCTAATTATGTGCTCTGTCTTACATGCATTTTTTTCACCATTATTGAGTCCATTTTTCAGATTAAGACACTGAAACAGAGAGAGGTCAAGTACTTTAGCATTTTAATCCAGGTCAATTCTTGAGCCTGAAATTTCAATCTCTAGGGCAAATCCAAGTTAAAGGCATGGAATGTTGAAAATTGCAAGAACAATTATTTCATAATATTATAATATATTGGAAAGATCAAGGAGTGAGCCACCTCTCTGATGACTTGATCCTCTCAAACACAAGCAGGGGTTTTGGGATGGGAATGTGCTGGAATCATGTCCTGATTACACGTAGGACATGATTACATAGAAGCTATTTCCAATTCCTCCAATTGCTGATTCAGTTTCTGATCATCGTTTTATAAAAGCACAGAGTAGAAGGTTAGAAAGTTCCTGAAATAACTCAAAAATCCTCAGAGATTTGCCTGCCAGTGTGTATTGTCAATCCCATCAAGCCCACATGAATGAGAGAATAGAGATTGAGCAAACAGATCGAACAGAACAGGATCTATTTCTGGAAAACCAAACAAATCCCTCTATCAGTAGTCCTTGTGTCCTGGAACTGCTCGTGCCTGTTAACAGTAAGAGTTAGTCAGCTGGACTGTCCTAGAACACATAGTCAGCTGGACTGTCCTAGAACACATCTGGCTGCCTATTCAGTCACATTCTTTTAAAGGAAGAGGAGGAACTAAATCATCACTTCCACTCTTGTTTCTTGAGACACACGGGATGCCTTTGTTCTTACACCCTACAGAAAGCAACTCAGGGACGTCCTGGTCTTGGCACTTGCATCTTTGGCACTTGTAGATCTGAGCGCTTGCCTGGGTCTTAGTCACTGGATATTGAGACACTGAATGTGATTGTCCGTAGGAGGTCTCCTTAGGCTATAAAAGAGAATGAAAGAATTTTTTTCAGATAGACCTCAACCATCCATCATGATTCCTCTTTAGAACTTGATTTCAAATGTTTGTGTTACAAGAACATCCTGTCCATTATATCGCATGGGGGCAAATAGAGATGATTTCAAAATGCTATTAGGGTGAGAAGGGCCTCTGTCAAAAGATTTTCTCCAAACACTATCAGCTGGTACCAGCAAGGTGGCTCTCCTTTGCCGAACACCTTCAGCCTAGGCTAGATGGCTTTCCACTCCAGACGCTAACATAAAAATGGGCTAAATGAGATCATCTCTGAGGCCTCAGCTAGTAGGACGTAAATAGCCTTGTGGGCCCATTAACATGAAAGTTTTCCATTTAATTTTAGTGCCAACTTTCACAGAACTTTATGGGTGACATAAGAAAACCCACTTTGGATTTATACAGTGGCTGGGTTTGTCTTATGATGCCTTCCCTCCTACAATATGTGGGCATGTTGTCTTCCATGCTAAACATAGTTGGAGAGCCAAAACCAGTGCAGTGTTGGGCAGGATAACTTCACATCTTCACACATATATATTGTTAATGACCCAGCAGGTAAAATTAAACCCCAGCCTATTTTTCAAAGATACTTTGAATTACATAATGACAAAACAAATACCTGCTCAGCACCTCAAATAAGTTACTATCCTTATCCTGAAATCTTTTCCCTTTCCACTCTTCCCATTGCCTGTTCTATGACTCTCTGTTAAGCTTTTCCCACACTCACATTCTCCCTCTCTTTCACACATAGACACACACACGCACATATGTGTATATACATTGGCAAACATGGACAAATCACCCCGACAGAATAAATTCCCTCCTCTCTGTCCTTTTGTTCTCTACACCATCTATAGTATACACAGTGTGTTGTCATCAATCTCCTCCACTAGACAATAAACTAGAGGAGGAAGAACCATACATTACTATTCTTTGTACGCCCTACCCAGTATCTGGCACACGGTAGTGTTCAACAAGTACTTGGCATATAAATGGATGATGGAATAATTCATGGATCGTGTAATGAATGCCAATAGGAGAAATAAGATTTGTTTTGAAACATAACTTTAAAATCTAATTCTTTCTCAAAAATAAAAAAAATAAAACAGCTTACTAAACTGAAACCTTGAAATAGCAACTTTTGCAAAGTAAATGTTTATGAGAAGAAATGTTGCTGTGTACAAAACTTCAACACCATGTGGATACCCAATTTTGATATTTGACCAAAAGGTTTCAATACACACGTATACACAGACTTCATAGTAAACTTGCTAATAACCTGTGAGCCTCTATGGGACATAAGCTAAGTAGCCTAATACCCTTCAGGGGTTAATTTCTATTTTTCAACCAGCATCACTATCAATCCTTCTGCCTTTCCAAATTGGGTCAACAACAATCTTATCTTGAGAGAGTGAAAGTATACTTGCAGCAAAGCATGAGTCACCCTGTGGTTTTCCAGAAACAAATCATCAGGCATTGAAATGTGTCTTTTTACACCAAGAGACTAAGCTGAGTCAGGCCAAAATACCAAGGAGAAGAAGCATGCTTTAGAAAGGCAGACCAGAGTGAATATATCAGTCCCTATCACTGTACAGATTTACAGTGACATTGATTTAAAGAATTTTTACATAGTTTTTTTAAATTAAAGCACTTAAGATCTCTTCAAAGAGCTCTTCTTCCTCCAACTTAAACTCCCATGGGCTCTTAAACACCTTCAACTGGCTTAACATTTCCTTTCTCTTCACCTGTTGCCTCTCTCTCGCCTCCTCTTTAAAGCCAGAAGAGTCGTCACTGTTCACCCTGTGTTTCCTTGCCTCCTGCTCCTCTTGACTCGACCCTTTCTAATCTGGCCTCTCAGCCCATTATCTCTATGGTCATTCAAGTCATGCAGGTTCCAGGACTGGATATGTTTCAGTCCTTGTGTCACTCACCTTTAGCAGTGTTCAATTCCGTTGGCCAGTTCCTCCTTCCTCAAGCATTTCTCCCTATACCTTCTGTGACACAGCATCCTTCAGTGACCCTCCTACTCTAGACACTCCTTCTCAACCTTCTTTCTGGGCCCACCTTCCTCTATCCAGCTATTCATTATCAGTGCGCATTTTTTCCCATCACCATAACTCTCTCCCTAGTCAGTCTCCACGGGTCTGTGGCTTTAGTAACTGCTTCTGTGACAAAACTCTCAAACGGGTATCTGCCCTTCTCTGCTTGACTCTTCCTGCTTGATAATTCAAAGACACCTCAAACTCAGTTCATTTAAATTAAAACTCATAAATGTCCCACCCTTCCCCCTAAAAAAAACAAACAAACAAACCCACCTGACTTTCTTTCAGCATTCCCCACTTGAGTAATTATAATATCACTCGTTCTGAGGCATCAGCCAAACACCCAATTGCCTCTCCCCACCCGTATCCAGCCTGTCACCCAGTATTTGGATTTCCCTTCTCAGGTGCTTTTAACTCTGTCCACCTCTCTTCATTGCACTACCATCACCTCTTGCCTAAAATAATGGCAGTAGCCTCCTGACTGAACTACTTGGACCTTCCAACCCCCTTCCCACACTATGGCCAGAATGACCTCTTCAAAGCCCAAATCCTGGCACAATTCTCTGTATAAAACCTTACAATGGCTTCCCACAGCTCTTAAAAACCAAACTCCACATCCAGCGCCCGACAGCCTCACATGCAATGCCCTCTCCTAGCCTCTCCAGCCTCATTTTGTCCCCATTGCCTCGCCATTCTGGCCAGAAAGACCTCCTTTCAGTTTCCTATACTTATCACACTTCCTCCTGCCCTGGGCTTTTGGATCTCTTGTTCTCCTGCTAGAATCACCCTTTCTCCCCTCATCACCTAGTTAATGTAGATATTAACTTTCCCATTACAACTCAGATTCACTGCCTTAGGGAAGCTTTCTGTAACCTCCTGACTAATGCTAAGGTCCTCAAAGTATTTCAGACCTCTCCTTAAAATACTTGTTATACCTGTCATCTTGTTTTTTGTCGTTGTTAGTTTGTTTGGTTGATGTTTGCCTTGATTGTCTGACTAGTGTCTGTTTCCTCTAATAAACAAGTTCTATGGAGGGAGCCCCCCTCCTCAGCCCCTCGCACACAATAGTGAAAGTGAAAGTCACTCAGTCATATCCAACTCTCTGTGACCCCATGGGCTATCCATGGAATTCTCTAGGCCACAATACTGGAGTGGGTAGCCTTTCCTTTCTCCAGGGGATCTTCCCAACCCGGGAATCCAACCCAGGTCTCCCGCATTGCAGGCAGATTCTTTACCATATGAGCCCCAAGGGAAGCCCAAAAATACTGGAGTGGGTAGCCTATGCTATAGATAGTCAATAAATATTTGCCAAATAAGCAAATGACCAATTTTGTATCTTCATAGAAAATTTTTAGTAAAATTTTTCTTAGGCAAGTGGTGACAAAAGCCAAATTAATGAATTCACAATAATTCATTTTAAGAGAAAAAAGGGATTCATATGATGGCATTTTCAGTGTATCTTTGTGCCAAGTATATTCTTTGTTTAAGCAGTATTTTCTTAAATAAGTTCTTCCCAAAAGTACTATGAGAGATCATTTTATTTAACATAGAGTGAGATATTCTGTGTGTATGTATATATATATCAGATACAGTGTTATAGTGGATATGTTACAGGTAAAACTTCCAATGCAGACACTGTAAAACTATTTATTGCCAAAAGGTTTGAGGCCAAGTGTTCAACCGCAACAGATGGAGTTTTTATTAAATAATTCTACAAAAACAGTATAGACACTCCTTAGAATGCTCTTAAACAACCAAGAATGTACATGCATACAGGTGGGACAATGGCTAACACATATGCAACTTATGGCAGGCTTCCCTGGTGGCTCAGCAGTAAAGAATCTGCCTGCAGTGCAAGAGACACAGGAGACACGGGTTTGACCCCTGAGTTGGGAAGATTCCCTGGAGAAAGGAATGGCAACCCACTCCAGTATTCTTGCCTAGAGAACCCCATGGACAGAGGAACCTGGTGGGGCTACAGTCCATGGGGTCGCAGAATTAGATACAACTGAAGCAACTGAGCATGTATGCATGCAACTTGTACAGCTCAAACAAGATGACTCTTCTTATCACAGAGCTGATACAGGTGTGAAAGTGTTAGTCACTCAATCATATCCAACTGAGCGACCCTATAGACTGTAGCCTGCCAGGCTGCTCTATCCATGGGGTTCTCCGGGCAAGAAAACTGGAGTGGGTAGCCATCCCCTTCTCCAGGGGATCTTCCTGACCCAGAGATCAAACCCAGGTCTCCTGGATTGCAGGCAAATTCTTTACTGCCTGAGCCACCAGGGAAGCCCCAAAACAAGTATGTCACATCTATTTTCCCCCAGCTTTCCTCACAGCTCTACAAAGTCCAGGCAGTGCAGAAAAGCACTCAACCTTTAAAACCATCTAACATCCTACAGTCAGATATCAGTAACACGCATCCATGACATCATAGAAATGAGTTGACAGCATGGGACCAGCATGGGAAGAGTGTATGGAACCCTTTTTTATTCAATGTTCAAGAATAAGATTGAGCAGTTCTCTCCATTCATTCCTACCACACCTGATCTTTTCCCATTGGTCCCTATCAGTCATTACTGGGCAAGTGTGGGCCAGTATTATTTGGTAGGTTCCCATAAGGGACCCAAAGGTGACCATACTTAACTTCTCAGAACTATTGAACAGGTTACCCTCTTGGCAGGTGGCCTTAGAATTTTTGTTTCACTGATGAACAATAAATAAGCCAAATTCCACAAACATTGATTCTGAGCATTTTTTTTCCCTGTAACTCTATTAACCTAAATCAAGGACATCCATATGATCTTTTTTTTAACTTAAAAAAAAGTTTATTATTTTTAATTGAAGGAAAATTGTTTTACAGTATTGTGTTGGTTTCTAGCAAACATCAACATGAATCAGCCATAGGTTTATCCATGTTCCCTCCCACTTGAACATTCCTCCCCCCTCCCTTCCCATCCTACCCCTCTAGGTTGTTACAGAGCCCCAGTTTGAGTTCCCCGAGTCATATAGCAAATTCCCATTGGCTACCTATTTTGCATATGGGAATGTATGTTTCCACGTTGCTCTCTCCATAGGTCCCACCTTCTCCTTGCCCCTCCTCCCTAGCCATGTCCATACGTCTATTATTCTCTGTGTCTCCATTGCTGCCCTGCAAGTAGGTTCATCAGCGCCATCTTGCTAGATTCCATATATATGTGTTAGTATATGATATTTGTTTTTCTCTTTCTGACTTACTTCACCATATGATCTTATACTGCCATCCTATTCTTTAATTTTATGGAAAGTTCATAACAATTTTTTTCCCACTATTGGTTTTGCCATTTTACTATTTTGGATATTGTGTGGCCTATTCCTGTCATCTACCAGGAAGCTACTATCATTTCTTAGAAGTTCTTGAGCCATGTTAGAATCAGCTGGGGATGCTGTTAAAATGCAGGGTCCCTCACCCTACCCTAAGATTATGTAAACAATAGGTTCAGGGTGGTGCCTTGGAATTTGCATTTTAATAAGCCAGCACGTAATTCTGATATAGGTGCTCCTCAGAACACAGGTTGGGAAACACTGCTCTACGAGTTTATAAAATAGTAGTTCTAAAAGCCTTTTTTTTTAAGAACAATATTTCAGCAGTTAACAGAGAAGCCTAGAAAGCAAGCTACATTTTGATGGGTATGAGATTACTGAGAAAGGAAGTCATTTGGCACATGTGAAAGTGCTCTCAAAGGGCTGCTGTCAAATTGAGTTTGCCTATCTTTTTTTGGACCCCACACATCTTGTAGGATGTTACAAAATCAATGCTGGATTATGCCTCCTTGTTTATTCACTACTGGTAAGGAAATATGGGCCTCTAAACACCGCCTGGGTAGTCATATGAAATATGCCATTTGTTAACAATCCTTAGTGATTTCAGAAACCACAGACACTCAGTCTACTGAATGTGGCTCCTAGAGCCTCCTCACTCAGTGCTTCTACCCCTTTTTAAGTGTACCCTCTATAATCAGAGTTGGGTTTATTAGACCTGGCACACACACAAGAAAATCAGTAAAACCATAAAAGGGAATTGGAGTAAACTTGAGACTCTCAATACATGGAAAGAAATTCCCCACAGACTGTATAGGAGTTGTAATTCTCAGAAGCAGTCATTTCAAGGGAAATTTTTTTTAAAAAAGACATACTTTTTCTCAGTTCTTATTTTAAAACTAAATATTTGAGATTTACATATTTCTTCAAGATTATGCCTTCTTTTGAAGGTATTTGTCTTTAATAATCAGGAAAAATATCTAAGAATTCGAATATCACAAATTGAATTTATGACAATCTTAATTATTTGTGCATAATGCAATACTTTTAAGACAAAAGTTGCATGAGCCAGAAGCACACAGTATAAGGAACTTCTGGGTGTGGATAGTAGTCAGTACAATGTGAATAATAGTTAATGGCGGTGAGGGTGTCAGCATCTACTGCCATAAGAATAAGCAGGAAGCCTGGGACAAAAGGGAGCAGCCACTAATGATGTGGAAAAGATTCCCAGTGCAGCCCAATCCATTATCGGATTAGCTTGAAAATGGCCGTTGTGATGAACAAATGGATCTGTTACTCAAAATCAGAAGAGTTCACCTCTTTTCGGGACTCTTTGAATTGCTTGTCACACCTCAAGTTCAAAGCCTGCAGTCCTTGACCTTTAAAAGGGTTTATTGTCTTACTCTGAATTCTCTCACCATTCCTAATGCTTTAATATAGTATAAGTTCATTACATCCTTAATTGGAGGGAAGGAGATAGGTTTTATCCTCAGGCCATTAGGATATGGTATTTATAAAAACCAACTGTTCATCGTTACAGTCAGAGAAGATGACCATGATCATGATGATAATAACTACTATTTGTTGACATCTTATTAGATAGCAGGACTTAGTTAAGCAAGGCTACTGTTAACTTTTACAGCATTTTGTGTGCCTTTATTTATGGTGGTTGATGTCCACTTTGGGGGGGTGTATGACTTAAATAGCAAAATTCTGGCTGACTTTCAACCCCTACACCCCCCTTAGCTGAGTGCTCTTAGGCAGTGAACAACCTGCTCGGTGGCCCTGTTGTTAAGCATGACGTCTCCAGAGAAGAGGAAACTGAAGCTCAGTGAGGCTAAATAACTTGCACAAGACCAGTCAGCCATTAAGTTTCAATTTCTGGACTTCAGCTAAGATCTGATTCCAAAGTCATTGCCCTTACCCCATCAACTCTCAGCCTAGACCAAAGAAAATCTTTGGTACAGCCCTATATGATTTATTATAGTAAGGAGAAAACATGGCATCCAATACACTATGTTTAACTAAATTATAATTGGCTAAGGTCTGTACCAGGTGAAGCAGTTGGTAAAGAATGTGCCTGCCAGTGCAGCAGACACAAGAGACATGGTTCAATCTCTGAGTTGGGAAGATCCCCTGGAGTAGGAAATAGCAACCCACTCCAGTATTCTTGGCTGAAAAATCCCATGGACAGAGGAGCTTGGCAGGCTACAGTCCATGGAGTTGCAAAGAGTCACACACAACTGAGCATACACACACACACACACACACACACACAAGGATATAGTCACAATTGCAATAAACCTTAATGCAAGGTGGAGACCTTAAATTACTAAACTCTTGTGCTCTTGAGTTGTATGACTACAGAAATTCTTATTTTTCATCATGTTCATTACAAAGCATTAGCTTTCACTTTGCATGATGTCCAGGGATTTTTAGGATTGGTCTCTCCTTGAATCTCACACCTCATCTCTTGCTTGCCGATCCTACCAGATTCCCATCACTAAGAATAAGTGATAGTTTCTAGAATGCATTGCATGCCCACTCTGTCAGCCTCAGCCCTTTGCAGGTTATTTTCCTTCTTCTTTTTTCAGAATATCCCTCTTCACTTCACCTTCATCACTGCCATTTGTCCTTCAGAATTCAGCTCAGACACATATACTCCAGGCAGCTTTCCTGCTTCCTACCCCCAGTGTAGAATAGGTGCCTCTCCAGAGGTTCCAGTCTCCTTACCTCTGGCTTTCAGTTACATTCTGGCAGGAGATCAGAGGGAGGGAGCAGAGTGAGGTCTGCTTATTTATTCCCGACTCCCTCCCTGCTTGGTCCCTGCAGGTTGACCGTGTCCTCCATCCACAGCCACAGTCAGGCAGTGCTTTGCATACAGCCCCTAACTGTTCTCTTCAACTTCCTCTTCAGCCAGAGGGGTGTTGAGCCTCCTCCTGGCTCCTGGCCCCAGAGCATTACAGTGCCTTTCCTACACCGTGCCCACATCTGTGTAAATAGTCCCTTTATTAAGTCCCTTCAGTCACAACAGCTTGAGGTGCCCCTGTTTCCTGCTGTGACCATGCCTGATCCACAGCTGATCCCATCTGGTGACCAGGAGGCTTCATGCCTGTTCCGGCTGGACCTTCACAGGCTCTAGGCCCCTGATTAGTCCTTAAGAAGAGCAAGATCTTTTCTAATGGGGATTCAGAAGAGCTTTCAAATAAAGTCCAATATGACCTCCCCTATGATTATCTGATACCCAATCTCTTTCCTGGATCTTACACCAAAAAAATCTTCAATTGCCTACAGGCACCGCCTCCCCACCCCCCACCCCCACCTTCAGCTCATGACTTTGACCAAAGTGATTGCTTTACAAACTTGCTTTTGAGTTCATTGATTCTTCCAGCTTCTTTAGGTTCTTTACTTTCATACATTTCCCCTGACATGTCATTCCTGTTACCCCAGTCCTTCTCTGCACTCCTCCCACAAGCTCCTCTCTCCCTTCTTCAGCAGGGACCCAGCCCTCGTGTCACTCTCTCCCAGCTAGAAGTAGAATTTTCTTTCTTTGAGTTCTGTAATGCTTGGCTTCTATATCCCAAACTCTACACTGAGTTGTCAAATTTGTAAAATGCTTTATCTCACCACAAGATGATAAACTCAAGCTCTCTCTGAGCTGGGCTTCATGACCCCCTCAGATCCAAACGCAGTGCTTTACAGCTTCCATGTGCTCAAAATTATGTGTGAGATGACTGGATATGGCTGATAGATCAATAGAGGAATATTCTTTATTGCTCTAAGGTATCTGTGCCTGATATGATTCACCAACTTCTCATTGAGTAAGACTAACATTTTCAAATTTCATCTTTTATCAACATAAATGTTGTCAAGTCTTGGTCCACAAAAGGAATACAATGAATATATAACCATTTGTATTAGCATTCTCAGATTTTTAAGTTGATAAACATGGAATGGGTTCCAATTACACTAGAGAATTCAGTTTAATATTTCATAAACTGAATTATTTTCAGTTTATTTCATAAATAAATATTCCATAAACTGAATTATTTTTAACCAACTGATAATTTTAAAAAGGAACAGTTGCTGGTTGGTAGAGAATGTCTTAGCCAAACTGATGCTTTGAATGAAATAATGTGTTAATTGGCATGTGAGAAAATATTTCAATATCCTATATGCATTACATGCAAGCAAGATAGTTTTAGGCACATGATCATTTCCTCATAGTCTCATTTGACATGTTATTTTTCAAGTGGAATATGATCATCTTTAGAAAGAATTAGTTCCTCATTTTGACCATGAAGAGACAACGATATCATGTGAGAATTATTGCTCACCAGGACGTATAATGGGCAATAGACCTATTAAAAGAACGCATGGCCAGTAATGCACTTATGCCAGACATAATTGTTTTAAAAAACTTTTTTTTAGAACCTAGGATAGCCACTGGGGGGGCGGGGCAGAAATAGCTTTTCTCTTTTTTTGCCTTTTGAAACTGTTTTGAAATTAATCCTATAGGTACAAATAGCCTGACTTTTAAGAATTACCTGAAGTTGACTCTGATTCCTAAATTAAGGTCCTAACATGCAGCTAGTTTAAAATGCTGCTGAAATTTCCTTCCTAAAATCTTTTCCATGGACTTTTCCCTGGGATCCACTTTCACTGGAAGTGAGAATCTACAATGAAGTCCTCTTTGTTCAGCAACATTTCTCTATCAGTCTTCATCCTTTCATTTTCCAGTAAGCCTTTCATTTCCTCTGGAGTCTCTCACAATCATTGTGGGCATGTGGGTCTGTGGGTATGTTATCCCAGCCACTTCATGTCTCAAACAGTTCCTTCGACTATTTTGGTCACATACACTTCAAGTGAAGCATTTGCATCTGCCTTGAAATTTTGATCTACATTGAGAAGTTCTTGTAGCTAATTCCCAGTGTCAGATTCAGAAGGAGCCATGTGCTTAAATATTACCTAAATCCCAGCCCTCTAGGACCTCTAGACCTTCCCCAAGACCTCTAGCACTTGGGGAAGATGCGGTGTCCCAAGTGCTTTACCTGCTGCATAAAGGAAGCAAGGACTGTGTTTATGGAAAATTTAAATTTGCGAAGAGCATACTCCCTTTAAGAAAGCTCTTAATAGATTATTGCTAGCAGAACACAGATCACTTTGTTAACATTGATTGTCGATGATTCTTGAGCAAGTGCTTTGCATACTCTCCTCTATGCCCAGTCTAGCCACCATGGGGCATGCTAGAAAATGGGAGGTATTTCTCATCATTGAAACCTCAGATCAAATGCCACCTCGAATGTGCAAGCTCTTTCCTGACCACTTACATGCATCTGCACCAACCCCAAGTCACTCACTCTCTTCATTATAAACTACCGCTATCTAACAATATATTTCAGATATTGTTTCTGTTGCTGCTGCTGCTGCTAAGTCGCTTCAGTCGTGTCCAACTCTGTGCGACCCCATAGACGGCAGCCCACGAGGCTCCCCCAACCCTGGGATTCTCCAGGCAAGAACACTGGAGTGGGTTGCCATTTCCTTCTCCAATGCATGAAAGTGAAAGTGAAGTCGCTGAGTCTTGTCTGACTCTTAGCGACCCCATGGACTGCAGTCTACCAGGCTCCTCTGTCCACGGGATTTTCCAGGCAAGAGTGCTAGAGTGGGGTGCCATTGCCTTCTCTGATTGTTTCTGTTACTAGCCTTAATTTGGGATTGAAAATGGAAGATCCAATTGACTAGTCATCAGACAAGAAGGGAAAAAAGCCAGGTTAATAGAATTTGTTTATAAAAACTATATATTTTATTATTTCTTACCCTGACAGTGCTGTCATGATGGACAAATACCCCATCTGAGCTAGTTATTTAACCTACATTAGAAAAGAGAAATGATGGATGGGAAGGACAGGTTGTGTTCATAAGTTCAAAGAGCTACTGTCCAAATTTAACAGTGATTAACAAATTTCATTACTTTCAAGGTGCTATGAATATCAAACATTAATGTAAATAAATAAATATTGTCATACACCTCAGAAATCAGATTCTTTTACATGAATTGGAAGAGTGAATCTTACATAGTTTGTAAAACAAATGAAATTATTCAGTTTAACATATAAACTTCTGACATCATAATCGATCTTCTAACTCTATGGTTCTGTGTTATCATACGTACTCTACTTCAGTGTGAAATGAATCCATTAATTCAACAAAAATTTACACACTTCATACTAGATATGCCTGATGTAACAATAGTGAACAAAGCAAAGACCCTGACCTCACTGAGCTTTCAGCTGAATGGTAAAGAAAGACATTAATCAGGTAAATGCCAATAATCATCTTTGAATGATGATATCTGAGAAAAGAAACATGCCAGATGCTCTGAGAATATATGGCAGACAAAGTCAGTTGGGTCTGGGTTTGGGAGAAGTCTCCCAGAGGAAGCAATGTTTTGAGTTGAAATATGAAATAATTAGTTTTTAACTAGGTGAAGATTTAACTGTGAAGAGTGGAGGTAGAGTGTGTGTTCCAGAGAGTGGAAAAATCATGTTCAAAAGAGTGGGGTAAGTTTGTTTTTGCAGCTGTTAAGGATTCATGAAAACACATATTTGCACTACATTGACTTTTGCTGGCAAATAGCTAAATATACTTGGTTTGTGATTGTTTATAAAACTATATTTCTAAAAGTTTGTGTGAACAAAATACCATGAAACAAAGGAGTTAGGAAGAACAATGCTGAGTATCTGGATGAACCTTAAAAAACTGCTAACCAAATGCTCTTTTCGTGAACTATATTCCTTTTGCAAATCTCAATGAGGGCTTTCAACATTTACCATTATCATATCTAAACTGTGCGTTCTTTTACGGACAAAGGGGGAAAGCTTAACCAAATTCATAATTTTTTAGCCACTTTCCAAGTATACTTTTATACTTGGTTCACTGTACAATTCTGACTTTTGATCACTTGCCAACTGAATAATGAAAAATAAATGGCTTGATTGTTCTATTACCTTTAACAGTTATAAATCAAGATGGCCAGCCCCTCATAGAAGGAAAACTTAAAGAGAAACAAGTCAGATGGAAGTTCATCAAAAGGTGGAAAACCCGTTATTTTACACTGGCTGGAAATCAACTTCTGTTTCAAAAAGGAAAATCTGTAAGTCCCTCTGCCATCTTTTACACTTGTGTTTTTAAAGCCTTGATCTTTGCCAACCTGATAGGCATTTTGTCTGGAGTAAAATGGCCAATAATTTTTCCTTCTCCATTTTACAGTTTTACGGTGTCTTTTTATTATACATGCCTTTTTGACTGTTCTGTTCATTCCTACATAAGTTGGTTCACTGTCCTTCTCAGTTTATTATGGAAGGGTTTTTTTGTTAACCTAAGTTTTAGAAGATGAACCACAGAAGGCCTACCCAGGAATCTTGACTTGAACATCGTGCATTCTGTTTCCTTGTGGATCACCTACATAAATATGTGGCTTTGACTCTGACTTCTTTTATGATTGAAGGCTATATTTGGACGTGGGGACCTGAGGAAGGGGAATAGTAGGCAGGGAAGAAGGAGAAAAGGTTGATTTATTTTAAGTACTTTTTATGTAGTCAACCAAACTCAGTTTTTTGGGGGGAAAATATTACTATCTTTCATTTAATATTCAGTTAATGGATAGAACAGAACTCTGAAAAAATTCATAAATATTCATTTAATATAATTTTCAATCTGAAGTAGGATGCTCAGTAAATATCTGTATTCTGAATTTTCAGTGAGAAACTTGTGAAATGATATTATATTGCAATCAATAATGCAAAGTTATCCCTTTCTTTCCAAATCACATTTATCATTAAACTCTTCTCACTCATGATCAGGGAGCATGAAATCTTGATGTATTTCTTGGCTATTTTAAGATATAATAATAATAATTTCTCAGTGCTTATCATGTGCCACAGTGGATTACCTCTCACAATCTTCAGAACAATTCTTTGAGATCAGCACCATTGTTATTGCCATTTTATAGATGGACAAACTGAGGCACAAAGAGACTGATGGGCTTGTCTGAGGATAGAGCCCGTAAGGTGAGAAAAGGTAAAACTGGAGTTAGACTCAGGCAATGTGACACCAAAGCATGTTCTTAAATGAGAACACAATCAAGCTTCACATGTACATCTAAAATACAGGGTCAAAAGAAATAAATAAATAAAATACAGGGTCAGTAGCAAATCAAAGTGTGTCTGGATTAATTGATGAGAGTGTTAAATTACTAAAAAATTACATTTCACTAAGAGCACATGCACTGCGTCTTTAGGATGCTCATTACCAAATTTGTTTGAACTTCTCAGCAGAAATCAAATATGGTGTATCTGTATTATGATGAATTCTGATTAGTGTTCTTTTAGTTAATAAAGCTTCACATTAACTTTTTAAGTGAAAAAGAACATTTTGATGGCACCTGTTTTGAACTCATGTTACTTTCTTCATCTGTGTGTTTTATAAAATATAAAGATGGATTTTCCTGTGGCTAAAGATCTTTTTGAATGAGAAATGTAATGGTGTGTTCAATTTGGAAAGTTATTGGAGGTATAAGGAAACTTTTATTTTTAGCATAGGTTCACATTAAAGCATTTTTAAAGTGTTTAAAATGACCATTTGAACTTCCTATCTTTGTTAAAGAAATCAGAATAGAAGTTAAGATGTAGTGATTTTTCCGATCCCTTGGGACAGAGTAGAGTTAGTTCATAAGAGTGTTTTTCCTGAACTCAAATACTGACCTTTATACTTCTTGATTCAGAGCTCTTTAATAAAATTTAGAGAATAAGCTATTTTACGATTGGCTAACTTATTTGACATCTTTATCAGGAGATAATGATTTGACATTCCAGAAGTCTGACAGACCATTTGGCTCAAATATTAGGAAATACTATAATATAGCATAGAGACCACACCAAAACCCCTCTCATCCTTAGGGACACTGTAACCTTGCCGTGGTCAGCAATCCAGCTGCAGCTTCAACCGCATCATAGAGGGCCTTTTTTGTAAATGAGGAAAATATGCATTTTAACGTAAGAACTAAAAGCTTATAGTGTTATTTTTTCACTTTTGCCTTCTAAGATCTTCATCTCCACCAAACAGCTAGGTAATGGTTTCCTTTGATTTCTTATCTGTTTCTGTCTTAGTTGATTTACTGTCCACTGGTAACCCTTTTTTTTTTTTTTTGTTCACTTCCTACACGTATCAATTTTCTACTATAATCTAATTTAAAATACATAATTTTATTGCTGTCAGATACTTACTATAAACCAAATTAAACTAATAAAGTATTGCTATTGTCTTATAGAGATATCTTCACTTTTTATTCTGTATATCCCCTAAAAAAATTCTGAAAATCTGCCTAACACCTTGTAGCATTTTAATTTACGTAAATACTTTTATCATAAGTTTAAACAGTTGCACAAACCATACTTTCTATTGAATTGTAAATATTGTCACTTTAAAATTTAAAAATCACATCTCTCCTTTAAATATAACCAATAGAATAAAAAATACCATTGCAATTTGACACCTAACACCATCTATTTAAAAAATATGCAAATTAGCTCTTCTTTAATTGATGTGTTCAGGTTGTTTCTTTGAAATAATATTTTTGTTCTACCATTCCTATAACTTTTTATCCTGATCACCTTCATTTTCGACTGCAGTAAAACTATGTATATATATTTAAATTTAGTGATTTTAATTTCTTGTGACCATCAGTCTCAAAGTGTTAAGATCTTTTATTAACTTTCAAAAATATGTTACTTATGAAAAGCTATAAGTATAATATTAAATGTAATAAATAGTTATTAAACATTAAAAGTTAAATGCTTTTTAATGCTTGGTTGAAGGACACTTCCCTTACATCAGTGTTTTTTTTAATTGAAGTATAGTTGATATACAATGTTGTGTTAATTTCAAAGTGATTCAGTTACACATTTATTTATTATATACATATATATATATACACCTTCTTTTTAAATATTCTTTTTCTACAATGTTTTATCATAGGATATCAAAGATAGTCCTCTGTGCTATACAGTAGGACCTTGTTATTTATCTGTTCTACATATAATAGCTTACATCTGTTAATCCCAACCTCCCACTCCATCCCTCCTCTAACCCCTCCCCTTTAGCAACCATAGGTCTGTTCTCTATAAGTCTGCTTCTGTTTTGTAGATATTAGATTACACATATAAGTGGTATCATATGGTATCTATCTTTCTATTTCAGACTTACTTCACTTAGTATGATAATCTCTAGTTACATCCATGTTGCAGCAAATGGCATTATTTTGTTCTTTTTTATGGCTGAGTAGTATTCCATTCTGGAGAAGGCAATGGCAACCCACTCCAGTACTCTTGCCTGGAAAATCCCATGGACAGAGGAGCCTGGTAGGCTGCAGTCCATGGGGTCGCTAAAAGTCGGACATGACTGAGTGCCTTCACTTTCACTTGTCACTTTCATGCATTGGAGAAGGAAATGGCAACCCACTCCAGTGTTCTTACCTGGAGAATCCCAGGGACGGGAGAGCCTGGTGGGCTGCCATCTATGGTGTCGCACAAGGTCAGACACAACTGAAGCAACTTAGTAGTAGAAGTAGTAGTAGTATTCCATTGTACATATATAACATATCTTCTTTACCCATTCATCTGTTGATGGGCATTTTCATTGTTTCCTTGGCTATCTTGGCTACTGTGAATAGTGCTGCTATGAACAAAGGAGTGCATGTATGTTTTTGTGTTATAGTTTCTGCCCCCAAGAGTGAGATTGCTGAGTCATATGATAATTCTGTTTTTTGTTTTCTGAGGCGCATCCATACTGTTTTCCACAGTGGCTGCACCAAATTACATTCCCACCTACAGGGCAGGAGGTCTCCCTTTACTCCACACCCTCTCCAGCTTTTCTTATTTGTAGACTTTTTAAGGATGGCCATTCTAACTGGTGTGAGATGGTACCTTATTGTAGCTTTGATTTGCTGTTTTTTAATAATTAGCAATGTCAAGCAACTTTTCATGTGCCTAGTGGCCATCTGTATGTCTTCTTTGGAGAAATGTCTATTTAGGTTTTTTGTCCGTTTTTCACTTGGATTGTTTGTTTTGTTGTTGTTGACTTGTATGAGCTATTTTGGAAATTAAGCCCTTGTCAGTTGCATCATTTGCAAATATTTTCTCCCATCCTGTAACTTGTCTTCTCATTTTGTTTATGATTTGCTTTGCAAAAGCTTGTAAGTTTAATTAGGTCATATTTGTTTATTTTTGTTTTAATTTCTATTGCCTTGGGAGATTGACCTAAGAAAATATTGGTACAACTTATGTCAAAGAATGCTTTGCCTATGATCTCTTGTAGAAGTTTTGTGGTGTCATGTCTTATGTTCAAGTCTTTAATCCATTTTATTTTTATGCATAGTGAGAGGGTGTGTTCTAACTTCATTGATTTACATGCAGCTGTTCAACTTTCCTAGCACCACTTGCTGAAGAGACTATCTGTTTCCCATTGTATATTCTTGCCTCCTTTGTTGAAGATTAATTGACGGAGGTGTGTGGGTTTATTTCTGGGCTCTGTTCTTCTGACATCAATATTTTGAATTGCTCTTTTTGTTTGATGCTCCTGAGATTTTTCCAAGGTGGACAATACACCATAGAAAGTTTGGGATGAGTGAAAAAGATGTTTTTCCATTGCAAAGTGAAAAAAGGGTGATTATGAATGGGCAGGTAGGGAAAGGAGGGTTGGCAAGATTCTCAACCACAGCTACATTCTCCAGTAGACAAAATGGACTCAGGGATGTTAAAGATTTGAAATTGCTTTTAAAAAGTATCTGATTTAAAAAAAAAAATTCATGCTAGCCCAGCCTGACAACTCTGGTGTTAGATTCTTAAGTACCTGCTTTAATGCAAAGAAAACGTAACATCATTAAATATTCCTTCCCTTAATGTTTGTGGACAAATAATGCTTTCAAAGATTGAGAAAGTTTCAAAAACAGTTTAATCTACTTAATCATTGGAGCCCTGTTTATTCGATTAACACCTCTTTCTCAGAGGTAACACAAAGAAAAATTCAATTTCAGGCCTCTAAAATTATCTCAAATTCTTAGTTAATAGTACCCCAAATTGTACAGCTTCATTTTTCTCTATTAATACAGTGTTAATATCAATAGAAAATGGCATTACATCAAAGAAATATGAATCAAACATTTTCCCCAGTCCCACATATAATACTTTTCTATAAATTGGCTATTTTGTTCTAGCTTAAGATACTACAACAAAAAACCAGCTGCTCACTTCTTCAGTTGTTTTCATGACTATTCAAGGCCTTAGCACCCAAAATAACAAAGGTCTCAAGTCACATGAAGTGAACAGATTCTGATCCTCTTGGAAAATTCTCCAGGAGCCAGAGATCTTTCTATACTCTGGAAGCCAGCTCATGTTCTTTCCTTCCCATGCATTTCAGAAAGATGATCCTGATGACTCCCCGATAGAACTCAGCAAAGTACAGAGTGTGAAAGTTGTGGCCAAGAAACGCAGGGATCGTTCTCTCCCCCGGGCTTTCGAAATTTTCACAGACAATAAAACCTATGTTTTCAAGGCCAAGAATGAGAAGAATGCAGAAGAGTGGCTCCAGTGCATCAATGTGGCAGTTGCCCAAGCAAAAGAGAGGGAAAGTAGAGAAGTAACCACGTATCTCTAGGGATTTGCAAGCCAATCTCATACCAGTTGTATACAATGGGCATGGCATTATCATTGCCAATGTCAAGAAAAAGAAATAAATTCACCAAGTCATGCTGTCTTTTACTAAACACCAATGGAAAAGTTTTCTCCAGGAAGCAAGACTAAAAGTGGCAGGATCCTGGTACATTTCAGATCCATTTGGCATTGGCATTAACTCCAGAACAGCTTTGTGAGGCATATAAGAAAAGGAGTTATGGATGATATGGAGCCAGAAAGGGGAGAGAAGGGATCTAGAAACTTCTGTACCTATGGCATTGTACATTATAAGAAAACAACTTTAAAAGATACCTGAACTGCCTGTCCTAAGGAAATATTACGCAATTCTGCTGAAAAGTAGTCAATAGTATTAAAAGGAAAAAACCTACAAGGAAAAGTCAAATTGAAGAACACTGAAGAAACCATACAACTTACTTACAGACATATAATTACATTTATCCTGTCCTAATGCAAAGGAGGCTAACACTTGGTAAAATGGTTCTCAAATTAAGCGAATTATATAATTAAATATCTGTCCTTCATAACTTCTTATCTGATTATTCCTTTTAGGTTTATATAATATGATCTAAAGTTTAGTTACTTGGCTATATCTCCTGCCAAGGCAGTAAGTGTAAGCTAGGATTAAACACAGAAGACCATTTTCCCCATCTTCAAAATATATGCCATTTCTATTAAAATTTGAGATTTTAAATTTCTATACTTTCTTTCTTTTCATTCAATATTTTAATACCTCAAAATTATAAACATGTATTTGTTTTTGCCATTACCCATAATTTAAAAAATTAAATCATGGTAGGCAGAATTCTAGAATGGCTTTCATGACCCAAACCCTGGTAAAATCTCTTCCCCTGAGTGTGGTGGGACCTACAGCTTCTAACTAATAGAATATGGCAATCAGGACAGGATAGTCTCTCCCATGATTATGTTGCATTACATGGCAAAGGAAGGAAATGTTTCAGATGTAATGAAGGTCCTTAATCAGCTGACCAAGTTAACTGAGAGTGTATGGTCTTGGGTAGGCCTGGCCTAATCAGATGAGCCCTTTGATATGGTGAACAAGTCAGAGACTCTCTCTCTCCCACTGACCTTGAATAAGCTGCCATGAGTTCTACAGCTTCATGGAAATGAATTTTGCCACAAGCAGTGTAAGCAGCTTGGAAAAGGATCCTGAGCCTCAGATAAGAGCCCATTCTCCACCAACACCTTGATTGCAAATATGCGAAACCTTAAGCAGAGAACCCAGCTATACCATGCTTGGACTCCTGATCCATGGAAGCTTTTTGATAATAAATATGTGTTGTTTTAAACTATTAAGTATGTGCGGTAATTTGTCATATAGCAATAGATAACTAATACAAAAGCTAATTTGTAATACACATACAGATTTTTTCCTTGAAATTTATTAAACACAGCCTAATATAGAAACATGGAGAAAAGATGTTAAGTACTTAATGCTCTGAATTCTACCCTGACTCTATTGCTAACTCACTAGGATAGGAAATACAAAGGGGCCAAGTTTAAGGAAGGGAACCATTCAAATTTGAGTTTAAAAATGTAAAATTTGAGACTATTGTGAGTCATGGAAGTTCTTACAAGTTGGAAATAAGAGTTTGGGAGGTCAAAATTTGGGCTCATCATGTATATAGATGGTCACTGAAGATGTGGAATTAAATGAAATTACTCAGGGAGAGTTAGACAACAGAATTAATAAGAGCTTCCTTGGGACACCCACCATTTAAGCAAAGGAAGAGGGAACATGGTTTATTTGTAAAACAGCAAGTTCTCAGCTGGGATTGGAACATAAGGGACCTATTGGGAGCAGTACAGAATACTCCTGTAGGCCTGCAGGGTCGTAGCATGTAGGGCTTGGGTCCATGCTAGGTATTTTGAACTTTTTCCTTAAGATGGTGAAACGTATTGAAAGGTTTTAAGAAGATTTGTATTTAGAGAAAAAATCTTGATCATGGTGTAGAGAATGGATTGTAGCAGGGAAATGATTTGGGAGGTTCTTGGAAGGTGGTGGGGCTTCCCTGATTGCTCAGTTGGTAAAGAATCTGCATGCAATGCAGGAGACCCTGGTTTGATTCCTGGGTTGGAAAGATCCCCTGGATAATGGAACAACTACCCACTCCAGTATTCTGGCCTGGAGAATTCCATGGACTGTATAGCCCATGGGGTCTCAAAGAGTTGGACACAACTAAGCGACTTTCACTTCACTAGAAGGTGGTGAGGACTTAAACTGATACAGTAGCAGAGGGGTTGGAGGGGGATGAAAATGCAGGAAGAATATTGAGTTTGTAAACTGGACAGGACACTAGTGGGTTGGATGGAGCTGGAGTATAGAAATGGGAAGGGAAGGGTCTCTGATGACTCCAAGGTGCTTTGGAGAAGCCTGATGCTTGATGACAGCATTCATTGAGAGAAAATTCCAAAGCAACAGTTTAAGAGGTGGGGCAGGTGGTAATTAATTTTAATGTATACATTCAGATGGTAAATTTAATTTTAACATTCTCCCGTGGCACTAGTGGTAAAGAACACACCTACCAATGCAGGAGACGTGGGTTTGATTCCTGGGCCAGGAAGACCCACTGGAGGAGGGCATGGCAACCCACTGCAGTATTCTTGCCTGGAGAATCCCATGGACAGAGGAGCCTGGCAGGCTACAGTCCATAGGGTCGCAAAGAGTCAGACACTACTGAAGTGACTTCATGCATATATTCAGAGTCTAGCCAAGTGATTCACCTTGGACTAGAGGGACATCTCCTTCTATGAAGTTGTGCAGGAAAAGGGTGAGAAAAAGCATAATTGTAAATAATTCTCTAAATAGTATTTTAAAATCTACTAGCTCATTTATGTGAGTCACCTTCATAACCTACCTGGTGAGTAACCCTACCTAGTTTAATCAATTAAGAAAAATTGAAATAGACAAGTAGAAATAGAGTAGAATTATTTGTGAGACTTAATTAACTAGCAGGGTCTAGTTTGGAGCACAACTCTCAGAGCCTTTGAGCCAGTTCAGTCAGAGACCAGAGTTCGATCCCTGAGTCAGGAAGATCCCTGGAGGAGGGCATAGCAACCCACTCCAGTGTCCTTACCTGGAGAATTCCATGGACAGAGGAGCCTGGCGGGCTACAGGCCATTGGGTCACAAAGAGTAGGACACAATTGAAGCAACTGAGCACACACACGCAAAGATATTTCTGGTTTCAATCCATGATGCAATAATTCCAAATGCAGGCAAATTTTCCTGGGTTCAGAATCACACTGGGCATTCTAGAATTGTTGTCTTCTCACTGATGTTTGTGGCATACCCATCCCTGTTGCCAGCTGGCTTACCACAGACTGGCCTTTCCCAAGAAGGCTGCTGTTCCTAATCCCAGTCTATGAAGACACCACTTTCTAAACATGTTTAAACCTTTATATATGTTGGTATGAATACAGTTATAATCATAGTCAGAAATTCAAGTGGTTTTCATTTTTACTTCATTTTGACTTTTTTCATCCCAGATAGCTGTGGAAACATAAATGTTTATGTGTGAGGCTCTCATCTTGTTATTTCTTAAGAACTTGGAGTTTGGTAAAAATAAAGGTTCAATATTTTTCTAACACTAGGTTTTCTAGAAAATCCTTGGCTGGTGATGTTGAGGGACATTTCTGGGTCATCTTCCATTTGCTTACTTTGGGGCTTATTTATTATGATTATGCTCAAACATAAATATAGATTACTTAGTTGAAGAAACATTCCCTACTTTAGGAAACTGTTCTGAGATGAGGTAAGAGAATATGTGAGATGAATTCAAGGTGTGTTACAAAGAAGTAAAAATCACAAATGCCCTACTCAGAATTTCTAGTTCCCCAAAGCTAAGTTTTTAGATGAAAAACCCCAGATGTTGTCTTGTTCCAGAATGGTGCCAGGGTGTAGACCTCTTGGGGCCTTTCCTCCCCAGCGATGCTTCTGAAAGAAAAATGGGTTGGAAAATCAGGGAGATTCCTCCCAAGGCAACAGAGTCTGGAGAAAGTAGCACAAGATCTGCGCACGGACACATGAGGATTCAAGTCCTAGTTCTTGCCCAGACTAAACTACCAACCTGAGAAAAATCACTCCTCTCTCATTTCTGGGTTGGGGATAATTTATCTACAGACTACAATTGCCATAAGGCTTAAATGTCATGTAAAAGCCTCCAGCAGAGAACCTTTGGGGCTTCCCAGTCGCTCAGTGGTAAAGAATCTGCCTGCCAGTGCAGGAGACTTTGCTTTGATCCCTGGGTTGGGAAGATCCCCTGGAGAAGAAAATGGCAACCCACTCCAGTATTCTTGCCTGGAGAACCCCATGGACAGAAGAGCCTGATGGGCTATAGACCATGAGGTCACAAAGTGTTGGACATGACTTAGTGACTAAACAAGAACAGAGAACCTTTATCTTAATAGGTGCTTGACAGTGCTCAGCTGGTAAAGAATCCAGCTGCAATGCAGGAAACCCCAGTTTGATTCCTGGGTCAGGAAGATCCACTGGAGAAGGGATAGGCTACCCACTCCAGTATTTTGGGGCTTCCCTGGTGACTCAGCTGGTAAAGAATCCACCTGCATTGCAGGAGACCTGGGTTCAATACCTGGGTGGGAAGATTCCCTGGAGAAGGGAACAGCTACCCATTCCAGCATTCTAGCCAGGAGAATTCCATGGACTGTGTAGTCCATGAGGTTGCAAAGATTCGGACACGACTGAGTGACTTTCATTTTCATTTCACAAGGAAAAAAGAAAACCTACCAATGAAATTATAATGCAGTGCCTTAATAATAATCTAATGAGTAGTGTTTTACTTCAAAAAGTCTTTTATTGATTCTGAGGGATTTAGCAATTTTTTTCTGACTTTAGGTACTTTGCATGGTGTGTGATATGTAATCCTATAGATTGGTATCTATTTCAGTAACAGAGTGAAACATGGCTTTATGACATATTGATATCTTCCTTTCTTAGATAAAACATTTGTTGGTTGCTCTGCTAGTGACCAAGTACAAGGCTATAGGGCCTTGTGTAACCTGGTAATGGAAGGATGCACAGGAGAAGGTGGAAACCTGTCTCATATGGAACTGTGGTCATTCCTCCACTGATGGCTCTTTGGCTAAGTAATGTCATGATTCGTTTCAGTCCCTTTCTGTGTTTTTCTGTGTATCCAATAAATTTTTGTTTCAAAGTTTTAGATCGTGGTATGATTTGTTAAGACATACTAACCAGCAGTTTATACACTAAACATGTAGTGTTGACCATGTACATAATTCAATTGAGGTTACAACACAAAGAGCTGGGGTCAAGTTCAAGTGACACCTGATCAGAGTCATTCCCAATATATGATGATCGCAAATCACCACTGACTGTAAGACACATCCCAATTTCAGAACTGAGTAAAAATGGGAGGAAAAAACAATGAATAAATGATCAAAAGTAAGTGTTAATTTAAAGGTTCAACAGTATTCAAAACTGTATGTAAAAGTTTATGAACAATACATCATATAGCAAATGCAAGAATTTTAAAAATCTTGTAACATGCTTTAAAAGGCCCCACACCAATACAGTATACTAACACATATATATGGAATTTAGAAAGATGGTAACAATAACCCTGTATACGAGACAGCAAAAGAGACACTGATGTATAGAACAGTCTTTTGGACTCTGTGGGAGAGGGAGAGGGTGGGATGATTTGGGAGAATGGCATTGAAATATGTATAATATCATATATGAAATGAGTCGCCAGTCCAGGTTTGATGCACAATACTGGATGCTTGCGGCTGGTGCACTGGGACGACCCAGAGGAATGGTATGGGGAGGGAGGAGGGAGGAGGGTTCAGGATGGGGAACACATGTATACCTGTGGCAGATTCATTTTGATATATGGCAAAACCAATACAACATTGTAAAGTTAAAAAATAAAATTAAAAAAATTTTTAAAAAGGCCCCAATAAATTAATTCTCAAAGGTATGAGATCAGCCACTCTTGTGCATGCTTACCCTCTCTATTAGTCATGGTTCTCCTTGTTCTATTCAGGTCCCCAAAGGATTGGGTTGGTTAGAGTGAATCTCTATTCAGTCTGCTGACTCAAAGTGCTAATCTCTTCCAGGTACACCTTCACAGACACACCCAGAAAACATTTTACCAGCTATCTGGCCATCTCTTACGCCAGTCAGGTTGACATATAAAATTAATCATTTGATGGAAATAAAGATCACTAATGTCCACACACAAGCCGTGTTTTGGTGCCCTGGTGTCCCCTCCCTGTATGCTCCTTTATCCAAGTCCCCTTCCCTGGCAGGGATGCTACATAGGGTATGGACCAAGATGCCAGGAGTGAGTGTAGGGGTACATGGTGTCTTTTACCCACTGCCACAGATTGGGAGCATGGGGGTAAACTTGGGATGATGTCTGAAGAGGAATCCAGACCAGGAAGGAGGCACATATCCAGAAGCGCCCTAGCCATCAGTCATGCCAGAGACGAGAGTAGGGAGGCAAGGCCTGGAGCTGAGTTGGAAGCTGGGGACCCAGGGAGAAGCAGAGGGAGGCATAGAGCAGAGTGGGGAGAATGGATGGTGGGCTGTGTGAACAGCAGAGCATCAGGACGAGCCCCAGGGCTGGGCTTTTCCAGGCACCTGTCTGGGTGAGGAGGGCTCTGTGCAGTGTGCTTTGATAAGAGAGGTTTCCACCTGCTCCTGTCCATCCTCCTTTCACCAGGTTACACCAGGCCCTACAGCCTGGTACCTGGTGGAACAGGCCACCAGATCTGGCAGAGGCTTCAGCTCCTGGGCACTGCCATGAGAACCCCGGCCTCACCAAGCAGTTTCCATATTGACATTCCTCTCATTCTATATCCTCAGCCTAGCACATATTGAACTTGTCTACTTCAAAGGAAAAATTTTCTGGGTGTATAGGGGAGGGGAGCCAGAAATCCTAGTACTTTCTTGTGCGTTATTCTGTAAGATGATAATCAGACACATTGTGATTACATAATTCTTGGTGCCTTTTTCAACCTTTTTAAAGCTTTAGTCCAATAGAAGGAAGATACGTATCCTTTGTCTTTCGATCAATAAAAATGATTAAAATTCACTTTAGTACTGAGAAGGAAAGGGCAACCCACTCCAGTGTTCTTGCCTGGAGAATTCTATGGACAGGGGAGTCTGCTGGGCTACAGTTCATGGGATCACAAAGAGTCAGACACAACTAAGCAACTGAGAACGTAAAAGAGTTATAAAATATGCAAATAACATAAAAATGGAAAATACTCAAACAAATGACAAACGTATTTGTTAATAGGAATTACAGAATCCCAAAAGACCTCACCAGAAACTTGGGAGGGGGCAGATAATAATAATAATTCTAATTTTTACTTTCAGAATATTTTTAGAATCTGTCTTTGCCTTGTTTTGTTTTTTAACCACCAGTCCACTTACATCAGGATAATACACATTTGTCAGTATAGTATACATTTATACACATATACTTCCACATATTCTTTTACACAGGAGTTGTGACAGCAAAACAATTCTCACATGTAGCTTGTAGAAATCAGTCTTGTTATGTCATTGTCCCTATTGCTCTAACTATCTAATTAGGCTGGGACTTCATGTAATCAGAAGAACTTAGTGTGTCTTGCACTGTTCTTAATGGAAATTCACTATACACACTTGATAACCTCTGGGAATATTCTGTTCCTCCTTATTCAAAGCTATTGTAATATGGAGAAAATGTTCTAAATGTCTTTTCTGTTAAGAGAGAAAAGCAATGTCTGAGTAAGTCAATCTTTTTTTTTTTAATTTAACCAAAAGCACAGTCTGGAAACATCTATCTTAAAAGGTTAACCATGAAATATAATACTTAGGGTATGTGTGTATTTAAGTGCTATTTTGAAACCGTTTTAATCAGGACTCACTAAAACATTTCACAGAGGGATAACTTAAGCTTTTCCATGCAAACATCCCTTACCTATGTATTCATGTTCTTGACACCACTACACTATCCAGAAATCCTCCTTTTATATCAGCCTCAGGTGAATATAAATCAAATTCCACTGCAGTGGATACTGTCATTGTGAGCTTCCTTGTAAGGAAGTCATTCACTGACAGAGTGTAAGACAGGTAAACTAGGCTGCTGCTGCTGCTAAGTCGCTTCAGTCGTGTCCGACTCTGTGTGACCCCATAGACGGCAGCCACCAGGCTCCCCCGTCCCTGGGATTCTCCAGGCAAGAACACTGGAGTGGGTTGCCATTTCCTTCTCCAATGCATGAAAGTGAAAAGTGAAAGTGAAGTTGCTCAGTCGTGTCCGACTCTTAGCAACCCCATGGACTGCAGCCCACAAGGCTCCTCCATCCATGGGATTCTCCAGGCAAGAGTACTGGAGTGGGGTGCCATTGCCTTCTCTGAAACTAGGCTAAGTTCTTCCAAGAGAGGGGGTTTGGCACTTATCATTCAGTTAACAGTATAATGGGGTGTTGGAGTTAAAAGAACCTTAGAGTACATGGGGTCCAAGCTTGTCATCATTGGCAGGTGTCTTTCCAGCTGCTCAAGCACTCCTAGGGACAGAGAATGCATTACTTTACCACTAGTCCACGTGCTTTTTAAATAGATATTTTCTGATCATGAAAATAATATTTATTGTAGAAAATTCAGAAAATACAGAAAAAGACTATTAAAATACAACAAAAATTACCCATCATCCCCAAACCCAAAAACATCCAATAGAAATGTTTGGATGTGATTCCTGTTAAGTTACTCATCCTTTGTATTGTTTTGTTTTTGGTTTTTTTTGGAAAATTCTTACCTTTTGGTAATTTCTAACTTTTGGTCTTAATCTCTCACACTCAGCCACACAAAATTTCTACTCCCTCTTCCCCAAGACAACCAAATAGTTGATTCAAAGTATCCATCCAAAACCATGTATTGCTCATCCAATATATGCCAGATACTATGCCAAGGCATCGACTGATAAATTGTCGATGCTTTTAAAAGACTCAGTAAATAAGTACCTATTTATCTGTTAAGTAAAGCAAAGCAGAAAGCCCCTCTTTTTTAAAAAAAATTTTATTGGCATATAGTTGCTTTACAATGTTGTGTTAGTTTCTGCTATATAGAAAAGTGAATCGGTTATATACATACATACATATATACATGTGTGTGTGTGAAGTCGCTCAGTCGTGTCCAATTCTTTGCGACCCCGTGGACTGTAGCCCACCAGGCTCCTCTGTGCATGGGATTCTCTAGGCAAGAATACTGGAGTGGGTTGCCATTTCCTTCTCCAGGGGATCTTCCCAACCCAGGAATCGAACCTGGGTTTCCTGCATTGTAGGCAGACGTTTTATCCTCTGAGCCACCAGGGAAGCTACATATATACATATATATATATGCTTTTTTAGACTTCCTTCCCATTTTGGTCACCACCAGAGCATCCTCCCACCACTGAGTAGTTCCCTGAGAGAACTCTGAATATTCATTGGAAGGACTGATGCTGAAACTAAAGCTACAATACTTTGGGCACCTGATGTGAACAGCCAACTCATTGGAAAAGATCCTGATGCTGGAATTGAAGGCAAAAGAAGAAGGGGTGGCAGAGGATGAGGTGGTTGGATCGCATCACTGACTCAATGGACTTGAATTTGAGCACACTCCAGGTGATTATGAAGGACAGAGAAGCCTGATGTGCTTCAGTTCATGGGGTCACAAAGAGTCGGACATGACCTAGCCGCTGAACAACAGCAAAAATGTTCAGATCCTGTGCTAGGCATTGGGAATGCTGTGGTCATCAAGATATCCCAACCTTTGTGGAATTTATATTCTAGTAGAAGAGAAAGATGGTAAATCTTTCCTTAATTAATTATGAAATTGTTATATGACCAGTACTTCAAGGAAGCACAATGGATGGAGATCATGAAATGAAAGGACTGACCTCATCTGGAAGGTAAGGACAGCTTATCTTCTTTATCTGACCTGAGATCTGAAGGACCAACAGGAGTTATTAGTCTGCAGGAAAGGTGAAGGAAAAGCAGAAGAGAAGAGAGATCACAATCAGAGAAGATCACAATCAGAGAAGATCACAGGGAGGAGAAAGTCACAGTCCATTGGCGTATCAAAGCAGGCCAGCGTGTCCAGAAAACAGCAGAGAGGAGAGGAATACTGATAAGGATGGTGAGATGGGGAGATGGGCAAGTCATGCAGCCCAGAGGGAGAGCTATTGGCAGGCTTAAACTAGGGTGACATGATTAGAGCAGCAGTTTTATAAGTCCCCCAGCTGCTGTGTGGAGAATGTGTTGTTGGGAAAGCAAGAATAGAGACTGGGAGAAAGATAGGAGGCTACTAATATAGTACAGGCAAGAGACTGTAAGGAGTGGGTGGCACTGGAAATAGAAATGGAGGGTTGGTGAGGTATTTTTGAAATAAAAATTATAGGACTTGGAGATGAATAGGAATCCACTCTCTGGATTCTGACACCACTCGATTAGGTCGTAGCACAGTTCTGTAAAGAGAACACTCAGAGGAGGTCAGTTTGAAGGAAGGTCTTGTCTGCAGAGGAGGGATAATGACAGTGTGATGTCACAGGCTTGGCAGAGACAGAGAAGGAGGCAGCAGACAGTGTGGAGGGGTCGCAAACCCTCTTCCAGAGAAGAGATGATAATATCCTGGGCCTTGAAGAAGGAATCCAGTTTTCTTCTCTAGTAGACCTGTCTTTTCACACTCTCCAGTCAAAGAGGAGAGAGCGCATTTTAGTTTTAGGGAACCAAGTTGCAAAGGCTCAGGATCAAAGATAAAGTAAGAGACAACATAAGTAAGCAAGAATGAGGACAGGATCACTTATTTTTAATGACTTATTTGTGCCCTTGTTCCAAAAGTTATTTATGACTTTTTTTAACAACAACAAAAAAAATGTGTTGTAGATTTTAAAAATAACTGTGGTGGACACTGACTGTGCTAGTCCATTCAGACTGCTCTCACAAATCACCCTGGACTGGGTGACATATAATGACAGCCATTTGTTTCTCAGTTCTGGAGGCTGAAATACCAAGCAAGAACAAGGGGCCAGAAGATTCAGTGTCTGGTGAGGTCCTGCTTCTGGTTCACATATGGCCATCTTCTTGTTGTATCCTCATGTGGCGGATGAGTGAGGGAGCTCTCTGGGTTTCTTTTATGAGGGCACTCATTCCATTCATGAGGGCTGTGCTCTCATCTCCTGATTCCTTCCCAAAGGTACCACCTCCAAACACCATCACATCAGAGACTAGATTTCAACACATGAATTTCAGGGGACACAAACATTCAGTCTATAGCACTAATGCATTACCAAGACCCTTCTCCAGTGAAGAACTTGGTGCTGCAGCACAAATTTGAACTAAGGGTCAGACACGACAACAAAAGAAGGGTCATTCTACCTCCAGAGCCCTCCCTGGGGTCAGCTGAGGCTATCACTGGGGCTACATCAAAGCTAAACTTTTCCCCCTCCCCAATCTTGATTTTTCTCCACTTCCTCCCATAAATGTTGATTCCAAGGGTACACCTTAATAAATATTTTGAACCTTAAATTCTGTCTCAGGGTCCGCTACCCAGAAAGTCCAGCCAGACTGAGAGTAAATAAAGGCATAGCGCAGAAGGAAACAGGCAGGAGAAACAGTCACCAGGCTGACAGTAGCAGATGAAATG
This sequence comes from Bos grunniens, assembly GCF_055505025.1. Lineage (NCBI taxonomy): Eukaryota > Metazoa > Chordata > Mammalia > Artiodactyla > Bovidae > Bos > Bos grunniens. The sequence continues at coordinate 47,147,750 of NC_141165.1, read as the reverse complement.
GGTGCTGTGAGGCACTCCCCACTGCAAAAGGCAGATGGGGCTCAGAGCTGACTCCCTGCTTCCATGCAGCCAGAATTAGGAGAGGCATTCACTCAGATCCATGAGTCAGTTTCCCAGACTAAAAATAAGCCGGTTGCCCAGAGGAAGAAAATACTCCCAATATTGAGACCCAAGAATTTTTTCCTGTGGGGCCTCCCCAAGAGAACTCTGATATAGCAACAACCTTCCATATCTCCCGCTCAGGGCAAGAGTATGTTTCACAAAGATGTGTAAGGGTACAAACACCCTCATGACTTCAAATAGGCAAAGAATGTGATTTTCTTTATTACTTTGTGCATGCTAAATTGCTTCAGTTGTGTCCGACTCTGAGACCATATGGACTGTAGCCCACCAGGCTCCTCTGTCCATGAGATTCTCCAAGGCAAAAATACTGTAGTAGGTTGCTATGCCCTCCTCCAAGGAATCTTCCCGACCCAGGGATTGAACCCATCTCTTATGTTTTCTGCATTGGCAAGTGTGTTCTTTACCACTAGTGCCACCTGGGAAGCCTGGTTTTAGTACTTTGTATTTTACTTAATTTATGCCTTGAACCCTGGGTCCCAAATCACCTGATGAAAAAAATGTCATCTTAGTCTAGTTGGGGGAAATTCAGTCAACTAGGAGTAGTCTCACCCACTCCAGTGTTCTTGCCTGGAGAATCCCAGGGACGGGGGAGCCTGGTGGGCAGCCATCTCTGGGGTCGCACAGAGTCGGACACGACTGAAGCAACTTAGCAGCAGCAGCAGGAGTAGTCTCCATCCATTCAGGTTTTTCCTAGCCCCCTTCCCCACAACATCCCCAAATGTGTTATTTATGCAACAAGGTTCATATCCTAGTTCCTCACGGTCATGAGGTTTTTAACCTCAAAATTGCTACTTGAGAGGCTTAAAATCCTATTTTCTGAAAGTATTATCTCTGCTATGAGGCTAGCAAGTTCATTCTGAAATTCAGAGGCTGACAATTCACTGTTATTTCTCTCTAACTTCTTTTCGAATCCCTTTTCTAAGGCAGTGAATGTTTCCTGAAGCCTGAATGAGGAGGTAGGGATGGCGGGGGAGGGCAAAAACCAGTTTCAAGGATTTTTAAAAAGCCTATCGGTTAATAGATTGATTGTTATTGATTTTCAAAAATAACGTTCTGCACTGAAAACCAATAGTGCAACACTGGTATACCAAACAAGTAAAAGTAATTCGGGTGAGGGGCTCAAACTATGAGTGTCAAACAGTATCAGGCTGTGGTAAGATGTAATTAAGTCAAAGATGCATTGATTGACGTGTAGTTGATTTACAATGTTGTGTTAATTTCTGCTGGACTGCAAAGTGATTCTTTATACATACATATACATTCTTTTTTCTATTTTTTCCATTTTTCCATTATGGTTTATCACAGGATATTGAATCTAGTTTCCTGTGCTATATGGTAGGATCTTATTGTTTATCCATTCTACTAATATATGTAATAGCTTGCATCGGCCAACCCCAAACTACCAATTTGTCCTTCTGCTACCCTCCTTCCCCCTTGGCAACCACAAATCTGCTCTCTATGTTTGAGTCTGTTTCAGTTTCACAGATAGGTTTATTTGTGTCATATTTTAGATTCCACATACAAGTGACATACAATATTTGCCTCTCTCTGTCTGACTTATTTCACTTAGCGTAATACCCTCCAAGTCCATCTGTGTTTCTGCAAATGGCATTATTTTGTTCTTTTTTCTAGTTGAATACTATTCCATTATATACAGGTACCTTCTTTAAGGGGTGTACTTTAGAGTGGAGGAATAGATAGACTGTACAACTTTCAAGCAACTTTTCACAAGCATCCTCCAATGGGAATTAGGATTCTCTAAGATTTATTTATATAACATTATATTAGGGAGGGGAGAAAGTAATGGCACCCCATTCCAGTACTTTTGCCTGGAAAATCCCATGGATGGAGGAGCCTGGTAGGCTGCAGTCCACGGGGTCGCTAAGAGTCGGACACGACTGAGCGACTTCGCTTTCACTTTTCACTTTCATGCATTGGAGAAGGAAATGGCAACCCACTCCAGCATTCTTGCCTGGAGAATCCCAGGGACTGGGGAGCCTGGTGGCTGCCGTCTATGGGGTCACACAGAGTCGGACACGACTGAAGTGACTTGGCATAGCATAGCATTTTAGGGAAGAACTTTTTATATTCTTTTACAAATTAATCACTAAAGGGATGTTGCCAACAAGCTTAATACATAATGACCTATTTCTAGGAACCCTGCCTTCCAGGTAATGAGTATTATGCTAAAAGAATTTTGTTCAGCTCACAGAAAGCATCCTGACGAGGCCCACCGGTGAACAACTGCAGAGAAGAAGAAATTAACACACCCCTCCTCCAGGGGCTGACGGGAACCAGCAAGTGTTTGACTCTACTCCCTCCCTTCTAGAGAACCCTGAATTCTAACTCAGGCAAAATCGTTCTTTGAGGGCACAAGTCCAGTATCTTCTCAGTTTGCTAACTTTCTGAATAAAGTGTTAGTCCTTGCTTGCTAGACCTTGCCGCAGCAACTTATCTCTCGATTTACTGGCCTGCTGTGTGGCAAGCAGTAAGAGCTTGGATTTGGTAACAAGTTTTGGTGAGCCGTCCAGGGACCTTTCTGCTCGTGGCCAACTGACCTCAGTTGGAGAATTCTGGGGTAAGTTCCTAGCAGTTTCAAGGACCACTTGTCTTGAGGATCTTCCCTTCAGAGTTTACCAAAGTGACACTGGCTGCCCCAGCACTTCGCGGTTGGAGCAAAGAATCCTTTGGACTCCGACAGGTTCCATCCAGTAGGGTAAGTCACTCTGGTGCACACAGCTAGAAACTATTTTCCCTCTGTTTGGGGCTTTTTCTCCAGAACAAACCTATTTGTTTTGTATTTAAGTTGGGTACCCTGCTGAAGAGAAGAAAGAGTTGCTGGACTTTCACCTGACTGGTGAACCAGTTCATTTCTTTGGATGTTAGTATTTCTGTGTGCCGTTTGTGTTTTGTCTTGAATTTCGATCTTTAAAAATGGGAATGTTTAAACCATCCTTAAAGAAAGCCGTCTAAATCACGTTTTAAGGGGTCTGAGGACAGCTATGAACCCAGGGCTGAGAGGAAGATGATATTTATTGTAACAATGTGTGGCCACAACACCTATCAGGATCTCCACAGAGGGGCTGGGCAGGTTGTCTCGGGACCCTGTGCACCAGGTGCTGCTGCCCTTGCTGTGTTAATTATGTCATTGATGGTCTCCTGTGTCATGGGTACATGCAAAACTCCAAGACCAAGCTTGAGGGTTTATTTAGGATTTTCTATTTAGGTTTAGGTTTTTAAAGTCCATTAGGTTTTTAAGTTTTTAAGTTTCATTTTGTTTGGTACTATTTCTTCATTGATAGCCAAATCAGTTTTGTGATACTTAAAACTTTTACTGATGTCAAATGGAGGAAAGGAACAAGGAAAAAACCTGTCTGTTCTTGTCCAAGAGTGGGACATTCCAAGGAAGAAGAGAAAGTTTCCATTTGGCTCTTAAAATCACCAAAAGCTATAAATAGAAATATAATTGTCTTTTCCATAAATATATGAAAGGCTCTAGCCATCTAAACAGATGACTTACTTGCCAGAAACCCAATTTTAATCCAGTCTCTTTTGTAACTGGTGGGTTTTACATTGTTGTACCCAGTTCATGGCTAAAATTTTGGAATGGGAACTATGAGGTCCCTGTGTCTGTACATGTGTTATGGTTGCATTCCCAATAATAATTTGTCAACTCTATTTAATTAGCTTAAAGAAAATTAAGTGCTTATATAAATACTCAAGCTAAAAGAAACTGGCCACAATAAGTTTGAGGTTCATGTGATCTAGGAAATATTCAGTATTAATATCTAGTGTTAGCATAGGCTTGTTGGTTTGATACGGATGTGCATTTAGTCATCAACATTAAGTAAAATACTTTTAATGTACCTAGGCTTATTAGAAATCAAACACAACCTTATTATTCCTGTTACAAAAGCTTTTAATTAAAATAGAGGTAAATGAAGAGTTTTGGATAAACTCCGTGGGAATAATGGTTTGGGAATATCTATCAAAAAGAGTCTCTCCAGATTTTCATAACTTGAAACTAAACTAAGTTCTAAAATAAGATTAAACATAATTGAAAAAATAAATCTTAAAAGTGGCACAAAACCTGAATTTGTTCTCTTAAGAGGACAGAGGTTTCTTAAAATATTGAACTGCTTTTGTATATGTGCTGCCGAAGCGAGCACATTGAACTGCTTTTGGTAATAGATTGTGAGTTTCTTTAAATGATCTGTATTTGCCGTTGAGATCTTTTATCACTGGTTAAAACTTTTTAATATTTTTGACAAGCTTCCCAAAGATCAAGTTCTAAGTGGAGTTCATTTGACCTCTGGCTAACTTTGGGAGTTCCTGGAGGGTCCCTGGAACATCTCAAATTGCTTTCTCTCTCAGAGAAGAATATTAAACTAAGTGAGCTTATTTGGTTGAGTTGTTTAATTGCATAGGAGGCATTGTCAAATGAGTGGTGATAAAACTTCTCAGATTGTATTACATGGATAATTTTTTTTTTCTCTTTGGCTGTGCTGGGTCTTCATTGCTGTGCACGGGCTTTCTCTAGTTGCATCAAGTGGGGGCTGTTCTTTGTGGTGCATGGGCTTCTCATTGTGGTGGCTGGTCTTATTGCAGGCTCTAGACCATGCAGGTTCTGTTGTTGTGACTCACACTCAGTACTTGCAGCTCGAAGTTGTGGCACACAGGTTTAGTTGCCCCCCTGGCATGTGAAATCTTCCCAAAAGGGATCCAGCCCACATCCCCTGCATTGGCAGGCAGATTCTTAACCACTGAACCACCAGGGGAGTCTGGGTAAATGTTATTAATACACACATTCTAGAAATTTATATGGAACTTCTAAAATTCTGGTATATCCTGGAAATGGTATAAGTCATTAATTATCTTAAATTGTTTGTCATGGCAGTAATCCAGTTTCTGTCCAATTACATTGTAATCTCCATTGGTTGGTGCCAAAGCAAAAAGGGCATCCTTTTAATAGATCAATTGCTAGCTTTGGTTTTACAGTAGCTTTCAAATGACTATAGCTATTTTGTGAAGAAACAGGGAAGAATGGTGAAATCCTTTATGTGCAAGCATTTATACAATTATCAGAGAAAAGAAGGGAATGAAAATGATGATCTGTTGCTTCAGACCTTAACTTCTCTGGCCGTTAAGCCAATATATCCACCCCTTCTCTCAGTTCTGCTCCTATCCAGTTCCAGTTCCTGACACAGAGGAGTAGGACTTCCCCTCCTTATAGAGGTCAATTAGAAAATTCTGTGTTAGTTTCTGAGTCACTGGGACTTGGTCTGATATCGCCATCTAAGACCCGACAGGGCACCCAATTTGGGCCAAGAGCCACTTTCCAGACCTGGCAATTTCCCTTGCACCAATATCTCTTATGGGGCCTAAAAGCAAACAACTAGCCAGCTGGGTTTATCTTTAGTTGGAAATACTGCAACCCTCCTTATACGTATCTTCTACACCTGAAGCCCACTTGGCAGAACCCACAGCTGACCCAAATTAGAACCCCAGTGAGGGAAGAATGCCCTTATTCAAGCATTACTTATTAGTGCATCTTGGCAGGGCTCTGAAAACGAAAACCAGAGCAAGAGTTTGAACAAAATTCAAGAAATTCTGCAAAACAAATGAAGACCTTTCTGAATTTTTGGAAGGAACTTATCAGGGCTACAGATGTCATACTGACGCAGGTCCCAAGGCCCCTGAAAATGTTAGAGTGGGAAATTTGACCTTTTTGGGCAAAATGCCTCAGGTATCAAGAACAAGTTGCAGAAATTAGATGGTACCTTTAGAATGAACCCTTCTCAATTGGTAGATGTTGCTTTTAAAAGTATTCAACAGAAAACAATAGAAGAAAGAAGAAGCAAGATGAAATGCCAAGTTTTTGGCAGCGGCACTGGATTCCCAGAGGCAAGGAACTGAAGAGGTAAGTGTTGAGGAAGGAACAATGTCTTACTGTAAGGAGGAGGAACAGAGGAAAACAGATTGCCCTCAGCTAAAGCAGAAGGCAACAATAAAAGACTTGAGCATCTTATGCAGGAGAAAGTGAGGAACCCTCTGAATGAAGAGGCCCAGGGCCTCCTTTGGGCTTGAGGTGCCTAATTCCCCACAGGAGCCCAGGGTAAATTGGACAGTGGGGAACAAGCTGATTAATGGATAGACCTCACCCTGAAGTTTTTCACTGGAATATCTTGACATCAGAGTTCCACCAGAACGCGTTAAGCCTATAGCTGGAGCTCATGAAAATCCCCAAAAAGGAGACAAGAGCCCTCTTCCCCCAGGGTCTTAAAAATAACCTAAAGACTGCTGTCAGACCTCCCCAGACACAACACAGAGGAACCTGTCCCGCCAAGGACTGAAAACTAGACTTTACTAAGATGCCTTGGATCGCAAGAAACTTCAGACAACCCGTTAGTGTTTGTGTGGGCACATTTTTAGAATGAGTGAAAGCATACCCCCCCGGACAAAAAAATCTCTGAGGTGGTTAAAGCCCTCTTAGGGAAACTATCCACTGATTTAGATTAAGGCGTTAAAGCTACATTCAACCTGAAAAGCACAATCAACAGAAAAAGAAACTAAGGAAATGAGCCATACATTAAAAAGAGATGTCTCTAAATATATCAAGAGACTGATTTAACTTGGGATAAGGCCTTGCCAGTTGCTCTGCTATGAATCAATGGCTACCAGAAGCAGGCTTAAATTAAGGCCTATTAAAATATTGTATGGTAGGAAATTCCCTGGTGGTCCAGTGGTTAGGACTCTGTGTTTCTACTACAGCGGGGCCTAGGCTCTATTCCTGTGTTGGGGAACTAAGACCCTGCAAGCCACATGGCATGGCTAAAATAAGATAAATAATAGAATAATTAATAAAGTAATAAAGTAAAATAAAATAATAAAATAAAATATTGTATGGTAAGCCATTCAAGGTGTCTGCCCAGGCAGGAGAATCTATAAATGCTAAAAAACCTAGCAGTTGCCAGTTAAAAGTTTGAACACTACACTCAGCTCTGTTCATGGGTAAGCTAAAATAACTTTGTTTAGTTCACAGGTGCCGAAGCCCACCTGAGAATGACTGCAAGGAGGAAGAAATTAGCACATCCCTTCAGAGGCTAATGGGAAACAGGAAGTGTTTGACTTTACTCTCTCCCCTTTTAGTGTAAAAGAAGCATGAATTCCAACTTGGGCAAGATTATTCTCTAGGGGCATGAGTCCACCATCTCCTTGGTTTGCTGACTTTTCTAATGAGTCACTGTTTCTTCCCCCACAGCTTTCCTCTAATTTATTAGCCTGTAGTGCAGAGAGCAGTAAAAGCTTGGGCTCATTAACAGTACTTCCATATTTCAGATATCTGCTTCCAAAAAGCATAGAAGTTCTGAAGGTTTTGTCTTTAAGTGGAAGCCCTTTGAGAAACATGAGGTGGTCTGCCAAAATGAAAAAGCCATTATGGAAGTTATGATCATTTTGGTGTCTGTCACCACTAACTAGGGCTTCCCAGGTGGCTCAGTGGTAAAGAATCTGCCTGCCGATGCAGGAGATGCATGAGACATGGGTTCTATCCCTGGGTCAGAAAGATCCCCTGGAGAAGGAAATGGCAACTCATCCAGTATTCTTCCCTCGGAAATTCCATGGACTAAGGAGCCTGTGGGCTACAGTCCAGGTGGTCTCAGTCAGGCATGGCTGAGTGACTGACCCTGCACGCACACCACTAAGCCCAGGCGTTTGTTTTACATTTCAGATCCCTGGAAAGGACAGGCTTGAAGTGGTGGTGAGGGTGTAGGTTGAAAGTTCAAAGGCTACTGAGGTTACAGTGAGTAGCAAAGCAGAGTACCTCCACTTCAATTACAAAGTTCAAGAAGGCAAGAAGCCCCCTGAAGATGGAATTGAAACAGCAGATGCCTCAGAGCTCTGACTGCTGACATGCTGAAAACATGAAGAGACTCCGTTTTCTGTCTGGATTGCTGTGGAGCAGACACTCTCGGTTTATACCCTCCAGGGGAGATGGAGAGATGCTTTCTGTAAATAAGAATGAGTGACTTGAAGGTGATCTATTTAAATAGTCAGCTTGGGTTGTCCTTACCTCTAAGGAAAACAAGCAGCCCCATACAGCTGAGTGTCTTTTGGTGTTATTAAGGAGAATGACACCAGGGCTGTGAAGTTAGTCACTGACTTTACATCTATATGTACCTGTTTTATCTTGTTTTGCAAATACTGTTTGGCTTTTTGTTTGTTTGTTTTTTAATAAATCAAAGATCTGTGGCAACCCTGCATCAAGCCAGTAATTTTTCTAGCAGCATTTGCTTCCTTCCTGACTTTGTCACATTTTGGTAATTCTTGCAGTATTTCAAACCTTTTCATTATTTGTTATGGTGATCTGCGATGTTACTATTGTAACACCTATCCACTGATGTTACTACTGTAATTGTTTGGGGGCACCACAAACTGTACCCATGTCAGATGACAAACTTAATCAATAAATATTTGTGTTCTGACTGCTCCACCAACAAGCCTTTCTCCATCTCTCTCCCTCTACTAGGGCCTTCCTATTCCCTGAGGCACAATAATACTGAGATCAGGCCAATTGGAACCCTTTAATGGCATCCAGGTGTTCAAGTGAAAGTCACACATCTCTCACTTTAAGTCAAAAACTAAAAATGATTAAGTTTAATGATTAAGCTTATTGAGGAAGGCATGTCAAATGCTGAGACAGGTCAAAAGCTGGGCCTCTTGCACCAGTTAACCAAATTGTAAATGCAAAGGAAAAGTTCTTGAAGGGAATTAAAAGTGCTACTCCAGTGAACACATGAATGATTAGAAAGCAAAATAGCCTTATTGCTTAGATGAAGAAAGTAATAGTGGTTTGGACAGAAGATCAAGCCAGCCACAAAATTGCCTTAAACCAAAGCCTAATCCAGAGCAAAGCTGTGCTGCTGCTGCTAAGTTGCTTCAGTCGTGTGCGACTCTGTGCGACCCCACAGACTGCAGCCCACCAGGCTCCGCCGTCCCTGGGATTCTCCAGGCAAGAACACTGGAGTGGGTTGCCATTTCCTTCTCCAATGCATGAAAGTGAAAAGTGAAAGTGAAGTTGCTGAGTAAGTGTCCGACTCTTCGTGACCCCATGAACTGCAGCCTACCAGGCTCCTCCGTCCACGGGATTTTCCAGTCAAGAGTACTGGAATGGGTTGCCATTGCCTTCTCTGAGAGCAAGGCTGTAGTTCTCTTCAATTCTTTGAAGGCTGAGCGATCAGGAAGCTGTAGAAGAAAATCTAACAGAGGTTGGTTAATTAGCTTTAAGGAAAGAAGCCATTTCCACATCATGAAAGTTCAGGATGAAGCAACAGGTGCTGAATGGAGGAGGCTACACTACACAACAGCCTTGTATACAAAAGCGATGCCATCTAAGACTTTCATAGCTTGAGAGGAGAAGTCAATGCCTGGCTTCAAAGCTTCAAAGGACAGGCTGATTCTTCTTGTTAGGGGCTTATGCAGCTGGTGATTTTAAATTGAATCCAGCACTCCTTACCATTCTGAAAATCCTAGGCCCTTAAGAATTGTGCTAAATTTACTCTGATTCTGCCTCTGCCCATAAATGGAACAGTAAAGCCTAGATGACAGCACATTTGTTAACATGATTTACTGAATATTTTAAGCCTGCTGTTGAGACTTACTGCTCAGGAAAAAAGAAAAAAAAGACCCCTTTCAAAATATTACTGCTCACTGACACTACACCTGGTCACCCATGAGCTCTGGTGGAGAGGTTGTTGCTTAGTTGGTAAGTCATGTCTCTTTGCAACCCCATGGACAATAGCACGCCAGGCTCCTCTGTCCTCCACTGTCTCCCAGAGTTTGGTCAAATTCATGTCTATTGAGTCAGTGATGCTATCTGACCATCTCATCCTCTTCTGTCCCCTATTGAGACTAATTGATGCCTGCAAACAGAACATCCATTCTGCAGCCCATGAATCAAGGAGTAATTTTGACTTATTATTAATAGTTAATAATACATTTTATAATGCTATAGCTGTCATAGGTAGTGATTGCTCTGATGGATCTGAGGAAAGCTAATTGAAAACCTTCTAGAAAGGAATCATCATTTTAAATGCCATTAAGAACTATTCATGATTCATGGGAAGAGGTCAAAATATCAACATCAGCAGGAGTTTGGAAAAAGTTTATTCCAACCCTCATGGATGACTTTGATGGGTTCAAGACTACAGGGGAGGAAGTAATGCAGATGTGGAAATAGCAAGAGAACTAAAATTGGAAGTGGAGCATGAAGATGTGACCGAATTGCTGCAAGCTCATGATAAAACTATTTGTTTTGTATTTTGGCTGCACTAGGTCTTCGTGCTTGAGGACATCTCTAGTTGAGGTGCACAGGCTTAGTTGCCCCATGGTATGTGGAATCTCTTAGTTCCCCGACTAGGAATGGAACCCACAACCCCTGCATTGGAAGGTGGATTCTTAACCACTGGAGCCCCAGGGAAGTCCCTGACAAAATTTTAATGGATGAGGAGTTGCTTTTTAGGGATGAGCAAAGAAAGTGATTTCTTGATATGGAATATACTCCTGGTGAGCATACTATGAAGATTATAGAAATGACAACAAAGGTTTTAGAATATTACATAAACTAAGTTAATAAAGAGGCAGCAGGGTGTGAGAGGATTGACTAATTTTGAAAGAAGGTCTACTGTGGGTAAAGGTTACTGAACAGCATTGCATGTAACAGAGAAATGGTTCATGACAGGAAGAGTCAATTAATGCATCAAACTTCATTGTCTCTTATTTTGAGAAATTGCCAGACACCACCCCAGCCTTCCCTGGTGGCTCAGGCAGTAAAGAATCTGCCTGTAATGTGGGAGGCCTGGGTTAAATCCCTGGGTCGGGAAGATCCCCTGGAGGAGGAAATGGCAACCCACTCCAGTATTCTTGCCTGGAGAATCCCATGGACAGAAAAGCCTGGTGGGCTACAGTCCATGGAATCACAAAGAGTCAAATACAACTGAGTGACTAACACATAGCTGTGCCTTTAGCAACCACCACCCAGATCAGTCAACAGCCGTCAACATCAAGGCAAGACGCTTCACCAGCAAAAAGATTAAAACTTGCAGAAGGCTCAATGAAGGTTAGCACTTTTTTAGCAATAAAGTATTTTTTAATGAATTGTTTGTACATTGATTTTTTTTAGACATAATGCTACTGCACACTCAATATACTGCAGTATAGTGTAAACATAGCTGTTTATATGTATTGGGAAACCAAAAATTCTTGAGACTCACATTATTGCAATATTTTGTTTTGGTGCGGTGGTCTGGAATCAAACATGCAATATCTCTGAGCTATGCCTGTATATCTGCATGCCAAAGTTTCAATATTAATATTTCACCTATACAACTCCTTAACTCCACAAGTACTAATATTTGAAAGGATTTGTGAGTAGGTAGGCTAGGTGGAGGTAATGAAGATAATGGCAACGTCCTTCAAAGAGTCCTTGACACAACATACCCTGGACCCTGCAGCAGGCCACCGCCAACCCACGTCTCCACTGGAGACTCCTACACGCTCACAGTTGGTGGGTCATCTGCTTGGCAGCTTATGCCACACCCAGGATTGCAGCACCCAGAGCCCCTGCCCCTGCGGGTCATAGTGGAGAGTTCTGACAAAACACAGTCCTCTAGAGAAGGCAATGGCAAACTACTTCAGTATTCTTACCTTGAGAACCCCATGAACAGTATGAAAAGGGGAAAAGATAGAACACTGAAAGATGAACTCCCCAGGTCAGTAGGTGCCCCATATGCTACTGGAGAAGGATGGAGAAATAACACCAGAAAGAATGAAGAGACGGAGCCAAAGCCAAAACAACGCCCAGCTGTGGATGCGACTGGTGATGGAAGTAAAGTCTGATGCTGTAAAGAACAATATTGCATAGAAACCTGGAATGTTAGATCCAGGAATCAAGGTAGATTGGAGGTGGTCAAACATGAGACAGCAGGTGTGAACATCGTCCTTTTAGGAATCAGTGAACTAATATGGACTGGAATGGGTGAATTTAACACAGATGACCATTATATCTACTACTGTGGGCAAGAATCCCTTAGAAGAAATGGAGTAGCCCTTGTAGTCAACAAAAGAGTCCAAAATGCAGTACTTGGATGCAATCTCAAAAATGACAGAATGATCTCTGTTTGTTTCCAAGGCAAACCATTCAATATCACAGTATTTCAAGTCTATGCCCCAACCACTAATGCTGAAAAGCTAAAGTTGAATGCTTCTGTGAAGACCTACAAGACTTTCTAGAAGTAACACCCAAAAAAGATGTCCTTTTCATTATAGGGGACTAGAATGCAAAAGTAGGAAGTCAAGAGATATCTGGAGTAACAGGTAAATTTGGTCTTAGTGTACAAAATGAAGCAGGGCAAAAGCTAACAGAGTTTTGCCAAGAGAACGCACTGGTCATAGCAAACACCCTCTTCCAACAACACAAGAGAAGACTCTACACATAGACATCACCAGATGGTCAATACCGAAATCACGTTGATTATATTCTTTGCAGCCAAAGATAGAGAAGCTCTATACAGTCAGCAAAAACAAGACTGGGAGCTGACTGTGGCTCAGATCATGAACTCCTTATTGCCAAATTCACACTGAAATTGAAGAAAGTAGGGAAAACCACTAGACCATTTAGGTATGACCTAAACCAAGTCCCTTATGATTATACAGTGGAAGTAACAAATAGATTCAAGGGATTATATCTAATAAACAGAGTGCCTGAAAAACTATGGACAGAGGTTCATGACATTGTACAGGAGGCAGTGATCAAGACAATCCCAAGAAAAGAAATGCAAAAAGGCAAAATGATTGTCTGAGGAGGGCTTACAAATAGCTGAGAAAAGAAGAGAAGTGAAAGGCAAAGGAGAAAAGGAAAGATACATCCATTTGAATACAGAGTTCCAAAGAATAGCAAGGAGAGATAAGAAAGCCTTCCTCAGTGATCAATGCAAAGAAATAGAGGAAAACGATATAATGGGAAAAACTGGAGATCTCAAGAAAATTAAAGATACCAAGGGAATATTTCATGCAAAGGTGGGCACAATAAAGGACAGAAATGGTATGGACCTAACAGAAGCAGAAGATATTAAGAAGAGGTGGCAAGAATACACAGAAGAGCTATACGAAAAAAATCTCCATGACCCAGATAACCACAATGGTGTGATCACTCACCTAGAGCCAGACATCCTGGAATGTGAAGTCAAACGGACCTTAGGAAGCATCACTACAAGCAAAGCTAGTGGAGGTGATAGAATTCCAGTTGAGCTATTTCAAATCCTAAAAGATAATGCTGTAAAAGTGCTGCACTCAATATGCCAGCAAATTTGGAAAACTCAGCAGAGGCCACAGGGCTGGAAAAGGTCAGTTTCATTCCAATGCCAAAGAAATGCAATGCCAAAGAATGTTCAAACTAACACACAGTTGCACTCATCTCACACACTAGCAAAGTAATTCTCAAGAGTCTCCAAGCCAGGGTTCAACAGTATATGAACCGTGAACTTCCAGATATTCAAGCTGGATTTAGAAAAGGCAGAGAAATCAGAGATCAAATTGCCAACATCCATTGGATCATCAAAAAAGCAAGAGAGTTCCAGAAAACATCTACTTCTTTTTTATTGATTATGCCAAAGCCTTTGACTGTGTAGATCACAACAAATTATGGATAATTCTTAAAGAGATGGGAATATCAGACCACCTTACCTGCCTCCTGAGGAATCTGTATGCAGGTCAAGAAGCAGCAGTTAAAACTGGGCATGGAACAACAGACTGGTTCCAAATAGGAAAAGGAGTATGTCAAGGCTATATATTGTCACCCTGCTTAATGAGTATATTATGCAAAATGCTGGGCTGGATGAAGAACAAACTGGATCAAGATTGCCAGAAGAAATATCAATAACCTCAGATATGCAAATGACACCACCCTTATGGCAGAAAGTGAAGACGAACTAAAGAGCCTCTTGATTAAAGGAAAAGAGAGTGAAAAAGTTGGCTTAAAACTCAACATTCAGAAAACTAAGATCATGGCATCTGGTCTCATCACTTCATGGGAAATAGATGGGGAAACAGTGGAAACCGTGTCAGACTTTATATTTTGGGGCTCCAAAATCACTGCAGATGGTGACTGCAGCCATGAAATTAAAAGACGCTTGCTCCTTGGAAGAAAAGCTGTGACCAACCTAGACAGCATATTAAAAAACAGAGACATTACTTTGCCAACAAAAGTTCATCTAGTCAAAGCTATGGTTTTTCCAGTGGTCATGTATAGATGTGAGAGCTGAACTATAAAGAAAGCTGAGTGCTGAAGAATTGATGCTTTTGAACTGTGGTGTTGGAGAAGACTCTTGAGAGTCCCTTGGACTGCAAGGAGATCCAACCAGTCCATCCTAAAGGAGATCAGTCCTGAATATTCATTGGAAGGACTGATGCTGAAACTGAAGCTCCAGTACTTTGGCCACGTGATGCAAAGAACTGACTCATTAGAAAAAAATCTTGATGCTGGGAAGGATTGAAGGCAGAAGGACAAGGGGACGACAAAGGATGAGATGGTTGGATGGCATCACTGACTCAATGAACATGAGTTTGAGCAAGCTCTGGGAGGACAGGGAAGCCTGGCGTGCTACAGTTCATGGGGTTGCAAAGAGTCGGACACGACTAAGCAACTGAACTGAGGCTATTATTTATTATGAAATTATTCAGAATAGAAAGACCTGTAAACAATAATGAAATGAACCTCCTGTAACTACTTCTCTTAAGAAAAAAGCATTGCAAATGGATTTGAAGCTTTCTGTGTATCTCCTCTCCAAATGTAATTCATTCTCTACTTTACACAAGTAGCTATCCTGAATTTGGTAATTATGATTCAAATGCATTTCTACACATTTACTACATATATATAAAACCATACTATTGTTTTGTACTGTATATATTTAAACTTTACATAATAATATTGTAATGAATGCTGTAATATTGCATGAATATTCATGCTGTGATATTGCATGAATATTTTAGGTGTTATGTGTGAGACATCTATCTTGATGTATTTATCGCTAGTCAATTTTCAGTGCTGTATATTACTCCCTTGCATATCATTTCAATTTTTTACCTTTCTTCTGGATGATGGTTGTTTCTTGTCTTTGTGGTGACAAAACATATGAAAATATTGAGTTTTTGTGTACAAAATTTTTGGCTGATGATTCTCAAAGTATGGTCAAACAGACCCCTCATGGGCCCAAGACTCTGTCAGGCAATCCATGAGGTCAAAACCATTTTCATAATAATACAGAGACATGCTTACTTTTTCCATTGTGTTGAGATTTGCACAACTGGTATAAAAGCAAGGCAGGCAAAACAACCGGTGTCTTACACAAACCAAGGTGGCACCACCAGTGGTCATTATATTCTTTACTACTTCACTAGGGGTTTAAAAACATTACTTAAGAATATTACTTTCTTAAATGTCAACTCGATAAAGGACAGAAATGGTATGGACCTAACAGAAGCAGAAGATATTAAGAAGAGATGGCAAGAATACACAGAAGAACTGTACAAAAAAGATCTTCACGACCCAGATAATCATGATGGTGTGATCACTGACCTAGATCCAGACATCTTGGAATGTGAAGTCAAGTGGGCCTTAGAAAGCATCACTACAAACAAAGCTAGTGGAGGTGATGGAATTCCAGTTGAGTTATTCCAAATCCTGAAAGATGATGCCGTGAAAGTGCTGCACTCAATATGCCAGCAAATTTGGAAAACTCAGTAGTGGCCACAGGACTGGAAAAGGTCAGTTTTCATTCCAATCCCATAGAAAGGCAATGCCAAAGAATGCTCAAACTACTGCACAATCGCACTCATCTCACACGCTAGTAAAGTAAAGCTCAAAATTCTCCAAGCCAGGCTTCAGCAATATGTGAACCATGAACTTCCTGATGTTCAAGCTGGTTTTAGAAAAGGCAGAGGAACCAGAGATCAAATTGCCAACATCTGCTGGATCATAGAAAAAGCAAGAGAGTTCCAGAAAAACATCTATTTCTGCTTTATTGACTATGCCAAAGCCTTTGACTGTGTGGATCGCAATAAACTGTGGAAAATTCTGACAGAGATGGGAATACCAGACCACCTGATCTGCCTCTTGAGAAATTTGTATGCAGGTCAGGAAGCAACAGTTAGAACTGGACATGGAACAACAGACTGGTTCCAAATAGGAAAAGGAGTACGTCAAGGCTGTATATTGTCACCATGCTTATTTAACTTATATGCAGAGTACATCATGAGAAAGGCTGGACTGGGAGAAACACAAGCTGGAATTAAGATTGCCAGGAGAAATATCAATAACCTCAGATATGCAGATGACACCACCCTTATGGCAGAAAGTGAAGAGGAACTCAAAAGCCTCTTGATGAAAGTGAAAGTGGAGAGTGAAAAAGTTGGCATAAAGCTCAACATTCAGAAAACGAAGATCATGGCATCCGGTCCCATCACTTCTTGGGAAATAGATGGGGAAACAGTGGAAACAGTGTCAGACTTCATTTTTCTGGGCTCCAAAATCACTGCAGATGGTGACTGCAGCCGTGAAATTTAAAAACGCTTACTCCTTGGAAGGAAAGTTATGACCAACCTAGATAGCATATTCAAAAGCAGAGACATTACTTTGCCAACAAAAGTTCATCTAGTCAAGGCTGTGGTTTTTCCTGTGGTCATGTATGGATGTGAGAGTTGGACTGTGAAGAAGGCTGAGTGCCGAAGAATTGATGCTTTTGAACTGTGGTGTTGGAGAAGACTTGAGAGTCCCTTGGACTGCAAGGAGATCCAACCAGTCCATTCTGAAGGAGATCAGCCCTGGGATTTCTTTGGAAGGAATGATGCTAAAGCTGAAACTCCAGTACTTTGGCCACCTCACGCGAAGAGTTGACTCATTGGAAAAGATTCTGATGCTGGGAGGGATTGGGGGCAGGAGGAGAAGGGGACGACAGAGGATGAGATGGCTGGATGGCATCACTGACTCGATGGACGTGAGTCTGAGTGAACTCCGGGAGTTGGTGATGGACAGGGAGGCCTGGTGTGCTGCGATTCATGGGGTCGCAAAGAGTCGGACACGACTGAGCGACTGATCTGATCTGATCTGAAACGTCAACTGTTTCATCCTCATCTATTTAATGTTCTGTGTGTCACAATGGAAAGTAAGCACAAAGTACTGTGTTGTGTGCCCGAGTGCAGTAGTGTCTCAAGGAAAAGCGCTTGTGCAATTGTTCGAGTTGCAAGCTGAACAAGAATTTTTCTTCGTGGAATATTTTTATTTGAAAGAATAACTGGCAGACAAACCATGATTATTTCAGTCTTGGGTGTTTGACAGACATTTTATCAAAAATTGATGATGTGAGTTTTGAATCAAATATTCAGATTCTTGAAAACTTGAATCCAGTTATAACCTTAGCAACTTCTCAGTATTTCAAGATTTCTCTGAAGAAATGGGTGGTGATTTTTTTATACTGTATAATGTAATTAAATATATCAACACTTGAAAAATCTGTGTAACTTGGTAATCCAATATTTTCTAAATGACCAATATGAAATGTTCCAAAATGACCCATGGGTTTAAAAAAAAAAAAAGTCCCTTCAAAGCACAAGATAGACCATAAGATTTTTTTAATTACTTATTGATTTATTTTGGCTGCACTGGTTCTTGCTTCGTGTGGGCTTTCTCTAGTTGCAACGAGGAGGGGCCACTCTCTAGTTGCACTGTGCCGACTTCTCACTGCAGTGCTTCTCTTGTATTGGGCTGTGGGCTCAGCAGTTGTGGCACATGGGCTTAGTTGCCCCGAAGCCTGTGGCATCTTTCCAGACCAGGGATCAAGCTCATGTCCCCTGCATTGGCAGGCAGATTGTTAACCACTGGACCACCAGGGAAGTCCTAGGCCATAGATTTTTTTAATGGAGTACAAGTTTGTTGACAAAGTTTCAAATTCCTAATTTCAACTGACCTATAAAATACTACCATTTGTTTAGTTTGGAGTATAGTATCAAAGAAGGAAAGCCACAGTTATCTGAAAATACTCCTCCCTTTTCTGATTCCATCTCTGTGTGTCTATTTTCTTCATATACTTCAATGAAAACAATATACCACTATAGACTGAATACAGAAACAAACACCAGCTGTCTTCTATTAACTCGACCTAGAGATATTTCCAGAAATATAAAACAATGCCATCTTATCACTAAAATTTTTGGAAAATATAATCATTTTGTAAAAATATGTTATTTATGTTAATGTAAAAGGCTTATTACTGCTTTTTAAATAACTTAATGTATTTTTTTAATTCCTCATCTTTATTTTCTAATACAGTAAATACTAATAGGCAATATTCACATAAACAAATGGTCTTTGGTATCCTTGATGATTTTTCAAGATTTTAAAAGGTCCTGGGGCCAACCGCTATCCTGGGTCAAGGATATAAACAAGAGTAGAATTGCTAGATAGTGTTTTATCTTTGCTAAATAGATATTTCCAAATTATTCTCTGAAATCATTGCATCAATTTAAACTCTTACTTGCAGCATTTCAGATTGTCCATTGCTCGCATCCTTCTCAGCATTTTGGAATTATTTCAAACTTAAATATTTACTATTTTTAATAGAAGGAAATGGCAACCCACTCCAGTATTCTTATCTGAAAAATTCCATGGACAGAGGACCCTGGTGGGTTACTGTCCATGGGGTCACAAAAGAGTCAGAAGTGACTCAGCGACTAAAAAACAACAACAACAATAAGTGCTAAAGTAGTGATGGGGAGTTAATGCACTTTCCATGTATTTATTGGCTCTACGGGCTTTCTCTTCTTTGAAATTTCTGGTTACACTATTTGCCCATTCCTCTACTAAGTTGTCTTTTCACAAGAAATTTTAGGGGCTCTTTACATTTTCCAGGCATGTATCCTAGTTGGTTTCTTTTTTTGCTTTTCAATATTTCTCATTTTATATAATGGATTAAAATCCATTTGTTAAAGATTATATAAAATGCATAATAGTTATGGGTAACATTGATGCAAAAACTCCTTCTATAATTAATTTCCCAGAGTACCAGTTGACTTATTACAAAAAAATCTTTTCATGAACTTCCCTGTTTTAAAACCTTTTACTGATTTTCATTGTATAAGATCTAGGCCACCCACTGTTGGATACCACTTATCTTTTCAGATTCATTTTCTAGAATACTCTTTCAGAAAGCATGTGATTTAGTCCAGAATTTTCCAAACATTTTTGGTCACATGACACTTTGTTTTTAACTATTATATTGACAAAACACTAGTACAGGCACAGAATAAAAGGCTGTTTTTAATTAAGGAGAGAAATATAACTGATTTAATTATATTAAAAATATATTTGAAATTTGATGTATGATTTTATTTTTTTAACTTTTATATTGGAGTATAGTAATTTACAATGTTGCATTAATTTCTGGTGTACAGCTAAATGATTCAGTTACTCATATACATATGAAAGTGAAAGAGTTAGTTGCTCAGTCGTGTCCAGCTCTTCATGACCCCATGAACTGTAGCTCACCAAGCTCCTCTATCCATGGAATTCTCCAGGCAAAAATACTGGAGTGGGTTGCCATTCCCTTCTCTAGAGAATCTTCCTGACCCAGGGATCCAACCTGGGTCTCCTGTATTGCAGGCAGATTCTTTACCACCTGAGCTACCTGGGAAGCTCATATACATATATCCATTCTTTTTCAGATTCTTTTCACATATCAGATCAGATCAGATCAGTCGCTCAGTCGTGTCCGACTCTTTGCAACCTCATGAATCGCAGCACGTCAGGCCTCCCTGTCCATCACCAACTCCCGGAGTTCACTCAGACTCACGTCCATCGAGTCAGTGATGCCATCCAGCCATCTCATCCTCTGTCGTCCCCTTCTCCTCTTGCCCCCAATCTCTCCCAGCATCAGAGTCTTTTTCAGTGAGTCAACACTTCACATGAGGTGGCCAAAGTACTGGAGTTTCAGCTTTAGCATCATTCCTTCCAAAGAAATCCCAGGGCTGATCTCCTTCAGAATGGACTGGTTGGATCTCCTTGCAGTCCAAGGGACTCTCAAGAGTCTTCTCCAACACCACAGTTCAAAAGCATCAATTCTTCGGCACTCAGCCTTCTTCACAGTCCAACTCTCACATCCATACATGACCACAGGAAAAACCATAGCCTTGACTAGACGAACCTTTGTTGGCAAAGTAATGTCTCTGCTTTTGAATATGCTATCTAGGTTGGTCATAACTTTCCTTCCAAGGAGTAAGCGTCTTTAAATTTCACGGCTGCAGTCACCATCTGCAGTGATTTTGGAGCCCAGAAAAATAAAGTCTGACACTGTTTCCCCATCTATTTCCCAAGAAGTGATGGGACCGGATGCCATGATCTTCATTTTCTGAATGTTGAGCTTTATGCCAACTTTTTCACTCTCCCCTTTCACTTTCATCAAGAGGCTTTTGAGTTCCTCTTCACTTTCTGCCATAAGGGTGGTGTCATCTGCATATCTGAGGTTATTGATATTTCTCCCGGCAATCTTGATTCCAGCTTGTGTTTCTTCCAGTCCAGCCTTTCTCATGATGTACTCTGCATATAAGTTAAATAAGCATGGTGACAATATACAGCCTTGACGTACTCCTTTTCCTATTTGGAACCAGTCTGTTGTTCCATGTCCAGTTCTAACTGTTGCTTCCTGACCTGCATACAAATTTCTCAAGAGGCAGATCAGGTGGTCTGGTATTCCCATCTCTGTCAGAATTTTCCACAGTTTATTGTGATCCACACAATCAAAGGCTTTGGTATAGTCAATAAAGCATAAACAGATGCTTTTCTGGAACTCTCTTGCTTTTTCCATGATCCAGCAGATGTTGGCAATTTGATCTCTGGTTCCTCTGCCTTTTCTAAAACCAGCTTGAACATCAGGAAGTTCACGGTTCACATATTGCTGAAGCCTGGCTTGGAGAATTTTGAGCTTTACTTTACTAGCGTGTGAGATGGGTGCAATTGTGCAGTAGTTTGAGCATTCTTTGGCATTGCCTTTCTATGGGATTGGAATGAAAACTGACCTTTTCCAGTCCTGTGGCCACTGCTGAATTTTCCAAATTTGCTGGCATATTGAGTGCAGCACTTTCACGGCATCATCTTTCAGGATTTGGAATAACTCAACTGGAATTCCATCACCTCCACTAGCTTTGTTCGTAGTGATGCTTTCTAAGGCCCACTTGACTTCACATTCCAAGATGTCTGGATCTAGGTCAGTGATCACACCATCGTGATTATCTGGGTCATGAAGATCTTTTTTGTACAGTTCTTCTGTGTATTCTTGCCATCTCTTCTTAATATCTTCTGCTTCTGTTAGGTCCATACTATTTCTGTCCTTTATCAAGCTCATCTTTTCATGAAATGTTCCTTTGGTATCTCTGATTTTCTTGAAGAGATCCCTAGTCTTTCCCATTCTGTTGTTTTCCTCTATTTCTTTGCATTGATCGCTGAAGATCAACTCTCTTTTTTGATGGAAATTAAGTCCAGATCTTGCATGAGCTACTATTAGTGAGCTCTTCTTTGGTAGGGCTCTAGGACTGATTCATCTTTTTAAATTCAGTGCCTTGCACTTTTGTGTTTATAATGGTTTCCTGAATGAAAATGTGGACAAAACAGCCTGTGGAACATCAGTGTGGATTATTGGCCAAGAGGAGCCACCCCACGTCCGAGGTCAGGGGCAGAAGCCAGAAGGACCCCATGCCCGAAGGGCGGCAGCCAAGAGGAGTTACCCCGCATCCGAGATCAGGGGGCACGGCCGAGAGGAGATACCCAGCATCCGAGGTCAGGGTAGGCGACAAGAGGAGTTACCCCACGTCCGAGGTCAGGGGCGGTGGCCGGGAGGAGATACCCTACACCCCAAGCCCAAGGCCAGGGGCGGCGGGCCGGAGGAGCAACCCCACGCCCGAGGCCAGGGGCAGTGGCCGGGATGACCAACCCCATGTCCAAGGAGCCGTGGCTGCGCAGGCGCAGGAGGGTCTAGAGGAGCTATCCCACGTTGAAGGTCAGGAAGGGGGGCAGTGAGGAGATACCCGTCGTCCAAGGTAAGGAGCAATGGCTGTGCTTTGCTGGAGCAGCCGTGAAGAGATACCCCACACCCAAGGTAAGAGAAACCCAAGACGGTTGGTGTTGCAAGAGGGCATCAGAGGACAAACACACTGAAACCATACTCACAGAAAACTAGTCAATCTAATCACACTAGGACCACAGCCTTGTCTAACTCAATGAAACTAAGTCATGCCTGTGGGGCAACCCAAGACGGGTGGGTCATGGTGAAGAGATCTGACAGAATGTGGTCCACTGGAGAGGGGAATGGCAAACCACTTCAGTATTCTTGCCTTGAGAACCCCATGAACAGTATGAAAAGGCAAAATGATAGGATATTGAAAGAGAAACTCCCCAGGTCAGTAAGTGCCCAATATGCTACTGGAGATCAGTGGAGAAATAACTCCAGAAAGAATGAAGGGATGGAGCCAAAGCAAAAAGAATACCCAGCTGTGGATGTGACTGGTGATAGAAGCAAGGTCCGATGCTGTAAAGAGCAATATTGCATAGGAACCTGGAATGTCAGGTCCATGAATCAAGCCAAATTGCAAGTGGTCAAACAAGAGATGGCAAGAGTGAATGTTGACATTCTAGGAATCAGCGGACTGAAATGGACTGGAATGGGTGAATTTAACTCAGATGACCATTATATCTACTACTGCAGGCAGGAATCCCTCAGAAGAAATGGAGTGGCCATCATGGTCAACAAAAGAGTCCGAAATGCAGTACTTGGATGCAATCTCAAAAACGACAGAATGATCTCCGTTCGTTTCCAAGGCAAACCATTCAATATCACAGTAATCCAAGTCTATGCCCCAACCAGTAACGCTGAAGAAGTTGAAGTTGAACGGTTCTATGAAGACCTACACAACCTTTTAGAACTAACACCCAAAAAAGATGTCCTTTTCGTTATAGGGGACTGGAATGCAAAAGTAGGAAGTCAAGAAACACCTGGAGTAACAAGCAAATTTGGCCTTGGAATACGGAATGAAGCAGGGCAAAGACTAATAGAGCTTTGCCAAGAAAATGCATTGGTCATAACAAACACCCTCTTCTAACAACACAAGAGAAGACTCTACACCAGATGGTGTTGACCATCACCAGATGGTCAACACCGAAATCAGATTGATTATATTCTTTGCAGCCAAAGATGGAGAAGCTCTATACAGTCAGCAAAAACAAGACCAGGAGCTGACTGTGGCTCAGACTATGAACTCCTTATTGCCAAATTCAGACTTAAATTGAAGAAAGTAGGGAAAACCACTAGACCATTCAGATATGACCTAAATCAAATCCCTTATGATTATACAGTGGAAGTGAGAAATAGATCTAAGGGCCTAGATCTGATAGAGTGCCTGATGAACTATGGAATGAGGTTCATGACATTGTACAGGAGATAGGGATCAAGACCATTCCCATGGAAAAGAAATGCAAAAAAGCAAAATGGCTGTCTGGGGAGGCCTTACAAATAGCTGTGAAAAGAAGAGAAGTGAAAAGCAAAGGAGAAAGGGAAAGATATAAGCATCTGAATGCAGAGTTCCAAAGAATAGCAAGAAAAGATAAGAAAGCCTTCTTTTCCCATATAGGTTATTACAAAATATTGAGTAGGGTTCCCTGTTCTATATAGTAGGTCTTTATAAATTATCTATTTCATATATAGTAATGTATAAATTATCTTACTTATATGTTAATATAATGTTATATGTTAATCCTAAACTAATTTATCTCTCTCTCCCACCAACATTTCCCCTTTGGTAATCATAAGTTTGTTTTTGAGTCTGTGAGTCGTTTCTGTTTTGTTAAAAAGTTTGTATAAATTTTTTTCAGATTCCACTTACAAGTGATGTCATATGATATTTGTCTGTGTGTAATTTACTTAGTATAATAGTCTCCAGGTCCATCCATGTTGTTGCAGATGGCAATATTTCATTCTTTTTATGGCTGAGTAATATTCATTTTAATATATGTTTCACGTCTTCTTTATCCACTCCTCTGTCAATGGACGTTGAAGTTACGTCCATGTCTTGGCTATCGTAAATAGTGCTGCAGTGAACATTGGGGTACATGTATCTTTTCAAGTTATGGTCTTCTCTGGATGTATGCCCAGGAGTGGGATTGCTGGATCATATGCTTGTTCTACTTTTAGTTTTTTAAGGAACCTCCATACTGTTATCCACAATGATTGTGCAAATTTGCATTCCCACCAACAGTGTAGAAGGTTTTCCTTTTCTCCACACGCTCCCCAGCATTTATTGTTTGTAGACTTTTTGATGATGGCCATTCTGACCAGTGTGAGGTGATACCTCATTGTGGTTGCTTTGGGTTTTTTGTTGCTGTTTTTTGTTCTGATTTGTTTTTTGCCATGCAGCTTATGGGATCTTCCCTGGTGGCTCAGAGGTTAAAGCGTCTGCCTTCAATGCAGGAGACCTGGGTTCGATACCTGGGTCGGGAAGATCCCCTGGAAAAGGAAATGGCAACCCACTCCAGTATTCTTGCCTGGAGAATCCCATGGACGGAGGAGCCTGGTGGGCTATAGTCCACGGGGTCACAAAGAGTCGGACACGACTGAGCAACTTCACTTCACTTAGGGATCTTAGTTCCCTTATCAGGGATTGAACCCAGGCCACAGCAGTGAAAGCACTGAGTCCCAGCCACTGGACCACCAGGGAATCCCAACCTCATAGTAATTTTGATTTGCCTTTCTCTGATAATAAGTGATGTTGAGTATCACTGCATGTGCTTTTTGATCATCTGTATTTCTTCTTTGAAGGAATGTCTATTTAGATCTTCTGTCTATTTTTTTTATTTGTTTTTTTGCTTTTGTGATATAGAGATACATAAACTGTTTGTGTGTTTTGGAGATTAATCCCTGTTGGTTGCTTTGTTTACAAATATTTTGTTTCATTCTGTGGATTTTCTTTTCATTTTGTTTATGGTTTCCTTTACTGTGCAAAATCTTTTAAGTTTTATTAGGTCCCATTTGTTTATTTTCATTTTTATTTTCATTGCTCTAGGAGACAGATCAAAAAAGATGCTATTGCTACATATGTTTGATATGCTGTTACATATCAAAAAAGTTATGTCAAAGAGTGTTCTGCCTATGTTTTCCTCTAAGAGTTTTATAGTATCCAATCTTACATTTATGTCTTTAACCCATTTTGAATTTATTTTTGTGTATGGTGTTAGTGTTGTTTTTTAAATTTATTTATTTTTTAGTTGGAGGGGAATTGCTTTACAATGTCGTGTTGATTTCTGCTAAGCAATGTTCTAATTTCATTCTTTTACAGGTAGCTGTCTAGTTTTCCCAGCACTACTTATTGAAGAGACTGTCTTTTCTCCATTGTATATTCTTGCCTCCTATTTTGTAGATTAACTGACTATAGATATACAGGTTTATTTCTGTTCCATTGATCTATATTTCTGTTTTTGAGCCAGTACCATACTATTTTGATGACTGTAATTTTGTAGTATAACATGAAGTCAGGGAATCTGATTCCTCTAGTTCCATTTTTCTTTCTTAGGATTGCTTTGGCTATTCTGATTCTTTTATACAAATTTTTAAACTTTTTGTTCTAGTTCTGTGAAAATGCCATTCATAATTTGATAGGTATTGCACTGAATCTGTAAATTGCCATGGATAGAAATAGTCACTTTGGCAATATTTATTCTTCAATCCAAGTTCACAATATATCTTTCCATCTGATTGTGTCATCTTCAGTTTCTTTCATTAACATCTTAGTTTTCAGAGTACAGGTCTTTTGCCTCCTTAGGTAGGATTATTCCTAGGTATTTTATTCTTCTTGATGAGATAGTAAATGGGATTTTTCCTTAATTTCTCTCATCTTTCATTGTTAAAGGAATGCAAGAGATGTCTCTATTAATTTTGTGTTTTGAAACTTTACCAAATCCATTGAGCTCTAATAGTTTCCTGTTAGCATTTTATCTATAGTTATCATGTCATCTGCAAAACAGTGAATTTCTCTTCTTCTTTTCCAACTTGGATTCATGTTATTTCTTTTCTCCTCTGATTTCCATGGCTAGGACTTCCAAAACTATGTTGAATAAAAGTAGTAAGAGTAGGCATCCCTGTCTCATTTCTGATCTTAGAGGAAAATGCTGTCAGCTTTTCACCACTGAGAATGAGTTTGCTGTGGATTTGTCATATATGGCCTTTATTATGTTGAGGTAAGTTCCTCTATGCCCACATTCTGCAGGGATTTTATCATAAATGAGTGTTGAATTTTGTCAAACGCTTTTTCTGCATCTTTTGAGATGATCATATGATTTTTACTCAATTTGTTAATGTGGTGTATCACACTGATTGATTTGTGAATATTGAAGAATGCTTGCATCCCTGGGATAAATCCTACTTGATCATAGTATATGATCCTTTTCGTGTATTGTTAGTTTCCTTTTGTTAGTATTTTATTGAGTATTTTTGCATCTATGTTCATCAGTGATATTGGCCTGTAATTTTCTTTTTTTGTTGTTTCTTTGTTTGGTTTTGGTGTCAGAGTGATGGTGTAGAATGAGTTCGGGAGTGTTCCTTCCTCTGCAGTTTTTTGGAAGAGTTTAAGGATAAGTATTAACTGTTCTCTAAATGTTTGATAGAATTCACCTATTAAGGACTTTTGTTTGTTGGGAGTAGTTTTAATCATAGTTTCAATTTTGGTATTTTTGATTGGTCTGTTCATATGTTCTATTTCTTCCTAGTTCAGTGTTGGAAGTTTGTACCTTGCTAAGAATTTGTCCATTTCTTCTAGGTTGTCCATTTATTGGTATATAGTTGTTTTTACTATGATCCTCTCTATTTCTGTGGTGTTAGTTGTAGCTTCTCTTTCATTTCTAATTTTATTGATTTGAGCTCTCTCCCTTTTTTTCTTGATGAATCTGGCTAAGGGTTTATCAGTTTTGTTTTATCTTTGCAAAGAACCAGCTTTTAGTTTCACTGATCTTTTCTATTGTTTTCTTTATCTTTAAATTTTTAATTTTTTATTGAAATACAATTTACATACAATAAAATTTACATATCATAAGTCTCATTTATGAGTTTTGACAATTGTGTAAGCCCATTTTATCAATACCCAAAACAAGCTGTAAAATACTACTGCCATCCCAGAAAGTTCCTCGTGCTCCTCCATAGCAGCAACCTCCATATATTAAATTACTCTATTCAATAACTGTATGAATGAGATCATACAGTCTGTATTCCTTTGTGTCTAGCTTCTTCTCCCAAGATATTTTTTAAGATACATTCATGTGATTATGCAGAGAAGGCAATGGCACCCCACTCCAGTACTCTTGCCTGGAAAATCCCATGGGTGGAGGAGCCTGGAAGGCTGAAGTCCATGGGGTCGCTGAGGGTCGGACATGACTGAGCAACTTCACTTTCACTTTTCACTTTCATGCATTGGAGAAGGAAATGGCAACCCACTCCACTGTTCTTGCCAGGAGGATCCCAGGGACAGGGGAGCCTGGTGGGCTGCCATCTATGGGGTCGCACAGAGTCAGACACGACTGAAGCGACTTAGCAGCAGCAGCAGCAGCAGCATGTGATTATGTGTATCATCAGTAAGTAGTCCATTCCTTTTTATTGCTGAGTACAATTTCACTATATAAATATGTCAACATTTGTCTATCTATTCTCCAGCAGGTGGACATTGGAGTTGTTTCCAGTTTTGTGCTCTTGCAAGTGAGGATGCTATGAACATTCTCATATTTGTGTGTGTGACATATGTTTTCCTGTGCTTTGGGTAAAACATCTAGGAAAAGAATGAAACACCTTCTAAATGTATATTTGATCTACACATTTTATCTTCCACATGTTTTATCTCTCACATTTTTTGTCTCTTTGCACTATGGAAGTGAAGTGAAAGTATTAGTTGCTCAGTCATGTCCAACTCTTTGTGACCCCATGGACTGTAGCCTACCAGGCTCCTCTGTCCATTGGATTATCCAGGCAAGGAAACTGGAGTGGTTGCCGTGCTCTCCTCCAGGGGATCTTCCCAACCCAGGGATTGAACCTGGGTCTCCTGCATTGCAGGCAAATTCTTTACTCTCTGAGCCATTATACATCATCTCTTTAGATTTACCTCCTGGTTCACTCATTCTCTGACTGTATCTACCCAGCTGCTTATCCTGTACACTGGATTTTCATTTCAATCATTTTATTTTCATCTCTAGGATTTTTATTTTATTCATTTTTTAATCTTCTGAGTATTTGTAAGTAGTATCTTATTCCTTTTCTTTATTGTTTAGTCCATATTTTACTGCCTTAATTATTTTAAATAAAATATCTTGTATGTGACATTTTTATTATCTTTTGGGAGATTCTAATCACATTGCTTCTTGGTTTTTTAGCTCTCACCTTCAGTAACATATTTCTTCATGTGTTTATAATTTTGGTTCGAATTCATGTTGGTGAGGTTTATCTGTGGGATTTATGCTGTGGGAGTTATTTTGGTCATATGTACATACATATATATGTATGTTTGTATGCATATATATATATATATATGATATATAATATAGACAGATCTGAATTATTTTTTCTTTTTTTAAAAGATTTATTTATTTTAATTGGAGGCTAATTACTTTACAATATTGTATTGGTTTTGCCATACATCAACATGAATCCACCACAGGTATACACGTGTTCCCCATCCTGAACCCCCCTCCCACTTTCCTCCCTGTACCATCTCTCTGGGTCATCCCAATGCACCAGCCCCAAGCATCCTGTATCACGCATCGAACCTGGACTGGTTATTCACTTCATATATGATATTATACATGTTTCAATGCCATTCTCCCAAATCATCCCACCCTCTCCCTCTCCCACAGAGTCCAAAAGACTGTTCTATACATCTGTGTCTCTTGCTATCTCACATACAGGGTTATCATTACCATCTTTCTAAATTCCATATATGTGCATTAGTATACTGTATTGGTGTTTTTCTTTCTGGCTTACTTCACTCTGTATAATAGGCTCCAGTTTCATCCACCTCATTAGAACTGAGTAATGGCTGAGTAATACTCCGTTGTGTATATATACCACAACTTTCTTATCCATTCCTCTGCTGATGGACATCTAGGTTGCTCCCATGTCCTGGCTATTATAAACAGTGCTGGGATGAACAATGGGGTACATGCGTCTCTTTCAATTCTGATTTCCTCAGTGTGTATGCCCAGTAGTGGGATTGCTGGATCATAAGGCAGTTCTATTTCCGGTTTTTTAAGGAATCTCCACACTGTTCTCCATAGTGGCTGTACTAGTTTGCATTCCCACCAACAGTGTAAGAGGGTTCCCTTTTCTCCACACCCTCTCTAGCATTTATTGCTTGTAGACTTTTGGATTGCAGCCATTCTGACTGGGGTGAAATGTTACCTCATTGTGGTTTTGATTTGCATTTCTCTGATAATGAGTGATGTTGAGCATCTTTTCATGTGTTTGTTAGCCATCTGTATGTCTTCTTTGGATAAATGTCTATTTAGTTCTTTGGCCCATTTTTTGATTGGGTAGTTTATTTTTCTGGAATTGAGCTGCAGGAGTTGCTTGTATATTTTTGAGATTAGTTGTTTGTCTGTTGCTTCATTTGCTATTATTTTCTCCCATCCTGAAGGCTGTCTTTTCACCTTGCTTATAGTTTCCTTTGTTGTGCAGAAACTTTTAATTTTAATTAATTCCCATTTGCTTATTTTTGCCTTTATTTCCAATATTCTGGGAGGTGGGTCATAGAGGCTCCTGCTGTGATTTATGTCGGAGAGTGTTTTGCCTATGTTCTCCTCTAGGAGTTTTATAGTTTCTGGTCTTACATTTAGATCTTTAATCCATTTTGAGTTTATCTTTGTGTATGGTGTTAGAAAGTGTTCTAGTTTCGCTCTTTTACAAGTAGTTGACCAGTTTTCCCAGGACCACTTGTTAAAGAGATTGTCTTTTCTCCATTGTATATTCTTGCCTCCTTTGTCAAAGATAAGGTGTCCATAGGTGCGTGGATTTATCTCTGGGCTTTCTATTTTGTTCCATTGATCTATGTTTCTGTCTTTGTGCCAGTACCATACTGTCTTGATGACTCTGGCTTTGTAGTAGAGCCTGAAGTCAGGCAGGTTGATTCCTCTGGTTCCATTCTTCTTTCTCAAGATTGCTTTGGCTATTCGAGGTTTTTTGTATTTCCATACAAATTATGAAATTATTTGTTCTAGCTCTGTGAAAAATACCATTGGTAGCTTGATAGGGATTGCATTGAATCTATAGATTGCTTTGGGTAGTATACTCATTTTCACCATATTGATTCTTCTGATCCATGAACATGGTATTTTTCTCCATCTATTAGTGTCCTCTTTGATTTCTTTCACCCGTGTTTTATAGTTTTCTATATATGCTATGCTAAGTCACTTCAGTCGTGTCCGACTCTGTGCAACCCCATAGACGGCAGCCCACCAGGCTCCCCCGTCCCTGGGATTCTCCAGGGAAGAACACTGGAGTGGGTTGCCATTTCCTTCTCCATTCTATATATAGGTCTTTAGTTTCTTTAGGTAGATATATTCCTAAGTATTTTATTCTTTTCGTTGCAATGGTGAATGCAATTGTTTCCTTAATTTCTCTTTCTATTTTCTCATTATTAGTGTATAGGAATGCAAGGGATTGCTGTGTGTTGATTTTATATCCTTCAACTTTACTATGTTCATTGATTAGTCTAGTAATTTTCTGGTGGAGTCTTTAGGGTTTTCTATGTAGAGGATCATGTCATCTGCAAACAGTGAGAGTTTCACTTCTTCTTTTCCAGTTTGGATTCCTTTTATTTCTTTTTCTGATCTGATTGCTGTGGCCAAAACTTCCAAAACTATGTTGAATAGTAATAGTGAAAGTGGGCACCCTTGTCTTGTTCCTGACTTTAGGGGAAATGCTTTCAATTTTTCACCATTGAGGATAATGTTTGCTGTGGGTTTGTCATATATAGCTTTTATTATGTTGAGGTATGTTCCTTTTATTCCTGCTTTCTGGAGAGTTTTTATCATAAATGGGTGTTGAATTTTGTCAAAGGCTTTCTTTGCATCTATTGAAATAATCATATGGATTTTATTTTTCAATTTGTTAATGTGGTGTATTACATTGATTGATTTGTGGATATTGAAGAATCCTTGCATCCCTGGGATAAAGCCCACTTGGTCATGGTGTATGATCTTTTTAATGTGTTGTTGGATTCTGATTGCTAGAATTTTTTTAAGGATTTTTGCATATACATTCATCAGTGATATTGGCCTGTAGTTTTCTTTTTTTGTGGCATCTTTGTCAGGTTTTGGTATTAGGGTGATGGTAGCCTCATAGAATGAGTTTGGAAGTTTACCTTCCTCTGCAATTTTCTGGAAGAGTTTGAGTAGGATAGGTGTTAGCTCTTCTCTAAATTTTTGGTAGAATTCAGCTGTGAAGCCATCTGGACCTGGGCTTTTGTTTGCTGGAAGATTTCTGATTACAGTTTCAATTTCTGTGCTTATGATGGGTCTGTTAAGATTTTCTGTTTCTTCCTGGTTCAGTTTTGAAAAGTTGTACTTTTCTAAGAATTTGTCCATTTCTTCCAAGTTGTCCATTTCATTGGCATATAATTGCTGGTGGTAATCTCATGATCCTTTGTATTTCTGTGTTGTCTGTTGTGATCTCTCCATTTTCATTTCTAATTTTATTGATTTGATTTTTCTCCCTTTGTTTCTTGATGAGTCTGGCTAATGGTTTGTCAATTTTATTTATCCTTTCAAAGAACCAGCTTTTGGCTTTCTTGATTTTTGCTATGGTCTCTTTTGTGTTTTTTTGCATTTATTTCTGCCATAATTTTAAGATTTCTTTCCTTCTACTAACCCTGGGGTTCTTCATTTCTTCCTTTTTTCGTTGCTTTAGGTGTATAGTTAGGTTATTTATTTGACTTTTTTCTTGTTTCTTGAGGTATGCCTGTATTGCTATGAATCTTCCCCTTAGCACTGCTTTTACAGTATCCCACAGGTTTTGGGTTGTTGTGTTTTCATTTTCATTCATTTCTACACATATTTTGATTTCTTTTTTGATTTCTTCTGTGATTTGTTGGTTATTCAGCAGCATGTTGTTCAGCCTCCATATGTTGGAATTTTTAATAGTTTTTCTCCTGTAATTGAGATCTAATCTTACTGCATTGTGGTCAGAAAAGATGCTTGGAATGATTTCAATTTTTTTGAATTTACCAAGGCTAGATTTATGGCCTAGGATGTGATCTATCCTGGAGAAGGTTCCATGTGCACTTGAGAAAAAGTTGAAATTCATTGTTTTGGGGTGAAATGTCCTATAGATATCAATTAGGTCTAACTGGTCTATTGTATCATTTAAAGTTTGTGTTTCCTTAATTTTCTGTTTAGTTGATCTATCCATAGGTGAGTGGGGTATTAAAGTCTCCCACTATTATGGTGTTATCGTTAATTTCCCTTTTCATACTTGTTAGCATTTGTCTTACATATTGTGGTGTTCCTATGTTGGGTGCATATATATTTATAATTGTTATATCTTCTTGGATTGATCCTTTGATCATTATGTAGTGTCCTTCTTTGTCTCTTTTCACAGCCTTTGTTTTAAAGTCTATTTTATCTGCTATGAGTATTGCTACTCCTGCTTTCTTTTGGTCTCTATTTGCATGAAATGTTTTTTTCCAGCCCTTCACTTTCAGTCTGTATGTGTCCCTTGTTTTGAGGTGGGTCTCTTGTAGACAACATATATAGGGCTCTTGTTTTTGTATCCATTAAGCCAGTCTTTGTCTTTTGGTTGGGGCATTCCACCTATTTACGTTTAAGGTAATTATTGATAAGTATGATCCCATTGCCATTTACTTTATTGTTTTGGGTTCGAGTTTACACCCTTTTTGTGTTTCTTGTCTAGAGAAGATCCTTTAGCATTTGTTGGAGAGCTGGTTTGGTGGTGCTGAATTCTCTCAGCTTTGGCTTGTCTGTAAAGCTTTTGATTTCTCCTTCATATTTGAATGAGATCCTTGCTCGGTACAATAATCTGGGCTGTAGGTTATTTTCTTTCATCACTTTAAGTATGTCCTGCCATTCCCTCCTGGCCTGAAAAGTTTCTATTGAAAGATCAGCTGTTATCCTTATGGGAATCCCCTTGTGTGTTATATGTTGTTTTTCCCTTGCTGCTTTTAATATTTGTTCTTTGTGTTTGATCTTTGTTAATTTGATTAATATGTGTCTTGCAGTGTTTTGCCTTGGGTTTATTCTGTTTGGGACTCTCTGGGTTTCTTGGACTTGGGTGATTATTTCCTTCCCCATTTTAGGGAAGTTTTCAACTATTATCTCCTCAAGTATTTTTTCATGGTCTTTCTTTTTGTCTTCTTCTTCTGGGACTTCTATGATTTGAATGTTGGGGTATTTAACATTGTCCTGGAGGTCTCTGAGATTGTCCTCATTTCTTTTAATTCATTTTTCTTTTTTCCTCTCTGATTCATTTATTTCTACCATTCTATCTTCTACTTCACTAATCCTATCTTCTGCCTCCATTATTCTACTATTTGTTGCCTCCAGAGTGTTTTTGATCTCATTTATTGCATTATTCATTATATATTGACTCTTTTTATTTCTTCTAGGTCCTTGTTAAACCTTTCTTGCATCTTCTCAATCTTTGTCTCCAGGCTATTTATCTGTGATTCCATTTTGATTTCAAGATTTTGGATCATTTTCACTATCATTATTTGGAATTCTTTATCAGATAAATTCCTTATCTCTTCCTCTTTTGTTTGGTTTGGTGGGCATTTATCCTGTTCCTTTACCTTCTGGGTATGACTCTGTCTCTTCATCCTGTTTATATTGCTGTGTTTGGGGTGGCCTTTCTGTATTCTGGCAGTTTGTGGAGTTCTCTTTATTGTGGAGCTTCCTCGCTGTGGGTGGGGTTATACAGGTGGCTTGTCAAGGTTTCCTGGTTAGGGAAGCTTGTGTCGGTTTTCTGGTGGGTGGAGCTGGATTTCTTCTCTCTGGAGTGCAATGAAGTGTCCAGTAATAAGTTATGAGATGTCAGTGGGTTTGGAGTGACTTTGGGGAGCCTGTATATTGAAGCTCAGGGCTGTGTTTCTGTGTTGCTGGAGAATTTGTGTGGTATGTCTTGCTCTGGAACTTGTTGGCCCTTGGGTGGTGCTTGGTTTCAGTGTAGGTATGGAGGTGTTTGATGAGCTCCTGTCAATTAATGTTCCCTGGAGTCAGGAGTTCTCTGGTGTTCTCAGGATTTGGACTTAAGCCTCCTGCTTCTGGTTTTCAGTCTTATTTTTACAGTAGCCTCAAGACTTCTCCATCTATACAGCACCATTGATAAAACATCTAGGTTAAATATGAAAGTTTCTCCACAGTGAGGGACAGCCAGAGAGGTTCACAAAGTTGCATGGAGAAGAGAAGAGGGAGGAGGGAGTTAGAGGTGACCCGAATGAGATGAGGTGGAATCAAAAGAGGAGACAGCAAGCTAGCCAGTAATCACACTTCCTTATGTGCACTCCACAGTCTGGACCACTCAGAGATGTTCACGGAGTTATACAGAGAAGAGAAGAGGGAGGAAGGAGACAGAGGTGGCCAGGAGGATAAAGGGGGGAATCAAAAGGAGAGAGACAGATCCAGCCAGTAATCAGTTCCCTAAGTGTTCTCCACCGTCTGGAACACTCAAAGAGATTCACAGAGTTGGGTAGAGAAGAGAAGGGGGAGGGAGGAGATAGAGGAGACCTGGTGGAGAAAAAGGAGAGTCCAAAGGGGGAGAGAGCAGTCAAGCCAGTAATCTTGCTCCCAAGTAAAAATGGGTACTGAAGATTGGGTACAAAATTGATAACAAATACCAAAAAGCAAAGATTAAAAATCTAGAGTAGAGGTTGGATTTTCAAAAATACAATATTAAAGAAAAGAAAAAAAGTCACAGAAATTATAAAATATATAAATTACATATGAAGTTTGCTTTAAAAAAATAGTGTCTTTTTTTTTTTTTTTTTGCAAAATAATAGTAGGTTATAAAAATGAAAATTAAAGGAGTAATAGAAGACTTAAAATGGAGAAGGCAATGGCAACCCACTCCAGCGTTCTTGCCTGGAGAATCCCACGGGTGGGGGAGCCTGGTGGGCTGCTGTCTATGGAGTTACACAGAGTCAGATATGACTGAAGTGACTTAGCAGCAGCAGAGGACTTAAAAAAATTTTTTTTAATTTTTTTAATGATAGTAAAAATATATCTAGGACTTTCTCTGGTGTTGTTGTGGGCACTGTGGGGTCAGTTCATTTTCGGATAGTTCCTTGGTCCAGCTTATATTTCTCAAGATCTATAGGCCCCTTCCTATGTAGTCAGTACTAACTACAGGGTTTTAATCTATTGCATCTGTCACTTCCAAGGCAGTTCCCTCTGTTTTAGCTTCTTCTGTTTGCTGGTCTCTTCAGTGTCTAATTTCCACCCTGACACAAGGGGGCGGTAGTGGACACTGTTTTTAGGTTCACTTGTTCAGTCGCACTGTGGGGAGGGAGGGACACTGCAAACACCGAACATTGGCGTGTGCTCAGTGTCTCAGCCACACTGGGCCTGCCCCTGCTCATGGTGCATGTGCCCTCCCTGCCCACACTGCTCAGGCTCTAGGTTGCTCCACCGGGAACTGTCCGAGGCCGGCCCTGGGCTGCATGCACCTCCCAGTACTAAGCCGCTCAGGTTCAGGCACTCAGGAAGTCGTCAGAGGCACAGATTCGGTTCGGCCTGTGTTTTGTGCCCTTCCCAAATCTGAGCAGCTCAGGTGATGAGGTGTTTAGCGAGCGCAGTGGCTGCGACTTATCACCTCCCCTGTCCCTACCGCTCCATTTTGTGGGTGTACAACTGGCACACCTTCTCAGGCAGATGTTGACTGTCCAGAACCCCAAGAAGTTTTAGTTAGCAAAGAAGCCTGCTTGCAGTTTGGTAGATAATGCCTCTCTGGGGCTGCAATTGCCCTCTTCCAGCTCTGGCTGCCTGTCACCAGAGGGGGATGGTCTGCAGCCAGCTAGCTCTGCTCAGTCGTTTGTTCTGTGAGCAGGCCTGACTGTGTCTTAGGTTAGGGCTTTTCGCGTGGTAGCTATCCCACAGTCTGGTTTGCTAGCCCAAGTTAGTTCTCTCAGATTGCCCTAGGGGCATTCAGGCCTGGTCCTTACTCTAAGCAATGCAGCCTGCCCCTCTCTGCCCAACCCCGGCTTGCTAGTGGTGGGTGCAGGCGTCTGCGCTGCTTCTCCGCTGGGGGAGTTACCGTTGGGCACGTAATCTGTGGGTTTTCATTATTTATTTATTTTTCCTCCCAGTTATGTTACCCTCTGTTGTTCCAAGGCTCAACACAGACTCGGCAGTAAGAGTGTTTCCTGGTGTTTGGAAACTTCTCTCTTTTTAAGACTCCCTTCCTGGGACAGAGCTCCATCCCTACTTCTTTTGTCTCTCTTTTTGTCTTTTATATTTTTTCCTCCCTCCTTTTGAAGACAATGGGTTGCTTTTCTGGGTGCCTGATGTCCTCTGCCAGCATTCAGAGGTTGTTTTGTGGAATTTACTCAGCGTTTAAATGTTCTTTTGATAAATTTGTGGGGGAGAAAGTGGTCTCCCCATCCTATTCCTCCACCATCTTAGGACTGCCCTGAATTCTTTTTTTCTACTCAGAGTCCAGAAGCAGACACTATCTCTTGTCATTTCTCTTTGCCTGAACATCTTTTTTCTAGTGGCTAGCCTTTTGAAAGTCCTAGCAGTTATGCAGAGTCTCAGTTCTGTGTCCCCACCATGCATAGTTCAAGGACTTACCTCTGTCTCCATGTGTCAGAAACCCAAACCTCCTGACTACCAAGCTCACCAAATGTTCCAGAGCAGGGTTGGGCCTGGTAACAGCACTACCTCCCCACTGTTGGTGTCTGGAAGTTTCTCCTGTGTTCTCAAGATTTCAAATATCCTAAAGACTATCTGTTATATTCAATCCCTCATTTCTAGGTGTCTTGTACTGAGACTTTCAGGGGGTCTAATCTCTTAAGATGACAGAAACAGAAGTCCACAGGCTGTTGTTTTCCTCCCACCAAAGTCATCAGTGAGTAACAGCCACTATTCTGTTTTTCTCCAAGTCAGAGGTCAACTGCTTAATGCTTAGAAAAGGGATATTATCCAGTTAACAGGCAGGCAGAAACATCTTCCTTCCGTCTAAAGTTTCTATCTAATACCTTTTTCAGGCTCTAAGAGTTCCTGGATTACTCAAAAAGTTGATGAATATGAAGAGCTTCCTGTAGAAACATTCCAGGAAATTTAATTGGGAACAGGAAATATGAAGTGATCCAGGGCTCTCAAGCAAGCTCCATGTCCTTACATTGTAAGAACACACTCACCTAAAGACTCTACTCCATGTTTGTTTTCTTTTGCTTTGTTTTCAATCAAAGAAGCAGCTGAGCCAAAAACAATTAAAACCTAAACTTATCAAAAAAGACAAAATTTTCCCAGTGAATCTCATGAGGCTGGATTTAGGAAAGAGTATTACTAATTTAGAGGAATTGCAGCTTGTTGACCTTTCTTGTTTAGTAACTACACTTTAGGTCTGAGGAAGACTGCCATTTCCCTGTAATCTCCAGGCCCCACATGGAGTGTTTTCTTTCCTAATTACTGTTTCAAAATCAGAACTTCTGTGTTAAAGGCCTTTTGCAGAAAGGCAAATAAGAGAATAACATAAGTCAGTGGTCATAGAGGAATGATAAGTTGTGATTTACAATATTAGTTTTAGGTATACAACATAGTGATTCCAAATTATTTTAGATAATACTCCACTTAAAGTTATTGTAAGATATTGGCATATTCCCTGTGATGTACAATATGTCCTTATAGCTTATTTCTTTTATATATAGTAGTCTGTACCTCTCAATCTCCTGCCCCTATCTTTCCCCTCCTTCCTTTCCTCTCCCTGCTTGTTGTCACAAGTTTGTTCTCTATGAGACTATTTCTATTTTCTTTTTAAATATTTGTTCACTTATTTTTTATATTTCACATTTAAGTGATAACATACACTTTCTCTGACTCCTTTTACTAAGCATAATTCCCTCTAGGTCCCTCCAAGTTGCTGCAAATAGCAAAATTTTCATTCTTTTCACGGCTGAGTATTATTCCCTTGTATACATGTACATCTTCTTTATACATTCACCTGTTGATGGACACTTCAGTTGCTTTCATATATTGACTATTGTAAATAATGCTGCTATGAACATTGTGGTGCAAGTCTTTTTGAGTTAATGTTTCCTTCTAACATATACCCAGGAGTGGAATTTCTGGATCATACGGCAGTTCCATTTTTAGTTTTCTGAGGCAACTTCATACTGTTTTCCATAGCAGCTGCACCAATTTACATTCCACCAATGGTGTGCCAGGGTTCCCTTTAGAGAAGAATGATTTTTTAAAACCCCAGTCATTTAGAGTCCCAAAGAATAAGATCAAGTTACTAATGGCACAAAACAAACAAAAAACCTGTGACAGTGGCTACCTCCTGATATGAAGGAAGTAAAATCCCTGTGATGACTAACTATTTAGAGTTAGACCTGAAAAATATTCAGAGATAGGAGATTAAATGGGAGGGAAGAGGGTCATGGCATGAAAGAAAGTCATTAACTACAGAAATATACCAAAGCACTAGTCCGTGAGGACTCACACACCAGACCTTATAAGTAACATTATGATGCTTTGTTCTTGACAATCCACCTTCTGTCCATGCAACCTTTTTGCAGTAATTCTCCTTGGTGCTCTCCTCACACACTGCCTCCTGAGCCCATCTCACACCCCCCACCCCTGACTCCCACATTAGATGCTCTACCACCATCCTGTCAAGCTGAGGGTCTGGGTGATGCAAGGAGGTGATCTGGGAAGATCCAGCAGTTGCAACAGGAGGCAGATGGAAAATTACATCAGGAGGTTCCTGAGCACAGAGTAGGTGAAAATCTGGAAGGTAGACAGCTCTATAATCAAAATAATGGCCCAGTCAAAGAAGGTAGATTCTGAGTCTC
Source organism: Bos grunniens (assembly GCF_055505025.1). Lineage (NCBI taxonomy): Eukaryota > Metazoa > Chordata > Mammalia > Artiodactyla > Bovidae > Bos > Bos grunniens. The sequence continues at coordinate 47,108,480 of NC_141165.1, read as the reverse complement.
TAGTCCCTGGGAGGACTGGCAGTGAGGGAAGCAAGGCAAAACTCTAGTTCAAAAGGCAATGAGGTCTAAGAAAGAGCAGAGGAAAGGAACTGGGAGGACCATGGAGCTGTTAGTTGAAATAGATCTGATAACCAAAGGAGTGATCACAGGGATGGAGACAGGAGTCCACAGACCAGATCAAGGACTGGGTGTTGCAGATAATTTTCTGAGATATTAACAAAGACTCTTCCCGTGCATCCTTCCCCCAGGCTTTGTGCCCAGTAATCTTCCCAATTCAGCAAGAACAAAGAATCATATTCTTAGCCACTAGCTCCAAAACAGGCTCTTAAAATTCATAACAGAAGTGAGCTTATTAAAAGCCAAAGTATTTTGATTTGTATGAATTGGGCTTTTGAGAGACAAAACATTGTTTTGGTTCCAAAAGTTTGGCTTTGAGTATCAGAATCCAATGAACTGAACAAAAAGTTTATAGTATAGTCAAAGTTTGTATTATAAACAAGGGCGTTGGAAAAGTGCAGGGTGATGATTAAGCTGTTTTTTCCCTCCTACCACCCCCACAGAGCCACTGCCCCTCCCCTAAAACCACAGGAAAATCTCAGAGATTGAAGGAAAGAAGATAGTTAGGAAAGGAGAGTAGGACAGTGAGTAACTGATATGAATACCTGAGAAAGGCACCTCTATATACTGCATGTCCCAGCTTCACACCTATGGTGCTAGAGTGAGAACCTCTAAGAAAAATCCCATATGGGTTTTTAGAGGGACCTGAGAGCACAAGCTACTTCTACCTCTCATCTCAGGGTACAACCCAGAGACACTGAAAGCCCCTTGGAGAAGCCCATGTCCAACAGGAGGCTAGAAATGCAATGTGGCAAAGGCTAAGAGATGCCCATATGGATGGGCATGAGCACAGTTTCATAGAGACTCAGCACCTGGAGGTGACGTAGGAAAAGCATTCGGGGTTCCCAGACCTCCAGTCCTGAAAAGGGCTCAGATGAGCTAAGAGAGGTCCCAGAATGGGGAAGGAGGACACAGAGCTCTGGAACTAGCAAATTGAGGCCCATGGCTGGGACATGAGCAGATGCCAGTGCACAGTAATGTGAACCAGGCAGGTTCTTATTACATCTTAGAGATGCCAGAAAAAGATAAGAGGGTGACTATTAAATATTCATCCCCTTCACAAAAGCCTGGATAACAGTGAAGCTGTCATCATCCCCAATCCCCAGAGCTTAGGTCATCTGTGAAAGACAGATACCTTGTATTGGCTGAATTAAGTGTTCTGCCACAGAACGGACATGGGGGCTCAAGGGCTCAATTAGGTTCAGTCATAGAGAAATAAAGATACATCTTTGACGTGTGTGAGTTTTGCAATGGTGAAATTTATACCCATTAGCAGATCTAGATCCAGAATAACACTGGTTTAATACTGGAGCCCCTAAACTAGTGGTTTAGGGCACCATAAATTTTCTCTAATTAAATTTTATGGAGTTGAGTTATACCCTAACTCTATGCCAGAACTTAGTATAAAAGCTACATTTCAGACCAGTGAGGAAAAGTTTATTCAATAAGTGAAATTGGCATAACTAGGAACCACTTGGGAAAATTAAGACAAATCCTTATCCTACCTCTTATATGAAAGTAAATTTCATATAGATCAAATATTTAAACTCTAAAAAAGAAGCCATAATAACACTTGAAGAAGACTGCTTTTATTTACAATCTTAGAATGGAGAAGACTTTCCTAAGAATAATACAAAACTGAAGAATAAAGCAGATTGCTAAATTTGACTAAAAAAATTTTAACTTATGTATAATTTAAAAATAATAATGAAAAAAAATTTTTAATGGTTAATTTGGAATACTATTTATAATCCATAGTGTAAACAGATTTACAAGGAGAAAGTATAATCAATAAAGAAAAAGATGACCAACCAACTAGAATATTGAACAAAAGAGAAAAACAGGGAAAGCAAGAAAGGAGATACAAATGACCAATACATGTATGAAAAGATGTTAAACCTTGTTAATTAAGGGAAGCATAAACAAAAATAACATTTTTAATATTTAAACCTGGCAAAAATCTAAGTTTTATAATACTGCTGATGAGGACACAGAAACTAGGCATCTTCATACACCTTTGTATAAAGGTAGTTACTGCACTATGGCAACACATATCAAGTGTTTTATATCATGCTCCTTGTATTCAGCAATTTCATTCTAAGTTCTTACAGATGCCCTTGAAAAAGTAGTCCATGAAATATGTTCATTGCAATGTTTTTAATAATAAAATATGGAAATTCTCTTTAAGTAGGAATATAAGGAAAGATCGTTCAAGGCAAGTCACACCAATGACAGGAGTCTCGGAGGAACAGAGGATTCACAGACAATATGTTCGACTCACATTGAAGTTCCATTATATTTCTCAGCTAATGAAATAAAGCCTCATCTTGTGTTCATACTGTGACATTTTGATATCTTCTTTTTCACTGAATTCAACCCCTTGGGGCTGAATATCAAATATTTTGCTATTTGATCCTACTGTGTTGTGAACATATTCTATTGTCTTTCTAATGGAGCTGGACCTTGAGAGACCAGTATAATTTGACCAGGTGGAAAAGTCAGGCAGGACATTACAGGAGGACAAACAGACATGGGACTGTGGAAGTTTATGGTGGCTTGATAAGCAGAAAACAGCACACATGAATTACAGTATGTAGATGGGAGAAGTAGTGAAGCCAGAAAATGAAGCTAAAGCCAGACTATGATGCAGCAGCCAATGCTTTTTCACAGAGGATCATTATTATTAGGTTTGTGTTTTAGGAAACAACTCTGGCAGCCATGTGAAGGATGGAATGAAGAACAAAGGAGGCAGGGAGGCCCGTTAGTTGGTTGATGCACTAGGTGATGAGGTCAAAATAAGGGCAATGGAAGCTAGGCTGGAGAAGGGAGATAGGAATTAGCAACATTGTAGGTAGTATAGATGGAATATGGCTACTTATCAGAAATGAAGGAGAAGAAGTCATCTGAGATAGCCTTAACAGAAGCAGGGTATTGATTGGAAGTGGGAGTCAAAGGATGTGAAAACATTTCCAGTTTCATAGACTATGAAAAGATGACCCCTTATCAACAGGAGTTTGGGAAGGAAGACACTTTAATGGAAGGCTGGAAGATCTGCTAAATTTGGGAGGTGTTGTATGTGAGATACCTAGGGGGTGCCCAGACACAGATTCCTGATCGATATTTGGAAATATGATTGGAACCTCTAGAGTGATAAAGACTGCTCCAGCACAGAGGGAATGCAAGATGAGAAAAGGATGGAGGTAGAACTTTGGAGAATCCCTGCATTTCATAGCTGGGTCAGAGAAGGGGAGTCAGCAAAGGAACTGGAGGAAGAACAGTGAGAGAGGATGGAGAAAAAGTCATGCTCTGAAAGCCACACGTGGGGCCAGCCCTGAATTCAGCCCTGCAAGGCAAGCCCTACAGAGCCCATAGTCAGCACAGCAATCTGCCCCCTCAGCCCCATTCTGATTTTCTCCAGCTGCTATATAGAGTTCAATGTATTGTTCAACTTTTCATATAAAAACTCTCAAACACTTTCTAAAAAGTAAGTAGTATAATCCCCTTTGTCCCAGGATTCATAAATATGAAAAGACGCAATATCCCTATGCCATTTGGCAAGTCAAGGGCACTGGAGCTCAGAGTTCTTCAAGCCTTAGTCCAAGAATCCAACAGCCAAAACCTTCCAAACAAACAAACAAAAGCAACAGAATAAACCAGAGTTGGCAAAAGTTCATGCAGATCATATTACATTTCTTTTTCCATTTTTATGAGGAAACCTGGTACTCACAAAATATTGAGTTCCTTTCCTACATTTTACAGCATGGTGTTCTTATTTCTTTTAAAATCTTATAAGAATTTCCCAACAATCTTCATGTTCCTTAAATCCTGACAATGCCAAGACATTTCTCCAGGCTGGCTTTAGTTAGGATACTAAAGAGATTTCCGGACATTTTACTTCACTGACTATTTTTAGTCAGTGCTTAAACTTAAATGTTTAAGTATGTAATTAATCCTAAAGCCCTTGTGATTATCTATTTGCTCAGAAAAATATTGATATGGATTGCAGTGACAGACTCTGAGACATGCCTTGGAATCTACATAAGAAACCAATGAGTTATTTAGAAAAAATAATTCAGATCTGGATATTGTGATTTAAAACTGCCAAAACAAATAAACTTCAGATGCAAAGATGTTTTTAATCAAGAATGTTTAAGAAAAAAAACTACATAAGATATATCCAAAATGAGAGTGTTTTATTAAGTAGTATTTTTTTAGAGTCAGAATACAAACAAGACACTGGAAGTATTCCTAAAATAGAGTACTAAAGACTCAGGAGCGTAACTTGGAATTTTGTTTTATAAATCCAATTTTATACATTTAAAGAACTGTTCTTGCATTTCTTCAGACTGTCAGATATTTTAATAACTGGATATTTTAATTCTGAATCTAAATGAAAATTTGCTTTATTTGGTATCAGTGTAGTAAAACTGTTGGTGCCAAGGCAGCTGTATCTGCCCTGTAGTGGAGGGATGACTTTTTCTACTTTGCCCAAAAAATTAGACTTTTTTTCATGTAGGCTTTCAGCAGTTCTACTTGCTGTTTACTTCTCTTACAAATGCAAACTATACATTCATGTACAAAGCAGAAAACCAAATCCTATCGTCCACTTCCCAGGAAGTAGCCACTATTAATTTGATGTATATATGTATATGCATCCAGTTTCTTTTTAGTACTCAATCCAAAGAGGTAGATTTTTTTAATAGGAATATGCCAAAATATTCTTCTTTAATTCATGCTTTTTTTTGTTAAGAATATGTCAGGAGCATATTATCTTTGTTATGTGTTAGTTGCTCAGTCATGTCCAATGCTTTGTGACCCCATGGACTGGGGCTCACCAGGCTCTTCTGTTCATGGGATTCTCCAGGGAAGAATACTGGACTGGGTTGCCATTTCCTTCTCCAGGAGATCTTCCCAACCTAGGGATCGAACCCAGGTCTCCAGCATTGCAGGCTGACTCTTTACTGTCTGAGCCACCAGGGAAGCTCTTATCTTTACTAGCAACATATTTACATGAAACTCTATACCAGGCATTCTTCTAGAAGCTAGGGATACAAAAGTTAAAGTAAAAAGAAAATTTGCTTTTTAGAAAAGGGAGGAGGGGGCAGAAGATAATAAATGTCAGTGAATAATATGTATTTGGGAAAAAAAGTTGAAGTTAAAAAGCAGAGATAAATTATCTTTTACATAGGGTAGTGTGTTGATCAGTGTGCCAGCTGGCAAAGAACTTCACTCTCAAATGGCTCAAATGAAGAGATTGATGAAGGAGCTATTTGCAGAAGTATGGAGAGGGATGCAAGGCAAAAGAGGCAAGGAGATAGTATCCCAAGGGCTGAAGTGGCAAAGAAAGGAATGAACAGGGTCAAAGGAGAGCCCAGAAGCCATTGGGCCATAGAGGAGGTGCCTCTGGAATGTGGGGATAGAACTATTGCTAGAGATGCAAGCCTGAAGCAAAGAGAGAGTGGGGAAGAAATACCCTGGCCTTTCTCTGGTCCCTTTCTCTGCTGTCCTGCTGATCTACTCACTGGCAGAAGCCAGAAGGAAGACAAGGGCATGGAAAGTGGTGAGAAGTATTCCAATTTCAGATAATGTGAAGGTAGAGCCAGTCGGCTTTGCTGATTGGTTTGGGGAGTGAAGGAAAGCAAAGTACCAGGGATGACAGCTATGTTTTTAGCCTGGACTACAGATTGACAGAGGATAAGATGGTCAGATAGCATCTGACTCAATGGACATGAACTTGAGCAAACTCTGGGAGATAGCAAAGGACAGGGAAGCATGGCATGCTATAGTCTACGGAGTCGCAAAGAGCCGCATGTGACTCAGGGACTCAATAACAACAATGACTGATTAATTTGAGTTACCATTATTGAAACAGAGATGGCTGGGGAAGAAACAGTTTATGGGAGTTAAGGGTTTGGGTTTTGTATATGTCTGGTTTGCGATGCTTATTAAAGATACAAGTGGAATGACTAGTAGTCAGGTGTATGAGTTTGGAGTTAGAGGAGATATAAATTTGGGATTAATCCACAATTAAATGGCCAATGGAGCTGATTAAGAGAACCTCTAAATGGTAAGCAAAGCAAACCAAGGACACTGCCAATAGGGTCCTCCAACACTTAGAGGTCCTTAGGATCAGATGAAGCCAGCAGAGATGGGGAAGCTTCCAGCAAAGTAGGAAGAAACTGGGAAAGGCTGGTGAACTTAGAACACAAGTGAAGAGAGTATTTCACAGAAAAAGGAGTAATCAGCAGAATTAGATGCTATCGACCAGGGGATCTGGCAGCACAGAAGACTCCAACAACCCTAGTGAAAATAGTTGTGTTGAAGCAGAGAAGATGAAAGCCTGATTGCAGTGAGTTATAGAGAGAATGAGGAAGTGAAGACAACAAATCCAAACAACAGTTTTAGAAATTTGGCAATGAAGAGCAGCTATAATGGAGGAGAATTTGGATGAATAGAGGGTGGTTTCATATGAGATACATCTCACATTTGTATGCCGATGCGAATGATTTCTGAAGGAAGTGGAAAGTGACAATTGCAGGAAGGACAGGGCATGATTGCAAAAGCAAAATTCTTGAGGAGGCAAGACAATATGAGTTTCTGTGATGCCGTGCACAGTGGAGAAGTTGTCCCATATGGGCACAGAGACTGTTGGAATGATGTAACCAGTGGGAAGATAGAGCCAGATAGAACTAGACGTAGGAAGATAAGGCAGACCTCTGCTAATTGCTTCTATATTCTCAGTGAATTTATTAACAGAACCGAAGTCATCAGCTGAGAGTGAAGCTAGGGAAGATGCTGGAGGGCTGAGAAGAGACTCTGAAATGATGCCTCTGGTGGAGAGAGGAAGCTTACCACAGAAGTATGGTGTGACTGTGTGACAGCGGAAACAATAAATTTCAATAAGCCTAGCCAGCAGAGCAGAATTCCTCCACCTGCTTCCTTTCTCCACAGTCAGCAGCTCAGGTGCAGATATGGTGCAGGTAGAGAATTGAGTTGTTCCAGGGTTTTGGGTTTCCCTTTATAATGGCTATGTGCATGCATGCTAAGTCACTTCAGTTGTGTCCAGTTCTTTGCAACCTTATGGACTGTAGCCCACCAGGCTCCTCTGTCCATGAGATGCTCCAGGCAAGAATACTGGAGTGGATTGCCATGCCATGCCATCGAAACTGAGTTTCTTGATGTCTCCTACATTGGCAGGCAGATTCTTTACCACTGCACCACCTATAATGGCTGCAAGGTAGTTTACTTTTTGTGACTAAAACAAGTTTGTTTGAAATTCAAGAGTCCAGCTATGGTTTATTTATCCAGTAAATGAAACAAGATGTTTAAGCAATACTACACATAATTTAATCTAGGATTTAATTATATTTTTGTATTTGGAGAATTTGAAGCAATTTATTTTGAAAGAACCTTAGAAATACGTAGGGATGATGAGGCTCCTTGTAATGTCATTTGATCTTTAGGATTTATACTAAGAAGTAGAGTTTGAAAGCCAGCTTGTGAAGGAATTTGTTAGTCAGTGGCTTACTGGCACACCTGTATATATGCCCACATGGGTGTGGAGTCAAGGAGGCCAGGTTGAATTTAAGGCTCTCAGCTGGGCTCAGGTCTGCTCCTCAGGGCTTCCTTCAAAGGCCCAGGCTGAAATGACTGTGTGTTTCCTCATGGTGGTAGCAGACTACAAGAGCTGGGTGCAGAAACACGCACCGGCCCTTAAGATCCTGGCTAAGAACTGGTGCTGTCGCCTGTGCCCACAGTCCGTTGGCCAAAGCAGTTACACAGCCAGACCCAACGTCAATGGGGTATGAAAATATGATCTGCTTATTGTGGGAAGCACTTTAAATTTCCACAGCAAAGAACGTAGATGTGTCATTTTATTATTGGAGAGAACTGGGAACCATAATCCTGATCGCTGGTAGGATAAGACTTCTTAACATCATTGAGAACTTCAAAGACAGATGACTGAGGTTTCATATACACAAGTATTTGATATTATACATGATACAATCTGAAATGTCAGAAGCTCTCTGGACTTCTGGCTTCAGTGGTCTGAATCCCCATCTATCCCTTTCCTAATCTCCTAAACTGGTATTGTCGTCACATGGGTCCCAGTGATCTTATATTTATGAACTGAACACAAGTTCACCCTCAGAAAAACAGCCCTTCCTTCCCTCCTAATCTGGTTTGTGCTTGGAAAAGTTCCCACTTTAAGAACCTTAAGCTCTATAAATTTAAAAGAACTGTTTCCTCAGGCAAGCATTTTTTTAATTCAGATAAAGTTTCAGAATGGCGTCTGTCTGAAAATGATGGGGGAAGGGAGACTTATAAGGGCTATTGCAAATAACTGACTTGAAATGCTGGGCATGAAACAGTAGTTACCAAAGCCATTATCAGATACAGTTTTATCACTGGGTTCTTAAAGATTTAAATAAAAAGAAAATTTTAAAAGGGCAGGAAAAAAGTTTTCTTTGAAGTCTCAGAGTTGTTTGCCTTTGCAAGCAGAAGCAATGTTCTTGCCTCTTAGCAAAGTACTTTTCCTATTGATTCAACACTTCATTGCTTTTCTGTCTTCTTAGGACTTGCATGGGGGTCTCTTTCAGTACTCAGGAGTCTTTTTTACTAGATGATTTCCAGATTCTTAGATCCTTTCATCTTTGTCCACAGTTTCCTTCAGTTTGTTTCTTTTGATTCTGTTATGTGATGCTCTTCAGGGATTGTTGAATCCTTGAAGCTGTATTCCAACTCTGTTTAATGTTTTTAAACACACACACACATTCTTTTAAAGAAAAGTGAATGTAGTTTGAAAATCATGATGAATCACTAAACATATTGTTGGGTATTTTGGTCATCTTTCTTCTTCAGTGAGAAATTTTAGCTTCCTAGAATTCTGTGTATTCTGCAGAGGCACTTAACTTACTTGCAATAAGCCCTTGAAACCCCTCAGTGCATTATCAAGTGCAAAACATCACACTTATTTTTTGGTCTGAATTTATGAGACAACAGTTCCAGAATCATGGCTTGCATTAAGGCCCTGAAATTCTTCCATGTTATAGTTAGTACAAATCCTGAGCCAGAATCATGGAACAATGCAAGGTAAAGCTATTCAGGGACAGAAAACCTGTATTTTATGCTCCATTTTTATTTAAGAAAGTTGTTTGGCTTCTTGAATATTTATGGCCATGATTAGGTCTTTTACCTTTAGGTTATTTACCTTAATTTGACCTTGTTACTACTTTTTATGTAAGAAAATAATCAACTGACTATATTGACATTTTTAAATCCAGCTTATTAACTAGATATTAAAATTCTCAGACAAAGCACTGAATTGTCCAACTTTGTTGATTAATTTGAGATGTTTGCCATATTAATAATTTGATAAATAAAAATTGTTTTTTGCTACCCTAAGCCACCCCAGCCCCCAAATATTAGGAAAATATTTCATTTAATGAGCATTTATTAAGTGTCTTTAAGTGAAAAGGATTGTTCCTTCTCTATAATCTCCCTCAGGAAATAGTTTCATGAAGGTAGATAGATGCATTATATTCAATTAATTTCCAATATAATATCCTAAGAGTTTTATTAACTCAGTGGTTATCCAATTAATAATAATTAAATCATTTTTTTTCAGACTAAATCACTGATCTCTTGGTAGTAATTGCCTCAATAGAACAGCAAAATGGAGTCAGAAATAAGTATTTGATTCCATCTGGATTAAATTAATAGTGTTTACAATGCCTTTCAACGGACAAAGACAAGAATAAATGCCTTTAGGGTGAAATTGCATGAAGTGATTTAAGGGAGCAGTGCTCACCCTTATTTTAAACTATAATAGCTTTACAATCTAGTCTCTTCACCAATAATTGTTAATTCTCACCATTTTCCAATCCTTATGGGCATGTTTCAAAAAAGGAAAGATTGTGTATTAAAAGAGACTTCCCTTCTAGCCTCAAACAAGAATATAAATAAGGAATCTGAGTCTAATTATCCAGCAGTATGTTAGTCCCCATTGGAGAAGGAAATGGCAAGCCACTCCAGTGTTCTTGCCTTGAGAATCTCAGGGATGGGGGAGCCTAGTGAGCTGCCGTCTATGGGGTCGCACAGAGTCGGACACGACTGAAGCAACTTAGCAGCAGCAGCAGCAGCATGTTAGTCCCCAGAAGAAAAAACATGTTTAATCTTTTCAACTTTTTAGAAGACTTTAGAGAAAGCCTCACTTCTCATCCTTGGAGAAACAAATATATAGTTTACATTGTTTCTTTTCTTTTAAATTTTAGAATTTCAAATAGAAATTACTTACTTACTCTTCTTTCCCATTTCCTTCCTCTCCTTTTCCCTCCCCCAGAACACAGTCCCAAAACATGCAGTTCGGCAGATTAAGGCAGGCATCTGCCCTTGAAGGAGAGGACCACAGTGGCCCAGAGCAAGGTGTCAGAGCTCAAATCCAGCAAGAGAGTGGCCACCCAGGATGGCTGCCCCATGTAGGGGTCAGAGTCAGAGCTGGGTAAAGAGGGTGTCCACAAAGGGCAACCTGGTGTAGGCTGTCAGAGCCCAGAAAGAGTGAGGAAAGCATCCAGGCATGAGGCTACCCAGCACAGAATGCTGAAGCCCAAATAGGGTAAGCAGGTGTCCACAAGGTGAGGACAGGGCATCTCAACCCGAGTGAGATGAGTGTCCATGTGGGTAAAAGGGTGGCAGCAGAGATGGGTCACATACTAGGAGATTGATGAAATAAGGAAATAAATTAAGGATGTTAAGAGTAAGGTTCCTAATGGTCAGAGTAGGAAGATACAGACATGAGAAGGAAGAAAACTGAAATGAACCCCATGGTATTGGATCGAAATTGGAGGTATCAGTATAAACTCATGATTTTCAATATAAATGAGTATAAAGACATAGAATAGCTAATATGTAAGTAAATAAAACTATTGTTTTAAAGATATTTGCATCTATGTTTTAGATATAGATATACATAGCTAGCTGTGTCCACTGAGAGGGCTTGGGAATAGCCAAACTCTTAAGAGTAATGAACACACCCAACACCCAGAGCTTGGGTGTTGGGTGTGTTAAAAAATAAATATGATTTATGTTAAAAAATAAATATGATTTATGTTAAAAAATAAATATGATTTTCCATTAACAGCAGCCTAGATTTCTTGGGGAATTATCCTAGACCTGGGTCAGGGAGAGTATAAGACGAGCATGTAACATCTTCTTATATCAAAAAGCAAGGAAGTGCTCCAAGAATGATGAAAGTGATATGTGAAAGTGTTAGTCACTCAGTCATGTCTGACTCTTTGTGACCCCATGGACTGTAGCCCACCAGGCTCCTCTGTCTATGGGATTCTCCAGGCAAGAATACTGGAATGGGTTGCCATTCCCTTCTCCAGGGGATCTTCCTGACCCAGGGATCAAACCCAGGTCTCCTGCATTGCAGCCAGATTCTTTACCATCTGAGCCACCAGAGAAGCCCCCAAGAATGGGGAAATCTCAAAAGTATAGAGAAGCCAGCTTGAGGGGGCTGCCCTTGACCAAATCAGGGATAGTTTGAGAATTAAAATAATCTATTGAATAAAACAGGAATGAATCTAAATCCAAACAAATTTAAATCATAAATGAATTGAAAATTTAGTGAGAAACAAAGTACTAAAGAAAGTAAGAGTAACTTTCAATGGAAAAGCATATGCCATGTTAACTAGTTGATCAAAGTGAATGTCAACAGCAATGGGTCAAATCTAAATTGTACATCACTTGAGTTGTGGCAAAGAGAACATTGTGGTAGTCCTACCAAAGATAAATGACCTGAATATAATCAAAGAAAGGTCAAATGAGCCCAAATTAAGTGTTATTGTACATAACAACTACCATGTGATCCTTAAAATTGTCAAGGTTGTAAAAGCCAAAGGAAGACCAACTTCTTCAAGACTAAAGAAAACTAATGTGACCACTAAGTACCCTGTGTGGTTTTGAACCAGATCCTTTTGCTAAAGTATGTCATTAGGATGATTGGCAAAGCTTAAACGGGGGCTGAGGATTAGAAGTTAGCCATGGTTCAGTGTTAATCTCCTGATTTTGATGGCTATTCTGTGGTCATGTAGGAGAATGTAATTGTTGGAAAATGAAGAGTGAAGTAGTCAGGGATGACGACACATCAGCTTAGCAGCCTGCTCTCCAGTTGTTCAGGAAAACAAGTTTCTGTCCTGTACTGTGCTTGCAACTTTTAAAAACCTTTACTGCTTAAAATCCCAAAACTGCTCCAAGTTTTAAAATAAAATACATTTATAAAATATAATAAAATTTTTTGTGAATAATGAAATAAATCTCATTATTTAATTTTGATTGTTTCCACTTTTTACTTGTGTACTCTCAGTATTACACAGATTATATCTGGAGCTCAAGGGTAAAGACTGCATCTCACTCATTTTTGTACCCCACAAAGTACCCAGAACATGATAGTCACTTCCCTTATTTATAGTCCCAGTTTTTACTTTTTGCTGTCAACTTTAATAATGCTTCAAGAAAAACATATTAAAATGACAATGTCTCTGAGAAATATTTCTCACTTTTCTCTAAATGCCTCAACACACATCTCGTTAAACCCCATCCCATCCCCCAAATAAAAAAAAAAGTTAAATAATAGAAATGCATATCTTAAACAATCAAAGTCTTTATTATGCTTACTACTTAGTCATTTCATTGTTGTAATGATGATGCCGCTGTTGTTCTTTAGATTTTACCATTAGGCTACTTTTTTTCCTACCTTATCCGCCTTTTAATATACAGCTCCCATATTTCCTTTAGTAGAAATGCCACATGACCCACTTTTTTTTTTTTTAACACACAGCATGCATTAGAGACCTTGTTGGCCACATTCTGATTTTTTCTTGGCTAGACAATTTGAGCCATGATATGGGGAACTGCCTAAGGCCAGTCAGCCACTCACTTTGTCCAGCACAGCCATCTTTACCAGAGGGCGGTGCTGTGGAAAGAATTTGACTGTTTTACTATATTTTGTCATTAGCATTTTATAAAATGTAGTGTGTGCTAAGTAGCTTCAATCATGTCCAACTCTATGCAACCCTATGGATCATAGCCCACCAGGTTCCTCTGTCCAAGGGATTCTCCAAGCAAAAATACTGGAGTGGGTTGCCATTTCCCCCTCCAGGGGATCCTCCCAGTCTAGGGATAGAACCCGCATCTCTTATGTCTCCTGCACTAGCAAGCGAATTCTTTACCACTAGCGCTACCTGGGAAGCCCTTATAAAATGTAGACGAAGTAGGAAAATGGAATAGTTGATATTAGTGAAAAATACGGATTTCATAGAAGTAATACTATTGAGATAAAGATAATCAGTGGACAGGCCAAATTCTGTAGATTGCATTCCTACTCAGATGTTCATTGAACCTTAAGTTCATTCAACATTAAGCCAGGTGACAGTGTTTTATTATGGGGGGGGCGGGGAATCCAAGTTTACAGCATGTATATTATATATTAGAAATAGATATTTGAAGACTGTGTTTAAGTTGGTATAGTTAGACTTACCTTTTAATATATGTTTGATAGTCTGTTTTCATTTATGCTTTCAGAAAGGCTTTATGTATGAAAGTAGCAGACTGCCTATAGAGTTCATGAGAGAAAAAGTCTGCTTCTCTCCTAAAATTCAGATAACTTTTCCAGAGTTGTAATTTCTAGCAGCTGTGACCTGGGGATGGAGGGATGGTTGAGAGCAATCACATAGGTGGCCAAGATGATCACCTCCGCCCTTAGCAGTACCACTGGAATTATAGATCTCCCACCCACCCATAAATCTCATATATGAGTATCCAGGAGAAATGATCATCTTTTCTCTGTTTTAGCTGTAGTCTTGGTTAAAGCCAAGATTGTCGTAGATTTTATATAAGGTTTTCACTGAGATTCAAAATTCAAATTCAATTCTAAGGGCTGTGTCCTACCATTCTTTTCCTGTTTTAACATAAAATTTCTGGAATGCAGGTCAATTAAAGATAGAGAAGGGAGAGAATAAAAGTAGAAAGAGATGAGGAAGAGAAAGAAGAGACAGAAAGACAACAGGAAAATAGAAATAAAGCTAGGAAGAGGGAAATGCTGATAAAAAAGACAATGAAGAAAACTAATTCAGAGGGATTCAAATTTGACTTCATGACTCTAGATCTGGACACCAGATCCAGAGTGTCCCTTCTAACTTCTCCTCTTTTCCCTCAATATTAAAGGGTCAAGAGCACCCTATTATGGCCCCCGTCATGGGGTCCAACTTCCAAGTCACCATGTTACTTAGTAAGGACAATAACATTTGCATTTGCACAGTGCTCTGTATTTTTTATTGAAGTATAGTTAATTTACAGTGTTGTGTTAATGCGGCTGTACAGCGAAGTGAACTCAGTTATATCTATATATAGATATATCATTTTTTATATTCTCTTCCGTTACGGTTTGTCCTAAGAGATTAGATATAGCTCCCTGTGTTATACAGTAGGACCCTGTTGTTTATCCGTTCTAAATGTAATAGTTTGCATCTACTCCCAGTCCATCCCTCCTCCTTCCCCCACTGCCCTGGCAACCACAAATCTGTTCTCTATGTCTGTGAGCCTGTTTCTGTTTTGTAGATAGGTTCGTTTGTGCCATATTTGAGATTCTACATGTGTGATATCATATGGTATCTGTCTCTTTCTGACTTATTCCACTTAGTATGATAATCTCTAGTTGCATCCATACTACTGTAAATGACATTGTTTCCTTCTTTCTTATGGTTGAGTAGTATTCCACTGTATATATATACTATATCTTCTTTATCCATTCATCTGTTGTTTGACATTTAGGTTGTTTCCATGTCTTGGCTATTGTGAATGCTGCTGTTATGAACATAGGGGTGCATGTACGTTTTTGAATTATGGTTTTGTCCAGCTATATGCTGAATCATATGGTAATTCTAGTTTTAGTTTTCTGAGGAGTCTCCTACTGTTTTCCATAGTGGCTGCACCAACTTACATTCCCACCAACATTGTAGGAGGGTTCCCTTTTCTCCAAACCATTTCCAGCATTTGTTATTTGTAGAATTTTTCATCATGGCCATTCTAACTGGTGTGAGATGATATCTCATTGTAGTTTTGATTTGCATTTGGCTTCCCTAGTGGCTCAGCAGTAAAAAAAATCCTCCTGCAGTGCAAGAGCCTCAGGAGACGTGGGTTCAATCCCGGGGTCAGAAAGATCCTCTGGAGAAGTCAATGGCAACCCATACCAGTATTCTTGCCTAGAGAATCTCATGGACAGAGGAACCTGGTGGGCTACAGTCCATAGGGTCACAAAGAGTTGGACACAACTGAAGCAACTTACCAATAATTAGTGATGTTGAGAATCCTTTCATGTACTTATTGACCATCTGTATGCCTTCTTTGAAGAAATATCTATTTAGATCTTCCCACTTTTTGATTGGGTTTTTTGTTTTCTTTGTTGTTGAATTATAAGAGCTGTTTGTATATTTTGGAGATTAAGCCCTTATGGGTCACATCATTTGCAAATATTTTCTCTAATACCATAGGTTATCTTTTTGTTTGTGCTTTTCTTTGCTATGCAAAAGCTTTGATTAGGTGCCATTTGCTCTTTTTTTTTTTTTTTTGGTATTGCCTTGGGAGATTGGTATGACTTGGGAAATACTGGTACAATTTATGTCAGATAATATTTTCCAGTGCCCTCTTCTGGGAGTTTTATGGTGTTGTATCTTATGTTTAAGTCTTTAAGCCATTTTGAGTTTATTTTTGTGCATGGTGTGAGGATGTGTTCTAACTTCATTGATTTATGTGCGGAGAGTTGGTGATGGACAGGGAAGCCTGATGTGCTGCAGTCCATGGGGTCGCAAAAAGTCCAACACGACTGAGCAACTGAACTGAACTGTCCAACTTTCCCAATACCACTTGCTGAAGAAACTATCTTTTTCCCATTGAATATTTGTGCTTCCTTTGCCAAAGCTTAATTGACCATAGCTGTGTGGGTTTATTTCTCTACTCTATTCTGTTCCGTTAACCCATATGTCTGTTTTTGCACCAATACCACACTGTTTTGATAAGTATAGCTTTGTAATATTGCTTGAAGTCTGGGAGGGTTATGCCTCCTACTTTGTTGTTGTTTTTTTTTTCCCCCATGATATTGCTTTGGAAATTCTGGGTCTTTTAATGGTTCCATATAAATTTTTGTATTATTTGTCCTAGTTCTGTGAAAAATATCATGGGTAGTTTGATAGGGATCACATTAAATCTGTAGATTGCTTTGGGTAGTATTGCCATTTTAGCAATGTTAATTCTTCCAGTTCCAGAGCATGGGATAGCTTTCCATTTCTTTGAATACTCTTTAATTTCCTTTATTAATATTTCTAGTTCTCAGTATATGTCTTTCATCTCGTTCAGTTTTATTACCAGGTATCTCTCTCTTTTTTTTTTTGGTATTTTTTTTAAAGGTATTTTTTTACATTCCCTTTTTGGTATTTCATTGTCAGTGTAAAGAAATGCAACTGAAAAAAAAAAAAAGAAATGCAACTGGTTTCTGAATGTTAATCTTGTATCCTGCTACTTTGTTGAATTCATTTATCAATTCTAGGAGTTTTTGTGTGGAGTCCTTAGGATTTATATATATAGTATCATGTTATATGCATATAGTGACAATTTTATCTAGTCCCTTCCAATTTGGATACTTTTGTTTCATTTTCTTATCTGATTGCTGTGACCAGGACTTCTAATACTGTGTTGATTAGAAGTAGCAAGAGTGTGCATCCCACTTTCTGAAGAACTTTGGTGACATTTTTACTATGTAGAAACTGAGACCTAAAAGGATTTAATTTTTTTTAAAAATGGGGTAGCTGTTGTTTGTGAATGTCAGACTTTATCTCAAATTTTGACCTGATACTCAAAGCTCTGTTTTTGTGCTTTTCTTCCAATTCCACATTACTTATGTGTTCAAAGTAAACAGGAAATGAATAGTTATACTCAACTGTAAGTAGAGAAAGTATGGTGTTAGTGTTTAGGGCGGTAATTAGGTAACCCTTATAAAATTAGAAAACTAAGCCAATGCATGTACTGCTTACTGGGTTGGCCAAAAAGTTCATTCAGATTTTTCCATAAGATATTACAGAAAAACCCAAATTAAGTTTTTGGCCAACCCAATACATAAACACATACTATATAACATCTCAAAGTGATTTTTAGATGGTAAGATTTTAAACCACTTGTCTGTTTTGTGTTTTCTAAATCTTCTACAATGAACATATATCACTTTCATAAAAAAAATATAAGAATCTAAGGCAAATAGAGAAAATATATAAGAAATTTTATTTAAATATTTTAACCTCTGCCCTCTTTCCTCTATACAGATGCTAAAAGGTACAGGAGGGATATTCAAATAAATAGCATTGAATGACAGTAAGCAATAATAATAACTACTTAGTGAAATTAAGAAAAATTGTATTTACTTCTGGGATTAAAAATATATATACAATTTTTTGATTCTACATTGGCTATATATTATCTGCCAAAGTATTGTTGCCTATTTTAATCTAGAAAAACAATAGCATTTTGCCATTCTCTCTCCCTCAAAGATTTCTAAGCCATAATAAATTATAGGCAACTCGCAAATGAAGAACAGCTATTTCTGGAGGAGTGAATATCTGCCAGCCACAAGGCACTCTGGATCATGGAGCAACCAAATATAACTCATCACTATACTTACTTGAAGAATAATGCTGAGGACTTCATTATTTTACTATATGCCCTATGAGAAGCTCCTCCTGTTATTTTTAGTATCAGAAGTGGGTTTACTCCTGCTAAGTCAGATTTGGGCCTATGTCTTTTATATTAGTGGCTGAGCAAATATAGCCCAACACATAGCAGAGACATGTAACAAAGAGCCCATGTAGCCCAACGCAAGCAGAGACTCATCCTTACAGCACACACTGCAGGTACGAAGATTACTTCCAGATTCATCTGCATCCTTCCTACCCTCTCGGGGCCTGGTGCCCTCATCCACTTGTTTTATATTTTATTTCTCTCTTTATATCATGTGTATTTTGGTAAATAATATTAAATCCTTTGGGATATTAAAAAAAAGCCATAAATAAGTATGTGTATTCATTTACATATACATATATACATACACATTCTAATTGTGAATATGTGAAACCTTGATCTTTGGCTATGTCAGTTATGTTTTTCACACTCTATCTACCACAAGTAATACTCAACAAGTAACTTAAAACATACTACCCTAAATCCTTGTTATTTACAATCTTTGTAACCCATAGCCCTTAATATGCCATGAACAATTAGTGGCAAAGCCATTTCTATCCAAAGAAACTGGTTCCGGGTCTGAATTCAACCATATGATCCCTTTGGCCTTGCTCTACTGAGTCACACCTCTTCGGGTGGTAGCAGAATTTGCTAGATTGCCCTCAAGAGGAAATAGAACTATTTCCTCCCTCAAGGTACTCTGACTGTAAAAACATCCATGATTTGTTTCTAAAGTCAGAGATGGGAGAAGAGTGGCAAGAGTAGGAGGGAAACAGGGAGAGAGAATAGTTTTTGACATAATTCACTACCTGATCATAGAAAGACATGCATAACTATTTCCAGTTTTGGGAAAAGAAAATCAGATGCACGTTAGATAATGGTAAAGTTATATAGCGATTTACCATAGTAGTGGATGTTGACATGGGGGATTATGGTAGGGAGACCACTTTTTCACATAATATTCCAAATAGGAACGAACAAAAAAAGTGTGTGTGGGGGGTGGGGGGGCGCGCGTGCACGCAAGAGAGAGAGATGAGATGGGGCCAACCAGGGAAAACCAGAACTACAAAGAGAAAGCGTGCTGCAGTGCAAGACCCTCCTTTTTATTGTAAACAAAGCAAGGAAGATCCCCAGCTTGACCCTTACGAAAAACATATTTTCTATGTTTTGCTTTCTTAAGCTCTGATAATTACTTCTCTGTGGAACTAATACTCAGTGAATTTATTTCTAACCAGTCATCACTTGCAACAAGTATGTTTTCCAAATGCTTCTCAGGAAATATAAAATTGTGATCCCAAAACACCTTCTTGAGATGTGGCTTAGGAAAGATTTCAAAGGGAAACTGCAAGCTGTGGCATTTGCTTCCCCTTCCATATCCTTTAAAGCTGTCAGGTTTTTTGTTGCTGTTTTTGTTTTTTTTTTTTTTGGTGGAGTTTGCCCTTAACTGACATGAGGGCTCTGGGGCAGGTGAAATGCAGATTGAAATCTCAAAGCATGGCATGCAGATTCCTGAACTCCCACAGACCTTGAACAGACACAACCAAGCCAAACTTCCTAGAATCATAAACAACAGGGTGCAGAGGGAAACTGCAATTATACAATTCCCAGTCATTCAAAGAAATTGTTAAAATATTCTAGAAAAATGTCAAAGTTATTTTACACAAAAATTTCACAACTTGTTCCACTAAGAACAGGATGAGTTTAAAATTCCTCTGGCAATTAGAGGCCATGGGCTATTTATTTAGAGAAGGTGACGGGGTGATTAAGTGGGTAAAACTTGCCCCAGGCACACAGTCCTACCAACCTCCATCATCTCTGAAAGAGGGTTAGCCAACATTTGCTGCACTGTTATTGTGTGCCTGGCCCCATTCTAGCCTAGAGGGACACAGAGATCAATAAAACTCTGTCCTCAAGGCTCTTATAGTCTAGAGAAGAATAGAAGTTACCCATCAACTCATGCAACAGGCAGTAAACACAAGAACTTAGATATCTGAATTCAAATTCTGGCTCTGTCTTACAGCCTATAGTGTGTGACTGTGTGACTTTGGGAAAGTTATTTGACTTTTGTGCCTCAGTGTTTCATACATGCACGCATGCGTGCACACACACACACACACACACACATCTACTGAAGACCCTTGAACAACACAGGTTGTAACAGTAAGTTCCGCTTAAACAGGGATTTTTTTTCACTAGTAAATATTACACTAGTACACAATCTGTGATTGACTAATGTCCTCAGATACGGATAAACTGGGGATATGGATGGCAGAGTATAAATCACAAGTGGATTTTTAACTATGTGAAAGGTCAGTGCACCTGTGTTGTTCAAGGGTCAACTGTGCATTCACCTACACACACACACACACACACACACACACACACACACAAGATCCTCTCTTATGTGGTGGCTGTGAGAATTAACATATATTCATCACTTAGAAGACTGCCTTGCCCTTAGTAAGTACTGTGTATGTGTGCTCAATCACTTCAGTTTTGTCCGACTCTTTGCAACCCTATGAACTGTAGCTGGCCAGGCTTCACTGTCCATGGGGATTCTGCAGGCAAGAATACTGGACTGGGTTGCCATGCCCTCCTCCACGGGATCTTCTCCACCCAGGCAGGGATCAAACCCACATCTCCTGCATTGCAGGTGGATTCTTTACCCACTGAGGCAGCCCACAGTAAGTGCTATATGTGGGAAGCCCATAGTAAGTGCTATATGTGTTTATTAAATAACTAAATATTTAGGTTGGTGCAAAAATTGCATTGTTGAACTTTGTTTTATATTGGAATACATTCCTAAATGTGATTATATGTACATCATCTTAATATGCATTTCTTGCTTTATGTTTTTTGCTAATGACTTATTACTTGCTGTTTATATTTATTTTAGACCAGGGAAATGATGTTAGACAAAAAAAAAAATTCAAGCGATTTTCTTATCCAAGTTCAAAATGGGTCGTAAAGCAGTGGAGACCACTTGCAACGTCAGCAATGCATTTGGCCCAGGAACTGCTAATGAATGTATAGTACAGTGGTGGTTCAAGAAGTTTTGCAAAGGAGATGAGAGCCTTGAAGATGAGCACAATGGCTGACCATCGGAAGTGACGACAAACAACTGAAAGGATCATCGAAGCTGATCCTCTTACAGCTACATTTAGAAGTTGTCAAGAACTCAGAGTGTCAATCATTCTTCAGTCGTTTGGCATTTGAAGCAAATTGGAAAGGTGAAAAAGCTCAATAAGTGGGTGCTTCATGAGCTGACTGCAAATCAAAAAAATCATCATTTTGAAGTGTCGTCTTCTCTTACTCTATGCAGTAACAACGAACCTTTTCCCAATTGGATTGTGACGTGTGACAAAAAGTGGATTTTATACAACAACCAGCAATGATCAGCTCAGTAGTTGGACCAAGAAGAAGCTTCAAAGCATTTCCCAAAGCTAAACCTGCACCAAAAGAAGATCATAGTCAGTGTTTGGTGGTCTGTCATCTGATGCACAAGTTTTGTGAATCTAGGCAAAACCATTACATCTGAGAAGTATGCTCATCAAATCAATGAAATGCACTGAAAACTCCAGTGCCTGCAGCTGACATTGGTCAACAGAAAGGGCCCAATTCTTCTCTGCAACAATGCCCAACCATGTGTCACACAACCAACACTTCGAAAGTTGAACAAATTGGACTACGAAGTTTTGCCTCACCCACCAAATTCACCTGACCTCTCGCTAACTGACTACCACTTCTTCAGGCATTTGAAAAACTTTTTGCAGGGACAATTCTTCCACAACCAGCAGGAGGCAGAAAATACTTTCCAAGGATTTGTTGAATCCTGAAGCACAGATTTTTATGCTACAGGAATAAAGAAACTTATTTCTTATTGGCAAAACTATGTTGATCGTAAATGGTTCCTGTTTTAATTAATAAAGATGTGTTTGAGCCTAGTTATAATGATTTAAATTTCATGATCCAAAACCACAATTACTTCTTTTTTTTCCCACAATTACTTTTTTGCCAACCTAATAATAACATAAACAAGGTCCTTAAGAGAATCTTGCACAACTCTGAGATGAAAAACAGGTATCTCTACAAGCCAGAGAACATCAAGAATGACCTCTCAGAGATACCATGCTGGAACAGTGTCCGTGGGAGACTCAGCTAGAACAAGTCCAAGTTCACCAGGTGGGCAGTTGAGAGAATCTGTGCTCCTTACCTCCTCCCCCAATGTATCCACACAGCAAAGGGAATCAAACTAGAAGTAGAGCCAGAGTTCTGCCCCATTTA
The DNA here is from genome assembly GCF_055505025.1 of Bos grunniens. Lineage (NCBI taxonomy): Eukaryota > Metazoa > Chordata > Mammalia > Artiodactyla > Bovidae > Bos > Bos grunniens. The sequence continues at coordinate 47,086,295 of NC_141165.1, read as the reverse complement.
TAGGGAAATTTTCTTGAGTTCTAGATTCAAAATTCAGGAGAATTTACATTCTATTCCCTAATATATTTATGTTTATTCCAAAATAAGAAAAATAGTTTTTATTTCTCACCATTGAATAAAATTGATATTGGGGCAGATGATCCATGCCTACCCTTGGGGTAGATGTGACCTCATCTGGGCAGCAGGTGGCAGAAGCATTAGAGGATATAAAGGTAATGAATTACTAGGATGGCATATGAGGGGTCAGGACTAGAGGGTAAGTCAGCCAGGGTACTGGTGGTTATGGAGTGAGTGACAAGACCTCCAGGCAAACCCCACACCAGGCAATGCCAGGATACTCCATAGCAGACATCCTACAAAACCCTCAGGAGCTGCTGTGAGGAATAGGACAAGGTAGCCTGCTAGTGATAACTAAGGGCAGACGCTAAAATTCAGATAGATAGATACATATATACTCTGTCCTGTGGCTCTTAATATTGAAAGCCCAGCTAAGATCAGAAGGAAATATGTGCCTGAGCAATCTGACCTCAGAGCTGACTGCCCCCAAGATGTGACTTCACATGATGGTGTTTCTAGGTGGTTTCTAGGTAGTCTTTGTATTTGCAGACCCAGAAATGTGGTTTTATCAACACTCTGGGTATGAAGCAACCTCTCTGACTTTGGCTTGCATTAACCAAACTCACAGAAATATATAAATATAGAGTGGAATACTAATTCATTCACTTACAATGAGAAAAACAACTTTCATCAAACTGAAAAATACCAGATAGCTATTGAGAAAACTATCTACCAAACACTGAGGAAATACTTTACAAATGTTATTGTGTGTAATTCTCAAAACAATCTTACAAGGTGGATGTCAGAGAAACTATTACTGCTTGTGGATATCTCTGTGTACATCTACATTTCCCTGCTTCCTTGCAACTCTACTGGACAATAGAATGAGAGAAGAAGCAATCAGTGTGGTCACTTCTGAGCAGAAGTGGCTACATGTATGATGTGCCTTCCCCACGCTCTTTCTCAGACATACAGCTGGGAACAAAGGGTACAGTGGGTCTACAGACTAGAAGGAGGAGGGAAGTGTTAAGAGGAAGGCCGTCACTATGAAACCAAGGCTGTTCTCTTTCCTAAATATACATTCTCAGGAACCATGTCTGGTCCAGATGAGATTCTAGGACCAAGAGAAAAGAGGTTAGAATGGACCTGTCACAGGCTACATGGGGGAGTGCCAGGGCTGGGATAGAGAGAAGAACCATTGCAGAGGGATCAAGAAATGGGCAAGTTGAAGGTCGTGGCCAAAGGGGAAAAAATTCAGAAGTAAGTACTTCCAGGTGATGACAAGGTCTAGGCTGTGAATGTTCCAAGGGTTGGCAGAGGTAGAGAAGTAGAGGCTTAGGGGTAGTCAAAGAATGATGGTGAAAGGGTCCAGATGAGTCATCAAAATATCAAAATCTTAAAACTAAGTCAAGGCCTTAGATTTATGAGATCACAAATCCATTATTTAATATATAATGTACACAAACATAGACATCTGATACCCTTGGAATCCTGCCTTATTTTCATTAGTGATTTTCTGCATCATACCCATGTGTCATCCAGACAGGATTACTTCAAGTCCTCTAAGACAGAAGTTTGATAGAAAACTTTAATTCAGTGTATGTGCCCTTGTTAACAAGAATAAATCACATGAAAACTGACAGATCCTTGGAATGAGCTTAATGAATTTATATTTTGATTTTGAGACATGGGAACATGAAGACATGAACTCTGCTATTGTCTTCAATCCAATATTTTCTTTTTTATTTTTCTAAACAGAATATGGGTGATGCTTTACAGATATAATGGAGTCATTCTTTTAAAACAATGAGCTTAAAGAGTCCACATCTTTAGTATATTCTATTTTGTTGTTGTTGTTCAGTCGTTCAGTCATGTCCAATTCTGTGACCCCATGGACTGCAGGGCTCCAGGCTTCCCTGTCCTTCATTATATCCTGGAGCTTGCTCAAACTCACATCTGTTGAGTTGATGATGCCATCCAACCATCTCATTCTCTGTCACCCCCTTCTCTTCCTGCCCTCAATCTTTCCCAGCATCAGGGTCTTTGCCAATAAGTCAGTTCTTTTCATCAGGTTGCCAAAGTATTGGAGTTTCAGCTCCTTCCAATGAATATTCACGATTGATTTCCTTTAGGATTGCTGTCTAAGGAACTCTCAAGAGTCTTCTCCAACACCAGTTTGAAAGCATCAATTCTTCAGTACTCAGCCTACTTTATGGTCCAACTCTCACATCTGTACATGACTACTGGACCAATTTGCTATTTTTTCTTTAATTAAGAGTCTCAAAAAAAAAAAAAAAAAAAAAAAAAAAACACCTCTCCCTATACTCTTGGGGCAGATATATTGGAGAATAAATGTTACTAACTTGGTGACATGTGCTATTGCAATATTACCAGAAAACAAACCAGTGAAGCCTTCTTGGCTTATGTCAGGGAATGGCCAGAAAATTCTATCAGTAGTATCACTATCTTAAAGTTAATTGATAAGTTTCCACTTGATCAAATGGAACTCTGATTTTTGTACATTAATTATAAGAAGAAATATTTACAAAAGCCATTAGTACTCATAGGTGAGGCAAGCAGAGCTGTATTAGAAAGGACTCTCTACTTCCAAAAGAACTTTTTTTGCCACTTTCTGTTGATTTTGAAATTCCTTTTACTGAGGACAAAACTCATCTTTCAGAAAGAAAAAAAAGACTTAAAATATAAATATATAATGTATCTCTAAAAGAGGTAATATACTGGCTGAAATTCACAAACTGGATTCTAGTACTTTCTTAAGAGCAGGTTTAATTAAATATCAGAATTTTGAGCTATTGGAAAGGAAGGAGACAAAAAATGAATTAAGGTAAAGACTTGTTGGAATTACATTTCCAGACTTTTTGGCTAATATAGGTATATACATTTCTCCTTTATTTTTACACTTCTTACCCACTCCTGTCAGAGAAGGCAATGGCACCCCACTCCAATACCCTTGCCTGGAAAATCCCATGGACAGAGGAGCCTGGTAGGCTGCAGTCCATGGGGTCGCTAAGGGTCGGACACGACTGAGCGACTTCACTTTCACTTTTCACTTTCATGCATTGGAGAAGGAAATGGCAACCCACTCCAGTGTTCTTGCCTGGAGAATCCCAGGGACGGGGGAGCCTGGTGGGCTGCCATCTATGGGGTCGCACAGGGTCGGACACGACTGAAGTGACTTAGCAGCACCCACTCCTGTACTCACCTCGTACTAAACAATACCTTTAAAAGTTACTTTAATTCCCACAATCCACTATTCCCACTTGCATAAAAACAGAACTGTGTTAGCACTGTTTTCTTTTTAAAATTTTTTATGTATTACTTGTTTATTTTTGCCTGTGCTGAGTCTTCATTGCTGTGTGGGCTTTTCTCTAACTGCAGCAAGCAAGAGCTACTCTCTAGTTACTGTGCACCAGCTTCTCATTGTGGTGGCTTCTCTTGTTGCAGATCACGTGCTTTAGGGCACAAGAGCTTCAGTAGCTGTGGCATATGGGTTCAATAGTTGTGGCTCCCGGGCTCTAGAGCACAGACTCAAAAGTTGTGGTGCATGAGCTTAGCTGCTTTGTGGCATGTGGAATCATCCTGGATCAGGAATCGAACCTGTGTCTCCTGCATTGGTAGGCAGATTCTTTAACACTGAGCAACCAGGGAAGCCTGATAGCAATGCTTTCTTGAAAAATCTCCAAGATATTTAGACCAAAATTGTTATACGAATGTAAAATATTATAGTGGTGGGTGTGCTATGATGTGATTTATTAGAAAATCAAGGTCCTGAAAATATGTGCACTGTTTAATAGTCCTTTCTTCTGAGCTTACAAGACCGACCTCCCCTGACTTCAGGTCCAACTCTCCAGAACTGTGTCCTGCTTTGTTGATAAACAATCACGTTGCTTATACCTCAAATGTGATGTCACCTCTGATCTGCTACAGTGATAGAAAACACACAGAGACAGGAGGACTCAGGGTAGGTGAACTGCGCCTGTGTCACACTTTTCTTTTTAAACAAAATTACTTATTTGTGTTTATTTGTTTGGCTGCAGTGGGTCTTAGTTGTAGCATACGGAATCTTTAGTTGCGGCATGTAACATCTAGTTCCCTGACTAGGGATCAAACCTGGGCTCCCTGCACTGAAAACTCATAGTCTTGGCCACTGGAACAAAAGGGAATTCCCTGTGTCACACTTTTGAAGACATAATGCATCCTTCATGTGATTTAGTGATTTTTGTGGGGTTGGGGGTTGGTAAGTGGATGCCACTAGCAGTGTGTGATCAGGACGCAGACCCGGTAATTTTACTTTCTGAGTCTAGCATAACCACAGGACACTGGAAACTGAGCCTGCCCTATCTTCCCTCTGTGCCCTCACCTTTTCATTTTCTTTCACAATGCATCTCTGGTCCTCTCTCACCAAGGATTGCATTATGATTAATGAGTTCACTGACACCAAGAAAATAAATACATCAGCGTCTCTTTTGCTGTCTCGTACACCTGGTTATTGTTACCATCTTTCTAAATTCCATATATATGCGTTAGTATACTGTATTGGTGTTTTTCCTTCTGGCTTACTAGAACAGTCTTATGGACTCTGTGGGAGAGGGAGAGGGTGGGAAGATTTGGGAGAATGGCATTGAAACATGTAAAATATCATGTAAGAAACGAGTTGCCAGTCCAGGTTCGATGCACGATACTGGATGCTTGGGGCTAGTGCACTGGGACGACCCAGAGGGATGGTATGGGGAGGGAGGATGGAGGAGAGTTCAGGATGGGGAACACATGTATACCTGTGGCGGATTCATTTTGATATTTGGCAAAACTAATACAATTATGTAAAGTTTAAAAATAAAATAAAATTTAAAAAAATAAATAAATAGGCAGACTTGAGAACTAAAGCACATCCCTGACCATTCTCTTTCCATTTTGAACAAAAGAATTAATGGAAATAAATAAAGGAAGAGTCAAAGAAATTAAAATAATCAAAATGGGTACTTGGAGAAAATATGCCCTCATGGCTGGGTACCCTTCAACTAAGACTCAAATAATCTACCTCCAAAATGATGCAAAAAAAAAAAACAAACAAAAACCTGTCTAATCTTATCTCTTCCTAGTTTTGATGCTGATTTTCCATTTCCAGAAAAATATCCATTTCTGCTTTATTTATGTCAAAGCCTTTGACTGTGTGGATCACAATAAATTGTGGAAAATTCTGAAAGAGATGGGAATACCAGACCACCTGACCTGCCTCTTGAGAAACCTGTATGCAGGTCAGGAAGCAAGAGTTAGAACTGGACATGGAACAACAGACTGGTTCCAAATAGGAAAAGGAGTATGTCAAGGCTGTATATTGTTACCCTGCTTATTTAACTTATATGCAGAGTACATCATGAGAAACGCTGGGCTGGATGAAGCACAAGTTGGAATAAAGATTGTCAGGAGAAATATCAATAACCTCAGATATGCAGATGACACCACCCTTATGGCAAAAAGTGAAGAACTAAAGAGCCTCTTGATGAAAGTGAAAGAGGAGAGTGAAAAGTTGGCTTAAAGCTCAACATTCAGAAAACGAAGATCATGGCATCCAGTCCCATCACTTCATGGCAGGTAGATGGGGAAACAGTGGAAACAGTGGCTGACTTTCCTTTTCCGGGCTCCAAAATCACTGCAGATGGCGATTGCAGCAATGAAATTAAAAGACGCTTACTCCTTGGAAGGAAAGTTATGACCAACCTAGATAGCATATTCAAAAGCAGAGACATTACTTTGTCAACAAAGGTCCGTCTAGTCAAGGCTATGGTATGGATGTGAGAGTTGGACTATAAAGAAAGCTGAGCACAGAATAATTGATGCTTTTGAACTGTGGTGTTGGAGAAGACTCTTGAGAGTCCCTTGGACTGCAAGGAGATCCAACCAGTCCATTCTAAACGAGATCAGTCCTGGGTGTTCATTGGAAGGACTGATGTTGAAGCTGAAACTGCAATACTTTGGCCACCTGATGCGAAGAGATGACTCATTTGAAAAGACCCTGATGTTGGGAAAGATTGAGGGCAGGAGGAGAAGGGGACAACAGAGGATGAGATGGTTGGATGGCATCACCAACTCAATGGACATGAGTTTGGGTAAACTCCAGGAGTTGGTGATGGACAGGGAGGCCTGGCGTGCTGCGATTCATGGGGTTGCCAAGAGTCAGACACGACTGAGCGACTGAACTGAACTCCATAAAGAGAAAGTTAATTCAATAAAGGATCCAATTTGAACACATTTTTGCCTTTAAATGAATATTTCAGACTTTCTTATTTGAATTACCTAGAAAGTAAACTCAAATTTTCACTTTGTACATATAACACTTTCTTAAGCATGGCTGTATTTTTCTATCCTTTTGGTCAAAAACAAAACAAAGTACTTGATATTTCAAAATACCTTGACCTTATCCAAAAAATGTCAACATAGCCTTTAAAACCACATACGTTACTTCATGCCTGGGATCATGTGTACTGAAGTATTTGATAATATTCTTGAACATCACAGGACTTATCTCCAGATAGTCTTTGACTGTGAAAGATGCTCTTATTGTAACTAATCCAGTCAGCTATTATAAACACTATTTTCAAGCCTCAAAGTGAACCACAAAATCTACTTTAAGACATAAAGGCAGTAAAATCCTACAACCCTTTCCCCTACTTTTCTGCACAGAAAAAAATTATTTAATTTGTTTCCCAGAAAATTATAATCTTACCATTTCCTTCCTGTCTCCTCTTAATTGTATGGAATTTTCCCATTTTCTGGGGCTGAAATTTAATCCTGGAGAATTCCCTGTTTGTCCCACATGGCTGAATGGAATGTTCAGCATTTTTTAAGTACTGTGCCTCATTAGACAAGTAATCAACCAAAACAGACATTTATTATAGACTTAAAATTATCTCATTTTAGGTAAACATGTTCTCTAAATGCTTTAATAAATCATTCTTCTAAATATCCACTGAGTTTTCCATTGAAAATAGTCTACCGGGGGGGAAAATCATATAACACCAGTGTCCTCCAGCAAGTGCTATTGCAAAAGGCAGTGAGATCTAAGTCTGAAAGAGAGAGAATAACTCAGCTGGTTGTTGGAATCACTGGGACCACTATAACTAAAATTTGACCTTTTATTTAATTAGGCAAATAATCTGAAAAAATAATTATGAAGTCATTGAAAGAGACAGAGCAAGGCTCAGAAAATACACAAGCCAAGCATTGTTTGTGATGTTTGCTAATCCTGCTCCAGGCTAATTCGGTGAAGAAGCCCACAACAAATCCAGAGAAGGCTAAAGATGATTAAAGGACTTAGAAGGAAAGCCTACAGCAGCCTCGGAGGAAAGAATAAAGAAATAGAGGTTATTCCAGTGAGGAAAGGAAAGCTGGGAGGCTGATTTCTGATCAGACTAGTTTTAAATGGCTGTTAAGTCAGGGGCAGACTGTCCTCCAATAGGACGAAACAGGAAGGGATGTCATGAGTGTCAACACAAGGAAGTGGACACAAGACAGACTTCACCAGAAGGGGGCCTATTAAGCTTTAGCCCAGGTCACCACTGTGTGAGAAGTGTATGACGCTGAGTCCTCCAACATACTGAAGTGTCAGAAGGAAACAGGAAAGCAACTGGAAAAGAGGGGAAGGGGAACGTGTTTCCTGACAGAAGGTCTTGCAGTGATCAGGAGGGTGTCACACCGCACATTACAGAGCAGAACTGCCTGAGGATCGTCTTTTCCCCCAGATCCCAGTCCTTCTGGTGAACTCCACTACCCCATCATCCCTGAGTCCCTATCCACCTCTTTCTTTCCTTCCTCCTTCCCACTCCCTCTGCCCCACTTCCTCAGGTCACTCTTGGTCTCTTTCTAAGTTTCTCTTTTTCTCCTTCCCAGCCTCTCTGTACTTCCTCTCCCCACTTCTCTCCATCCCTCTGTCTCTTTCTCTGCCCACAGTGGGGAGGTGAGGGGCTGAAAGTACTCGTGGTATAATTTTTCTTTTTTTTCAGTTTTAATCAGAAATCTCTAGCTTTATTGAATTTCTTCAATAGTTAAATGCAAAGAAAACTGTTATTTATTTGTTTCTTTAATGAATAGTTATTCATTCATAGTTATTCAACTATTTATTCAATAGTTATTCAAGCTCTAGGAATACAGCAGTGAGCTAAATCACGTCTCTGCCCTCATGAGGCTTACAAAGAACTCGTTTTTTAGTGACATACTATAATTTAGGTACAACAAAAGATGATGGTGTCATGCTTTTTCTATAAATGATATAAACTTCCTCACAAGCCCGCTGTTATGGACTGAATTGTGTCTCTCCCCCCACAATCAGATGTTGAACCCTAATTCCCAGTGGGATGGTGTCTGGAGATGGAGCCTTTGGGAAATGGGTGAGTTTAGTTGAGGTTGTGAGAGTGGGGCTCCCATGATGGGATTCGTGCCCTTGTAAGAAAAGGGAAAGACACGAGAGCCTGCTTTCTCTGCCATGTGAGAACAGTGAGAAGGTGGCCATCTGAAAGCCAGGAAGAGGATTCTCACCAGGAACCAGATCTTCTAGCACCCTAATCTTGGATTTCCAGCCTCCAAACTTGTGTTGTTTAAGCTTCTCAATCTGTAGTGTTTTGTTATGGCAGACCCAAAATTCCCACTTTTTGAGGTGATGGGATGGGATAGCGGGAGATGCAAACTTACCAGTTAAGAATGAATCAGGTACTTTGGGGACTTCCCTGGTGATTCAGTGGTTAAGACTCCACAGTTGCATTGTAGGGGGCATGGGTTCAATCCCTGGTCAGGGATCTAAGATCCCACGTGCTGCTTGATGCAGCCAAAAAAATAGAGAAAGGAAGAAAGAGAGAAAGAAGGAATCAGTTGCTTTGGCTTAAAGAGTCACAGATAAATATGTAGTCAGTTGAAGTTCAAACTCCCTCTAAGACTTTTCTCTCCTCTTTTGTTCTTCCCTCCTCCAAAGATGGGGACTTACAGATAGGGCAGGAATTGCATATCCTTGGGAGCAGCTGAAGGGGGGGTTGACCCCAGAACTGACCTCCTCAGATATGTCCCCTGCACCACCTGATCACATCCTGATGGAGACATTTGTGGTCAGTTCTTCTGGCAAAGGTGGAGGTCTCGTGGACTTTTTCCTCTGTTACCTGGCTCCATCTTAGCCCAGGCTAGCCCTGTAAATCCTGAGTCTATCTCCACTTTATCTTCCAGCAGTGCCTGAGAGAAGCCTGCACTGGGTTCCCTCCCATTGCTACCACAGCACAGCAGCAGGCTTCTGGTTTCAATCCTTTCATCAAGACAAGTAAGAAGCTCTGGATCATTCCACATCACACAGAAGCCAAGGGATTCTTGGAACTCTGTATTTGACCCTGTCTGTGCTTAAATGCCAGAGAAGGCAATGGCACCCCACTCCAGTACTCTTGCCTGGAAAATCCCATGGATGGAGGAGCCTAGAAGGTTGCAGTCCATGGGGTCGCTAAGAGTTGGACACAACTGAGCGACTTCACTTTCACTTTTCACTTTCATGAATTGGAGAAGGAAATGGCAACCCACCCCAGTGTTCTTGCCTGGAGAATCCCAGGGACAGGGGAGCCTGGTGGGCTGCCGTCTATGGGATCACACAGAGTCAGACACAACTGAAGCGACTTAGCAGCAGCAGCAGCAGTGCTTAAATGGTGGCTTCCCTGGTGGCTCAGTGGTTGAGTCTACCTTGCAGATTCTCCTCTGGCGAAGTAAATGGCAACGCACTCCAGTATTCTTGCCTGGAAAATCCCATGGACAGAGGAGCCTGGTGGGCTACAGTCTATGGTGTTGCAAAGAGTCGGATACAGCTGAGTGACTAAACGATAACCATGCTTAAATACTGCCTTCAGACATTTCTACTTTGCTGCTTTGGTGGCTCCATATTATTGCAGTTCTCTTAGACGTCTTGAAGTTTTCCCTGTCTGTTTCTAGGGAAACTAGACCCACAGAAATTGCTGATGAGAATTGTACCTGCCTTTAGCTATACTCCACATTTCCTTTTCATATCATTCCGTGACATCCTGGACAGATTGCATCATTTCTATCAATTTTGGTTATCCAAAAAATGTATAAAACTTTAATTTCAAACTCTTTGTAAATTCCACCTCCTTTCTGTCTCCTCCAGAGAAGGCTTGAGTTGGAATCTTGGCTGTTTGAAGTGACCTGGGGTTGGAGGGAGTCCTGGCTGTGAAACAGCCTCCCTCCCTCTCCCAGACATGGCTCTTTCTCTCAAGTGTTGGAATCAGGAAGAAGGGAAAGAAAGGGGCACTGGTGTCCTCTCTCTATTGGCTGCTCTGCATCTCCAGTGAGCCCTGAGTGTGCGGCCAGCACTTCAAGTCCACCTCCCCTCAACTTTCTCAGTAATAGAACCCAGGCCACGGTGCCTAGTCCTGGGGTGCACAGCTTGTACATGAAGCAGCTGAAGAATATATGTCTTCTTATGTTCCTTGTTCAGGGAATTTCTCACACCCTGGCCATGCCACGTAAGGGTGGGCAAGATCACGGTTCCACTGCCATTCCTCTTCCACGTGACCAGTCAGCCCTCCCTGGCTTCCATCTTCTCTAGTAGAAATGGGTAGCTCTTTTAGGAATGGGTAGCCCAGCAACTCTGCTATCCAATCAGAGGTCACCAGCAGTAGATCCTAAAAGCCATTGTCTTGGAAACTTTCTTCACTTGGCAATGGGAGTCAGGAGAAATCCCTCCCCAAAAGGAAGGGAAGAATCCCCATGTCCCCAGGCTCTTTTATAAACCGCGGACTCCATATTAGGGGAGGGGGGTGTAGGTGGGGACTGATGCTCAGTTGTTCAGCCACTTAGTAAGACTTTGGAAGAAGTGGTAGATCCCAGTTACTGTTTTTAGCTCTGGATCCTTTTTGTCAACACAGGACAATAGGAAAAGTCCCCCTTGATGTCCCGTCATTCTTATATCTGAGCTTCCCCTATCATGTTGGAATTGCTTTCTTCCTAATTTTCTGAAAATAGACTCATTTCCGCAGATGGATGAAATGAGTTCTCACCAGCAAACAATGAAATGTGTCATGTGAAATTTCAAGGTCCCTTCTAAAGATCCTGTGATTCCATGAAAACAAAGTGGGGAAAGAAAGCAAGTTGCATGTATGAAATTAGGTAGATGGTTAAAACTAATTCATTACCCTTATTATTTCTGAATGAATTGAAGGGGTTTTTTCCTCTAAAGTTTGTCTCATTGATCAAATACATATTTGCTGCAAGTTTCTACAATAATCAAATCATTCATTTTTCCCATTCTTCTACTCTATTTTCTGTTCAATTCTATATTTTGATTGGTATCTTTACTGAAAAACAGTTCCTACAAATACATTTGCTGTTTGTAATTTTAGTTGTGTTTAATCTGAGCAGGATTTGGATGTTTCAACAGTTCAATATGCAAAACTCTGGTGATATCCAAGAATCTTTGCCCTGAAAAATTTTTGGATCTGTGTGATTAGGTAGTTTACAACTTTAAAGAAAAAAAAAAAAAACACTCATTAGACTCATTGCAGAAGCATCAATTTAATAGTAAAATGCTGCCTCCTTCTGGATAAATTGTTTTAGGCATGATAAGCTTGTAAAACTGCTATAGAGGTATGTTATTTTATGAGTAAAACATTTTTATAATCCTACTTTTTTCATTAAAAAAAATTAGAGGACTAGAGCAAGCTTTGAAAGATTATCTAGATTCTGCCTTTGAGCATGTAAAGAATCTTAAATTATCTAACCTATGGCACTGATTTGATTGTCTTTCTTTCAAAGGTCTTTAACTGAAAATATCAGATAAAATTGAAATTAGCATGGTTTCACTTTCATGTGAGGCTACCTTACTTAACATTCAGTTAGTATTATCATGTATGCATGCACACAGATTCATCTGCATGCCTAGAAAAGTGTGTGTGTGTGTGTTTAAAAAATGCAGTGAAATGCCTAGGTGTTCTAGTCTTAATTCTGTGCCAGCAGTCATGTGTATTTTGGCAAACCACTTAATCTCCCTGGGTCCCAGTTTCCTTATCTGTACACTGAGGATAATAAAACCATTGTTATTGATCTCAAAAAATACTTTGTGAGGCTCACTGAAATCAAGAAAGCACTGTGTGAGGTATTATTTATTATCTTTAAGGTCTTAACTGGTCACAGTCCTGAAGTGAAAGAACAGAATCAGATCTGTGACCAACAAGAAGAAAAATGCTTAATGATGCTTCACTGCATAAATGCTTAAAAATGCTTTATTGCATAACCACAGACAACTAGTTTGGTTATACTCAAATAAATCAAGTCTCTACTATCTGAAGTAAAAAGCTGGAGAAGAGGTTATAAATAACCTCAGACCACAATTATACAAAAGTCAAATCTACTCTCGGTTCTCCTGGGGGCAGTTTATCCCAACAGAACCAAAAGAGTAGGAGGTCTAACCAAGGTAGGTCAGGGACCCAGAGCAAAGCTTGTTTGCTCTACCTCATCCCCAAGCGAACATCTCCAACCCTTCGTGGAGCCCAGCCAGGATGCTCAAGGCTGACTGTGCCCTGGTTCTGTTGAAGGGATTTTTATGATTCTCCAAAAACCCTTCAGCAAAAGTAGTACTAACCAAAATCCAACCAGCTAAGAGGCCAAAGGACACTCCAAATTTTCTGGTCCCTACTCAGCCTTGACTAGTGGCTATTTTGTTTATATTTTGTCATTTTGTCTATAAAATGGGTGTAGCAAAAAAAAAATGGGTGTAATAGTACCTACTTAATTAGATTGTTGTGCATTAATACAAGCAGAGCATTCAGAATAGCATCTGGCATTCAAGCATTCAGTATATGTTAGCTGCTACTGCTACCACCATTATTTTATCACACTACTCTGCTCGCCCATGGCATTCATTTATGGACAAATGAAACTGTCTCTCTCACAGCTCTTCAGTTTTCTGAGACTGAAGATTGTTGCTCCTTTAAACCCTCTGGCCATCAATATTTTGAATTTTGTTCCTGGTGATGGACAGGGAGGCCTGGCACGCTGTGATCCATGGGGTCGCAAAGAGTCAGACACAATTGAGCGACTGAACGGAATGGAACTAGTGAGTCGGACACAACTGAGCAATTGAACTGAACTAGTTATCTCATATTACATATAATACTTCTTTTTACTTTTCAGTTACAAAGTAGTAAATTATAACTACTGGTGCTGTTTATGTGACCTAGTAGGCAAACCAAACAGCAACTCTTTATTTTGTAGCCATAAGAGCAGATGCACCTGGAATAAGAGCTAAGGTTTAGGCACATTTCAAGCTGTCAAACATTTTTTATGATCAGGAAATATTCCAGTTCTGTTTCACTCCAAGAGCAGAAGCAGCTAATAATAACCCTAATTCAAAACTATCTGGTAAATCACTCTATGAAAGATATTTGTTGCTGTTTTTGTTGTTTAGTCACTAAGTCGCGTCCGACTCTCTTGCGACCCCATGGATCCTAGACCAGCAGGCTTTTCTGTCCTTGGGAGTCTCCAGTCAAGAATACTGAAGTAGGTTGCCATTTCCTTTTCCAAGGGGTCTTTTTGACCCAGGGAATCACCCTGCATCTCCTGCATTGGCAGGCGGATTCTTTACTACTGAGCAAAGGAAGCCTGGACGGCACTGAAACTGTTTTGAGAACTAAAAATGACACATGGCCACTAGAGGGCATTTAAATGATGTAGTAGGCTTCAGCTCCACACTTGATCTGTTTAAAATCCCAGCTGGTTTGCACTTGGCTCAAGCACTGTGATTCACATATTTTGACCCTGTGGGAACTCTTGAGGGAACTCTCATGATTTGGCTGAATGGACGCTTAAGAATATCTACAATAGATCCTATAGCTATGGGTGTAAAACAATAAAATCCTTTCGGAGTTATGAAAAGAGAGAGGTAATTTTAAATTTCAGCCTGAAATCTCCAGAACAATTTTTTTTAAGTAAATTATTGAGGGCAAGATTGAGAGACTGGATAACTTAGTTCTTTTCAATTCACGTGTAACGTGAAGTCTTAATAACCACAGAGCAGTATAATTCACTGACAGCTTGTCCCAGCTGACCACAGGTACTGCCAAGCCTGGCCTCTACCCGGGTCCAACAGCCTAATCCTATCTGCCATTTCCTCCTCAATTAATTCCTAGGAAAGGCTAGCTGTAGACTAGTGAAATACCCCAGAGGAGAGAGAAACAGAAGCGAATCCTCATGGAATAAAAAGGCTGTTATAAAGAAAGAAGAATAGTCAGTTATTTTTTCACCTTCCACAAGAATATTAGTAGAGAAACATTTTAAATTTCAGCAACCAAGACTTTAAAATAGCCATAAAGATGAAATTAAATAAGTACTAAAATAACCTATGAAATAAATGGAGAGGAAACCGTTCTATTTTGGGAAATTTTGCACAGCGACACTGAGATGAGTAGTGAAGCTTTCTAGCTATTTTCCTAGTTTTAAGAAGGTGCTCTTTAAAGCCCATAGTGCTTAATTCAAACTGTCCACTAAATGGCCCTAATACATCTGAGTTCCTTTAACTGGTGGAGCATTAAATCCCCTGTTAAAGTAAAGTACTGGCATATTTAATTATATTTGTGATTGAAGAAGTTGTCTTCTAAGGGGAAATCATGCAGTGATCATCTACAAGGTTTAATAATGAATTATTAATTACCTGAAAAGATAGAGAATTGAACATATGCTTTTTATTTCCTCTCTCAATGCCCTCCCCACCAAAAGACAGGAAGGGAAAGTAAAAGTTACAAATCCACAAGAAAATAAAGAATAAGAGAGATCAAAATGAGAGGGACTAACCTAAGAAAAAGCTGAAAACAAGCACCTACAGAGAGGGGAACAGTGATTAGCAAGCTCATCCCATCCCAGGACTTTGGGGACTCAGAGATCAAAAGCACTCCTACCCTTTCCCAGAGGAAAGGCAGGGGCTACAAATGAACTGAAAGTAGAATCACTTTAAGGGAAGTCTACATTCTAGTCTGCAAGACCTTCCAACCCATTTGCCCACTCATTTCCCAGAAAGCTGGAAGACCAGCCCGATGGGCCCCCTCCAACACTAGAGAGAGAGTAGATCCTTCTGTGCTCTAACATTGGGCAAGCCCTCTAGAGCTCGGCTCACTCCACCTTGTTAGTCCTCCACACATCAGGCTCCCACCTTTGCACGAAAATCAGCCTTCTCCATCCTCACTCTTACGACAGATAGCCAAGGCTCACCGAACAATCTAGGAAAATACCCAACATAAGAGACACAGAACAAGACAAAAAGGAAAAACAAATAACAAAATTAAAGAAATAAAGACAATGCAGACAACAGAAGAAAATTTCAAAAAAATGAACCAGTATCCTCTGAAAAAGAAAGATACCTGTTGGACCCGTGACACAGGAATAAGGTGCTTTTTAAAAGGTTTTTCAAAAAGAAAGAAGTAATCAGAGAAAAAGGAAGTGCTTTTGAAAACTAACAGTATAAAAACCAGAATGAAAACTATTTCAAAAGAATCATCAGAAGAGAATTTTGAGGCAACGTCCCATAAAATAAAAGGGAAAAAGGCAAAAATGATAGTAACATTAGCAGGCAAATACAGGCTCCCCATTGTTAGACTAACAGAAGTTCTACAAAGAAATGAGAATGAAGCAAAAGGAGACAATTATTGAATAAATAATAAAAGAATAGTCCCTCAAACTTAAAGAAATGAGTTTCCAAATTGAAAGCATCTACTTAATACCTGGGGCTTCCCTAGTGGCTCAGACAGTAAAGCCTCTGCCTGCAATACTGGAGACTGGGGTTCCATCCCCGGGTCGGGAAGATCCCCTGGAGAAGGAAACAGCAACCCACTCCGATACCCTTGCCTGGAAAATCCCATGGATGGAGCTACAGTCCATGGGGTCGCAAAGAGTTAGACACGACTGCGTGACTTCACTTTCTTTCTTTATTACTTAATACCCAGCTTATTGAATAAAAAAAAAAAAAAAACTAAATTACCTCACTGTACAATTTCAGAACATTTGGAATGAAGAAATGATTCAAAACGCATGGGGCGGGGATGAGGGGGAGCCAGTATAGTTATATGCATAGGCCAGGCTAAGTCACTTCAGTCTTGTCCGACCTTGTGCGATCCCATAGACGGCAGCCCACCAGGCTCCCCCGTCCCTGGGATTCTCCAGGCAAGAACACTGGAGTGGGTTGCCATTTCCTTCTCCAATGCATGAAAGTAAAAAGTGAAAGTGAAGTCGCTCAATCGTGGCCGACTCTTATCGACCCCACGGACTGCAGCCCACCAGGCTCCTCTGTCCATGGATTTTCCAGGCAAGAGTACTGGAGTGGGGTGCCATTGCCTTCTCCGAGTTATATGCATAGAACAGGTAATCAGAACTTATTGGAAATCAGACATCTGGAGAGTAGTAAGGCTGGAGAGATAGATTTCAGAGTCATCACACGGGAATGTAGAAGCTGAGGCAGGTCAGTAGGTGAAAGTTCCCAGGAGGAACGTGCACAGTGGCCTCCTAAGTCTTCCGTCTCAAAGCTGACGTAATAGGCAGGCATCGGCCAGCCTACTCTCACTACTAAAATAGGGGAGGCCACACCAAGCCATCGGAGAAGGCAATGGCACCCTACTCGAGTACTCTTGCCTGGAAAATCCCATGGATGGAGGAGCCTGGTAGGCTGTAGTCCATGGGGTCTCTAAGAGCCGGACACGACTGAGCAACTTCACTTTCACTTTTCACTTTCATGCATTGGAGAAGGAAATGGCAACCCACTCCAGTGTTCTTGCCTGGAGAATCCCAGGGATGGGAGAGCCTGGGGGCCTGCCGTCTGTGGGGTCACACAGAGTCGGACACGACTGAAGTGACTTAGCATAGCTTAGCATAGCATAGCATACACCAAGCCATGTTGAATCCTAAGGCAAAAGGGAAAATCAATTATATTAATCCTGTCTACAGTGTTGAATAACGTTTGCCAAAAATATACATCCACTAGAGCCACAGAACATGACCTTATTTGGAAATAGGGTCTTTGTAAATATAATCTGATTAGATGAGATCATACTGGATTAGAGTGGGCCCTAAATCCAGTGGCTGGTGTCCTTATGAGAAGAGGAAAGACACAGAGACACACCTGGAAGAAGGTCATGGGAGATGGAGGCACAGTTTGGAGTGGTGCAGCTACAAACCAAGGAGTAAGATTTCGGCAACCACCAGAAGCTAGGGGAGAGGCATGAGGTTTCTCCTGATGTGTCTAACCGCCAGAACTGGGAGACAATACAGTTCTGTTAAGCCATCCAGTTTATGGTCTATGGTTACAGCAGCCCTAGGAAACTGATCTGGCTTTATTTAAAATTTTGACGTTTTGTTTTGGATTGCTTGGCATAAATTTTGATTTTTAAAAATACTACATTAGAATATCTTGACTAAAAAGTTTTTGGCATCTCCTTAAATTTTGCCCCAAAAGCAATTAATCCAAGCCCTAGGGCATGTTTTAAATACTTTTACTGAATTACTAACAACCAATCTTCTCAGTCCATCTTTTTGCAGAGACATATTCTATATATCCAAAGAACAAAGAGTAAAAGCAAGCAAGCATGATTTCTAAATAAAATAGTTGATTTCTTCAACAAAGACAATTACATTTTCTCCCCCTCATTGTAGAAATGCAGCCCATCTCTTGGGAGGGACATACAGACATTGGCAGCCTTGTTTAAAAGCAGTAGGCACCGTCTGATCATTCCATCTGCTTCCCCTGGGAAAGAAAAATCATTACATGGCAATTTCAGTGGCCTTGAATCCCACGTAGTGAATTTTATTAACACGTTGTATTCACTCTGAAAAAATATTTAAGCTGAATGTGAGTATGAGAGAGTTGGGTATAGAGTAAGTGGCAGTCTTAGAACAGGGCCCCAAGTCTTTTGACACTCCTTTCATGGAGCAGTGGTGGTGTGCAGGTTTCCTATGGGCCCACTTTCTCTTCCCTTTTTTTTTTTTCTTTTAATTGACGTATAGTTGATTTATGGGCTTCCCTGATAGCTCAGTTGGTAAAGAATCCACTTGCAATGCAGGAGACCCCATTTCAATTATCTGGGTCAGGGAGATCCACTGGAGAAGAGATAGGCTACCCACTCCAGTATTCTTGGGCTTCCCTTGTGTCTCAGCTGGCAAAGAATCCACCTGCAGTGCGGGAAACCTGGGTTCAAACCCTGGATTGGGAAGATCTCCTGGAAAAGGGAACAGCTACCCACACCAGTATTCTGGCCTGGAGAATTCCATGGACTGTATGGCCCATGAGATCCCAAAGAGTGGGACATGAACTGAGCGACTTTCATTTTCAGTTTTATAGTTGATTTACAATGTTGTATTATTTCTGCTGCATAGCAAAATGACTCAGTTATACATATATATGCATTTGTTTTTATGTTCTTTTCCATTACGGTTTATCCTAGGAGATTAAATATATTAATAGTTCCCTGTCCTATACAGTATTGTCTATCCATTCTAATAGATTGCATAATAAACCATTGTAATAGTTTGAATCTACTAGCTCCAGTCAGTTATCATTCCAATCCCAAAGAAAGGCAATGCCAAAGAATGCTCAAACTACTGCACAATTGCACTCATCTCACACGCTAGTAAAGTAATGCTCAAAATTCTCCAAGCCAGGCTTCAGCAATACATGAACTGTGAACTTCCAGGTGTTCAAGCTGGTTTTAGAAAAGGCAGAGGAACCAGAGATCAAATTGCCAACATCTGCTGGATCATTGAAAAACCAAGAGAGTTCCAGAAAAACATCTATTTCTGCTTTATTGACTATGCCAAAGCCTTTGACTGTGTGGATCACAATATTAACTGTGGAAAATTCTGAAGGGATGGGAATACCAGACCACCTGACTTGCATCTTGGGAAACCTGAATGCAGGTCAGGAAGCAACTTAGAACTGGACATGGAACAACAGACTGGTTCCAAATAGGAAAAGGAGTACATCAAGGCTGTATATTGTCACCCTGCTTATTTAACTTATATGCAGAGTACATCATGAGAAACGCTGGGCTGGAAGAAGCACAAGCTGGAATCAAGATTGCCAGGAGAAATTTCAATAACCTCAGATACGCAGATGACACCACCCTTATGGCAGAAAGGGAAGAGGAACTCAAGAGCCTCTTGATGAAAGTGAAAGAAGAGAGTGAAAAAGTTGACTTAAAGCTCAACATTCAGAAAACGAAAATCATGGCATCCAGTCCCATCACTTCATGGCAAATAGATGGGGAAACAGTGGAAACAGTGTCAGACTTTATTTTTCTGGGCTCCAAAATCACTGCAGATGGTGATTGCAGCCATGGAATTAAAAGACGCTTACTCCTTGGGAGGAAAGTTATGACCAACCTAGATAGCATATTCAAAAGCAGAGACATTACTTTGCCAACAAAGGTCCATCTAGTCAAAGCTATGGTTTTTCCAGTAGCCATGTATGGATGTGACAGTTGGACTATAAGGAAAGCTTAGTGCTGAAGAATTGATGCTTTTGAACTGTGGTGTTGGAGAAGACTCTTGAGATTCCCTTGGACTGCAAGGAGATCCAACCAGTCCATTCTCAAGGAGATCAGTCCTGGATGTTCATTGGTAGGACCGATGTTGAAGCTGAAACTACAATACTTTGGCCACCTGATGCGAAGAGCTGACTCATTTGAAAAGACCCTGATGCTGGAAAAGATTGAGGGCAGGAGGAGAAGGGGACGACAGAGGATGAGATGGTTGGATGGCATCACCGACTCAATGGACATGGGTTTGGGTGGACTCCAGGAGTTGGTGATGGACAGGGAGGCCTGGTGTGCTTCGGTTCCTGGGGTCACAAACAGTCAGACACAACTGAGCGACTGAACTGAATTAACTCCAGACTCCGAGTCCATCCCTTCATCTCCCCACCCCCCTTGGCAATCACAAGCCTGTTTTTTATATCTATAATTCTGTTTCTCTTTCATGTTGTTGTTTAGTTGCCAAGTCATGTCAGACTCTTTCGTGACCCCATGGACTATATAGCCCACCAGCCTCCTCTGTCCATGAGATCTCCCAGACAAGACTATTGGAGTGGGTTGCCATTTCCTTCTCCAGGGGCTCTTCCCGACCCAGGGATTGAACCCATATCTCCGGCATTGCAGGTGGATTCTTTACCGTCAGAGCCACCAGGGAAGCCCCATAGATAGGTTCATTCATGTCATATTTTAGATTCCACATATTTATGATATCGTATGATATTTGTCTTTCTCTTTCTGACTTATTTCACTTAGTATGATAATCTCTAGTTGCAAAAAAATATAGAATACTTGAAAATTTGCATGTCTTCCTTGTGTGGGGGCCATGTTAATCTTCTCTGAATCATTCTGATTTTAGTGTGTGTGCTGCCAAAGAAAGCACTGGGCACACTTCTTGAATCTGGGCAGGCTTATGACTCCTTCAACCAAGAGACTACTGTGGGCTCAGTCTGGAGGCTGGGTCATAAAAGGCATCACAGCACAGGCATTAAACACTAGAACACTTGGTCTTGAAGTCCTGAGCTGCCATGTACAAGTCTAACTACCCTGAGAGAACAGTAGCTGTAAGGAAGCCAAGCTGCAGAAAGAAGACAAATGTAGTTACTCCAGCTGACAGCCCCAGGCCCTGAGGCAGCCCAGCCCAAAGGATGAGACCTGAAATCTCAAGGAGAGGTCCACCACCCCTGCAGAGCCCAGTCTGACTCCTGACCCACAAAACCTGTGACCCTAGTCAAGTGGTTATTTCAAGATGCTAAAATTGGGTCAGTTTTCTATGCAGCAAAAGTAACTGCAACAGAGTATGAGGGTCAAAGACATATCAATACGAATGGATAGATTTATTATCCAAAAATATCCCAATCATCAGCAGAGTGGAAGTTTACAATACTTTGGAGTAAAAGTTTTCCCAGAATCATCTGGAATGATCTTTGAACTTGTTTTCTGCTCTAGCTTCAGAGCAATGAAACATGTAAAGCCCATCCCTTGCTCATGCTTTTCTGTTCAAATTCCCTGTTAACTGTGAAAGCCTCTATCTTAGAGGTGCTTCCTAAGGTCGCTCAGATGGTAAAGCATCTGCCTGCAATGCAGGAGATCCAGGTTCGATCCCCGGGTTGCGAAGATCCCCTGGAGAAGAGAATGGCAACCCACTCCAATATTCTTGCCTGGAGAATCCCATGGACAGAGAAGCCTGGCAGGCTACAGTCTATGAGGTCTTAAAAGAGTCAGACACAACTGAGCATGCACACACCTACACCACCCACGGGGAAAAAAAAAAAAGACATGCCAAACTTCTCAGCTCAGGCAAGTGCAGCAAAAACCTACCATGCAGTCAGTCCCCAATCTTAGAAGACAGAAGGATTAAAGTTAGTAAACCTTGCTGTTTGAGCCTCCATCTCAAATTCCAACCCATGAATGCAAATATGAATACACTGCATCCTCAGCCTTCCCAATTAGACAGGCAATTAGCGTAATTTCTCAGGTGAGGATGTTATCTCCTGTCTATATGTTTCACAGTTCTAACAGTAAAAATGTCAATACCATTGCTGACATTTTAAAAACTAATATGGTAGTTACTTTTGTTTGTATTTTATTTATAACAAATGTTTTATACTTATCTATTTATTTAGCTGCTCTGTGTCTGAGGTTTGGCAGGATCTTGGATCTTCATTGCTTCATGAGGCAGCTTTAGTTGTGGCATGAGGGAGGTTTTTTATTTTTTAGTTGTACCATGTGGGATGTAGTCCCCTGACCAAGGATGGAGGCCAGGCCCCCTGCATTGGGTGCCTGGGATCTTAGCCACTGGACCACCAGGGAAGTCCCTTGTTTATATTTTAAAGTCACACACACACACACACACACACACACACACACACACAATATTAACTGCCAACAATGCTCCTGCTTTTTTATTTCATCCTTAAAACACAATATATGGTAAGGATAATAATAAAGTTCTATAAATATATAACATGCTAGTTAGAATAAGCAAGCTTTGTGTTGCTATCATCCTGGGATCCAGTTCTACTTTACGATAAGATATACAAGTTAATCACCCCCTTGGAATGTAGAATTTGGGTGGGGGATGGGGAGGGGGAATGTAGAACTGTGTTTCTGTAAAGTGCAGACTTCACAGTAGACATATAGTATTACACAGATATGAGAATAATAGAATTTATCATTTTTTCTGTTTTCACTATGCAGTTACCAAATGTCACTAAAATGAACAATTATTTATATTTTTTCTCTAGTTTTATTGAGATGTAATTGGCATATAATATTATGTAAGTTTAAGGTGCACACTGTGATAATCTGATACATGGCTATATGGCTAAATGTTTACCATAAGAAGAGCCGTTAACACATCCTTCACCTCACATAGTTAGCATTTGTTGTTATGCTGAGAACATTTAAGATCCATTCTCTTACTGAGAAAACTGGATAAGTACATGCAGGAAAATGCAATTTTACCCTTCTCTTCAGTCAATTCAGTTCAGTCGCTCAGTCGTGTCCAACTCTTTGCAACCCCATGAATCGCAGCATGCCAGGCCTCCCTGTCCATCACCAACTCCTGGAGTCCACCCAAACCCATGTCCATTGAGTCGGTGATGCCATCCGGCCATCTCATCCTTTGTCGTCCCCTTCTCCCCCTGCCCCCAATCCCTCCCAGCATCAGAGTCTTTTCCAATGAGTCAACTCTTCGCATGAGGTGGCCAAAGTACTGGAGTTTCAGCTTTAGCATCATTCCTTCCAAAGAAATCCCAGGGCTGATCTCTTTCAGAATGGACTGGTTGGATCTCCTTGCAGTCCAAGGGACTCTCAAGAGTCTTCTCCAACACCACAATTCAAAAGCATCAATTCTTCGGCGCTCAGCCTTCTTCACAGTCCAACTCTCACATCCATACATGACCACAGGAAAAACCATAGCCTTGACTAGATGGACCTTTGTTGGCAAAGTAATGT
Source organism: Bos grunniens (assembly GCF_055505025.1). NCBI lineage: Eukaryota > Metazoa > Chordata > Mammalia > Artiodactyla > Bovidae > Bos > Bos grunniens. The sequence goes on along the minus strand of NC_141165.1, from coordinate 47,063,220 downwards.
CTCTGCTTTTGAATATGCTATCTAGGTTGGTCATAACTTTCCTTCCAAGGAGTAAGCGTCTTTTAATTTCATGGCTGCAGTCAGCATCTGCAGTGATTTTGGAGCCCAGAAAAATAAAGTCTGACACTGTTTCCACTGTTTCCCCATCTATTTGCCATGAAGTGATGGGACTGGATGCCATGATCTTCATTTTCTGAATGTTGAATTTAAGCCAACTTTTTCACTCTCCACTTTCACTTTCATCAAGAGGTTTTTGAGTTCCTCTTCACTTTCTGCCATAAGGGTGGTGTCATCTGCATACCTGAGGTTATTGATATTTCTCCCGGCAATCTTGATTCCAGCTTGTGCTTCTTCCAGTCTAGCATTTCTCATGATGTACTCTGCATATAAGTTAAATAATCAGGGTGACAATATACAGCCTTGACGTACTCCTTTTCCTATTTGGAACCAGTCTGTTGTTCCATGTCCAGTTCTAACTGTTGCTTCCTGACCTGCATACAGATTTCTCAAGATGCAGGTCAAGTGGTCTGTTATTTCCATCTCTTCAGAATTTTCCACAGTTTATTGTGATCCACACAGTCAAAGGCTTTGGCATAGTCAATAAAGCAGAAATAGATGTTTTTCTGGAACTCTCTTGCTCTTTCCATGATCCGGCAGATGTTGGCAATTTGATCTCTGGTTCCTATGCCTTTTCTAAAACCAGCTTGAACATCTGGAAGTTCACAGTTCACGTATTGCTGAAGCCTGGCTTGGAGAATTTTGAGCATTACTTTACTAGCATGTGAGATGAGTGCAGTTGTGTGATAGTTTGAGCATTCTTTGGCATTGCCTTTCTTTGAGATTGGAATGAAAACTGACCTTTTCCAGTCCTGTGGCCACTGCTGAGTTTTCCAAATTTGCTGGCATATTGAGTGCAGCACTTTCACAGCATCATCTTCCAGGATTTGAAACTCTCTCTTACACCACTTAAAAAAATGAACTCAACATGGATTAAAGACATAAACATAAGACCTGAAACCATAAAACTCCTAGAAGAAAACACAGCTGAAAAGCTCCTTGACACTGGTCTTGGCAGCAGTTTCCCAGACCTAACACCAAAGACACAAGCAAGAAAAACAAAAACCAACTGGTGGGGCTACATCAGATTAAAAAGCTTTCACAGCAAAGAAGCAACCAACACAATGAGAAAGCAGCCTACAGGATGGAAGAAAATATTTGCAAATCATATATCTGATAAGGGGTTTATTTCCAAAATATAGAAAGAACTCATAAACTTAGCAAAAACAACAAAAAAACCCTTCTAAAAAGTACGCAGTAGAATTGAATAGTTTTCCAAAGACAACACATAAAAAAAGGCACATAAAAAACATGCTCCACACCACTAATCATCAGGGAAATGCAAATCAAAACCACAAGATATTACCTCATTCCTATTTAAATGGTGGTGGTTTAGGTGATTTAGTCACTAAGTTGTGTCTGACTCTCATGACCCCACCGACTGTAGCCCACTAGGCTCCTCTGTCCATGGGATTCTCCAGGCAATAATACTGGAGTTGGTGGCCATTTCCTTCTCCAGGGAATCTTCCCGACCTGGAGCTCAAACTCAGGATCTCCTGCATTGCAAGCAGATTCTTTACCCACTGAGCTACGAGAGAAGCCTTTCAAAAAGATAAGAGACAAGAAGTGTTATAAAAGGGTGTGAAGGAAAGGGAATCCTTTTGCACTGTTGGGAATGCAAACTGGTGCAGCCACTATGGAAAACACTATGGAGGTTCCTCAAAAACTTAAAACTAGCACTACCCATGATCTAACAACCCCGCTACTGAATCTATATCCAAAGGAACTGAAATCAGGATCGCATGAAGATATCCACACTCCCTTGTTCAGTGCTGCAGTATTCACAATAGCCAACCTAAGATCCATGAATTGATGAATGGATAAAGAAAATGTGGTGTATATATAATGGATACTATTCATACATGAGAAAAAGAAGGAAATTCTGCTGTTTGAGACAACTTAGATGAAACTTGAGGGCATTGTGCTAAGTGAAATAAGTCAGACAGGGAAAAACAAATATTGTATTATCACTCATATGTGGAACATAAAAACCCAAAGTCATACAGTGGAGTCACCAGGATCTAGGGAATGGGGGAGATGAGACAGTATTGGTCAAAGAATTGGACAAACTTCCAGTTATAAGATTAATAAGTTCTGAGGATCGAATATACAGCATGGTGATTAAAACTAATAATACTGTATTATATGTGCTTATTTAGGGCTGTGCTGGGTCTTCGTTGCTGCACCGAGTTTCTCAAGTTGCAGTGACCTGGGGGTATACTTCATTGCAGTGCACCGGCTTCTCATTGTGTTGGCTTCTCTTGTTGCGAAGCACATGTTCCAGTTGCATGGGCTTCAGTGGTTGCAGCATGTGAGCTTGGTGTTTATGGCTCTTGGGCTCTAGAGTGTGGGCTCGGTAGTTGCAGCTCACAGGCTTAGTTGCTGTGCAGTATGTGGAGTCTTCCTGGACAGGGGGTCAAACTGGTGTCCCCTGCGTTGGCAGGCGGATTCTCAACCATTGCACCACCAGGGAAGTCCCAGTACTGTATTATATTTGAATGTTGCTAAGAGAGTAGATCTTTAATATTCTCACCACAAAAGAGAAACGGTAATTATGTAACAGGATGGAGGTGTTAGCTAACTATGGTGGTAATAATTTTGAAATAAATGAATGTATCAAATTAGCACATTGTATACGGATGAGATGGCTGGATCGCATCACTGACTCAATGGATGTGAGTCTGAGTGAACTCCAGGAGTTGGTGATGGACAGGGAGGCCTGGCGTGCTGCGATTCATGGGGTCGCAAAGAGTCGGACACGACTGAGCAACTGATCTGATCTGATACCTTAAACTTCTACAGTGTTGTCAATTATATCTCAGTAAAGCCAGAGGAATAAAAAGATTACTCTCTAATCAACTTCCAAGTATATAATACAGTATTGTCAACTGTAGTCACGATTCTGTACATTACATTCCCAGAATTTATTCCTCACATCACTGTAGTTTGGACCCCATGGCTAACATCTCATTTCCTCTACCCCTCAACCCCTGGTTCCCACCATTCTACTGTCTGTTTCTGAATCTTTCTTAACATTCCACATGTAAGTGAGATCATACTATATTTGTCTCTATTTCACTTAGCATAATGTCCTCAAGATTCCAGTTATTTTTAAATCATGGAATACAGAGGTGTGCATTTTCTTTCATATAGGGAACTAAAACATAAACCAAACTTCAGGAGTAACCTCGATTGTTTTAGCAAAATGCAAAATATGTTTCCCACCAATTTCTGCAAGTTATTGTTAACCAAGCAGAATAAGACAGATAACAGAGAAATCTGTAATGAGAGCATGATTCAGTCAATTGGCAACATTATATCCTAATGAATTCTATCAATCATCTTCAATTAGATATTAATTCCTTAGTACTAGACATGCTCACTCAGAGACTATGGAATTGGAAACAGCAGAGGCTCTGCCTTCTGTAACATTAGGCGAGGGATTCTCTGGGCTTTAGGTTCCCCAAGTGTAGAACAAGGATAACAAACAACCCTGCAGAACTGGGCACAGGGGCCAACATGTTGAGAAGCCTACAGGGGGACATGTAGTCTGGAATCGCTGTATATTATTTCATAGGCAGAAGCCCTGTGATTGTTTCTCAAGAGGCAGCTAAAGCTACAGGTTTATTCTGGCAAAGACACAACTCGTCTGAGGAAATATATCTCTGAGGCATAGGCATGGATGAATTGAAACTGATGTGTTTCTTCAGTTGTATAGAATTTACAGCTATGTTGTTATCTGAGGTTGAGTTTTATATCATTTACTGCATGATTATTTTTTCGTTTCTGACTCTAAACAGCTCACCACACACTCCCTCCACTCTCCTATCTCTTGCTTTCTTTCCTTAATTATTCTCTTTCTCATACACACACCTACTTTCACTGGACATCTATGGGAAGAAGTAGGAGGCAGCTTTTAGAAGAGGAGATTTTACATCTAACTATATACATACTACATATCTAACCATCCCCCCCCCCCCAAAAAAAAAAAAAAAAAAAACCCTTAAGAAAAATTCTTCTATTTCCTTTTTTGGTCATTTAAGGTAGAAGCATTTAAAGGAGGAAGGAAAGGCTGGCTTAACAATCAAAAAATAAAGGAAGTTAAAGAAATCGTGAAAGCAAAAGGGGAGTGGGAGGGAGACAAGAGAACTCAGGGAAAAAAACAAAATCACGGAAAGTGGAAAAAGACAAGTGAAGCAGGAAGACAAGAAAAAAGGCTATAATAGCTCAGGCTCAGAGGGTTCCAAAGGCAGCCTTAGTCACGCTGGCCAGAGTACTGGCATGGTGAAAGCAGTGGCCTAAATTTCAGGCAAACCATAGAAATTACAGAATCTCGGGCAAAGGATATAAATCTGAGTCTTTTTCACTGCCTGTAAAAGGAAGATGAAATCTTTGCCCCTTATACGTTTAAATTCTCATTTTATTTCTGTACCCCTCGCGTTGGCTCAAGTTGCTTACAAAACGATTAACCACGGCGTTAAGTTCTTCAACAGCTTTTTATACCCATCCTTTCAAGATGCCACCTGGATAATTCAAATGGAAAATAAAATCACATTAATCCGATCAAGCCAACTAGGTACCGCTTATCCCAGCTTCCATATGCTAAGTTGTCATTTTATGAATGTCACTCTCCCACTTTACACACTAAGGGAACACATTAAAACGACAAGCAAGTCTTCAAATAAACCTAAATTACAACACATTTTGCAGTTTCCTTTTAATAGAACTTCTAGCCTGGAAGATCAACTAGGCTGTGGGGCCGTTTTCACCCTTATTAGGAAACGAACACAGTTTACAGGCTTAATTCGAAGTTTTAGGAAATTACAAAAGACGTTTCCTTTCCAAGAGAGGGTCACGCCACAGGAGAAGCCAGCGACCTCCATAACCGGCACGCCCTTCACTTGGCATCAGATTAGGACTAAGAAGGCAGGGTCTGCCGCTGCCGTCACAAGAGGCCGGCGCTGCGGAGGGAGGGGCGAAGGGAGTGGCGGGCGACGACGCGACTGCGCAGGGACGGAAAGCGGGCAGGCGGAAAAGACCGGCGAGCTAGATCCGGCAGCCGGCGGAGGAAGCCGCTCGACCACAGCCACGCAAGGGAAGAGTGTGCCGCGCGTGCGCGGGGCGTGGCCGAAGCCTTCCGTCTTTCCGGCTTCTAGGCGTCTCTTCCCGCTTCCCCTCGCGACCCTGGCTGGCTTGGGCCTTCTTAGAAGTGACGAGGTTGGGGCGCTCCTCCCTCTCCACCGTTATGAAATCTTTCTGCCCCCGGAGTCCGAGGCAGCCCAACCAGGTCTTGCATGTGTTCATTGACCCCAGGCCGAGCGCGATCAGGCTTCGCGGGCACTGCGGGACCTGGGGCGGGGTTGGGGGAGTAAACTCCCAGCACTTGTCTCACAGACTGTGGGCACGAGACTGACCCCTGGTTGGTTGAAGATCTTTCCAACTGACCACCCCCTTCGTTCAGTTCCGCCACGGAAGAGCCCTCGGAGAAACCCGGCTCTAGATCGGAAATGGCCCTTTAGCTGCTGGAGGAGGGAGTTACCGCCAGAGTCCTGTAAAAATTGTACATGCTGTAATGATTGTCTAAATTCACTTCCCCGAAGCAGGCAGAACGTTATGAGGTTCCTTATTGAGAAGGACAAGCAGAGTGAAGTGATTCTTGGCCTTCACTTTTTAAAATAGTTCCTGTAACTATGAGGGGATACAATGGAGCTTTTCCTGCTTGTGTCTTCCCTGCTGCCACCTGTTTCTCCCAGGGAAGAGAGACCGGGTTGGGATTTCCGAGTCTACAGATCCAAAGCAGCCTCAAAGGAATCACATCAGAACAATACCTAAACAGCCCACCTCGATCCTTTTTTAAGTTGGCATTGAATGAATAAATACAAACTAGTGGTTAAATGTATGAAGGGCAGGGAAGTCTGGCGTGCTGCAGTCTATGGGACTGCAAAGAGTCCAACAGGAACACGACTGAGCAACTGAACAAGTCTATTCTCTTATTTTTCTATTCTGAAAATTAGGTATACACTAGATATTGTTAAACCTACAGGCAAAACAGTTGATAACTCAGCAGCCATCTCCCACTGATTCATACTTCCCACCTTAAGCACTACCTGGATTGCTATTGAGATACTGGTGATTTGTATGAAAACAATACACTATAAAGCAATTGAGTCAACTGTAAGTAGTTGCTTTCAAGATGTAGGGATGCTTTTAGATAACCTCTAAATTGTTTCCTGATTTGTGAATAGAAAAATCTGTGGTAGTTTCAAGGTGTGGCAGATGAGCAATATCCGGTTCTGTGTGTGTGTGTCACTGTTATACTACAAGGAAACATTTTCCTAAAACAAAACTAGACTAGGTCTCCAGTTTAATGTCACAATGTAAGTATTAAATCAATCCAAATAATAGTTTCTCTAAAGCATCCTATGGTGGGCCTGGAGAAAGCTTGTTTTCAGTTCAATTCAGTTCAGTCCAGTTGCTCAGTCCTGTCTGACTCTTTGGGACCCCATGAACTGCAGCGGCCAGTTTTAGTTTCATAGTCAAGTGATTTATTTTCATTGTAACAACCAGTGTTACACTGAACCAGGGAAAAGCAGTATTATGATAAAGCCTTTGAATGTTGTCTCCAAAAGAACACTGGATTGGTCATCATAAGAGCCAGAATTCTAACATAACCCTGCCACTCAATATAAATTCTTCACCTAAAATCTTTCGCTTCTTTGGATTCCCGTTTGCTCACGTTTAGTGTGGTCCTTGTCACTCTTGAATTGTCCTGTTGGCTGGTCTGTCTTCCACTCTTTGGTCTGAGCACTTAGCATAACATAGTTCAGTGGGTACTCACTAGAGATTTGTTGAAATAACTGCTTCCAAATCTACAAAGTTTGATATCGAGGCATTTTTCTTTCTTGAAAAAATATATGTAAGATCTGTTATTAAACTGGGTATGTTATTTACTGTCAAAGAATCATCCCATAGATGACCTATTACAGAGGTGTAGGGGTACCTTTACAGAGGATATATCTTGTGGACAGCACCTTAACTAAATCAAAATTAACCAAGATTTGGACATCACGTGCCCTTTGCTATGAAGCTTAAAGAAAGATTCAACAACATCTATGGATTATTCCTAGGAAAATATGAATCTAATAATAAATCACCACTCCAAATTAAGGAACATGCTGTGAAAGTTGACCTGGAGTCATGAAAAATACCATAAAAGACAAAAATTATAGGGAATTTTTCTAAAAGAGTTGTGACAAGGAAGGGAACAATATGAGGCTCGCTTATTTTTATTTTACAGTGTTCTAAAATGTCTAATGTGGTCCTCAGATTCCCAGAAGTTACCTCCTATTCCCACTAAGAAGACAAATACCTAGGGTGCTTCAGAAAAGCTGATTTCCTATTATTCCTAAAAGTTTCTTAGTGAAAGACTGGTATTTCACTGAAAGAAAGCATACTGAATGCTTATTGGAAATACAAAGCAGTACTAAATGAAGTCAGCTACTAAATTGTTCAAAATTGTAGCTGTCAACCTTAAGAGGAAAATGGAATTTTTTAAATGTCATTTTTAGGGATTTGCTGGGCCCTTTCTATCGGAGAAGGCAATGGCACCCCACTCCAGTACTCTTGCCTGGAAAATCCCATGGACGGACAGAGGAGCCTGGTGGGCTGCAGTCCATGGGGTCGCTAAGAGTCGGACACAACTGAGCGACTTCACTTTCGCTTTTTACTTTCATGCATTGGAGAAGGAAATGGCAACCCACTCCAGTGTTCTTGCCTGCAGAATCCCAGGGACGGGGGAGCCTGGTGGGCTACCGTCTATGGGGTCGCACAGAGTTGGACACGACTGAAGCGACTTAGCAGCAGCAGCAGCAGTAGCAGCAGCAGGCCCAGATAGAGGGAAACAGTAACAACAAAACTACTGGAAAGGTTTGAGGAAATCAATGTTCTTAATATTATTCTGATTTATAGCTCTTGATTTTTTTGAGGCAGTCCAATCACTGGTTCTCTTCTGTAGTGCCAGGCTTACATCCTCCTCTCAGCAATCTTAGCAGGAACAAGCACCTTTCTCTCTTCCCCTGGCCAGGATTACAGAGTCCTGGACTGGCTTTTGTCCTGAACCAATCACCAGGAGGAAGTGTAGGGGTTGGGGTGGGAGGTGCTGGGGAAGAGGTCAGACCCACCCTAACCACCTGCATTGAGAATGGAGAAGCTGTGGGTTCCTGCTGCTGCTGCTGCTAAGTAGCTTTAGTCGTGTCCAACTCTGTGTGACCCCATAGACGGCAGCCCACCAAGGCTCCCCCGTCCCTGGGATTCTCCAGGCAAGAACACGAGTGGGTTGCCATTTTCTTCTCCAATGCATGAAAGTGAAGTCGCTCAGTCGTGTCCGACTCTCAGCGACCCCATGGACTGCAGCCTACCAGGCTCCTCCGTCCATGGGATTTTCCAAGCAAGAGTACTGGAGTGGGTTGCCATTGCCTTCTCCGAGTGGGTCCCTAGGGAAAAGGAAAGAAGGGAGACAATGCCAGGCAGGCTAAAACACAGATGTCCACTGTTCTTCGCTCTCAGTCTCGTATGTCTCTGTCCTGGACCTGTCTCCCTCTGCCTAAAATGCTCTTCCACACTCACCCTTCAGACAAATACCTATCTAACTTTTAAAACCTAGATCTCACATCACCTTCTTGTTACCATCTTCTTTGTCCATAAGATTACTCTTCTCTCAGAACCATTTCTGTCCTTTGTCCCTATTTCTATTATTAGACTGAATTAGATTTGTTTTCAAAACAATTAACTGCAATTATATAAGTAATATCTATTCACTATCAAAAAATTTAATATCACTCAAAGAGTGGCCCATGGGCAGGCACCAATCTGAACTGTTACAGTCATCAATCAGTACAGAAATTGAGAGCAAGTGTCTAAAACTTGTTACGGCAATTTGACAGAACTGTGTCTGTTGCGTTTTAATTTCATTTTACTGGTAATTCATTTATATGTGGTTAATGTACATGTCGGAGAAGGCAATGGCACCCCACTCCAGTACTCTTGCCTGGAGTAGCCTGGTAGGCTGCAGTCCATGGGGTCACAAAGAGTCGGACAGGACTAAGCGACTTCACTTTCACTTTTCACTTTCATGCTTTGGAGAAGGAAATGTCAACCCACTCCAGTGTTCTTGCCTGGAGAACCCCAGGGACAGGAGAGCCTGGTGGGCTGCCGTCTATGGGGTCGCACAGGGTCGGACACAACTGAAGTGACTTAGCAGCAGCAATGAGCATGTGCTAAGTTGCTTCAGTCCTGTCTCACTCTGTGCGACCCCATGGACAGTAGCCCACCAGGCTCCTCTGTTCATGGGATTTTCTGGGCAAGAATACTGGAGTGGGTTGCCATTTCCTTCTCCAGGGGATCTTCCGACCCAGGGATTGAACTCGTGTTTCTCTCAGCTCCTGCGATGGCAGGAAGATTCTTTATCACTTGAGCTACCTGGGAAGCCATTAGTGGTGAGAAAACAGCTTAAATTATTGTTTAACTAATTTAAGCAAAGTCAGTAATTTGCCTCAAGTTGCATGGCTACTGAGTGACAGTAATTTCTTTTTCCCTAGTAAGTTAACTCCAGAACCTCCAGTACTTTCTGCTGTTGGGTTCCACTTCCTCCATACTGAGATTAGCAAAAGATGTAAAATCACCCAATGTGCTCTAAAGCCTTACTGCTCAGAATAGCTCTTAGACTGGCAGTATCAGCATCACTTGGGAGGATTTTTTAAGAAATGGGGCTTTCAGGCTCCACCCAGGTAATCTGTATACATCTTAAAGTTTGAGAAGCATTTCTTAAAGAATACCAGGAAATGGCAGATCTCATTGCATTAGCTTTCTATAACTGCTATTTAAAATTACAACAGATTTAGCGGCTTAAAGCAACAAAAATTTATACTATTTTACAGTTTTTCAAGTTAGAAGTCCTAAATCAGTTTCAGTGGGTCAAAATCCAGGGGTTGATGGGGTCACACTTCCTTGATGTGGTCTGTTTGGAAATCATGCCAATAAGCTCTTTAAGACTGGCTGACCAGTTTCTGACATTAAATATTATGAATAAATCCATCCAAAGACTGGCTTGATTGGATTATTTGCAATCATTAGATATTTACTGAGTAGCTATTTGCAGCCTCATCTTTGGACCTTAGTTTCCTTTTCTGAATAAAAGAGATGAGACTAGATACTAACTTCAAAAGCAAACCTGTGGTTTCGTTAGCTTTACAGTTTATCAAATTGGCACTGGCCTTTTAACTCTCAATCACACATGCCGTTTCTGGACACACCTCCAAATACTGTCTCAGAGCCTCTGTCCACACTCAGTCACCAAACGACATCACTGTACAGTTTCTTTGAGTTCCTGTCCCCTTACTGCTACTCTCTGGGTGTAGCAGTTCCAACAGGCCTCCTGGTCCCCAGCCCAGGCCTATGTAGAACAGAGGTTGTGGGCTATTAAGCGCCCTGTGAGGACATAGAATAGAGCAGAAGTGGAAACTTGACTGATCTAACAAGTGTTGCAAAAATAACAAGATAAATTGGGACCTGTAGCTTCTATTAGGGAGAGGGCTGTGGTGGTAGAACAGACACTCAAGGATAGACTGACCTCTAGATGGAAAGAAGGCAGGACCAGGCAGCCTATGGAAGGCCCTGGGAGAAAAGCACGCAGGTCAGCCTGCAAGCTCTGATAAGTATCTGCCATATACACAGTGTCTTATAGGTTTCTGTGGAGAATGTCAATAAATGCAAAAATGGTCCTGTTTTTAAGGAGTCAATAAACTCACCCATGAAGTACTCAGGTAACTGCATGATAGTATGGAATCATGTGCCAGAATGTATACTAGGAGGGAGTCCAAAGAAGGAGAAAATTAATAAAAGGTAGATGAGGTGGAGGAGGCTCCTGGCAAAAGGTAGGGAATTTCATCAGTATCTCAAAAAAAAAAAAAAAAATCATTTAACATAAAGGAGGAGTTAGAATATTGTAGACATGAGAATGGAAGCAGGGTTAAATGCAAAATCAGGAAGGTAAACAACATATTGGTGAGGAGACAGGTCCAGCTGATCTTGGTTCAGGTTGAGACGGGAATAAGGGGAGGTGGCAATGCGATGAGGAAATGAGTGACAGGGCAAGTTCAGATTGTGGAAAGCCTCAATTGCCAAAAAGTATTGATTTCTATTATCTCCAGCTTTTTTTTTTTTTTTTGAGGAAGTGGAAAAATAAGCTGGTATTTCAAGAGCAATTTAGAGATGTCCCAGGATGAATTAAGGATGGGAGAGACTGGAGGCAAGAAGACCATTTAGAAAGCTACCGTGGTGGTCCAGGCATGAGAGAACAGTAGACACAGTAGAACAGACAGGCAGATTCAAGGAAGGAACAAGACTCAGTGACTAAAATACAATAAAGAAGAAATAACCAGAGAATAGTCTGCGGTTCAAGATGTCTGAATAACCAGAGTCAAAGAATTTTAGACCTTGCAAGGGCTCCAGTTGGATCACTTTATGAGAAAATGGGTGGTTGTTTAAGTGTCAGAACTAGTTCTCCACAGAGCCAGCAGTGGGATGATCAGGCCAGTGTTACAAGATTTACCAAGCAGTACATGCCTAAGTGTTAATTACATATAAATCATTTTCAGTCCCAATCACTGGACCGCCAGGGAATTCCCCAGAATGACTCTTTCTAATGTTGAAAAAATGTGATCAGAATGTGTTATATGACAACCTGATCAGAATGTGTTGTCATATAACTGCCACAGGACTAAATGAAAAATAGAATGTATACTAGGAGGGAGTCCAAAGAAGGAGAAAATTAATAAAAGGTAGATCAGGTGGAGAAGGCAATGGCACCCCACTCGAGTATTCTTGCCTGGAAAATCCCATAGATGGAGGAGCCTGGTAGGCTGCAGTCCATGGAGTCGCTGAGAGTCAGACACAACTGAGCAACTTCACTTTCACTTTTCACTTCCATGCACTGGAGAAGGAAATGGCAACCCACTCCAGTGTTCTTGCCTAGAGAACCCCAGGGACGGGGGAGCCTGGTGGGCTGCCGTCTGTGGGGTCGCACAGAGTCGGACACGACTGAAGCAACTTAGCAGCAGCAGCAGCAGCAGCAGCAGCAAACTCAGGGTCAACTAGGAGGGCTGCTGTTAAGAAAGAATGTACAAAATATTTGGAGAAGGGAATGGCAATCCACTCCAGTATTCTTGCCTGGAGAATCCCATGGACAGAGGAGCCCTGGCAGGCTGTAATCCCTAGGATCACAGAGTCTGACATGGCTGAGCATCTAGCACTTCAAACTTCAACTGGATGCAATTTGAAGTATAGTCAGAAAAGAGTGGGAAGTGGACACAAAGTAGTAGAATAGTTTGAGTGGTTATGCACTTCTGGAAGTTACTGCCAGACACAGGAGGAGGTCAACAGAGAAGTCCACTGGGAAAAGATATCAGGAGTAGAGCAAGCCACCCCTCCTTCTCCCAGAACTCCTCACTCCTATGCTTGTGAACTTTTTTAGATTAATTATGGACCTAGAGGTTAAAAATGTATTATAAAATAATGGGTTGGCCAAAAAGTTCGTTTGGGTTTTTCCTTACAAACTTTTTGGCCAACCCAATACATCAAGACATCACCAAGTCAGCTTACTTGAGAAGCATGGTGGGAGATTCTCTAAATATTAGAAAAATGTTACATTAAGAAATAGTTTTACATTACTCTCATTACAAATACAGGTGATGATTTCACTGAAGCTTAGTGTTTTGATGAAGCATATTACCAATTAGGTTTTTTATTTTTTTCCGTTTTTACTTTGAAATAATTGAAGCATTCCCCACTTGATACTATCTGACACAACTGCATACTAGATGATCAGAACCAGGAAAATTGCATACCATCAATTAATTTTTAAAGATTTCAAAGTTGGTTACAGCATTTTAGATCCCTGCTGAATATTGAAGAGGACGTTTCCCTGGAAGCAGCCTAGTCACAAAGGTGAAGGTGAGGAGCAGAGAGGTCAGGTATCTCGATTTGAGCAATGTTTCTCAATCCTGGTGAACATTCCAGTCACCTTCACTATGGGCAAAATTCAACCACTGGCTGGGGCTACTGCAAATCAATAAGACTACAAGTAAGACTCAGGCATCAGTATGTTTCCTCTGGGTAATTCTCTAGTGGTTCAGTGTTAGGACTCAGTTTTTTCCACTGCTAAGGGTCTAGATTCAATCACTGGTCAGGGAACTAAGATCCCCACACACTGCTGTGATGTGGCCAAAAATGAATAAAAGCGCTTCTGAAGATCCTTAAGTGCAGCCAGAGTTCAGAAATACTGGTGTAAGGTTGATTTAATGCTTTTTCTAAAATGAGGATTTTGAATATGTTTTGCTTTTGCGATGTCACTGACAAATATTTCAATGTATTCAAACTCTCTTTGCTCTATTTACAGAAGTTTCAATTCGCTTTCTATAATTAATCCAAGTAGGCCTTAAAACTGAGCTGTATAATAGGCGATGGGGCGTCTCATCTCCAGACCATGTCTCCTAGAGTCAGGCGTGGGATAAAAAATGGAGTAAACCCGGACATAGTCCTTTTCCTCCAGCTCTAGCTTCTAGTAGTTTGGATCAGTATCACTGTTTTTATTTCAAACTTCAGGAAATTTGGAGAACTACGAATATCACAGAGAGAATATATCTATCTATATATAGATAGATAGATAGATATCTGTGATATTAGAATATATATATCTCCTTTACGGAGAAGGCAATGGCACCCCACTCCAGTACTCCTGCCTGGAAAATCCCATGGATGGAGGAGCCTGGAAGGCTGCAGTCCATGAGGTCGCTGAGGGTCGGACACGACTGAGCGACTTCACTTTCACTTTCCACTTTCATGAATTGGAGAAGGAAATGGCAACCCACTCCAGTGTTCTTGCCTGGAGAATCCCAGGGACGGGGGAGCCTGGTGGGCTGCCGTCTATGGGGTCACACAGAGTCGGACACGACTGAAGCAACTTAGCAATAGCAATAGCAATATCTCCTTAAGGAGATCGATTTCTCCCATATTACTAATTGCAATAACCACGCAGGAATACAGACTCCCTTCTGGGCATAATCAAATTACCTCTGTAAGGGTTCGCCCTATAACTATTTTTGGAAACTAGGGATTTTCCAGATTATCGAAAGCTGTGGCGCTGTCACTGGCTCAGGCCTGTGTTTCATAATCTAAGCCGCTAAAGCAGCCGCCCTCGCAGTCAATACGAAGCCTTCGCCCTACTTCGATACCTCTGGGAATCAAGGGCTCATCGGGGAGCTTTTTTTTCTCCCTTGGAACCGAAGTAGTTCACATTCTTGTTTACTAAAAATACCGTAAAGCAACCGTCTCCAGATTCCTCGCGGGTCACTTTAAATTACAAGTTCGTCCGTACACGACACTGGAGAAACCACTTACACCCACCAATGCGGGCGAAGGTCGATCCGACGCCTCCCTTTGTACTCGCTGAACCTGCGCCACCCAAATGCGGAAAGTTAGGAGAGGAAGAGAGACGGGAGCACACAGACGCACGTTCTAGAGAAATTATCAAAGCTGTGCTGGAGTTACAGTAAATTTGCGGATTCGAAGTTGGACATAAGGTATCTCGTAAAGCTCCCTTATTACTCTTTTGATTAAAAATATTACGTACGAGGCGAGGCGGTTTGAGGTTGTGTTAGTAAGTATACCACGTCCCCAGCCACTCTAGGGAACCAACGGGGAGGTCACCCAGGTCACCGACGGTCCCACCCAGAGGACTCCGCTCACCGGCCGGCGCGGGCGTAGGCTCCGCGGGCGGAGACAACGCCTGAAGGGACTAGTTGGCACGCCGGCCGGGCGTGGTGACGTCAGGGCGGAAGCGCACGCTGCGTGAAGCGGCCAGAACCCGGCGGTCACGGGAATATCCGTCGCGCCGAGAACGCTGGTTAGTCTCACTCCGGGTTCCGGCTGCGTTGGGCGTGCGTGCAGCTCGCTGAGACTATGGCGTCCGGGCCTCACCCGACCGCGACCGCTGCCACCGCCGTCTCATCTGCTGCCCCTAGCGCGGGCGGCTCAAGCTCCGGCACGACGACCACGACGACGACCACGACGGGAGGGATCCTGATCGGCGACCGTCTCTACTCGGAAGTTTCGCTCACCATCGATCACTCGCTGATTCCGGAGGAGCGGCTCTCGCCCACCCCTTCCATGCAGGACGGGCTCGACCTGCCCAGCGAGACGGACTTGCGCATCCTGGGCTGCGAGCTCATCCAGGCCGCCGGCATTCTCCTCCGGCTTCCGCAGGTCAGTGCTCAGGCCCCGGGCCGACAGGCGCGCCTCCCCTCCCCACCTTCCCCTTCGCTGCCTCCCAGTACTACCAGGGCCCGGCCGCGTGGGAGGTCACCCCCTGGGCCTCTCCAGCCGCGGGTCGCAGCCAGAGCGCGGGAGGGCGCGTGCGACGGGAGGATGGCCCAGGAGCTGTTCGCGGTGGGGAGGGGGAGGGGAGTGAGCGGAGGCACAAAATGGCGGCGGCGCCTGGTGCGGGCCCGCCTGACCCCTGCGCTTCCGTTCTCTTCTCTTGTCTGCAGGTGGCGATGGCAACGGGTCAGGTGTTGTTTCATCGTTTTTTCTACTCCAAGTCTTTCGTCAAACACAGTTTCGAGGTAAGCAGGGCGGGGGCGGGTGACGGGGGATTTCTCCATCCGGAAATGGGAAGGAAGGAGTGGGTAGTGTCAGCGGCCAGCTTTGCAGAAAGGGAGTGGTTAGTTGTAGGCCTTTGTACCTAGCTCTCACCCATAGGGGAGTAGGGACTTTTGGAGAGGATTTGAGAACCAGAAGATGGAGCCTGAGCCCAGGTGCCTTATTATCAAGAATTTGCATTTTCAATCAAATGGAGAGTTCCTGTGAGATTGAGATTGGCTCCGGTTTTAAAATTAAGGGGAATAAGGACTTCCCTGGTGGCTCAGACGGTAAAGCCTACAATGTGGTAGGCCCGGGTTACATCCCTGGGTCGGGAAGATCCTTTGGAGAAGGAAATGGCAACCTCCACTCCGTACTCTTGCCTGGAAGATCCCATGGAGAGAGGAGCCAGGTAGGCTACAGTCCATGGGGTCGCAAAGAGTCAAACACGACTGAGCGGCTAAAGTTTGTTTCAGGCAATAAATAAAAAGAAACGTCACACTAGCCTAAATCTATGTCCTAGAAGTGTCAACTGCAATTTCATTTCACCAAATGTCCCAGTTTTTTTCATTAGAATAAGTTCTATAGACTTTGAGAGGGGCACTTCTTTCTAACTTTACACCTGCAGTGCCATAATCTAACAGCTTTTTATTGGCTCTTTTTTTTTCCAGATTGTTGCCATGGCATGTATTAATCTTGCATCAAAAATCGAAGAAGCACCTAGAAGAATAAGAGATGTGATTAATGTATTTCACCACCTCCGCCAGTTAAGAGGAAAAAGGTAAGATTGGCATTATTGAATGCAGCATCTCTTGCTACTACTGAACTGTGCACCAATCATATCAAAACATTCTTTCCTCTCAAAACCGATGTAAGGGAAAACTGACTTTAATTTAGGTGTTAAAATTCACATAGGAACACACTGATACTTCATAATTTGAAAAACCACAGTTAACCAGTTATCTGAAGTTTGTAGAGGCAGTTGCGTTTATGGACAATCCTAACAGTGCTGTGAAGCCAGTCCTGTGGTTTTAAGATTAAACAAGAAAGGGAATATGTTTGTCTCAAGTGTGAGTGTGTTCTGTAAGTTATTTTTCCCCTCCCTTCTCTGTAAGACTGAAGGCTGGAAGTTTAAACACTGCAGTTGAAGTTAATATTGTGGTGAAGTTTTGTGTAGATTGTCTTACCACTGGAAGTTCCAGTTAATTCTTTACCAATTGAGGTTGGCTTTTGTTAGAATACTTCTCAACATTGAACTACGATATCCCCCATAATACCGGATCTGAAAGGACTGCAGGATGATAAAGTTTGGAGTCAAAGGGATTAAACAGGTATTTTGTTTTGGTCAGGTAACAGTCTCAGTGAGTGGGCTGCATTTAGATAGGGCATTTATCTGATCTAGTAAGAAAATAGAAACCGAAATAGTGTTGTTTTATAGGTGGACACCTGCTGACATTTTATGTGTTCCTGTGAGGCAGTACCAAAAAGCTTTAGTTGCAGTGCTGCTTGTGTCTACAGATGGCTTCTCATACTAGATGCTTCTAGTACATACAGTGCAGATTAGTTCTTCTGTTCGCTTTTTGAGGAAGTTGTTGTGATATTAGATAAACTTGTACTGAGTATGAAAGGAAGTCAGTTATAAAAAGATTTTAAGTCATTTTGGGGTTGGGCATTGGTTAGTACCAAATTAATAGCTTCCGTGAGTGGTCCTTGTTAGTTGAATCTGTAAATTGTTGGTAATGGAACTATTGAGAGACAAGTGAGTAGTAGCCTTGAAATGATTAGTCCATCCACTTAGATTGAAATGTTGTTACCCAGATAGTTTTCACAGTGGTTTTCAGTTTTCTTACATTCTATATTCTGTTCTTTTCTCATTCACCTTATTTCCAGGGATAGACTTAACTTTTTAATTGCATTTAAAAATGTCTTCTAGCTTCTTAGTGAGGAATCCCTGAAACTTGGGAAGTTTTCAAATTGATAATTTAGTATGGTCTGAGCTAAAATGTATATTTAGATCTAGTTGATTGTTAAGGGTGTTTAAACAATGACACTAATAAAAAGGTTCTTTAGTCAAAGGATTGTTTGCTTAAAGGAAATAGTTTTCTGTTAGTATTCTTTGAACCATTTTGCTATTATCATTTATTATCTACTTTGAAATTTTTCTTTGAGATGGAATATTCTTCCTTGATGTTAGAGTAGGTTCTCTTAACTGTGAAAACCTTGGAATTTAAAACATCTCACCTGATTTGACTGTTGTGTCGGGTTTTTTTTTCCCCCCTTTTGATCATTATCAGAGAAATCGATTGTGTCTCAATCTTAGAAGTCTGATTACAGCATGAAATTTAAAGGGAGTTGTTAATTGCATGGAAGCCTTTTTTAGAAAGCAGGATATAAAAGTGTTTCTATGCATATTACAAGTTTACTCAGACAGGTAGCTTGTATATGTTATTAACTTCAACTCTTTTTTCCCTTGCAACCGACTATACAGCGACCAGCTACATTTACCAAAGCCTGGGTGATGTGGAGTGGTACATAGCGATGAAGCTGTCGTCATGGCAACAGTGAGTGAAGTATCGAAAATCCCCAAGGAGAAGCCAGTGCTCTGAGAATAGGTCACTGGAATCGGGGACTAACAGGTTGGCCACTGGTGAACCATTTAGAAAAACTCCTGTTTCTTGTTATAAGCGTTTGTCTTTGCTGTCCAAGTTATTAGAACGATAGTTTAGTAATTTTTTAGATTAATGTCATTAGAAGAGTACCATTAATATCACTTTAGCTAGGTAAAGTGTTTCAGTTTGTTTTAATGGTATTATTTAATTTAGTTCATGCATAGCTTTAATTTGTAGTATGACCTTGCTAATAACAAGCATCAGTTTTGTAGCCTTTAAAAGAAGTTGCTGTATTTCAGTGCTGACTATATATTAGAATTACTGGAGGAGCTTTTAGGAAAAACTGATGCCCAAGCCCCATTCTGAATTATGTGATTTTTTTTTTTCTCTCTTCATTTTTTTTGTAGTTTGAGAATGTTTTTTTAACCTCAGATTTTTTTTTTCATTTCAGCAGTTCCCAATTATAGTTTGCTTTTGAGATGCAGCATATTCCCAGCAAGTTAAGGGTTTTCTGTAGTTTTAAGGCACCTAGCTAGCTTCATACTGTAAGGCTTGTCTAAAAGAAGACAAATACTCAAAGACTGCAGCAACCCACTTATTGGTGAATGTGGTGTGGTATTTTCAACATGCATATACATCATAGATTAGAGTTAGAACGGTCTTAAGTGATTTGTCATTTAGTCCATTCTTCATCCAGTTTATTTTGGTGGCTCTAAAAGATGGCTTTCAGTTTGTTTAAACACTGCCAAAGAAAGAAAGATTCTTTGAAGTAGGAATTACAAATTTCTGTATGTTGAACAGTCTGCCTTTTTGTACTAGTGATCTCCTTTAAGTACAGTCTCAAAGAATTTGTTCCACATTTTCTTGGTCCTTTGTACCCTATGAGTAAGAGAAACCATGTTTGAATCTCCTCCTAAATTTGTTATTGTGGTTGTATTTTTGAGATCATGCTAAAGGAAATATAGCTAATCTTAGACCCCATAATAAAATTCAAATGATCAAAACCCAAAATTTTGTACTAAGATTAAACTTGGAGAATTGTTCTTCTCATATAAATTAATCTGAAAAAGTCTGTCAAAAGCAGAGGAGTAGGAGTTAGGTTTAGGTGGTTTTTTATCATGAGAATTACTTTTTTCTGAACAGATGAAAGTTTCTTTTAAGCAGGTTTTTTTTTAAGATTTTAAAATGTTAACCTCTTCAAACTTTTATTGGAAAGAAAGTTTACCTAATTGATGAAGAAATTCTAGCAAACCTTAATTAAATTTGATGTGCTTGTTGCCAGGTAAAGTATGAATAGATACTTTGTTAATACAAAGAAACAATTTGCTTAGGCAGTTTGAACCTTTTCTTACTGCTCCTATTTGGGGATACAATTGTGATACAAAGTAATCTTTGTAAGTAGTATAAGTTACATGTTCATTGAGCCTCCTTTCATTGTGAGGTAAAACCACTTCTCAACAGTGAAGGTATCAGATTATGTACATCTACAAAATTGACTTTGAAGATTGCAAGCAGTTACTGTTGCCTAAGCAAGAAGTTGAGTAGGTAGTTGAATTGAGTAGGTAGCGGGTTTGGTTTCCCTGATTAGTTTAATATTGGGATTTTGACACCAAAAAATGTGAAAGTAAAGATTATACTGAATAGATAGAAAATAACTAATCTACTTAAGTAGAATTAGTAATTAAACCTGATTAAGGACCAGATAATAGCCATAATACAAATGTTGAGTTGGTTGATTGTAAGAAAATGAATTTCTAACAGAATTTGAAATAAACCCTTAAAGCAAGTTTGATAAGAGATACAATAAATTTGTTCAACAGAATTTGAAATAAACCCTTAAAGCAAGTTTGATAAGAGATACAATAAATTTGTTCAACATAAATAGGAAAAAATGAAACAAAATTTTTCATAATAATTTTATAAGGATTCTAATGGTACAGTGTACTGTTTGAGTTGCACCTTAAGTGTTAAGGTGGTGTGTAACTATACCACCAGAGGTATTCTGTCTCCTAATGAATATCTGATGAAAGGGTCATCAGATAACTGGTCCATTGGTTAAAGAGTTGGTTAAGTAGATTTCACTTTTCCCCAGATTTCCTGTTATAACATTTGAAAAATCATAAACCTTAAGATCTTGGAACACATTTTAGTGTACACATTTGTTTCTTAGTCACTAAGTCGTGTCCAACTCTCTGCGACTCCATGAACTGCAGCACAACAGGCTTCCCTGTGCTCATTTGAATTAAATTTGATTTTTTCCAAAGAACAGTGAACTTGTAGCCTGTTTGTCCTGATAAAATAGGTTCATTATTTATATTTTTATGTTAGAAATCAGTCCCCTTCCCAACTGAAAGGTGTGGCTTCATTTCTCACCTTTCAAAGCTGTAAGAACTGAATTGAGTGAAGGCCGCTTTCAGCATTAACAGGCTGTTTTCCATCTTGTCAGCTTTGCCAACTTTTGTCTTATATCCAACTTGATAGTATAGCAAAGCTAGAAATAGTTTAGTTAAGCGTTCCGGTTTTATAGTTTGAAACAGGAGAAAGGAAAATAAATATGACTGCTGATTTTTTTACTCTGGTAACATACATTACAGGGTAATATAGCTGATTTCAATTTCTTTTTTGATTTTCAAGTGGATCTGTAGTGTAAAATTATGAGATTAAATTTTTTTGTATTTGGTGTCCATAGTAAAAGGAGAAGGGGGGACAGTGTTCAGAAGGACTATCTTTAAAATGTTGTGTTCTGCCTAGAGCAAAATCTCTTGAATTTTTTAGCTGAAAATAAGTATGGGGGAAAATATTTACATATTCTACCCATGTTAAAATCAGCTTCTAAATAAAAATGTGTTTTTTTGTTGGTTGGATCTAAGAATGTAACAAATGAAGGACATTGGTACATTTCATACACTTTAAGAAGAGAAATTCTAAGTCCTGACTGACTTCTCATTAAGAAACTAGTTTTCAATTTTAAGACTTAAATTTAAGACAGTTTTTTAA
The DNA here is from genome assembly GCF_055505025.1 of Bos grunniens. Lineage (NCBI taxonomy): Eukaryota > Metazoa > Chordata > Mammalia > Artiodactyla > Bovidae > Bos > Bos grunniens. The sequence goes on along the minus strand of NC_141165.1, from coordinate 47,041,804 downwards.
TTGAAAGAATTTTTCCCCCAAGCACTGAACCATAGATAAATCGCCTCTCATAACTTTTAAGCTGTCAAAATTTTGGTCTGGCACAGAGACCTTATGTGCTGTTTTAGTTTCTTCATTATGGTTGGCCCTCCCTTCTCTTTTGCATTGTTTACTAAAGATGCTGCCTGATAACTCTGAACAAATTTAGGCCTGGTTTTATTGATCACTTTGAGTGTTAAATTGGATTCTTAAAAACATTTCTTTGGTAATTGAGCTGAATCTTTCGTTTCCAGATTATTAACAGAGACTCTTAGATCAGTTTATTTAAATGAACTGCCCATTTAGGGGAATCTGAATTAGCTACCCACCCTATTTTCCTCTAATTTTAGTTTTGGTCTTAAACTAATCATGAGTTGATATTCTGTAAAATCACTCTAATCTTATGAAGTCTTTGTAATACACATCTTCAAGAGCTATGAAGTCTTTGTAATACATATGTTCAAGAGTGCATTAATTTTGTTTCTAGTCTATGTAGACTAATGAGATTATGAAAATAAATCAGGCTATCTGTTATGTAATATAATACATCTGGATGAAAAAAATCAAGGATACAAGTAAGAGCATTAGACTGAAATTTTTTTCATTTCAGCGTTTTGTTAGTAAACTAGGAAGTGAGTCTAGAAAGTATATATTTAATTAGCATAACTTGGACAGCACAAGATCAATGCTTTTAACTTGTTTGCAGGAGTTTAAAAAGCTGGTTTCTGTTGCCAATAGTTGGTTGGAAGGGAAAATGGAGATACCACAAATAAAATTTTTGGGATGTGCAAAACAGTTTTGATTTTATTTCTTACAAACTATAGGACTCCAAGCCCCCTGATCCTTGATCAGAACTACATTAACACCAAAAATCAAGTTATCAAGGCAGAGAGGAGGGTGCTAAAGGAATTGGGATTTTGTGTTCATGTCAAGCATCCCCATAAGGTGAGTTGTAGAATACAGAAATTACATTCGTAAGTATTAGGGTTTTGTTATTTTTAAAATATTATTTCCTGCAAATTTATCTTTGAGCACTAACCATTGGTTTTAAAAAGCAACTTTTTGGACATTGAAATGATCAGTAAAATGAGAATCAAAGTCCTGGGTTCAAGTCTTAACTTTTTATTGTGTGGGTGTAGATAAGTTCTTTTTGCTTCTGAGGTAACCCAATGTTCATACTAGAGAATGGAGATTTTTACATATTAGCCATGGAATGAATAAACACATGTCTGCAGAAGTACCTGGTGGTGTGTTACCCTGTTGTATAGTGAAATGGCTTAGAGTGTGTGGCTGCTCACTTTCAGCATCATTGAGTGTTTTTAGGTTTCTCCAGTGTCTCTTGGCTTCCATAAGCTCAACATAAGCCATAGCACAATGATATGAGAGCTCTGGGGGCAGGACCATCTGCACGTAGAAATGTGTTTCTGCCATTAGCTGTGTGACCTTGGCAGAAAACTCCGTGCCTCAGATTCCACATCTCTAAAATTGTGAAATGAGAATGATGATGATAATGGTCCAGAAAGATCTGAGCTCAGGTAAACTCAATTGAGTTTTTAAAATTTATCACACTTTAGTATGGTAAGCTTCACTGTAGAGAGGTTTGGTTACTTACTATAATACCCACTCTGAGTTGTGCATAGTATGCACCATACACATTGTGTAACTTTAAAACCGTCTCTAGGGCGTTTGTACCTTTGGAAATTAAGTGAAATAATCAGTTCCTGTCACATGAAAAATTAGATACTGTTCTTAGATGATTTAACTTCTTTTTTCCTGTACAATTTTGGAACATTTCATGTCCATGTGAACTTTAGTAACATAAAAATCTACATTGACTATCAGGTACATTTTAGGTTGGTCTGTATTATTCATGCAGTTTTTATGAATTAAAACTTGCTCCTAACATTTTCAGTTACTTACGTTCATTGAACTCTGTACTTTGAAAGAACTTCCAATATGCTAAACTAAGTTTTTTTCCCTTGTTCTTCAGATCATTGTTATGTATTTACAAGTCTTAGAATGTGAACGTAATCAAACCCTGGTTCAAACTGCCTGGTAAGTTGCTTTTTTACATTTCTTTCCTAGCCAGGAAAACAGAAGCAGAAATAAAGTAAGTTTCATTTTCCCTTTCCAAAATAATGAGATAAGTTTGTTTTGGTGCTTTTTGTTTTTTTGTTTTTTAATCAAAAGGTAAATAATGCTTATTTCTGCTTCCTGTTTTCTTGGCTTGACTAATTACTTTTAATGGAGAACTCAATTTAACTTTGTTCTTTTTTCTACTCTTTAATTAAAGGGTAGTCCATGATGGTAAGTCATAGAACTCTGCCCTCTGCACTTCAGCCCATGACCTCAGGATGGCCTGATTGGCTGCCCTGCTCTCCAGCCAATCCAGTGCAAGCTCTCATCCGAGATTCACTGAAGTGGTCCATATCCATCTGGCAGCATCTTCTAGTTCTGTCGGGTTGTCAAAAAGGATTTGTATATTTGTTTCTAGAAGTAACTATTCACATGCCTATGTATTTAATGTATACCTGTAACTATCAAAATGAATAGTTCATTTTTGATAGATTTGTTGTCCAGCCATTATGACTTTTGTTAGGAGTTTGACTAGATTTCTATTTTTAGTATGTATAGCATGAATTCTACCATTGGAAAGAGCAGCTTAAAATGGGCACCATCCCCATTCTTGATGAATGTATAGCTGCTGGGCTATTGGAGGCAATGGTATTAGAAGTAAGAAGTACTGCATTTTAAAGAGCTGTTAATTTTAACATAGAACTCTAAAACTTAGATTTTAGAGATATAGATGTGTGATTTGTAGTGCTGACTTATTTAAAGTTAAAACAAGGAGTTTGTGGTTCAGCCACAACTACTGTCTTAAGACTGTTGATGTGCAGTACTTAAGTGATGTAATTCTTATGTTCTGGACTTAACGACTGCCATGCTTCTTTATTAGTAATACTAGAAAAGTCTCATTGCTTTTATAAAATGCATGACTTTAATATATGTTCTATAGATTTTTAGCAGTTTTCATGGGTTACGGACTTTTAAGAAAACAGTCTTTTAGTTTAACCTTTTGAACAATTTGTAAAATTTATTTAATACTTCAGGAATATTGTGGGGAGGGTTCACTATTAAAAAAGTCCAGTGATTTATTAACTGAAGTAGTTACTGCTTTTATTTATATTTAGTCATACTTGTATATAAACAAGGCTGTTATATATATTATTTGCTCTTCACTTCCCAACCTAGGTTTTCTGAACTAGCTTAGTTTTCTTAATTTGGTGCGTGCTTACTGAAAATGCCTTTTTATCCCTATCACAGTATTGAATTTTTGAAAGAACTTGATTGACACTGCTTTTCATTGTGGATAAAGGAGAGAGATGGTCAATAATTAATGGCTTGAAGTATTGTTGGAGTGGTTTATCATTTCTGAAACTAATCATGTCAGAACTTTCAAAGCATTGCTTTTCATAGAAATATGTTTTTTTAAAAAACTGTTCTATGTGGAGTAATAGTATGGAATTATTTTAAAGGACTTCGGTCCTATTTAGGAGACATGAAGAATGATTCTAGTGTTAAATTCTTATCTCTTACTGCTTTTGAGTTAAGAATTGTTATATGCTAGAATACTGAAAATACAAACATGAGAAGAAAAAAGAATAAAGTAGATTGAGTCTCCAATTTTATGTAAGGGTCAGAGGAACTGATTTGTTTACATACAAAGCTTACGGTTGAAATATTTTTCAGGAATTATATGAATGACAGTCTTCGAACCAATGTATTTGTTCGATTTCAACCAGAGACTATTGCATGTGCTTGCATCTACCTTGCAGCTAGAGCTCTTCAGGTAGGTGCATATAGAGAGAGACGTAAATCTTGTATAGTCCAATAGGATAAATCACAGGAATTAGCAGTTCTAATAAAAACAGTGAAAATTTCATCTAATCTGTTTTTATGGTTTAGATTCCATTGCCAACTCGTCCCCATTGGTTTCTTCTTTTTGGTACTACGGAAGAGGAGATCCAAGAAATCTGCATAGAAACACTTAGGCTTTATACCAGAAAAAAGGTAATTCTGTTTACCAGCACTTGTGTTAATATTTTGTCAGTGCTAAGAGTGTAAACTTACGTAAAAGAGAAATACTAATTTCATTTTCTTCCAACAGCCAAACTATGAATTGCTGGAAAAAGAAGTAGAGAAAAGAAAAGTTGCCTTACAAGAAGCCAAATTAAAAGCAAAGGGATTGAATCCTGATGGAACTCCAGCCCTTTCAACTCTTGGTGGATTTTCTCCAGCCTCTAAACCATGTAAGGTTAATAACTTAAGCACTGAATGTGTGGTTATTAGAAAGTTTTAACATTTCACAGTTGCATAGAAACAGTGATGTTAAGCTATTCATATTTTCTCTCTTGACAGACAACTAAGGACTGATAATTGAATGGTACTTGGTTACATTTAGAAACTTATTTGGCCTTCTGTATAATCTAATAGTTAACATGCCTTAATATTCTTTTAAAAGCATCACCAAGAGAAGTAAAAACTGAAGAGAAGTCACCTATTTCTGTTAATGTGAAGACAATAAAAAAAGAACCCGAGGATAGACAACAGGCTTCTAAAAGCCCTTACAATGGGTGAGTATACTTGAGTTAGAAAAATGGCCTGAGGAATCTTTTTATGTATGTAATTTCTAACACTATGTACATAACTAAAAAATTGTGTTTTTTTAAGTGTAAGAAAAGACAGCAAGAGAAGTAGAAATAGCAGAAGTGCAAGTCGATCAAGGTCAAGAACACGATCACGTTCTAGATCACATACTCCAAGAAGACAGTAAGTAAACACTTTGTTGGGGAAAGCAGTCTTATTTGGAGTCTTAAAAGGTTATGGCTTAAAAAAAAATTGCACGTGGACTGTTTTCAAAGTTAGGCTAGATTTAATTCAGGGTAAATTGTCAGAAATGAGTTTGGAGATATGCTCTGTAGGCATGTGGCTTTTTTGTTTCGTGGTAGTATATGGCATTCTATTGTAGTTTTGCTTTTGTTTTTCTGGAGAGGTGTACGGCCTGGCCAACCACTTACTACTAATGAAGAATCAGGTTAACTATAGCTAAAGAATTTTCCCTAGTTAACTTTATAATTAGATGGCCAGCTACTTGTGGCTCTTCAGTGGTTCTTTTGAGTATATGGGAGATAATTCAATAAATAGCTAGGACACTGTAAAAACGAATTACGGCCTTCCTTAGAATATAGACGTAATATATTAAGGTTTGTTTAATATGTTAACAGGCTGAAGGAGAGGTAGTGAGGGGTGGGGAAGTTTATTAAACATCTTAAGTCTGGTCTGTCACTGATACAGTGGTTTTGTTTTGAACCTGCTATGAGCACCACCAAAAATATTTGCTCCCAGTAGAAACTGACTCTCAACCTCAAATTTTTATTATCTAAGTTATAATAATAGGCGGAGTCGATCTGGAACATACAGCTCGAGATCAAGAAGCAGGTCCCGCAGTCACAGTGAAAGCCCAAGAAGACATCATAATCATGGCTCTCCTCACCTTAAAGCCAAGCATACCAGAGATGATTTAAAAAGTTCAAATAGACATGGTCATAAAAGGAAAAAGTCTCGTTCTCGATCTCAGAGCAAGTCTCGGGATCACTCAGATGCTGTCAAGAAACACAGGCATGAAAGGGGACATCATAGGGACAGGCGTGAAAGATCTCGCTCCTTTGAGAGGTCCCACAAAGGCAAGCACCACGGTGGCAGTCGCTCAGGACATGGCAGGCACAGACGCTGACTTTCTTCCTTTGAGCCTGCATCAACTCCTGATTTTGCCCATCTACAGTGTGATGTATGGACTCGTAATCAAAATATTAAAAGCAAACTGATTAGGATTTGATTTCTTAAACCCTCTAGGTCTCTAGAAACACTGAGGACATTTTCTTTTGAAAAGAACTATGTTTTTTGGGTTTTTTTTTTTTTGCACATAAAATGCCCTAGCAGTATCTAATTGAAAACCATGGTCAGGTTCAATTGTAATTATTATAGTTGTGTATTGTTTATTGCTATAAGAACTGGAGCGTGAATTCTGTAAAAATGTATCTTATTTTTATACAGATAAAATTGCAGACACTGTTCTATTTAAGTGGTTATTTGTTTAAATGATGGTGAATACTTTCTTAACACTGGTTTGTCTGCATGTGTAAAGATTTTTACAAGAAAATAAAATACAAATCTTGTTTTTCTAAATTGCTTCAATCTTATTTAAATAAATTATTAAAAAGAAAAGTTTTTGATAGTAAAATGCCTGTACTGATTTTCTGACAGACCTGTTTCTTTCCTTGTTATATAAAGTTTGAGATTAAAATGTAATTCTTACCTGCACTGGGAGCTTTCGTAGAAATCTTCCTTAGATAGGTGGAAAAAGCAAATGGGTTTGGTCCAACAGTATAATGTTACATGTTTTTTACATGTTTTATTGTAGCATGAAACTTAAGTCAAAATTTGATTTGCACATAAATGGGTACCATAAGGTTATTTAAGTCAGGTTTAAGTACTGTTTTGAAGGTGAGCAAATCAGAATTTTCAACAGAATGGCAAATTAAGACCAGTTATTCAGCTTTTAAGTTTTTCTTTAGGTATTTAGGCTAGGAACTGAGCCCATCCCCCAATTCCTCCCCCTGGGGCCCCCATCCTGCCTGGCTGTTCAAAGGAATATGTGATCACAAAAAAAATCCAGAAGTCGTATAGCCAAGGGTATTTTTAAAATTATTTACTTGAGAGTTCCCTAATATTTTGGAAGTCAATTTAGAGACCTTAAAAAAGCCATAATAAAATATTGCTTTATAGTTAAGTTTTCCATTAAAATTTTCACCCATCTTGATTACTTACCTTGTCCACTAGACTTGGCTCCAAATGATTTGTTGCTGTTTCAAAAAATCAAACACACCCACAAAGAGATGAAGATTTACTGCCATAAGGATGTTTAAAGTAGTTACAACTTCTGAAGAGGACTCCAAAGAAGATTTCCAAATACATTCTGCTATGGTGGGCAGTGGGGCTGGAAAAAGTAGAAAGCCTCACAGGGAGACGAGATTTACTTGGAAATAAAAATGTCGGTATGGTGCTTAAGTCATTTACATTCCTAACTAAAAACTAACATGGCCTAGCATGATCTCAGAGAAGTCAATCGCAACCCACTCCAGTGTTCTTGGCTGAGGGATACCAGGGACAGGGGAGCCTGGTGGGCTGCTGTCTATGGGGTCGCACAAAATGGGACACTACTGAAGCGACTTAGCAGCAGCATGACCTAGTGTAAATGAGCAACTTCTGGAAAGGTAATAGTTCATTGTTGTTTCTACATGTGCTTTTATGACACATATTGCTGATCTGTAACAGTATTTCTAAAGAGCTTAAACTGCCTCTAAATAGTGACATTTCTTTCCAAGGCCAACATTGAAGAAAGACAAATGACCTGTTGAACAAAGACCCTGTTGAAAAATCCTGAGTTCTTAATAGTGTAGCAACTCTTACTGTATCCTTGTTTGTAAATAGCATGTGGGTGAAGGGCATTTGTGAAGATGGAAGATGCAGAAGATAGACCTGCATGTGAGGTAAGAGCTGTATGTTACAGGTTGCTCTGGAATGATTACTTTTTTCCTTCTGCCCTAATTTTTGTGCTATTCTTTTCTGGGAGTGAATGAATTTTTTTTAACTTTGTATGTTAGAGTATAGCAGATTAACAGTATTGTGATAGTATCAGTGTCTTGTGCTGTTAATGAATCAGTTTTCTAGGTTCTTGTCAAGAGTTTAGGCTCTTACCAGGAGTTTAATAATCTTATGCTGCTGAACCCACATTTAAAAACTTAAAATTATGGGGAAGGTCAAGTGAGTACCCATCTCTCAGCTCCAAAAACAATAATCAATTCTAGGTCAGGCAACCTTTTTACTCTAACATCTAACTTAGTATTCAGGTTTCCTGTTTGTTTATAATTGGTTTGTTCAAACAAGGTCTGTATTTGGTTTTAATCACAAGTTGTCCATCTTTTTTCCCCCTGAAAAATTGGGTCCTTTGTCTTGTAATTTTCATATTCTGGGTTGGCTCACTGTAACCCTGTGGTGTCTCTAAACACTTTTGTTCTTCAGATCCCAAGGTTGGTTATTTTGAAACACAATTGCTGCCTCGTTCACCAGGTATCTCACCTAAGTTCCTGATCGTAAAACGTTACTGCTTGTATGTACATCAGCAATCTCATATGTATGTGCCCCATTTGTATCTGTTCTCTTAACCTTTGTTTCCCACTACAGCTGTACTTCTGCAAATAAGATGTTATTTGTCTTAATAATTCTTAATACAAGTCCTATTATGTTATAGAATATTACATTTGTCATTTACAATTGGCATCTTAACCCTAAAGACAGACCAGTGGAATTCTTAATCTCCTTTCCATTTTAAAATAATAAAAGTAATGACCTCTTTCCTGAATTTAAGTTGCAGCCACCTCAGGCGAAGAGTTGACTCACTGGAAAAGATGCTGACGCTGGGAGGGGTTGGGGGCAGAAGGAGAAGGGGACAACAGAAGATGAGATGGCTGGATGGCATCACCGACTCCGTGGACATGAGTTTGGGTGAACTCTGGGAGTTGGTGATGGACAGGGAGGCCTGGCGTGCTGCGGTTCATGGGGCCACAAAGAGTTGCACACGACTGAGCGACTAAACTGAACTGACGGCTTTAAATATTGTCACTGTTAACATCAGTTGTTAAACCCATATTTATGCCTGCTATCTGCATCAAAAGCCTCCTTTAAAATTTTGAAGTTTTTTTTTTTTTCATGAAAATATCCAAAAACAAGATAATTTCATAGTAACAAATAATACTTGTTTGTCCCAAGAGCCAACTCCTAGCTCACCATGTGGAAGTGTTCAACCTTTTGAGACACCATGGACTGTAAGGGTCCGCCAGGCTCCTCTGTCCATGGAATTCTCCAGGTGAGAATACTGGAGTCGGTTGCCATGTCCTCCAGGGGATCTTCCCAACTCAGGGATTGAACCTGGGTCTCGTGCATTGCAGGCAGATTCTTTACCCTCTGAGCCACCAGGGGAAGTAAAGATTAGATTTTTAAAAAATCATGTTAAAAGAAGGCACACATTGGGAGCTCTGGTTAGTGCTGAGATAGAGAGTGTCAGGCAGATTGATAAGGAAAATCATCTTCTCCCCTACTGGGAACACTGGAAGGGGAGCAGCTTTCACCATAGGCCTCGATTCCCTGTATCCCCTAGAATTAGTCACTCCTGTAGCTGGAAGTCACAGCTCATTGTCTGTAGCCATGGGAACTTGGCCCATTTCTGGGCTTTCATGTCATTTCTGCATTCAAGTCATTCCTCTACTAAGGTGACCCGGCAAGTCATTTAAACTCTTGTCTGCAAACCGGCCCTCGTAGCATTGTGCATAGTATATGTGTTAGACATAATGGGGTTCTAGTTTTTACCTTTGCAGTCCAAACAATTCATGTTAGAAAGCACCCAACTACTTAGAAAAGTTTGAAGTCTATGTTTGCTGTGAACACAATTCAAAAAACATAGCTGTTTCAGAATACTACCTCACTGAGATTAACAGTAGAAGCTTTTCATAATTAAAGCATGAAGTCAGCGGCTGTCCTCTTGACCCTTCTGCTTTTTGCCACCTCTGCTCAGAATAATTCCAACCCAGTTCTAAGAACAGAGGAAGTTCCTCCCCTGCCTTCTTATGTCATCAAATTCCTTTCCCCTGTATCAACTGTCATCTCTGTAGTATCTGTAGGTCTTTGCCACAGCCCTTCAAACTGTAGCTTAATGATCTATTTAAAACGTTAATCATATGTTGCTCTAATACATAGTTTCCAAGCGTTTCTCATTTCACTCTACAAACCCTTGACTTGGGCTGTATAAGGTCTGACCTTTGCCAGCTTCCTCCATCCATCAACAGTGTTTCCTCTTCCTCAGGTGTGCCCCTCTATTCCAAAGTCTTCCCATTTCCTGTCCTCCCTGCCTGGGATGCCTTTCCTCCAGATCATCGTTCAGGTCCCCTCTCCAGAATCCTCTCTCCAGAAGGGCCTTCTTTCACACCCTATCTAAAAACAAGCCCCTCTGACAGCCCCCCTTCATGTTCTGTTCCTTAGCTAGCCCTAACTTTTTCATAATGCCTGCCACTACCTGGACTTCCCTTATTTTGTCACTGACTCTCATTATTATTAATAGAGTATAAACTTTGAGAGAGCAGCAGAACTGTGGTTCGTTCATTATTGTAATGCCCCTTATCTAATCCTACAGCAATGCCTGACTTGTATTAGGATATGCAATAAAAATAATGAGGAATGAATTTTACAAACACTAATTCACTGAGTGGCACTTTTCAGCCCTCATCTTTCAAGTTTGAGCATGTGTTCTTTTTCCAACTGCCCTTCTATGAACATGTCTATTCCTTTTACGAGGTTCTAGTGCTCTGGAGCTCACAGACTAAAGCAGACAGATAAACAACAGCCCAGGGGTAGCAAACTGGTGGGCACTGGGCCACATCTTAGCTCACACACCAGTATTTGGTTTGAACAATGTTTGTTTTAGGTGAACTATTTGCTAACATTTTTAAATTTGGAAATACATAAAAACCTAGGCCTCCAACTTTTCTAAAAATTAGAATACATGAAATCTACAATCCCTCAGGGCAACAAATGACCCCACCCCAGCAGCCTTCTGGTTGGGGTGTGCACACCAGTGTGGTATATTTCTGCCAACTCCCTCTTAATTGCAACAGCAAAGCAGGTGTCAACTGACATTCATCACTGTTGATGGGGGTGTCTTTCTGGGATCCTGCTCCTTTTACTCACAGATGTTACCTGCCTGAACCTGACATCTCAAAGATAATCCAAGACCTATATGAACCCCCACATCTGTGAACATGGCACTATGTACCTAGGCTCCTGGGTCAGTTGAAAATCAGATTACTTATTGTGCCCAACATCTCTGCTAGTTAACTGCAGTGCAATGTGTTTACCTTTGCAAACTGGAATTCCTCACTCAAGCAGTTCTTGCGTTGCTGCAGCACTTGCAGAAAAATTCCATAAATGGATTCTTCTGTTTTTACACAGAACGTGTGATACATCAGGTCTTTGTACAGAGCACAAGGCATGTCATAAATCTAAGCCACCGTGAGGTAAAATAATCCACCCTTAATTAGGAAACTAATTTTCTACTCAAAATATATTCTTTCTAGGGCTTTTTCAAACAGACCAAGTTTCGTTCATTTGACAAATACTGCAACCTAGACTAGTGTTGACATTGTTTAGTCATGCTCACAGCCATTAGCAGACTATGTGTTTTTTGAGCTGTGTTGCCAATATCTTAAAAATATACACACACATTCGGGGGTGTGGTATAGTTGATTTACAATATTAGTTTCAGGTATACAAGAGTAATCCACCATTTTTAAAGGTTATGCTCCCATTTATAATTGTTATAAAATAATTGGCTATATTCCTCATGCTGTACAATAGCTTATTTATTTTATACATAATAGTTTGTACTTCTTAATCCCCTGCCCCTGTCTTGCCATTGCCCCCTTCCCTCTTCCCGTTGGTAACCACTAGCTTGTTCTCCACTGTCTGTGAGTCTTTTTTGTTAAACTTATTAGTTTTATTTTTTATATTCCACATATAAATGATACACAGTATCTGTTTTTCTCTGACTTATTTCACTAAACATAATGCCTTCCAGGTTTACCCATGTTGTTGAAAATGGCAAGATTTCAGTCTTTTTATGGTTAAGTAGTATTCTATTATGTATATATATGCCACATCTTTATCCAGTCAGGTGTTGATGAACATGTAGGTTGCATCCATGTTTTGGATATTGTAAATAACGCTGCTGTGAACATTGGGGTACATGTATCTTTTTAAATTAGTGTCTTCATTTATTTCAGATCATGTCATAGTTCTATTTTCAGGTTTTGAGGAACTTCTATAATGTTTTCTACAGTGGCTGTACCAATTTATATTCCTGCCAATAGTGTACAAGGGTTCCCTTTTCTCGCCATCCTCTTCAACATTGGTTGGTTGTGGTCTTTTTGATGTAGCAGACTATATCTTATACACAACTGAAATTGAGTCAACAAGCTTCAAAACAGTCAAATTGCAAATGTCAAGTTTCTACTGTGATTACATATATGCCTGATGAAAGCTTTTCTGAGAGGTTCCTAACTACAGAAAGAAGGGCAAGGAGAGAGGGGCTTCCCTGGTAGCTCAGTGGTAAGGAACCCGCCTGCCAATACAGGAGATGCAGGTTTGATCCCTGGTCCAAGAAGATTCCACCTGCTGTGGGGCAGCTGAGCTCATGCACCACAACTACTGAGCCTGTGCTCTAGAGCTGGGGAATCACAACTACTGAAGCCTGAGCTCCCTAAAGCCCACGCTCCACAATAAGAAAAGCCACCGCAATGAGAAGCCTGTGCAGTCCAACCGGAGAGCAGCCCCCGCTCGCCGCAACTAGAGAAAAGTCCCTGCAGCAAGAAGATCAACACAAACCAAAATAAATAAAAAAGTAAAGAAGGGCAAGGAAAGTTGATGTCTAGAGATATGGCAGATACCTACATACAATTACCACCTACTTGCAGGGTACTTGCTATCCAAGTGGAGACAATTTTTTTTTTTTAAGGTAAATAACGTCCAAAATAATCCTGAGTATATTTGGGGACCAAGCAAGCAGTACACAGAGCTGAGCTAAAGAAGGAGGGACTGCTGTGGCCTCGTGGCTTGGAAATTTCAGAGGACAGGGAGTGCGGCTGGGCCTGGGATGGACAGGATTTAAAAGGATAAGGAGGAAGATGTGGTGTAATCTCAAGGCAAGGCTCGATGTCTGGACTTGGATAGCTGGGCGTGCACCCCAGGACAGACATGAGGCTTGTTTGCTCTGACAGGAAGGGCTTGTGCAGGAAAGAGTGCACAATGTTGGAGCAGAAATGGTGAGGCTTATGGATTCAGATTGCCTGGGGTCAAGGCTCAGCCTCTCTACTCACTAGCTGTCTACGTTTGCACACTACTTAACCACTCTAAGCAGTCACTTCCCAGCCATAGAATTAGTCATGAACCTGCTCTATTCAGGTGTTAGGAGGATTAAAGGAAATAATGCATATAATCTTGTTGTAAATGTTAAATAAATGATCATATTATCATTATTAATATCATCAGAGGCTTGTGGATGACAGACTGAGATAGACTAGAGAGCCATTTTAAGCATGTGGGTGACTATTATTTTTCTAAGGTAGACTAACAAATTACCACAAACTTGATGACTTAAATGTCTTCCCTCACAGTTCTGGGGGTTAGAAGTCTGGAATCAAGGTGTCGGCAGGACAATGTTCCCTCTGAAGGTTCTAAGGAAGCATCCTTTCTCGATTATTTGTAGCTTCTCCCAGCAGTCCTTGGCATTCTAATCCTACCTGCATTCTCCGCCTCCGTCTTCATGGGGCCTTTTTCTCTGTACGTGTCCCCTCTTCCTCCTCTTCTTTTGTTAATTTAGCTGTTTTATTTTTAATTAACTTTTTTTGTTTTTTGGCCATGACACAAGGCATGCAGGGTCTTAGTTCCCTAATGAGGGATTGAAGCTGTGCCCGCTGCAGTGGAAGTGCAGAGTTTTAACCACTGGACTGCCAGGGAAGTCCCCCTTTTCTCTTATAAGGACACGAGTCATTGGATTTAGGGCCCAGTCTAATCCAGCATGACCTCATTGTAACTAATTACATCCACAGAGACTATGTCCAAATAAGATCACATTCTAAGGGTCTATGTGGATATGAATTGGGGGGGGGACATTATTCAACTCACTATGGGGACATAAAAATAACATTGAAATTGAAAACATTTTAAAAAACATTTTGAAATTAGATATAAAAGAGTAGGCAAAAATACGACAAAGAATTCCTGTATATCCTTCACCCAGTGTTTCCAAATAGTAACATTTTACCATGCTTGTTCTATCACTCTGTCCCTCTACGTGTGTATGTAATGGATTCTCTCATGTGTCTGAGGTGAAGTTGTTGCAGTACCATGTCCTTTTACCTATCAGTATTTCACTGTGTGTATATATATATATATATATATGTATATGTATATGTATATGTATATAATAATACAGCATTAAAGAAGGTGGAGTAGAAAGATGTGCCCTAGTCTTCTGAGAAATTGCAACTCATTGCTGAACAACCATTGACAGGAGAAGGTTGGAATCCATCAAAAAAGATACCCCATATCCAAGGGCAAAGGAGAAGCTGCAGCAAGACAGCAGGAGGGGTGCAGTCACGTTTAAAATCAAACCCATGCCCACCAGAGATGCTTGGAGGGTACAAACACAACGTTGTGTGCACCAGGACCCAGAGGAAGGAGCAGTGACCCCACAAGAGACTGAGCCAGACCTGCCTGTGAGTGTTTGAGTGTCTCCAAGGAGGCGCAGGGCAGCAGCAGGTGGAGGTGGGGTGGGCGGCATAAGTCCCCTTGGAGGAGGTCACCATTAGCACTACCACAGAGCTGCCAGGTGCGGGATACACAGACTGGAGAACAATTACACCAAAGAAATTCTAGCACTGTTGCAAAAATTCTAGGGCCCACAACAGACTTCCCAACCTGGGAATCCAGCAAAGGGACTGAAAATCCCCGGGGAATCTGACTTTGCAGTTCAGCGGGATTTGATTACAGAACTTCCACAGGACTGGGGAAACAGAGACTCTTGGAGGGCACAAACAAAACCTTGTGCACACCAGGACCCAGGAGAGGGGAGCAGTGACCCCACAAGAGACCCAGCCAAACTGCCTCTGAGTATTTGGGAGTCTCTGATGGAGGTGTGGGTCGACAGTGGCCTGCTGCGGGGGCAGGGACACTGACAGAAGCAGTCCTGGGAGGTATGGCATGCTCACATAAATCCTTTGGAAGGAGATCTCCGTTACCCCTACCGTAGTTTGGCCAAACTACAGGGAGGGAACACAGCCCCACTCATCAGAAAATGAAAGATTTATTGAGCATGGCCTTGCCCGTCAGAGAGACATAGTTTTCCCCACAGCCAGTCCCTCCCATCAGGAAGCTTGCACAAGTCTCTTATCCTCACCTACCAGAGGGCAGACAGAATGAAAACCAGTCACAGAAAACTAACCAAAATGATCACATGGATCACAGTTTTGTGTAACAAACTATGAGCCATGCCGTGTAGGGCCACCCAGACAGATGGGTCATGATGGAAAGTTCTGACAAAATGTGGTCCACTGGAGAAGGGAATGGTAAACCACTTCAGTATTCTTGGCTTTGAGAATCCCAGAAACAGTATGAAAAGGCAAAAGATATGACACTGAAAATGAAACCCCCCAGGTCGGTAGCTGTCCATTATTCTACTGGAGAAGAGCAGAGAAATAGCTCCAGAAGGAACGAAAGGGCTGAGCCAAAGCTGAAATGATGCCTACCTGTGGATGTGTCTGGTGGTGAAAGTAAAGTCCGATGCTGTACAGAACAATATTGCATAGGAACCTGGAACATTAGGTCCATGAATCAAGGTAAATTGGAAGTGATCAAACAGGAGATGGCAAGAGTGAACACTGACATTTTAAGAATCAGTGAAATAAAATGGACAAGAAGGGTGAATTTAACTCAGATGATCATTGTATCTAATACTGTGGCAAGAATCCCTTAGAAGAAATGGAGTAGCTGTCATAGTCAACAAGAGAGTCTGAAATGCAGTACTTGGGTGGAATCTCAAAAATGACAGAATGATCTTTATTCATTTCCAAGGCAAACCGTTCAACATCACAGTAATCCAAGTCTATGTCCCAACCAGTAATGCTGAAGATGATGAAGCTGAATGGTTCTATTAAGACCTATAACACCTTCTAGAACTAACACCAAAACAAGATGTCCTTTCCATCATAGGGGACTGGAATGCAAAAGTAGTAAGTCAAGAGATATTTGGAGTAACAGGCAAATTTGGCCTTGGATTGCAAAATGAAGCAGGGCAAAGGCTAACAGAGTTTTGCCAAGAGAACGCACTGGTCATAGCAAACACCCTCTTCCAACAACACAAGAGATGACTCTACATATGGACATCACCAAATAGTCAATACCAAAATCAGACTGATTATAATCTTGCAGCCAAAATGGAGGATTTTTATACAGTCAACAAAAACAAGACCAGGACCTTACTGTGGCTCAGATCATGAACTCTTAATTGCAAAAATCAGACTAAAATTGAAGAAAGGGAAAACCACTAGGGAAAATCACTAGGCCATTCAATTCAGTTCAGTTCAGTCGCTCAGTCGTGTCCGACTCTTTGCGACCCCATGAATTGCAGCACGCCAGGCCTCCCTGTCCATCACCAACTCCCAGAGTTCACTCAGACTCATGTCCATCGAGTCAGTGATGCCATCCAGCCATCTCATTCTCTGTCGTCCCCTTCTCCTCCTGCCCCCAGTCCCTCCCAGCACCAGAGTCTTTTCCAATGAGTCAACTCTTTGCGTGAGGTGGCCAAAGTACTGGAGTTTCAGCTTTAGCATCATTCTTTCCAAAGAAATCCTAGGGCTGATCTCCTTCAGAATGGACTGGTTGGATCTCCTTGCAGTCCAAGGGACTCTCAAGAGTCTTCTCCAACACCACAATTCAAAAGCATCAATTCTTCAGCGCTCAGCCTTCTTTACAGTCCAACTCTCACATCCATACATGACCACAGGAAAAACCATAGCCTTGACTAGATGAACCTTTGTTGGCAAAGTAATGTCTCTGCTTTTGAATATGCTATCTAGGTTGGTCATAACTTTCCTTCCAAGGAGTAAGCATCTTTTAATTTCATGGCTGCAGTCACCATCTGCAGTGATTTTGGAGCCCAAAAAAATAAAGTCTGACACTGTTCCCACTGTTTCCCCATCTATTACTAGGCCATTCAGGTATGACCTAAATCAAATCCTTATGCTTAGACAGTGGAAGTGACAAATAGATTCAAAGGATTAGATCTGATAGAGTGCTTGAAGAACTATCGACAGAGGTCTGTAACACTGTATAGGAGCCAGTGACCAAAACCATCCCCAAGAAAAAGAAATACAAAAAGGCAAAATGGTTGTCTGAGAAGGCTTTACAAATGGCCAAGAAAAGAGAAGTGAGAGGCAAAGGAGAAAAAGAAAGATACATCCATCTGAATGCAGACTTCCAAAGAATAGCAAAGAGAGATTAAAAAAAAAAAAAAGTCTTCCTAAGTGAACAATGCAAAGAAATAGAGGAAAACAATAGAATGGGAAAGACTAGATCTCTTCAAGAAAATTTAGAGATACCAAAGTAACAGTACATGCAAAGATGTATACAATAAAGGACAGAAATGGTATGGACCTAATAGAAGCAGAAGATATTAAGAAGAGGTGGCAAGAATACACAGAGCTGTACAAAAAAGGTTTTAATGACCTGGATAACCATGATGGTATGATCACTCATCTAGAGCCAGAGTGTGAAGCCAAATCGACCTTAGGAAGCATCACTATGAACAAACAGTGGAGGTGATGGAATTCCAGCTGAGCTATTTCAAATCCTAAAAGATGATGCTTGAAAATGCTGCACTCAATATGCCAGCAAATATGGAAAAGTCAGCAGTGGCCACAGGACTGGAAAATGTCAGTTATCACTCCAATCCCAAAGAAAGGCAATGCCAAAGAATGTTCACACAGTTACACTCATTTCACCTGCTAGCAAGGTAATGCTCAAAATCCTTCAAACCAGGCTTCAGTAGTACACGAGCTGAGAGCTTCAGATGCTTAAGCTGGATTTAGAAAAGGCAGATGATCCAGAGATCAAATTGCCAACATCCATTGGATCTTAGAATAAGCAAGGGAATTCCACTAAAACGTCTACTTCTGCTTCACTGACTGTGGTAAATCCTTTGTGTGGATCACAACAAACTGTGGAAATTTCTTACAGATGGGAATACCAGACCACCTTACTTGTCTTCTGAGAAACCTGAATGCAGGTCAAGAAGCAACAGTTAGAACCGGACATGGAACAACGGACTGGTTCCAAATTGGGAAAGGAGTATGTCAAAGCTGTATATTGTCATTCTGCTTATTCAACTTATATGCAGAGTACATCATGTGAAATGCTAGGCTGGATGAAGCACAAGCTGGAATCAAGACTGCCAGGAGAAATATCAATAACCTCAGATATGCAGATGACACCACCCTAATGGCAGAAAGTGAGGAGGAACTAAAGAGCCACTTCATGAAGGTGAGAGAGTGAAAAAGCTGGCTTAATTTTTGACATTCAAAAAAACTAAGCTCATAGCATACAGTCCCATCACTTCATGGCAAATAGATGGGGAAACAATGGAAACAGTGAGATACTTTATTTTCTTGGGCTCCAAAGTCATTGCAGACAGTCATGAAATTAAAAGATGCCTGTTCCTTGGAAGAAAAGCTATGAAAAACCTAGACAGCATCTTAAAAAGCAAAGACATCACTTGGCTGACAAAGGTCTGTCTGGTCAAAGCTATGGTTTTTCTAGTAGACATGTATGGATGTGAGAGTTAGACCATAAAGAAAGCTGAACTCTGAAGAATTGATGCTTTTGAACTGTGGTGTTGGACAAGTCTCTTGAGAGTCCCTTGGACAGCAAGGAGGTCAAACCAGTCAATCCTAAAGAAAACCAACCCTGAATATTCATTGGAAGGACTGATGCTGAAGCTGAAGCTCCAATACTTGGGACACCGATGTGAAAAGCTGACTCACTGGAAAAAATTCTGATGCTGGGAAAGATTGAGGGCAGGAGGAAAAGGGAAAATGAGATGATTGGAGTGCATCACCGATTCAATGGACCCGAGTTTGAACAAACTTCAGGAGCCAGTGAAAGAGGAGTCTGTTGTGCTGTAGTCCGTGGGGTCTCAGAGTCACAGGCCTGAGTGACTGAACACCAACAAAGTGACTTTTTAAGGTCCAAATAACGACACTGCCAGTTCTCAGGGCTCTTCATGGCTGTAATTTCCAGAACAACTGTCCGGGCCACGACAACCTTTCTTCCTCGTGATTCCCATCCTCTGACAAGCTATTCTTTCCTGACAGGAGCCCTTTAGTTTGCAGTACGAGGTAGTAACAACTACGGCTGCCACTAGAAGTCACTGTTTGGCTGGACACGATAGAAGATCTCACTCTGCTCAGCTGACTCGCAAGCCTTCTTGTGAACACAATAAGGACATCTGTTTTCCCAAGCAGCAGCGACAGTATCTTTAGACGGGTCCACTTAAGCCTCCTCTGGGTCCTTCATCAGACTTGAAGCCTTGACAACAACTCTCAGACCATATATGCCTTTGCTAAATTCTGCCCGCAGAAGAATAAAGACAGTAATCCCAATTTACATAAGCACTGCGCTCCAGGTGCTGCTCTGTTTCACATATATTAATTCATTTAAAACTTTAAAAAGCCCTATGGTGGTGGTGGGTGGGAACCCATGCGGAGGTGGTTTCACCCAGCTAGTAAGTGGTTGGGCCAGGCTTCAAATCCAAACAGTTTGTCCATACACTTAACCAGCATCCCCCTGCACAGCTTTGCTTGAGTCCCATTTTAATCATACTTTCCCACACCAAGCCTGGAATCGCTGGCCTCTTTATAAGTACTCACACAGTGAAGTTTGAAACTGTCCAGTCTCTCAGCAGTGGACACAGCTCACCCGCTGTGCCCTGGGAATGCATCCAACAGCCGCGCTGACGCCCACACCTCAGCTCCGCCTGCCCTGGTGGCTGCAAGCTGGCCAGTCCTGGAATGGTGGCTCCCAGCGACACTATGGCCCCACTACCACCCTGGCAGTGTCATGCCCAGAGAACCTGAGGTTGCCAGATTCCTCCCTCTTGGCCCTTGCTTCCCAGAAGCAGTAGCTGCTTGCTTTGGAAGCTGCTTCAGATTAAGCCCCCCAAAAAGGTACCTGAAAAGGTCTGCGATCCACTTTTCCTTTTTTGTAGTGCATGGTGGGAAGGGTATGGGTTCTCCATTTGAAGCCTGTTGGTCTTGCTCTGGGCTGAGTGGCCTTGGGTAGCATTGCTTAACTCTTCTGAGCTGTGAGTTCCCTCATCTGTGGGTAGACAGAACATTTCCTTGGATGTTGTAAGCGTTAATGATATACATAAAAGGCACTGGTAGGGGCTAGGAGGTGCCTGACAGATCTGGCTACTATCATTTCCTTAAACGCACAGCCCACCTCCCATGCATCAGAAAAGCTGACCCTGATATCATGGCCTCGGTCGAGTTCTCCTTTATCCCCAAACACTGGCGCCTCTTATTCCCTGTGTTATTTGTTGAGCAGTGAAAACACTGGCAAGTGTCATTTCTTGTGCCTGGCCTAGTTCTCCAACTTGACTCCAATCAGAGTGGGGGCTGTCCTTTGTATACGCTGTAGATGCCTTGTCTTAACCAGGGACCCAAAACAGTGTCAGCACATGACTGTTGATGACAGAAACTACCTGAAGTCAGTTCATAAGTATTTATGGACTGTTTACCAAGTGTCAAGCAATGTTCCAGACTCTGGGAACAGAAAGTGAAAGTCACTCATTTGTGTCTGACTCTGCGACCCCATGGACTGCAGCCTGCCAGGCTCCTCTGTCCATGGAAATCTCCAGGGTAGAATATTGGAGTGGGTAGCCATTCCCTTCTCCAGGGGATCTTTCCAACCCAGGGATTGAATCCAGGTCTCCCACATTGCAGGTGGATTCTTTACCAGCTGAACCACCAGGGAAGCTCCAGAGAGGGGATTAAAACCCAACCCTTCAACTGTAAATTGATACAGCCACTATGAAAGATAGTATGGAGATTCCTTAAAAAACTAGGAATAACAGTACCATATCACCCAACAATCCCTCTACTGGACATACATCCTGAGAAAACCATAATTGAAAAATACACATGTACTCCAATGTTCATTGCAGCACTATTTACAATAGCTAGGACATGGAAGCAACCTAGATGTCCATTGACAGATGAATATGGTACATATATACAATGGAATATTACTCAGCCATAAAAAGGAACACATTTGAGTCAGTGCTAATGAGGTGGATGAACCTAGAGCCTATTATTCAGTGTGAAGTAAGTCAGAAAAACAAATATCATATATTAACATATATACATGGAATCTAGAAAGATGGTGCTGATGAACCTATT
Source organism: Bos grunniens (assembly GCF_055505025.1). NCBI lineage: Eukaryota > Metazoa > Chordata > Mammalia > Artiodactyla > Bovidae > Bos > Bos grunniens. The sequence goes on along the minus strand of NC_141165.1, from coordinate 47,020,604 downwards.
TGCAGGGCAGCCATGGAGATGCAGACATAGAGAACAGACTTATGGACATTGGGGCAGGGGAGAAAGAGTGAGGTGAATTGAGAGTAGCATGGAAACATATACATTACCATATGGGATAACCAAGGGGAATTTGCTGCATAACTCAGGGAACTCAAACCAGGGTTCTGTAACAACCTGGAGGGGTGGGATGGGAAGGGAGGTGGGGGAGAGGTCCAAGAGGAAGGGGACACATGTATACCTATGGCTGATCCATGCTGATGTATGGCAGAAACTGACACAATATTGTAAAGCAATTATCCTTCAATTAAAAATAAAAGAGAATATCCCCTCCAAAGTAAACAATAAAAAAAGAAATTAAAAAACCCAGCCCATGCACTAAAGGAGCTCCTGCTATGGCTAAACTTCTGCAAAGGCCTGGAGCATCTTATATACGTTTCCAAGCATCCAGCTCCCAGGGAAGGACTTTCTTGGTCAAGGCAGTCTGGTTCACTGCATCTCAAACAGAGGTAAAAGTCCCACCTACAGCCCAGAGCCCTTCACCCTGGAGAACACACAACAAGGCCTTTTGTGCCCCAGGACCTTGGGGCCACTCTGGGCCTCACAAGAGTTTCCTTAAAATCAGCCAGCAGCCCCTGGTCTCACCGGGGGACGCGGGCGTGGGGGGGGAAGAGATGGTAAAATTAAGAGCGTCGTGCTCTCCTTACCACGAGGGGGCAGTGTTGGACCGTGGACAGCAAAGAACTCAGTCAGAGATGGGTTCCCTGGTGATTCACTCCAGCAATGCATGATTTGTTCTTGGGTGGAGTGGAAAAAAAGGGAGAGAATGGATTGGAAAAAATGAAACCATCTGTTGAATGCGCAAGTTGCCACAGTCATGAGTTCAACCAATGTTCAACTGACCAAGTATTTTTAGTGCAAAGAAATAAGGTAATTTGAGGGTTTCAGAAAACAAGCACTGTCCAGGAACCAAAATGATAACTGAAGAAATACTATGTATTAGCAAATGCTTTACTCTTTCCTTTGCAAAATGACAATTTTTTTTTTTCCAGGAAAAGGAAGGCTTTCAGAAGTTAAACAGTTAACCAAATAACACTCCCCTCCCCCACAATTGAATAAAAGAACTTCCCTCTTATCTGGGTTCAGAACTGGCAAGCAACCTCATTGTGGGCACTTCATAAATATTCATCAACAATGAAAATGTCGTCGAGAGAGTGCAAAGGAACCGTTTTGTCATTTCGAGAACCCTTCTGAAATGCCAGCAATTGAAGCAAGACCTCCACTATCCTTGGCAAACCTTGAACAAGAAGAGCCCAGTTCAGCTGGTCACATGGGAAGGAACCAAATAAGGACAGTGGATGAATCTCCCTCCTGAAGTCTGGGGCTGCGACTGTCCTTAGAAACAGCAGAGCAAACTGAAGTACTGGGTGGGATTTTTTAAACAACCACTCCCAAAACATCCAAGTCACTAGGATTCAGTGAACCCACTTTGTGGGGAAAAAAACCACCCGGCGTCCCCCTTCCCAGAACACGCAGGCAGTGCCTGTGAGCACACAGCTAAGGTCAGCGCAGGTCGTGATGGCGTGTCTATCACTTTACACTGTCCTGATCACGCTGTATCAACTGAGCCGAGGGACACGCAGAAAGAACAGGGTGAAACCAACACATCGGTATGCCGTCCAGTCAAGGTCTGTTTGTTTTGGCCCGGGGAACACCTGTCCTTGGCCTGTGTGATCTCGATAAACAGAGAGGAATACACCTCAGTAACCATCGCCTGGACTGCCTGGGCTGGAGAAGCTGGGCTCTGGCGGAACTGTGGCAGTCGGGCTTGGAAACCTTCCATCAGAAAGCGGCCCCTACACAGACCTCTTTCTGGTTCTGAGGAACACTCTCCATCTGCCGGCGGCTGACTCAGGCCAGAGTCAGGGTGGGGCAGCCGCAGCTTGGGTGTGGGCCTGGGCTATCTTAGGCCTGCAACAGTGAGCAGCCCTATTTCCTCACACCAGCCCTAGAGGGGGTCGAGGTGGCCGGGAGCTCCCTCCTCCCTGTCCCCCGAGGCTTTCCAGTTGTTCCAGGCTCCTCGGCACTGGGTGGAACGGAGTGGTTGTTGTTGTTCAGCTGCTCAGTCGGGTCCAACTCTTTGTGACCCCATGGACTGCAACACACCAGGCTTCCCTGTCCTCCACTATCTCCTGGAGTATACTCAAACTCATGTCCATTGAGGCATCCAACCATCTCATCCTCTGTCTTCCCCTTCTCCTGCCTTCAATCTTTCCCAGCATCAGGGTCTTTTCTAATGGGGGTGGGGGTGGGGTCTGAGGCTAAAGCCATGATGTGAGGGGCAGCAGGAGTCGAAGCCTCTCTCTTGGACTCAAACCTGCAGCCAATATAGTGGCGTCCTGGTGTGCAGGCTGGGCCCCAGAGAACCAAGGCAGCAGCCACGCTTGCAGCCCTCTGACTCCTGCCTTGCAGACACAGCTCTATCTCTAGCACTCCTCTCCCCTCCCTACTGCCACCCACCTTGTCAAAACCCTCCCTTTTATTCATCCCTGTAGACACTGTGCAAAGCAGACCTTGGCTGAGAGAGGTGGGCTGTGGCCCCCTCCTCACAAACACGGAAGGCCAGGAAGGAAAAGAGCATTAACCAAGTTCGTGCTTTATTCCAGAAGCTTAAGACACAGGATCTCTCTCAGTCCTGGCCTCTCACCTCAGCGGAAGCCCGCATCATTCCCATAAGAACCAGCTGAGAGCACGGCGGCCCCTACCTGTGCTCAAAGTCCAGCTCTGTTGTGACCCGGGCGGTGATGTAACCTCTGGGCTGCCTCACTGGGAAGCGTGAATTGGGCCACTGTGAGCAGGGGAGGAGTGAACTTATGTGAAAAGCGCTGAGAGCATTAGCATGACGTATTATCAGCTGTACGTGTTAAAGATGAGGAAACAGAGGCCAGGGAGCAGGTGTCAAGTGCAGATTTGGTGGACTCCACGCAAATGCTCCCCCTAATTTCATGCGGTTTCTCTTAAACACTGTGAATTGTGGTCCCCTCCCAGAGATGGTTACACTGAGCCTGACCAGCGTGTGTGGAGAACAGGGATAGCCAGGGCGCATCCCCTGCTTGGGGCATGAAGGCCTTGCCTGCTGTCGAGGGGCTGGCCCCGGATGCTCCTTTTCCTCTTCTTGGACAGAATTATGACTCTAACCACCTCACCGCCATCGCTACCCTAAAATCTGAGTCGTTTTCCCTGAAAATATGGCAGAGGTGGAATTTAAACCCAAGCCTGCCCAGTCTCTCCATTCTTATCTTGGTCAGCTGCCCGCTGCGGCCCGGACGTCTGTGGCAGACAAACGAGGCCACAGGGTTTGACACAAGGGCGATGCGGCCTCCACATGCGCCGTGGAGGAAGGGAACAGGAAACCGGGATGAAGGCCAAGGCTGGGGGGTGGGGGCGCATGGATGCACAGCTAAGTCATCTAATTGCTCAGTTTATAGATCCAGTCAACCGGGAGATGGTCCGCACTCACCTAACATGCTACAGGGGGCTCCCTTCAGCCCCAAAGCAGAAAGGCATCCAGAGGTGTCTTGGGTCCGGCACACTGTGGTCTCAAGGGTAGGCAGCATTTTTCGGGAGCTTATCTCATGCTCTGAGTCGATAGTCTCCCAATTAGTTTTGTGATTCTTGCCAAATCTCTCAGCCTTTCTGAACCTCAGTTTATTAATGCATAAAGCCTGCCATATAATCCCTATCTCACACGGATTTCCGATGGTTATGTAATTTGACATATGCAAAAATGGCTAGGAGCTGGCATGCAAAAGATAGTTTATGAAATGTGTTTTCCTAGCCTGTATGAGAACCCACATACAATCTGAGTTTCACCCCAGAGATGAAAGACCTGGAAGAAGGCTTCCTGCACACCTGCTGGAATGTTCATGCCTCATATGGGTAAGAAAGCAAGTCTTTGTGTCACTCCACTTGCCATACCACTTCGGGTATCGCAAGCCCTTCTCAGCAAACCAGGCACCTATGATGGGATGTACACTGCCCTCCTGGGTCCCCAAGGCCTCTGTGACGAAGCTGCCCACCTGCCCCTCCACGCTTTTCAGCGTTGTGCTCACTGTACTGACAACATTCATCTCAGTTCTGCCCATCATCCTGCCTGTTTAGGACAGGGGAGAGAACATGGGGCCAGAGGGGACCGTGGAGGGAAGCCTCCAGAAGGCCCATGGCCTTTCATTCCTGTCCCAAGGCTGGGAGGCCAAGTGTAAAGAGAAGCTCCTCAGAGAGGCCTGGGAAGGGGCCAGGGAGGGGCGTGCAGAGCTCTCTGGAATGTCCAAGGCTCTCAAGAAATCTGTCAGATGAGAAGGGAAACGGAAAGTGGTAACCAGGTCAAAGGACATGAGTTTTCAGATCATTATTCATCACAACCAGAGGATGACCAACCGTTGACTGGATTACTAATCCACAGGTGTGGAGGGAAAAGGCTTGTTGGGTTTTTTGCAGTGTTTCCCTCCCCACCATGCAAGGGTGGGCGCCAGCACTCAAAGGTGGGGGGTGTCAGGGGGTGGGGGAGTTGGGGGGATTGAAGCCAGAATCTTCCAGCTCAAGCTATGGTTCCCCTCTCACCAGCATGTGACCCTTTAGGCCCCAAATTCCTCATCTGAAAATAGGGGCAGTTGCCACCTGGGGCTGCACTGCACACTCTGTGAGAACACTTCTCATAAAGAGGGAATGCAGCCGTTATTGTTAATATGCAGGAGCCCTAATTTCTCTCTAAGCCAACTAGTGCTGTCTCAATATCAACAAAGAGAAAGGTAGCTATTTATCAAGGCATTTTGTAATCTTTGGGGATTTTAAAAGGCTTTTTAAAGGCTGAAGAAAAGCACCAAATTGCTTCAGTTTCTCCATCTGTTCCTGCATGTTATCTCCATCATCTTGGGGGAAAACATGGGCCCTTTGGGGTAAGGCCTTGGCAGGTGGCCACCATCACGCTCCCAGGCAGGCCTCCCCACCAGCTTGGAGGGGTAGCCAGCTAGCAGGTAGCCGTCCAAGGAAGAGTGAGCTCAAACAGGCCACCTGAGACCTTGGGTCCAGGGCTGCCTTGTACTCTTTTGCCCTCATGGGCCACTGTCTCCATTAAAACAATATTTTAAAATACATTTTATGACTGCACTGGTATAAAAGTAGTTCAGATCCACCGCTGGGTTATTACATATTCATACTTAATTTCTCTGATGGTTTTGAGAAAATCAAAATATAATTGGAAATAGGTGAATTACGAGGAGCGGTTTGGCCTCTAGGGGGCAGCACGAGCTCACCAGATGCTTACGTGACCCGGGGTGGCGGGTAAACCGTGGGTGAGCACCCAGCAGCGACTCCCACCGCTGACTCACAAAGGCCTTTTGCTTCTCCCAGCGCCTCCTCGGAGAGGGCTGTGTTAGCGCCTCTCACCCTCAGCCCAGGAAGCTGACGGGCGGAGCGGGAGTTACTGCCCCACTCAGGGCAGAGAGGCTCACCCTGGGAGGCGCAGGGCCGCGCGGGGTCACACGGTGGCAGAGGCGGGGTCCAACCAGAATTTCCTGGCTCCTCCTGCCGGAGTCTCCCTCGGAGCCTCAGCAGGCAGGATGCTCCGAAGCCCGAGAAGTTGGTGATGTCGGCTCAGCCCTGCCGCGTCCCCCATCCCAACACTGGCAGGCAGGGAGCAGCCGCCCCCGTCCCTTCTCGGCACCCCTCCCCCCACATGCCTTTGTTCACTCTGCCTACCCACCCCACCCCCAACACCCCACTGCCCCGAGTCTGGCAGGTGGGAGAAGTTCCCTCTGCTCCCCGAGAACTGAGCCGGACATCAAAGGCGCGCAAAGGGGACAGGACGAACCGGTGCGGCACAGGGGTGGGGGGTGGCTGGGGGGCCTGGGCCAGGAGGCGCAGCAAAAAAGACCAGAAACAAAACCAACAGAACACCAGGCGGGAGATGATCCGATCTTCAAGCAGGCTTTTCTACCTCCCAGGGGGAACACCGGGCACATGGCTGGTGGGAACAATAGGCCTTCCTTTCTTCCTTCTCCAGCTGAGCATGCAAGCTCTGGGGAAGAGAGGGGGGAGAGGGAGATCTCTCTCCCTGAGGGTCCCCCTGCGTAGGGCCTGGACCCCTGGGGAAGCTAGTTTACAACACACAAAATTGATGTTCTTTCCTTCTGTAGAGGTGAGGGGGGTGCCTAAACCCATGACAGAAATAAACTGCTCTGCCTTGCTGGATGAGCAAAAAAAGTTGCTCATTTTTTAAAGGGGAAACGAGATGCCAGTTGACTGAAATGGATATGGCAAAAGGGCAACCCTGTTCTCTTTCAGAGAGCACCTGTTTGGTTCAAAGGGGCCAAGAAGATTCTGGAACCTTGGCAAAGTGTGGCCGGGCTTGAGGCAGGGGGACAAGGCATTCCGCAGAGACCCTGGGGGGTGTACGGGGGGTGGGTGGGGGTAGGGGCCCTGGATGTCCCTCTGCAGGTCAGAGGTGACATCTGCCACAGAACAGCCCGCCCTTAGCATCACCTCACAGGCAGGAGTCTGTCTCATTTCTCACACACAGTGACCCCAGCGCCTGTCTGGTTAGGCAGGTCCAGCTAGAAAGCAGGAATGACAGCCTTGTCATGTGGATGGAGAATAAGCCACAGCTCAGTTTCTGGTCTCCAGTGTTGCCCCTCTGACCCCCCAGGAGATTGGCACGACGAGGGTACAGTCTAGTCAAGGTTGGGAGAGCAGGACTGAGGACAGAAAAGGAACAGGACCCTCGGCAGAATGCCTGGTTGTGGAGGCTGTGGCTAGGGGGACAGACAGGAGGTCAAGAGCCACAGGGAGAACTCATCTAAGGAAGGTCTGCACTTGAGGGTAGCCGTGGCTTTGCCCAGGCCAAGCCGGACTCACCATATTCAGGAATTCTGTGACACAGGATGACTGACTTCCACAACCAATGGGGACTTTCAGGAGATCTATTCTTTTTTTTTTTTTTTTAAAGCTTTTTATTTTGTATTAGGGTATAACCGATAAACAATGCTGTGACAGTTTCAGGTGAACAGCGAAGGGACTCAGCCATAGATATACATGTTATCCATTCTTCCCCTCGCACCCAGGCTGCCACGTAACGTTAACAGAGTTCCCTGTGCTATACAGTAGGTCCTTGTTGGTCTGAATGCTCTAGTTTGATCCCCGCGAATTGCTGCTGAAAGGGGCTTTGGAGGAAATATCCTTAAACCCCTGTGTGGCCCAAAGGGACAGTGTGACTTGCTGAATGCCCCACAGCTGCTCAGAGGACAGGAACGGGAAGCCCTGGTTCCCTGATCCATGGTCTAGAGCTCCTGCTGGTAGATGACCTTGACAATGGAAAACGTAGGTGGTCTCGAGGAGTCCTGAGGACCTGGGGTGACTGAAGCCCAGGGCTGAGGATGCAAAGTGGACTTTGATTTTAAGTTCAGACCAGAAAGGGAGGTAAGCCACCAAAATGGGGTGATTTATCAGAGTAGCTAGAAAGCCAAAACATGGCCAGCTGGAGGTCACCTGACAGGGAAGGACATCTGTGAAATGGTGTCTAAGGTCCCATCCATCTCCGGTGTTTGGAGACCTGCTGTTCTAGGAGCCTGAGGCTCCAGGGAGATCAGAGGTAGTCAGTGTGCAAGGAGTAGGCTGGGGAGGGCCGTGACTCATCCCTCAGTCATCCCTGGACCCCTGGGGCAGCCCTGAGTCAGCAGCCATTTCTGAGATGGTCACCATCTCCGGAGGCCTTTGATGGTGACTCAGCAGAAAGGGACAGGCTGAGGCACCACCTTCCCCTGGGGTGGCCTGTCAGCTGGAACCTCCCATCTGGGCCTGCTGGGTCCCTCCTCTGTCTCTGGGAGAGCAGAGTGCTGGCTTCCTCCCAGGATCCCACCCCACGGCCTCTGAGAGTCTCCGGGGCCCCAGGCAGGGGTGCAGTACCACGGGACCCCCCCCGCCCGCCTCCGTGCACTAGGACCACATCATTTTGGCTTCTCTGAGTTAAGCAGCCAGATTTCTTCAAAAGCTTATTTTGCCAAAGAAAAGAGGAGCATAGGGTTTAGATTTGGAAGACGCTTTAGAGAACAGTCACCTCTGTAATCTCACAGATAAAGAAACTGAAGTGTGGATTGATGGTGTGATTTTTCCCGAGAATACCCAGAGCTTATTTCCTCGAGGCCATCATTTTGCCTAGTTAACCAGTAGGGCAGGCTGAGAGGTCTTCTGAGAGAGGAACACAGCGCCAGCTCACGTGCCTGGGCTTGTCCTGTGGACAGCAGAATCACACCCCTGCCCCTGTTCCCCAGATGTCCAGCCTTCAGTCCCTGGAACCTGTTAATAGATCACCTTATACAGCAAATGGGACTTTGCAGACATGATAACATTCAGGGTCTTGAGGTGAAGGCACATTCTGGATTATCTGGGTTGGTAAACCTATCGACACAGGAATCCTTGTAAGTGAAAGAGGGAGGAAGGAGAGGCAGAGAGTCAGGGGGAAAGGGTTGAGGTCCAAGGAGCTCAGGTTCTAGGAGCTGGGAAAGGAAGGAAACAGATTCCTCCCTGGAGCACCCGGAAGGAATCAGTCTGCCTGCTCCTTGATTTTAGCCCAGTGAAACCCATTTCAGACTTCTGACCTCCAGAACGCCAATAAACCTGTGCTGCTATAACAAGTTTGCAGTAATTCGTTACAGCAGCAGTGGGTAACTGACACATATCTCCTTCCTGCTCCATCCCACTGCAATTCAGTTGGTGGTTTTAAAGAATATGTTTGAAAACTAATTTGCCACCCCTTGATTTCCACTTAATGAGATATAAACATAAGCTACTTAGGAAGATGATGGTAAAAAATACCTTTACCTCGGTAAAGGTAAAAAATACCTTTCTTCAATAATGAGAGTTGTACATACTTGAACAAGTTGGACTCAGTTGGATATAAAAAATAATAAAAGGTAATAGTAGCTGCTGCTATGGACAGGTGTGCTGTGCTTAGTTGCTCAGTAGTGTCCTACTCTTTGCAGCCCCATGGACTGTAGCCCGCCAGGCTCTTCTGTCCATGGGGATTCTCCAGGCAAGAATACTGCAGTGGGTAGCCATTTCCTTCTCCAGAGGATCTTCCCAACTCAGGAATCGAACCCCGGTCTCCCACATTGCAGGCAGATTCTTTACTGTCTGAGCCACCAGGGAAGCCCAGGTGATATGTACAGGTAGGTGAGAGCTGATTATTCCTTCACAATATGCTATTAGGTTATCATGAAATCTCTATCTCTGCACAAAAGACTAACTTAAGGGAAACATCATGGTGTTGCAGAGGTAAGATTCAAATAAACTATAGGTTTGGCCATCAGACAACCAGATTGCTCTGAGCCAACTGCTAGCCACAGGACCATGTAGGGATCAAGCCTCAGGTGTGAGACTTCCCCGGTGGTCCAGTGGTTAAGAATCCGCCTGCCAATACAGGGGACGTGAGGTCAATTCCTGGTCTGGGACAATGCCACATGCCTCAGAGCAACTAAGCCCACACGCCACAAATAGAGAAGCCTACGTACCACAACTACTGAAGTCTGCACATCACAAAGCCTGCATGCCGCAACTACGGAGCCCACGAGCCTAGAGCCTGTGCTCCACGACAAAAGAAGCCAGTGCGAGGAGAAGCCCATACCCCTGAAGGAAGAGTAGCCCCTGCTCCCCTCGATTAGAGAAAGCCTGAGTGCAGCAATGAAGACCCAGCGCAGCCTAAAATTAACAAAGGATTTAAAAAAAAAAATCTCTGGTGCATATTAGGCTAGAAACTGTAAGCCCCTAGCTCTACACTAAGTTCACGCTAGTGTGAGGAGAGTTGCAAATATTTGGCCAACCCACGTAACTTGAATCCTATTAACTTCACAAAATTAAATCCATTTTACATACTTCTTATGTGACCGACTCATTAGAAAAGACCCTGATGCTGGGAAAGACTGAAGGCAGGAAGGGAAGGGGATGACAGAGGATGAGATGGTTGGATAGCATCACGGACTCGATGGACATGAGTGAGCAAACTCTGGGAGATGGTGAAGGACAAGGAAGCCTGGCGTGCTGTAGTTTGTGGTGTCGCAGAGTTGGACATTACTTAGCGACCAAACAACAACAATGCTAATGAGCAGAGCCTCTGATACTGTTCAAAGATAGGGATAACTGTATATCCTGTGGTAGCTGCCTCTGGAATGTGGGCAAAGGTACATCTTCACACACACAGTGTCACCCCATCTGGGCTGAAGCATTTCAGTGTATATCACAGACACTGTGACAGGCTCTGGCCCTCAACACCTGGGGACACAGGTCAGGCTCCGCTGAGAAGCCTCTCCCCCACTCTGTCCCAGTCCCGTCATGGTGCTGGGCCGAACAGCTTCCACCGCTCTGCTTGGATCAGCCAGGAGACAGGATGTCCGTCTCCCCTCCTGGGAGGTGCCCCAGCTTGTCCCAGTGGTTCTCTGGCAACTCTCTCCACTTGGTTTGAGGTTGACAGTCACATCCTCAGCATACTAACAACCCACCTCTCCTCCCCACACCCCGAGGTGATGGGCTCAGGGTCACTGGGCTCCCTTTTCTGGGTCGCTGCATAGCATGTTCTGTGTGGATGGTCTCCTGCCCTCCATAGCCTGTGGAGTGGCTGATAGTACCCCATGTCCTTAGCTTTAAGGGATCAGCTGAGATTCTGCAGCAAGAAGAAAAGCCCCCCTTAACATCCTGCTACACAGCGACAGAAGTCGTCACATTTTCCTTTTCACTTCGATTGCCAAGGCTGTGTTTCATACCTGCCTGTTCTAACTTCTCCTGGATCTAGATCTCAGAAACCCCTGGACCCATCTATCCCCCTGTCTTCTTCCCCCTCCCTCCCTGCTAACTCATTCACCCCTTCTCTCTTCTACTCCCCTGCCTTGTTCTTTTGCCCTTCCTTTAATGATTCTGTTGCTCATTCACCTGTGAAACTGAGGCAGCGTTATCTAGAATGAGTTGTTTAAAAAAAGTATAAAGTTTTACTACAACTTTCCCAGTGGATGGCTCCATGAAGCACGAGGAAACATGAGTGTTATCCCCATGAGAAATTACACCAAAGACGCACAGATGTGCGTCTAGAAGTAACAATGGCCTTTCTCTTACAATCAGATGATGAAAGATATGTTTGTGTGACATTAGAGAGACATCTTCTGATCACAAGTTCCACAGAATCTGGATAAACGCTGAAGGCAAATATTTAATGCAAACATTTCTCATTTTCAAAAGAAACTAATGATGACTGAAGGAGCAGGAAAAAGACATGGGTGCCAAGGGAAGAGTGCTCTGGGAGTTGCTCTATAAGGAAAAGAGGGAAATAGATATCCATGCCTCTGAGAGTGTCAGAGCAACATGTCAGGCATCAGAACAGAGTCATAGTAACTGGAAGGGACAGAGTAGCTCTATCCTGCAATATCCACCTAAAACCTTTGGAAGTGTGTTAATACCAGACTGCACTGATTATGGGAGAGGGAGCAGGAGGATGGGAGCATGCCTCAGTGCCCAGGAGAGGGGAGGCAGTCTTAGTGTCTGCAGGCTTAGGGCAGGGCTACTCTGATAGGAGGCGAGGGGCTATATCCAAAGGACTCTGGGTTATGTGGGTTTAGAGGAATTTAGTATTTTTGGTTCATGGTTTCATGACCCACATCATGAAATGTACAAATGGGGCTATTTTAGCTTGATGTCCTTTGACATTTAACCAGACTTCTGGTGGGGGACTGGCTTTCCCTGGGGCTGGGAGAGGATGGGCCAATGGAGTCACAGCTTAGGAATCCTTAGTACATAAGGATTCTCATGTACTACGGGTTCGTTCAGTGTAAACAAGCATATGGATCCTCTAGGTCAGCCTACGTCTCCGGGCCTTGTACTTAGGACAGTGAGGTGGTCTCAAGCACTGCCTTCCCTTGGAGCAATGGCTCTCAGACCTTCATGGATGTCAGATCACCTGGAGGACCTGTTTTGCTGCACTCTAGTCTCTAAGAATCTGGTTCAGTAGGTCTGGGGTGGGGGCCTGGGAATCTGTGTTTTCAACAAGCAAGCTCCAAGGTTATACTGAGCTGTGGGTCCAGGAACCATACTTTGAGAACCACTAAGAATCTTCTTCCCCCTACTCAGGTTATTCCCTAGATCAACTGAATCAGAATTTCTAGGGGTGGGAGACAGGCATCAATACTTTAAAACCTCCCTGGGTTGTTCCAAAGGTGACCCCGCTATCAAGAGCTACCATTCCAAGTGAATGATTTCGTAATAGAGACAGACAGAAAAACACCATCATGACCTTCTCTAGTGGCACAGTTGGATAGGAATCCGCCTGCCAATGCAGGGGACACAGGTTTGATCCCTGGTTGGGGAAGATCCCACTTGTTTCAGAGCAACTGAGTCCATGTGCCACAACTATTAAGCCAGTGCTATAGAGCACATGAGCCACAACTACTGAAACCCATGTGCCTGTGACCCGCACGAAGAGAGAGAAGCCAGCGCAATGAGAAGCCTGTGCATCACAACGAAGAGCAGCCCCTGCTCACCACAACTAGAGAAAGATCACTAAAAGCAAAACAGACCCAGTGTAGCCAAAAACAAACAAACAAAAAAAAACCACCACCATCATTTGGGCAAAAAAGCAGCAATAAAACAACACTGGGGTATATATAACTGGAGAGTGATAATTAACACCTGTGGAAGACTGACTGTGCCAGGGTTAATGTGCTTCTCAAAACAACTCTCCCCATTTTGTAGATGTATGAAACAGGCGGGGGTGAGGTTAAGTCATCTGCCCAGGGTCATGCCCCTGGTGACACTCCTGGGTTTTGAACCCAGCCACCCTGGTCTCAAAGTCCCTGCCTGAGGCCTGTGTCCTCAGTCCATGATGGTTTATTCACAGCCTTGTTTTCTGTGAGCAGAATTTACAGTGAATGTGGAATGAGCCCCAGCATCTATCAAACTGGGTTGGACTCCACAACTCAGCCCTTAATAGCAATGTAACTTGAGGAAGTCCTTTAGCCCCTCTGAGTCTGCTTTCTCATCTGGAAGATGGGTATAAACGTGCCTCCCTCAGAGGCCTGCTGCTGCTAAGTTGCTTCAGTCCGACTCTGTGCGACCCTATAGACGGCAGCCCACCAGGCTCTGCTGTCCCTGGGATTCTCAAGGCAAGAACACTGGGGTGGGTTGCCATTTCCTTCTCCAGTGCATGAAAGTGAAAAGTGAAAGTGAAGTCGCTCAGTCGTGTCCGACTCTTCGAGACCCCATGGACTGCAGCTTACCAGGCTCCTGCATCCATGGGATTTTCCAGGCAAGAGTACTGGAGTGGGGTGCCATCGCCTTCTCTGCAGAGGCCTGCAGGGAAGGTTAAAAAAAAACCCAAACTGCTCAGTACTCAGCATACACTGCACCTGGCACACAGCTGAGCTTCAAGAGACATTACTCTCTTCCCCTTCTCCAGCAGCCCTTCCTCTAAGGGTCCTCAGAACCCTGAACAAGTTTTTCCCTGTGGCTTCCTGAGTGCCTTTGCTAATACTCCTCTCCTCACAACTGGCAGATACCTCTGGACTGAACAAATACATTCTAGGGAAATGAGAAAGTTTTCCTGTGGTATGGAAGGAAGCACAGATGTCAGGCTTTCTTGAACAATGAGTTGAGCACTCGAGACCCTTGAATGAAGGAAATCTGTGCTAACACTTGAGGGGAAATAAGAAATGACTCATGAGCTGTGGTGTCCCAGCACAGCCCAGACAGCTGCATGCACCCAGGGTCCCAGTGTCGGGTGGGGCCCCCACAGCTGCAAGGTGTGCTGCGTGTCAGTCGTTACTAATAAAAAAATAGGGAAGCTTGTGAGTGACTCACTCGAAACAATAATTCAGCAGAGAATGACGCTCTGAGATTCCTGGCAGTGAAGGCAAAAAGAACTGTAGGTTGCATTCTGTGGCTTTCGTTAATTGATAAAAGAAAGCACAACCAAACTTTCTTTAGGACTAAAGTTCAGGTGGAAATTATTTACAAGGGTTTTATATATTAAGCAACATAACGAATGTCTATGGCAGTCTATGGGGTCACAGAGTTGAACACAGCAGTGACTGAACAACAATGGCAGATTCACAGAGAATTTTAAGTTGTTCTTCACCCGACCATTTCTTAAAATGGCACTGGATAAAATCTTAGGGGTCTGATATTAAACAAGCTGAGAATATCTCTGTTGAGGAATAGAGGCAATCTAATCCAGGAAGAGAACTTTTTGATTCCAGAGAAAGAAACATTTAGAGAATTGCCAAGCATCTTACATATTACTGTTACTGACTGTCTTGGCAACATCTAGCTCCCTTTTTAAATGCAAAGATAAACATTATTTGAGAGCAGCATTACAATAGCTCTTTAATAAGAGTATGTTTAATATGTTTAATGATGAACAATCTGACATGTTTGCAAGATATCCAAAATGCAGTGTGTGGAAGGAAAGAGAAGTACAGATTCATGCTTCTACCTGGACAAGAGGCATTGAGTTGAAAGGCATTTGCGTAAATTCCAAATAGATTTTCAAATCTAGAAAATCAAAACCTGTAAGTGTGGAGTAAGTCCTATTTTGAACAAAAGCAGCAGAAAGGGGACCTGTTTTGGATTCAAAAGAATAGGAAGAAACAGAAAAACAAGAATCACCATAGTCTTCCTAAAAGTATTCAGTCAGTGAGTCAGTTCAGTCACTCAGTTGTGTCCGACTCTTTGCGACCCCATGAATCGCCAGGCCTCCCTGTCTATCACCAACTCCTGGAATTCACTCAGACTCATGTCCATTGAGTCAGTGATGTCATCCAGCCATCTCATCCTCTGTCATCCCCTTCTCCTCCTGCCCCTAATCCCTCCCAGCATCAGAGTCTTTTCCAATGAGTCAACTCTTTGCATGAGGTGGCCAAAGTACTGGAGTTTCAGCTTTAGCATCAGTCCTTCCAAAGAAATCCCAGGGCTGATCTCCTTCAGATGGACTGGTTGGATCTCCTTGCAATCCAAGGGACTCTCAAGAGTCTTCTCCAAGACCACAGTTCAAAAGCATCAATTCTTTGGTGCTCAGCTTTCTTTACAGTCCAACTCTCACATCCATACATGACCACTGGAAAAACCATAGCCTTGAGTAGACGGACCTTTGTTGGCAAAGTAATGTCTCTGGTTTTCAATATGCTATCTAGGTTGGTCATAACTTTTCTTCCCTAAAAGTATTACTACTATCATTAATACATCATAGCATTAAATGTATTATTAGCTTCTTAAACGTAAAGAGGGCTTTCCTCTTGTTAAAATACACTAGATGGTGGCTGAATTGTGGCCCAGGACATCGTTCATCTTACAAAACTTAGCCTAAGGGAGCTGTAGGAACCTTCAGAGTCTAGGGCAAGATCCTGGGGCTCAGCCCAAGTCACAGCATCCGCGGACTCCCCACCCCACCCCCCACCCACCCCCACGCAAGGGACCCCTTGGAACTTGGACTGACTGGTGGCACGCTCGGCTACCACCTGCAGTCTTACAGCTGCTGGTCGATTGCTGAGCAAACACGGGCGATTTGCCAAAAAGTACAAGGTTCAGTTTGTCAGAGAGGGAAAACCAGACACCTAAACATAGAAGCACAGGCACGAGGGGCCCACGACGAGTTAGCCAAGGTCAAGGCCCCCCGGGGCCGTGGGGGCAGGCATGAACGCACCCCGCGGTGAGTGACCCTCGGGCCCCAGCTCGCCACCCACAGGCCCCAGCCTGTGGCGGGCTCCTGCCCTCGGGGCCTACCTTGCTGCTGTCGAGCTGATAAAGTCGAAAGTCCCAGCCGGCAGGGAGATACCAGGCCGGCTGGAAGGTGTTGGTGGCGGCGGAGGACCGGGCTTGGGGCTTCGGCCGCGCCCTCCTGCTGCCGCGGAGACACCCAGAGAGTCCCCTCCTCTGTGAAATGGGGCCAAGCTCAGCACTACGCGTCCTACCCGCGTCAGGGGCTATGAGAATACTTAAAAAATGGCGCCTTGATTGTTCTAAATTAACTCACCTGTGAATCCCACGTCCTTCTTGACAGCCTTCCTGGATTAGAGCTGATTTTGGCGAATGGGTTTTCTGTTTTCTCTTCCTTCATATTGACTCAAATTTTAAATGTATCTTTTCTTCCTACACCTAAAGAATTATCTGACCTGTGATTTCCTGTTTCTACCCTGCTGTTTATAAATCTTATGTCTACACCAGCCTACGGGCCAAGGGCCAAGTATAACACTTTTTGCTGCTTCAGAACCACTATTTTATTCTTTTCTCCAAACATTTAGAATTGGGTTGAATGGTGAAAACAATTTCAGGTACTTCAATCTTTGCCTGAGGAGCTGTTGTTTAGTCACTAAGCCGAGTCGGACTCTTTTGCGACCCAAGGACTGTAGCCCACCAGGCTCCATTCTCCATGGAATTTCCCAGGCAAGAATACTGGAGTGGGTTGCCATTTCCTTCTCCAGGGGATCTTCCCGACCCAGGGATTGAACCCGCATCTCCTGCATTGCAGGCAGATTCTTTATCATCTGAGCCACAAGGGCTTCCCTTTGTCTGAGTATTTTCCTTTTTCCTATGTATAATAATAAGTATATGGAAGTGAGCAGGACCCTATGGGGCCTTTTCAGGACAGACCCCCACCCCTCCATACCCTCTGCTGTATCTCCTCTCTGAAGTACGTAGGTAATCGTATCTGGTTGACCTTTCCTACCTTGTTTCACAGATACTAAAACCACCATTAAATGGAAGAAATTATCTACCTGATGACCATGAGCATGTGGCCCCCAGACCTACTGGCACCTAAGGACTGATAATATTAACTCCTGTGACTCTGCCCTTTTACTTCCCCGTCAGCCGATTAGAGAACTGTGCACAACCTGATCCTACCCTGGGCTGCCCCTCCCTCACTTTGTCTTTAAAAATGCTTCTCTGAAGCCCATCTAGGAATTTGGGCTTTTTGAGCACTTGCTGTCCTGAACACCTTGCTTGGCACCCTGCAGTAAGCGCTGCACTGTCCTTCACCGCAATCTGGTGTCAGTACATTGGCTTTACCTCTCAAGGGCAAGCAGACCCAAGTTAGGTTCCCTAACATGTATAGTTAAAATTACTCAACTCCATGTCGTTTAACTCACAGACCCACGCTATAGAATTTGGTATACCCTACATTTAAAAAATTTTATTTAATTGGAGGATAACTACTTTACAATATTGAGGTAGTTTTTGCCATACGCCAACATGAATCAGCCGCGGGTTCACGTGTGTCCCCCATCCTGAACTCCGCTCCCACCTCCCTCCCCACCCTACCCCACCCGTTTGGGTTGTCCCAGAGCAGAGCACCGGCTTTGAGTGCCCCGCTTCATGCATTGAACTTACACTGGTCATCTGTTTTACATGTGGTAAGGTACATGTTTCAATGCTATTCTCTCGAATCATCCCACCCTTGGCTTCTACCACATAGTCCAAAAGTCTGTTCTTTTACATTTGTGTGTCTTTTGTTGCCTTGCATATAGGATCGTCATTACTGTCTGTCTAAACTCCATATATATGCATTAATATCCTACATTTTTTATTCAGCATCGTGTTAGTATTTCCCCACATCATTTAAAAGTCTCTGTATGTGAAGTTCACCTATGACCACCGTTTCACCATTTAGTAAGCCATACTATATTTTACTCATTTCCCTACTATTGGACATATAAGTGGTTTCCAATTTTCTGCTATAATAAATAATAGTGAAATGAACATCTTCATAAAGCTATTTCTGCTTATCTCCTTAGAATAGATTTCCACAAGAGGAATTCTGGATCAAAATGTATGAACATTTTCAAAAGACTTTTGGATGTAATGATGTACAGAAGTAACACTGAAATAGTTTGGAGCGATATGGATCTCATTGAAGAACTATGATTGATACCTCAAAAGAAGACATAAAGGGAAAGGTGGCATGGGGAATCTTTTTAGAGCTTTAGGCCCTTGTTCTGAATAATATAAATAATTAAACAGATAAAACTTCAAAATACATGAAATAATTATATGCTTTAATGTCTTTTCCCTGGATGTTTATCCAGCTTTGCTCATAGCCTACACTGAAGTAGAAAGTTGGAAGAGTGTTTGGCAGGGTGGGTGCTGCTGCTGCTAAGTCGCTTCAGTCGTGTCCGACTCCGTGTGACCCCATAGACGGCAGCCCACCAGACTCCCCCGTCCCTGGGATTCTCCAGGCAAGAACACTGGAGCGGATTGCCATTTCCTCTTCCAATGCATGAAAGTGAAAAGTGAAAGTGAAGTCGCTCAGTCGTGTCCGACCCTTAGCATGGACTGCAGCCTACCAGGCTCCTCCGTCCATGGGATTTTCCAGGCAAGAGTCCTGGAGTGGGGTGCCATAATAACTGCTTATTCCCAGTTCCTTTGGCTTCTCAAGGAGCAGTGGGCCCCACACAACTCTCACCACAGTTCTGGTGACTGCAGAAGTAGACATGATCTAAGAGCTGTCCATCTAAACTCCTTCTTTTATAGTTGAAGAATCTGAAGCACAGTGTACCTTGCACAATGGTTCTTAACCCTAGTTTCGTATTAATATCACCTGGCGATTTTTAGAAATCCAGATTCTACCCCACATACTCTCATGCCATTGGTCTGTGGTGGGACCCAGGCATCCATATTATTGAAGAATTCCTTAGGTGATACTGTTAATAATAAGCCCTAAGATTGAGACAGGCTTTCCTGGTAGCTTTGTGAGTAAAGAATCCGAGCGGTGCAGGAGACCTGGGTTAGGTCCCTGGGTCTTCAGGAAGATCCTCTGAAGAAGGAAATAGCAACACACTGCGGCATCCTTGCCTGGAAAATCCAGAGGAGCCTGGTAGAATACGGTCCACGGGGTCGCAAGAGTCGGCTATGACTTAGTGACTAAACCACAACCACCACCACAAGTTTGAGAAGCTCTGGTATAGCAGGGACAGTGTGAGTTTTCAGTTCAGTTGCTCAGTCATGTCCGACTCTTGGCGACCCCATGGACTGCAGCACATCAGGCCTCCCTGTCCATCACCAACTCTTGGAGCTAGCTCAAACTCATGTCCATCAAGTCTGTGATGCCATCCAACATATCATCCTCTGTTGTCCCCTTCTCCTCCTGCCTTCAGTCTTTCCCAGCATCAGGGTCTTTTCCAATGAGTCAGTTCTTTGCATGAGGGGGCCAAAGTATTGGGGTTTCAGCTTCAGCATCAGTCCTTCCAATGAATATTCAGGACTGATTTCCTTTAGGACGGACTGGTTGGATCTCCTTGTGGTCCAAGGGACTCTCAAGAGTCTTCTCCAATGCCACAGTTCAAAAGAATCAATTCTTTGGTGCATGGCTTTCATTATAGTCCAAGTCTCATACCCATACATGACTACTAGAAAAACCACAGCTTTGACTAGACAGACCTTGGTTAGCAAAGGAATGTCTCTGCTTTTTAATATGCTGTCTAGGTTGGTCACAGCTTTTCTTCCAAGGAGCAAGCATCTTTTAATTTCATGGCTGCATTCACCATCTGCAGTGATTTGGGAGCCCAAAAAATAAAATTTCTCACTCTTTTTATGGTTCACTATCTATTATTTACCATGAAGTGATGGGACCAGATGCCATGAACTTTGTTTTCTGAATGTTGAGTTTTAAGCCAACTTTTTAACTCTCCTCTTTCATTTTCATCAAGAGGCTCTTTAGTTCTTCACTGTCTGCCATAAGGGTGGTGTCATCTGCATATCTGAAGTTATTGATATTTCTCCCGGCAACCTTGATTCTAGCTTGTGCTTCATCCAGCCCAGCATTTCGCATGATATACTCTGCATGTAAGTTAAATAAGCAGGGTGACAATATATAGCCTTGACATACTCCTTTCCCTTTTTGGAACCAGTCTGTTGTTCCATGTCCAGTTCTAACTGTTGCTTCTTGACCTGCATACAGATTTCTTAGGAGGCAGGTCAGGTGGCCTGGTATTCCCATCTGCTTAAGAATTTTCCAGTTTGTTGTGACCCACACAGTCAAAGGCTTTGACATAGTCAATAATGCAGAAGTAGGTGTTTTAGAGTCAATGTTCATGAGTAGATGTTTTAGATGTTCATGGGTAAATATTTTAGATGTTTTAAAGTACGAATTTTAGAGTCACTCAAATCTGGGACAGATCTCAGCTTTGTCATTTATAAGCTGTGTGATTCTGAGTATGTTAATGACCTTTCTCCTCCTTGGAATCCTCATTTGTAAATCATAAGACTATCATGAAGATTTAATGAAATAACATGTGTAAATTGTATTTCAAGGTTCCTGGCCCATGGTTGGCATTTAAAAGTGGTGGGTCCTTTAGTATGTACCTAAGTTCTCAAAGTCAGTTATTTAATGGCCAACCAGAACCATGCAGTGCAACCAGTAAGCACCCACTGATACTTGTTGATGCTCGTTTGATAGGATAATCTTTGAACATGAATATGCATGATACTGAGAAGTTCAAAATCCATGTTGGGTTGATATTAGAACAGTAAGGCCTTACCTCATTTAGTGAGATTAATCTCACTTACAGGCATTAATTTGCATCCAAGTTTTAGATCTTCAGCTAAAAAGGAAACATTTTTATTTTGATAATGCAATTGATTATGATTGAACTGATAGAAAAAAATACTTTTATAATTACATGATTGTATGAGAATGTTTATGTAACTCGTATAATAAGCTAGGGATCTATTAATTAAAATGTCCTTTTAAAAAATGTTGACATGAAAAGTGTAAGACCCCTCAAGCAATAAGCTAATACTATTCCACTTTTCACTAACTTTAGCCTAAAGGTCTTAAGCATAATATTTTCTGTCTCCATCCTATGATAAATGATAGACGGAAAGGGCTGGATTTTGTTTCAAAGGACCTAAGGCTTAAAACCTGGATCTGCCATTCACTGTGTGTAAACCTTGGACGATTGCTTTTCTATGCCCTTTGCCTTCTCATGAGTAAAATGCAGGCCTTCACGGTGTGATCTGGCTTTGGCACAGAGTGAGTCTAGAACTGGGATGCTGACCCAGTAGGATATAGTTATTAAGTACTTATTAAGCACCTGCGTGTGCTCAACAGGGCTTCCCTGATGCCTCAGGTGTAAAAACTCCACCTGTTAAAGCAGGAGACATGGGTTTGATCCCTGATCTGAGAAGATCCCCTGAAATAGGGAGTGGCAACCCACTCCAGTATTCTTGTCTGGGAAATCCCATGAACAGAGGAGCCTGGTGGGCTACAGTCCAACAAGCTGCAAAGAGTCAAATATAACTTAGTGACTGAACAACAACAAATGTGCCCAGCACTATAGTGAGTGGGAAACCGTAAAGGAATTACAAAGCCTTGGACCTTATGGGGAGTAGAAGAGTTGGAGTCTAGGTAGAAGAAAAATATCCCACATATGAGGAACAGCTAGGAACCAATTTCCACCTCAGAACTGTGATAAGTCCAGCCAAGTGACTCATGCAAGAAATAATTAGGAACATTTAAGAGATGATGATCATGGAGAAATGGAAGGGAGCTGCAATTCAATTTCTCTTTAGTCTCCAACACAAAATCCTGGATGGTAATAACCTGTAACAAAACTGCATAAAGCTAGATGGAGCGGAGCATCTCCTAACCACACACTCCAGCCCTTTGTCCACATTCTGCATCCCATTACTTTGTCCAGTTTCCAGCAGCCTTTGCAAGCCCCAGGCTTGGCCCCATTCCTGTTTAGAACTTGTGTGCCTCCTACAGCGCTCGACAGAGCCCAGAGTGTGTAGAAGATACACAAAGGGATGCACTATGCAAGTAGGAAGCCGGGCAGCAGGAATGTCTGAGCTGTGCCATCTCACAGATGCCCCCTGGGAGAGCAGGTCCCAAGCTGTGAGTCATAACCCTTGGCAGGCGTGAGCCGTTGATGAGACTGGGGGGAATCTTTGTCTGACCCCATTCTAAGCAATTCCCTGAGGGCTTCAATTACCCATTTGTAACTTTCTCTTCCAGCAGCCGGGTACGGGGAGTGGCGGGGGGGTGGTGGGGGGCCAACTGTGGCAGCCCATATATAGAACCTCAAAAGTAACGCTGTCTGGATTATGAAGACAGAAGAGGAAGTTTGAGAGACTCACAATGGAAGAGTTTAACAAGAGCTGCCTGTGAGAGTGTTGATTTGGAAGCTCTCGGAGCATTGAAAATGATTTCCTTAACAACGGAAGGAAAATTGACCAGGGGCATGAGTGTTTCATTCATTTCTCAGATGAGCACAGCAGCATTGCCAAGAGAAAAAGAATGTCTGCTCTAGTTCCGGGTTTTCGCCTTCAGTCCAGTCACGGACTCCCTGTGTTTCCTCCTCGTGCGAACCATTTCATTTTCCTGGGTCTCAGTTTATCCATCTGTAAAATGACCAGTTGATCCAGATAAATTGTAAGGTCCTTCCAGACAGGAACATCCTGATTTTTTAGGCAAGCCATTTTGAAGGCTGCTAAATTATGCATTGCTTCACCCAGAGAGCTCTAACTTGTGTAAGAGATGAATCAAGCGCACTCATTGACTTTCTGACTAAGTGGGCTGGGACACCTCCACGCTGCCGTGCAGTGCAGTGCAGAGATGACGGGTCTCTGCCCCAGGGAAGAGAGAGCTATTTTGAGGCAGGGCTGATTAGAGATAAGGTGTCTCCTTTCTTCATCTGTCTCTGGCCCTGACTCACCCAAAGTTCTTGAAGGGCTTGGAGCTTAACCCTTAATGGAGGATGTAAGCTGACCCCTCAGCTTGCCTAGGACACTGGCGCCCAGTACTAGCAAGCCCCCACTTATCAGTGTCCTTGAAAACATTCTTTGACTTCTCCTTGCTTAGAGAGCTTCTTTGAAGAATCACCCTTGCTTGTAACCTTTCTCCTTGACATCTCTTGTTTGCTCTTTCCTATTATTCCTAGAGTCTTCTGGGTTCTATAAAGAAGAACATCTCAGCAATCCTCTTAACAGCAAAGAAATCTGGCCACCCCTGTTAGGCTGGGGCATGGAAGTGTCACAAGATTCTTGAAAGAGGCACTGGGCAAAGCTGCAAAATACTTTGGCACTTCTGCATGGAAAAGCCCAGAACATGAATGACACAAGAGACCACTAGAGTTATGGGGCTTTTTTTTTTTTTAATGCTGCTTTTAGTGCCAACAAAATTAAGCTATAAGCAAAGTTATCCTAATATTTTAATTTAAAGAGTTTTTTAAATCAATATATGTTATGAACATATGTTATGAAGAGATTTTTCCTTGTGTGTCTTTTTTTTTTTCATTTATTTCTTCTCTCGGTGTGTTATCTCTGATTGATTTGTTTATTTTTTGACTTGGGAATGTTGAAAGCGCCCTCGTGACACTTGACATGACAGGACTGTGGGGCTGTGGCTTGGGCTGTGCCTGATTTTATTCAGTTGCTTCATTCCTAACAAGCTGGATACAGATGGAATTGTTAAAAACTGACTCATATTTCAAAGACACTTGAGAGAGTTCACCTCTTTAAAAGGAAATGTGCACCAAAATCCTTTCGAATGGGAATAATCACCCTTCTGTTTGTTTTGAAAATTAAGGTTTTTGAATTTAATGTTTTCTTGAAGGAAGAGAGAAAATCCTATGTGGAGAACACTGTTCTGGAAAATGTTATAGAGTCACAATGACCCAAGACTATGAGAAAAAGATACTCATTTCCTTTACGATCTTGGTCTTCTTCACCTGTGAAAATAGAATTGTGGGTATGCGTCGAATTCACAGCGGTGAAACTGGATGATAGAACAGAAAGAGGCCAGTCTCCGATTCAGGCTCTGTCCCTACCAGCTGTGTGAACTTGAAAAGATCACTTTATTCTTTGCACTTTTGTTTACTCATCTATCACGTGAAAAGTTGGTACAAAGTGGTCTCTTAAGTCCCTCTCAATTCTGTAATGTTAGGGTTTGAACAATTTGCTGTTTGGCTGTTTAGTCACTAAGTAGTGTCTGACTCTGTGACCCCATGGACTGTAGCCCACCAGGCTCCTCTGTCCATGGAATTTCCCAGGTAAGAATACTGGAGTGGGTTACCATTTCTTTCTGCAGGGGGTTTTCCTAACCTAGGGATCGAACCTGCATCTGCCTTGAACCTGCATCTACTCCATTGGCAGGCAGATTCTTTACCATTGAGCCACCTGAAGCATCTATGAAAAAAAAAGATCCCCTGGTAGCAATGGTTCAAGTTATGAAGCAGTTTGTGCACCTGTGCCATCCTATGACCATGCTAGGCTTGTGGAGGATATGAATTCAAGCTTTCACTTGCTACAAACACTTATGAGCACCTGTTGTATGCAAGGCACTGTGCTGAGGATCAGGGATACAGACATGAATAAAACCCAGCATGGGTAAGGGGCTCTCAGTTACACAGAGGAGATAGGCACATGGAACTCATTTAAGAAATAATAATTTACTTATTAAATCCATTGTGTGTATGTGTGAAAGTCGCTCAGTAGTGTCCAACTCTGCAACCCCATTGACTGTACAGTCCATGGAATTCTCCATGCCAGAATACTAGAGTGGGTAGCTATTCCTTTCTCCATGGGATCATTAAATCCATTAGACTCTCAGATTCTTGATTACCAAGTAATATACCAAAGAGATATTTTCCACCCCACCTGCTCAGCTTTTTTGTCATGATTCAGAGTCACTGGATAGAGATGAAGCCAGGGCTCCCCAGTGATTGTTTTTAAAATTCAATCATGGAAATTTTAAGTGTGTATGTGTGTGTGTATGAGAAATAGAAAGAACTCTTATGTAACTTTTGGTTGGTGATGGTTTAGTCGTTAAACCATGTCTGACTCTTACAATCCCATGGACTGTAGCCTACCAGGCTCCTGTGTCCATGGGATTTCCCAAATAAGAATATTGGAGTGTGTTGCCATTTCCTTCTCCAGGGGATCTATCTGACCCGGGGATCCAACTTGGGTCTCCTGCATTGCAGACTGTCTTCTGAACTGCAGGCAGATTCTTTACTGACTGAGCCACCAGGGAAGCCCATGTAAACATTACCCAGCTTCAATAATTATAAACCTTGTTTAATATGTACCTTTGCTCAAATCCACTACCGCACAATTGCACTCATCTCACACGCTAGTAAAGTAATGCTCAAAATTCTCCAAGCCAGGCTTCAGCAATACACGAACCATGAACTTCCAGATGTTCAAGCTGGTTTTAGAAAAGGCAGAGGAACCAGAGATCAAATTGCCAACATCCGCTGGATCATCAAAAAAGCAAGAGAGTTCCAGAAAAACTTCTATTTCTGCTTTATTGACAATGCCAAAGCCTTTGACTGTGTGGATCCCAATAAACTGTGGAAAATTCTGAAAGAGATGGGAATACCAGACCACCTGACCTGCCTCTTGAGAAACCTATATGCAGGTCAGGAAGCAACAGTTAGAACTGGACATGGAACAACAGACTGGTTCCAAATAGGAAAAGGAGTACGTCAAGGCTGTATATTGTCACCCTGCTTATTTAACTTATATGCAGAGTACATCATGAGAAACACTGGGCTGGAAGAAGCACAAGCTGGAATCAAGATTGCCAGGAGAAATATCAATAACCTCAGATATGCAGATGACACCACCCTTGTGGCAGAAAGTGAAGAGGAACTCAAAAGCCTCTTGATGAAAGTGAAAGAGGAGAGTGAAAAAGTTGGCTTAAAGCTCAACATTCAGAAAACGAAGATCATGGCATCTGGTCCCATCACTTCATGGGAAATAGATAGGGAAACAGTGGAAACAGTGTTAGACTTTATTTTTCTGGGCTCCCAAATTACTGCAGATGGTGACTGCAGCCATGAAATTAAGACGCTTACTCCTTGGAAGGAAAGTTATGAACAACCTAGATAGCATATTGAAAATCAGAGACATTACTTGCCAACAAAGGTACATCTAGTCAAGGCTATGGTTTTTCCTGTGGTCATGTATGGATGTGAGAGTTGGACTGTGAAGAAAGCTAAGTGCCAAAGAATTGATGCTTTTGAACTGTGGTGTTGGAGAAGACTCTTGAGAGTCCCTTGGACTGCAAGGAGATCCAACCAGTCCATCCTAAAGGACATCAGTCCTGGGTGTCCGTTGGAAGGCCTGATGCTGAAGCTGAAACTCCAGTACTTTGGCCACCTCATGTGAAGAGTTGACTCATTGGAAAAGACTCTGATGCTGGGAGGGATTGGGGGCAGGAGGAGAAGGGGATGAAGAGGATGAGATGGCTGGATGGCATCACCAACTTGATGGACATGAGTTTGAGTGAACTCCAGGAGTTGGTGAGACAGGGAGGCCTGGCGTGCTGTGATTCATGGGGTCGCAAAGAGTCAGACACGACTGAGAGACTGAACTGAACTTGCTCAAATCCAGATTATTTTAAAGCAATCCAAATGTATCATTTCATCTGTAGATGTTTAAGAATATTTATTAAAAACAGTGTTTCTCCTTTGAAGAACATCCTCTAATGCTTGTCGTGGTCTGGCTCTTGATCTGCAGACTGGTGATATGAGCTGTTGCTTAGTCATGTCCAGCTCTTTGCGACCCTATGGACTCCAGCTCCACTGTCCATGAAATTCTCCAGGCAAGAACACTGGAGTGGGTTGCCATTCCTTTCTCCAGGAGTGATATGTATGTTTTCCCTTAAAAATAATTATACACATACATTTTCTTTCAGTGTGTACATTATACTTCAATAAAAGGTAAAACAAAACATAATCACAACACCATTACCATACCTCAGAATGTAACGGTAATTCTGTAATACTGAGTTTCTAACTAGTGAGGAACAAGTTAAGCAAGGTGGGAGCTGAGCAGTAAAGGCAGGTGTAGGGCATGATGACTGGAGGGTCACCTCACTTGGCCTGGGGCACAGTTGGATGGTAGAAAGTGTCATGGTCACTTCCCTCACCTCCCTGTCCTGTCGTGGCCACAGGAGGTGCACATGCAGGCATTCACAGGCACCCACATGAAAGGAAGCAAGCACGCTTCTGGGAACTTCCTCTTAGTAGACACTTGGAACAGGGGAGAAAGTTTTCAGGGCTAGCTAGACGTCCCACAGGACTAGGTAGAGATCGTGAAAGATTTCCTTAGCTTACAAATGGCCAACAGGCACATGAAAAGATGTTCAACATTACTAGTTACTGAATGCAAATCAAGGTGACTTGAGCGACTTTGGCTGAGTGACTAAACAACAATAAGGTATCACTTCACACGGGTCAGAATGGCCATCATCAAAAATTCCACAAACAACAAATGCTGGAGAGGATGTGGAGAGAAGGGAACCCTCCTGCACTGTTGGTGGGAATGTAAATTGGTACAGCCACTATGGAGAACAGTATGGAGGTTCTTTAAAAAACTAGAGATAGAGCTACCATATGACCCTGCAATCCCACTCCCAGGCATATATCCAGAGAAAAATATGATCCAAAAGGATACATGCATCCCAGTGTTCATTGCAGCACTGTTTACAATAGCCAAGACATGGAAGCAACCTAGATATCCAAAAACAGAAGACTGAAACTGAATAAAGAATATGTGCACTCTCTCTCTCTTTATATATATATATAATGGAATATTACTTATCCATTAAAAGAATGGAATAATGGGAATAATGCCATTTGCAGCAACATGGATGGATCCAGAGACTGTCCAGAGACTTACTTAGTGAAGTAAGTCAGACAGAGAAGGAGAAATATTGTATGATATCCCTTTATATGTGGAATCTTAAACGAAATGATACAAATGAACTTAACTTACAAAACAGACTCACAGAACTTAAAACATGAACTTATGGCTGCTGGGGGAAAGAGATAGGGAGTTTGGGAAGGTCATGTACACACTGCTATATTCAAAATGATACCTAACAAGGACCTATTGTATAGCACATGGAATTCTACTCATTTATGTGGCAGCCTGGGTGGAAGGGGAGTTTGGGGGAGAATGGATACATGCACATGTATGGCTGAGTCCCTTAAAGCTCCACCTGAAAGTGTCACAACATTGTTAATCACCTATACCTCGATACAAAATAAAGTTTAAAGTCTGAAAAAAAAAAAAAAAAAAAAGATTTCCTTGTCTGCCCACAGAAGAGAAGCCTGCAGTGCTCAGCATTCTCAGAGATGTTCTAAGCTTGGGGCCCCTCGAAGCCAGACTCAGGCCACGTGGGTGGCTTGGGGCTCATCCTGGGCACGCCGCCAGCGCCCACAATGGTCTGGCTGGCTATCCTGAGTGATGAAGAAGAGGCAAGAAAACGTATCTTTATTTCTCACTGAGCTACTTTTCTTCAGATGTGCTCATACACTCTATACTTTTTGTCTGGAATCCTTGGAAAGGTTCCCTTCTTGTCCCCCACCCTCAGAAGCTCTCTATGTGGTTCTGAAACAGTTAAGTATTTTTCACCTCCTCTGTCACCACCAATACCACCCCAGTCCCTTGGATTTTTCAGCCTCTAGTCCTGCCCATGCTGTGGAGGCAGCTCCCTGAAGGCTCCTTTCTTCCCTGTTCTCCAACAATTCCTCAAGGCCCAGCGTCTCCGCTGGGGGCTGCCCTGGGGGCCACTCTGCAGGTGACCTCTGCAGTCATCACCCTCTAGAAGGCTGGGTCAGGGCCCAAATAGCCCCAGCCCCCAGAGTGGCTGGGAAGGCAGGAGAGGGCAATGTAGCCCACGCTCTCACCATGGAAGTAAACGTCAATAAGCTTGAGGTTTTGGTGTCAGTCCTTTTTAAATTTCTATTTAAAAACTTTATGTTGCAGGAAATTTTCACATTCACAAAGTATAAGAGCACTGTGAGTCTCATGCATTCATTCCCTGGCTTCAGTTGTTCTCAACTCACCACCCATCTGGTTTCACTTGTATCTCCACATTGTCTCTCCTTCCCACGTGTCCTTCAACAACTGGATTCTTTCAAAGCTAATCTCAGGGAATCTATTTAAATTTTCAGTTTTTTTGAGTAGGGTGTATTGACATGACTCAAATTCATAAAGCACGAAAGGCTACAAAGAGTTGCTCCTGCCTCCTACCTGCCTCGCCTCGTGGTGGATTCTGCTGTTTTTTTATAGCTCCTCTCATTAACATGCAGGGTCAGGAATTCCCTGGTGGACCAGTGATTAGAACTCTATGCTTTCATTGCTGAGGCCCTGGGTTCAATCCCTGGTCAGGGAACTAAAATCCTGCAAGACACAGTGTGGCCAAAAAAAAAAAAAAAAAGCCCAAAACTACAGCAACAAAAACCAAGGCAAAAACAAAACATGGAATCTATTTTTCTACCTTTCATTTGGGCTTAGTTGTGTGAATTGCTTTGGCCAAAGAGAATTTAGCAAACATCATGCAGATAAAGGCTTCAAAGTGTTTGTGCGCTGGCTAGCTCTCTTGCTTCTAGGCGCTCTCTTGTCACGTGCAGAAGCTCCAGCCAACTTATAAAAATGTGAGCTGGTAAAATAGTGGTGGTTTTCAGCTACTAAGTTCGGGCTGGGCTGGTGTACAGCACAAGTCAACGGCTGCCTTCCCCACTCCCACACCCACCAGGCACATTCCTTCCCGGGGGATACAATATTAGCAGCTCCTGCAGTCTTCCAAGACAGACTGTGCATAAACAAGCGTATAAACACATAGTCTCCCTTCCCACTCCCCTCTTTTTTTTTAAACAAACAATAATGTACAGTTCTTAACCTAGTTGTATTTGCTGGACATACCAGTGTATTTTGGAGCTCATCCTCTACCGGTGAATGAGGGGCTTCGTCTACAATGGACCATTGTACACACACACCATGCATTTCTCAGTAAGGCCTTTGCTGATGGCATTTAGATTGTCTCCGGTCCTCTATTATGAACTCCATCGTCTGCACACACATGGGTATTCCTGCAGGACAAACTCCTGGCTATGGCTCGCAGGGTACAAGTGGCTGCTCACCCCCTCTGTGTCCCTACCTGTCTCTTCTGCTGAGAAGAGTGGAGCGGCCAGGAACGAGCCCTCTTGAGTTTGCCCAGCTCACCCAGCCTCCTCCCACCCAGGACACCATCGTGAGGGGTGGTCTGCCCCCTGCCCCCTCCCTTCTGAGCTCTAGAATGTGAAAACACTGACGTGAGAAGCTCCTGAGGAGTGCACGACTGTGATTCTGGGCACAGTTCAAGTAAGTCATCGTGTACTGATAGACATGGTCAGTAAGGCCAATAAAGAGTTGGGTACAGACAAACAAGGGTCTGGAGCTGGGGACAAAGGGGCCTGTGTGGAGCGAATTCTAATTAAACACCCGCCCCTACCTCACATCCAGGCCATGAACCCCAAGGAGTGCTCCAGCCACAAGCCTAAACAAACCAGAGTGGCTTGGATAGGAAGTATCCTTGCCACATTTCGTAGGGATCAACACGGAGCCGAGGCACTGGTGCAGGGACCCAGGAGCACAGGCTCCCCCTACCCCCACCTGCCTGGGTCCCAGAGGGGTCCTCATTTCCTGTTTCAGTCCCCAAGACCCACTTCTCAAGACATGGAGCTTGGCTGCATCTCCTGGCTGCCTGGGAGGAAATGAGTTCCCAGAGACTAAATCCCCACCCTGACCCACTGCTGTCTGCCTCGGCCCGAGGGGAGCCGGTGGGAGTTGCTGGCTTTCTCTGCCACCCTTGCCCCCTCCCTCTCTCCTGCTTGGTTGAGCTCAGCATCTGCTCTGTTCCTTGTCAACACTTCCATAAAGCTCCCCCTGCCTCCCCAACTCTGGCCTCATGGCTTTGCTCGAAGACCCCTGGGGTTGCTCCTGATTTGGCAGGTGGCAGCAGCGTTCAGCCCCAGAGGTGGCTGGCCCTCCTCCGCCTGGGTGTGTGGAGAATCCTGGGCTCGGAGCTCCCGGAGGAGCGGGGAGACGATTCCATCCACACCTGATAAGACTGACGCCGAGATGAGGTCAGAGCCAGGCAAGGAGCCGGCGGGCCGGGGCGATAACCTGAGGATGCTCTGGGCCCTCGGTAGGGGTGGGGGGTGCGGTCGGTCTCGGTCTCGGAAGGAAAATACCTGCATGAGCTGAACAGCAAACTCCAGGGAGCAGGGAGAAGGGAACAGGGAGTGAAGAGGAAACCTGTGAGGGGTACCTGTGACGTGGCCTTGGGGGTCCTGGGGGCCTCCGTCTGCCCACACTCTGGTCTTTATCTGCTAAGCTGCAGACACTCCGGAGAATTTTCTCTCACTTCCTGTATCTCAGATGCTGGAGTCAGATGCACATTGCTATGGGTTTTATTTACTTCCTGCCCAGGTCCCTCGCTCCTGGAGAGGCTGAGCAAGAGTTCTCTCCATCTTCCTGCTTTAAAAAATAGATCTTTAATAAATACTTGATGGTTCATGGCTTAAAAAATCACGACTCTGCTTCTTAGGTGGAATTTAGTTTGGATAATACTAAGTGGCTACTATTGACTGAGCAACAGCGGGCAGACGTAACCCCATTGAACCTCTCAGCAGGGTTGGCACTGCCCCCATTTAGCAGGAGAGGATGAAACTGCAGAGAGGCTGAGAGACTGGCCCAAGCTCACAGGCTTGCAAGAGGTTGGGCTGGGGTTTGAACCCCAGAATCCAGGCTCCTTTCCCTCAGCACCCAATGCTGCTGAGGTTGAGGGGTAAAGACGCAAGTTGGGAACAGGACTTCCTCTTCTCTTGCTCTTTGCTGCTGATTTTGGACCTGAGAGCGTCCCCTGCAACCCAAGAGCGTCCCCTGAACTGGGGCCATCTCCGGGCACCAGGTGGAGAGCAGGCATGAGCAGATCGCTGTGAATGAGCACAGAGCAGGGCCAGTTGACATCTGCACACACCAGTAGGAGAGCGGATGAGGACGGACCTCCTTCCCACTCCCCTGGCACAAACTGTGGCTTGTTCTGGGCCCGTGAGAGGGAGGCGCACACAAATGTTGGCTGAGCATTTCTAAGGCTACTTAAATGGCATGAAAATGATACTAAAAATAACAAACTGTTGGATTCTTTCCTTTTATTCTAACCCCAAGTCTCTTGCAAACTGGGACTGCGGAAAGTTTGCGGAAGTTGTATAACCTCCCCAAGGCTCACCTCTCCACTTTTATTTATTTATTTTTTTAGTCAGAATAATTTTTATAAAATAGGAATTATGAAAGAAATCAGGACCTATACCGTATATATATATTATAAGGCTGTAAGGATTCAATGAGTTAATTAATATCAAAATCTCAACACAGTTCTTAAACATTATCTCTTAGCACCAATTATCTTCTTCTTGAGTTCTCAGTTTTGAACTTTCCATTTGTACTTTCCAAATGGCACTAGTGATAAAGAACCCACCTGCCAATACAGAAGAGACATAAGAGATTATGGTTCGATCCCTGGGTTGGGAAGATTTCCTGGAGGAGGGCATGGAAACCCACTCCAGCAGTCTTGCTCGGAGAATTCCCATGGACAGAGGAGCCTGGAGGGCTACAGTCCATGGGATCTCAAAGAGTCAGACCTCTCCACTTTTAAATCCGGATCGTCACTGTATGTGCTATAAGACCCACGCCGTGCTCAGCGTTTGGCCCACAGAAGGAGTGTGCCGAGTAAATGCTTGATGTTCATGGGGCTGAAATATAGGGACTGTCCGACTTGTTTTGCTTCTCCTGTAGCACCTAGTGTGCTCCGGACTCGTGCGTGATTAATGGATATTTGTGACTTTGAAGTTGTCTTTATAGTTAAGAATGAGGACAAGCCCCATTTAGGAAAAAACAAAACAAAACATTAGCTCCACTTAAACACAGAGAAACTTCTGTTAAGAGAGCCTGTGATTTGCTGCAGAACCCATGGGGAGTTGTGGTATTGGAATTAATAATAAAGGTCTGTTAATTCTCTGTCTTTGCCCCGGCCGCCTTCCAAGATGTAATGTGGAATCCTGCTGTTTCTGCTCCAGATAAATCAATGATAATCTCCAGCCCAGTGAGGGGCAATTCATGGGGACATACGCTCTAGTCCATGGCGCTGCTGAAATCAGATTTCTTGGAACCCATTTACGAGTGGCTTTGAATTTGCCAGACTGCTTGCTGAGCCTAAAATACTGCACACATGTGGCAACCTTGACTTGGCTGTTTCCATGAATCCTCTTTTCCCTCAAGCAGTGGCTGACGTTTCCAAGCCACAAGGCAGGGACCGGGCTTCATCTTTATCTTTCCACTAATAATTATTGTCTGGATCTGGCCCATTCTCTGTGCATGTAAACTTCCTGGCCTTGACTCTGCTCTGATGGGAGCAGAGGGGCTGGGGAGGCGGTCAGGGGCATGAGGCTCAGGTGTCTTCTAGGGGCTGATACCCTCTCTTCCCTTCTTGGTTCCTTCACTGGGGCTACTTCTGGGTAAGAGAACTTTTTCTTCCACCTTCTGTCCACTTATCCATCTATCTGTTACTTGTTTATTCATCCATTCATTTAAAATGCACAAACCAGTCTCTGCGGAAGGGAGGCTCTGTGGTAGCTGTGAGGGAACACAGAGGGGAGGGGAGGTTTGGACTTGGTCGCTGAAGAGCTGAATGTTGGCAGAGAAGAGAGACCTGACCTAAATTAGGCTACACCCCCAAAAGCTGACAGTGATCACCTCCACAGGGTACTTATGAGTGGTTTTTAGTCTCTTCTTTGTGGGTGTCTGTGTTTCCTTCAATGAGCATATATCAGTATTTGTGTAACCTGGCGTGCTACGATTCATGGGGTCTCAAAGAGTCAGACACGACTGAGCTACTGAACTGAACTGAACTGAACAAAAGTTATTCAAAAGGCGAATATAAGGTAAACAGGTTATAGGTGCACAGGGAGGTGCAGATGAAAACACTGGTGAGTAGAAAGGAGGAAAATGGTATTTCCAGCCCAAGTGGATTTGAAAAGGCGTTTGGAGAAGGTCACCACTGAGTTGGGCCTTGGAGCTGGAGGGAGACCTTGCAGTGGTCGTCCATGTGGTCAGCCTAGCACCTCCCCTCCCCTCCCCTCTCCTCTCCTCACCTCCCTTCTCCCCTCCCCTCTCCTCTCTCCTGAGCAGCTCCCCACTTCTGTGGTCTACAAGTAGCTCCCTCTTTCCTAGCCGACCTTGCCCTCCTCCCCATGGTACCATGTTGATCCTTAAGAAGGGCTCTCATCTGAAAGCTTGGGGTAGGGGGTTCATCTTGGGGGCAAATGGGAAAGCTAGAGACACAGATTCCAGAGGTGAGGGTTAGAGGCTGTGCCCTCTGCCCTCTTGGTCTATAGATTCCCTGAGTAAACCAAGGATAGGCAGCTGGTAGCCAGGCCTTGGACAATTCCAACCATATCACATATTGACAACCACACACTAGAAACATTTCGATCCCTCACCTCTATCCCTCACCCCACCACAGCTGCAACACCTTGTCTGCCCAGGAAGAGTATTCAGAGAGTATAGGCTGCCACCCAGCTCAGGCGTTTCTCCTTGGGGGGGTGGTCCGTGACCCCAAAACACATGCTCAGCCATTGGCCTGACTGTGAATCTCTGGCTGAAATGGGGGCTGTTTGGACACGTGGGTGGAGGCAGCAAGATCACGGGCTTGTTTCTGTTTCATCTCACTTGGTTACCTTAGCAACAGGAGACAGAGGAGGCAAAGCACCACCTACCGTGGCCTCATCCATTGATCCCTCGAGAGGCGCGTAGGGAGTAGAGTAAGCACTTGGAAGACAGGAGGTGGGGGTCCTGCCCAGTCTCTCCTGGCCCCTGGCTGGCTGTTCCTGATGAACTGTCTCCTCCCTGTGCTGCTCTGTCTAGAGCAGGTCCAGGGGTCTCTGGACAGCTCAAGAATGCCATAGAGAAGCATGGCCCTCGGGGGAGAAGGCTGTACTGTTTCTGTTCTTGATGGCTTTGGCAACTATTTGTCAACCAGTCTTCTGTGACTTAACTTATCCCTCGCCACATCTGACCAAACAGATGACTGAGCTCCAAGGAGGCCAGCATTTGATGGTGCCTGGATTAAAAGGATGGATATTTCTTTAGCTGGGGAAGGAGGTAAACCTGGTTTTGGTCCCCAAGTGTGAACTTGTAAAAGAAAAGAGATAAAGGTCAAAAATAATTATGAGGGACTTCCCTGGTGGTCCAGTGGTTAAGAATCCACCCACCAATGCAGGGGACATGGGTTTGATCCCTGGTCCGGGAAGATCACAAATGCCATGGAGCAACTAAGCCCATGCACCACAGTTACTAAGCCTGCACACCTGGAGTCCATGCACTGCAACGAAGACTAGCCCCCACTCGCTGCAACTAGAGAAAGCCTGTGCACAGCAGTGATGACCCACCGCCACCAAAATAATAAGTAAATAAGTAAAATTCTAAAAAATAATTATGAGTAGCTCAACTCTACAATATCTGTGACAACAAAAACAATAAAAATAATACCTCTGGCATGGTCTTTGAAGTTTTCAGAGAATTGTCCCATCTGTTCTTGTGTCATGTTCTCATAACCCTGGGGAGGCAGGCAGAGAAGACAGGGTAACTTCCATGCTGTAGTGGAGGACCCTGAGGCCCAGGGAGGCTGAAGACCCCAGGGTTTCTTGGATAATGGCTGAGCCAGACCGGGACCTCTGCCTCCTGGCCACAGGACCTCTTCCTTGGACACGATCCACGAGAGCTACTACACAGCAGAGGCATCCTACAACCCTGTCTGCTGTCATGATTCTAGATTTAACACATGTCAGACACTTTTCTGAAGAAGAAAGAAAACAAAGGTGCAGTCATCCAACAGACGACTTTATTGAGCATCTACTATGTGCCAAGCTCTGGGCTTGAACAAGATGTGGTTTGTACTCCCAAGCTGCTCCATCTATTAGGCACTTGCTCTTGCTTAATTAAACCTCCCATGTTGGGACGAGATGGAATCACCCACCATGAGAGCCTCAAAGTAAAACCTGTCACTCTGCAACCATTTTGAATTCCAGCAGGCTTCAGCTGTAATAAGAAAAAGACATGTGTGTGCGCATGCTCAGTCACTTAGTTGTGCCCAATTCTTTGAGATCCTATGGACTGTAGCCCACCAGCTTCCTCTGTGCATGGGATTCTCAGGCAAGAATACTGGAGTGGGTTTCCATTTCCTCCTCCAGGAGATCTTCCCAACACAGGGATGGAACTTGTGTCTCCTGAAATGGCATGCAGATTCTTTACCAGCCACCTGGGAAGCCCAAGAAAAGGCACACTTTCCCTAAAATTCCTGAGAGGAAAACCAGAAACAGGGAGAAAAAGAAAAGTCTTAAGCAGAGGTTTTAGCAGAGGATAGGGCCTGGGTTTCAGGGAGGTGAGAGAGGCCCTCTGGCTTGGGGAGGAAGCTCTTCCAGGAAACCAGTGGAGAGCAGCCCACTGGACCAAGTCTGAGGAGTTGACAGGACACAGAGAAGCAGCCTTGAGAACAGGTGCAAAGGAATGTTGAAGGAACCTGAAGTCCTTTCTCTGAACACACACAGCCATTAAAGTCCTTTTGCCACAGATGGGGAGCTGGGGGCCACACCCCACCTATAGGAAAGCACCTTCTGACTTGATGTGTAGAATCTAAAAGGCAGAGGCCAAAAGAGTTGACTCGGCTTGGCAATGGGAGAGCCATCTCTGCAGCCTGAGGAAAACTGTTGAGCATTTTACCTGTTTCCCTACACTGGGGCCACCGGGCCTCATCCTGAGAACAGGAAAAGTGTTCAACAGCCCTTCAGACTCTCTGAAAGCAGCTCTTATTGCTGAGTGACATGGCAGTGCAGGGACATGTTTCCAAATGAAGAACCCACCACTCCAGGTCTAAACAGGGTTCCAATGATACACTCTTAGCCCACAGGAAACAACCTCTCACTGAGATTTCTGCTTTCCCCTGCAGAATTGGCAGCCCAACAATCATGTGGGTTAACCTCAGCAGACCTGAAGACACAAGGGAAAGGGGTTCAGAAAACCCCACGGCTGATGGAGCTGCTGATACAAGCAGGAACATCAGAGGGCAAAGCAGGGCCCACGTGGTGTTGGTTTTAATGTACAGTGATGTAACCCAGAAAACAGGGAAAGAAATGTCTTGCTTTGCTTTGTTTTGTTTTGATTATTAGGACCACCTCTCCATTAGCCCATTTTCAAAACAGCTAAGGAAATTTTCAAAACAGCTGTAGGAGCTGGACCACTGGTGCAAGTGACAAGTGGAGCTGAATTATCCTCATGTTACAATCATGGAAGAGGCCTCAGAGATCACTTAATTGACGGATGATTTTTCCACGAAGAATCTGAAGCTTTTTCCACGTCATCATAAAGATGATAAATGAGATTACCTGGCATCTATTGGTCTCTCACTCAGAACTTGACTTACAGCGCTTGTGTAAAAAGTTTGCACTAGTTTACTAGGGTGGCTGTAACAAGGCACCACCAACTGGGGCCTTGAACAACAGCAATTTGTCTCACAGTCCTGGGGGCTATGAGTTCGAGATGAAGGTGTTGGCAGAGTTGGTTCCTTCAGAGGGCCAGTGAGAGAAGCCAATCCATGCCCCTCTCCCCTAGCTTCCAGTGCTTTGCTGGCAATCTTGGGCTCTCCTTGGCTTGCAGAAGCTTCGCCCTGATCTCTGCCTTCATAGTCATGTGCATTCTCCCTGAGAACATGTCTGTCTCTGTCCAAACTGCTTTGCTTATTTTTTATTTTTATTATTATTATTTTTTAGCCATGCTGTGTGGCATTGTGGGATCTTAATTCCCCGACCAGGGATTGAACCCATGCCCCCTGCATTGAAGGTGAAGTCAACTACTGGATTGCCAGGGAAATCCCAAATAGCTTTTCTTTAAATAAAGACACCAGTCAGATTGAATTAGGGATCCACCTTAAATGACCTTCATTTAGCTAATTGTTATCTGCAATGACCCTATTTCCATATAAGATTATATTCAGAGGTATTGGAGTTAAAGTTTCAACATATGAATCTGGTGGGGGGACATAATTCAGCCCACAGCACGACTCTACCTACATTGCAGCTGGTCCTCAGAGCAAGGCTGCAAGCTGGACATGATCTGTATTCTTCAGATGGGTCGGACCCTGAGAAGTAGGCAGCTCCGAGGGCACAGCCAGGTAGTCGGGAAGAGCATGGACTCTGGAGTCAGCCTGCCCCATTGGTAGACCAGTCGCACCTCCCACGAGGTAATGAATGTGGACATTATTTCACCAACCTGTGCCTCAGTGTCTTCATCTGAAGAAACAGGGAGAACATAACTTCAAAACCTTAAAAGCTCTAAAGACCAAAAATTATATTTATAACTCACTTGGCAGCAAAACCTGATCTGGAATAAACTCATCTGATAGAAAACCCTGTCTTGAGTTGACACAAGCTACTTTATTTACACACCATGTACATCTCACTATAGAAATACTGGTGGCTCAGTCGGTAAAGAATCCGCCTACAATGCAGGAGACTGCCTGCAATCCAGGAGACACAGCCTCCATCACTGGGTCGGGAAGATCCCATTGAGAAGGAAATGGTAATCCATTCCAGTATTCTTGCCTGGAAAATCCCGTGGACAGAGGAGCCTGGTCTATGGGGGCTCCAGTCTAGAGGCCTACAGTCTATGGGGTCACAAAAGAGTAAGACACAGCTTAGCGACTAAACAGCAATAAGCATTAAGTACATATATTCTTTTTTAAAAAAAATAATGACTGTCTTTTTTAAATCACTCAGATGGTAACCAGAAGAGAAGCATTTGGCCTTTGAGTGCTGGCACGTCTGACATCGGAAAGCTGTGTGCGTAGCCTGAGTTACCGCTGATGCACCAGGGCTGGGACTCATGTCCTTAGGTCCTTAAGCTAGCTTTGTTCATACAGTAAGTTGAAGCACTGTCTACCTTCTGCGAGGATTATTCAGTGAAACCAGGTCTCCTGTTTGTACTGGTTTGGTGGGGTTGCCATAATAAAGTACCACAGACTGAGTAGCTTAAACAACAGAGATCTATTTTCCCACCATTCTGGAGGCCGGAAGTCTGAGATCAAGGTGTCTGCAGATTTTTTTCAGAGGCCCATCTCTGGCTTGCGGATGGCTGACGGCCTCCCCTGTCCTCACATGGTCTTACCTCTGTGCGTGCCTGGGTCCTAATCTCCTTTTCTTACCAGTCACATTGGATTAGGGCTCATTTAAAGACCTTATCTTCACTTAATTACCTCTTTTAAGTCTCTATCTCCAAATACATTCACATTCAAAGTGAGGTCTGGGGGGTTAGGACTTAAATACATGAATTTGGAGGGTGGATCACAATCCAGCCCTGCCACTGTTTTAAGACACTGGATGAATTACCTCTCACACTAGCTGTAACCCATCCACTTGCTGGCTCATTTCTGTCCTCAGTGTTTCTCCAAATGTGATCCAGGATCACCTGCAGCCCAATCACCTGGGTGCTTAATCAAAGTAAGGCTGCTCCCCAGACTGACTGAGAGTCTGGGGGAGGAGATTGCAGAGCACAGGTATGGTGCTTGCTTGTTTATTGCATTTATATAAAGGCTTAGATTAATTAAAGTGATTCAGGAAAATCCAAGTAGCCTGGTGGCTCCTGCCCCATCCCCACCCCCACCCCACTACAGTGTCCTTCTCCACCTCTGGCCCCTCCCCCTAAAAGAATGGGTGAAAGAGGAGGCCGAGAGAGAGGGGCCGCCCTGTGGGACATTGGAAGGGGGAGCACAGTGCAGGGCACTCTACTTTCCTGCTCAGAGCCTCCGGGCCCCCTTCAGTGCAGCCAGGCAAAGCTTTGCAAGGTAGGTGCCAGGAAGGCAGACTGTACCCCCAGGCAGTGCCTAGGTGAGCCTGACCACGGGCTCCAGTCATTTCCCATGGGCAGCACCTCTGCCCCTCTCCCCAGCTCCCGGAGACCTTGACACTCTCCTTTGCCCTTGGATTAACAGGACACCTGAGCCTTGAGTCATATTTAAGAGACAGCGATGGGGTATTTTCCAGAGCCACACGTTGAACCAAGGAGCAGCAGGTGAGGTGGTTCCTGCAGCTGCTGACTCTGTTCCAAAACATCCAGTGATGTCTCAGGGGTTAGGGGTGGGGTAACAGGGGGAGTCATGCTGGCTCCCTGCGAGCTGATGTCAGGGAGTGGGTTTACCATCCACACGAGCACAGCCCACGAACCACGGACCAACTGACATGAGCCTCTAGAGTGGGTGTCTGATGCAGGTGTGGGCGTGCATGCACCCTGTCCCACGCTGGTGTCGGGGTGGCCACCAGAAAAACAACAGTGAGCCAGACTCCAGCTGGAAATGGTTTTTCCAGCACCACGAAAACCATCCAAGTGAATGGCGATAATCCATTCCTCACCTTTCTTTGCCAGTTCTGGCTTAGATTCCTCGTGTCTTAAAATACTTGCCTGACTGAAAATGAGGTGACTCACCTGGACTCAGATTGAACCGAACAGGCAGAAGGCACTTTCTTCTGAAGAACTGTCAG
This sequence comes from Bos grunniens, assembly GCF_055505025.1. Taxonomy (NCBI): domain Eukaryota; kingdom Metazoa; phylum Chordata; class Mammalia; order Artiodactyla; family Bovidae; genus Bos; species Bos grunniens. The sequence goes on along the minus strand of NC_141165.1, from coordinate 46,980,165 downwards.
AAACCCATTCAGCGTTGGAGATCTTTCCCATCTCATGTTGTTCCTGTCAAGCAGAAACGAGTTTCCTACTCTATTCCTCAGGGTTGGAGTCGGTGTTGGAGTCGCCAAAGAAGGTAAAGTGGTTAGAATGTGTCAAACTTTGACACTTGTATTCAACAGTGTTTGAAGGAATCAGGCAGGTTCATCTGAGAATCTCTACCACTTCCTCTGCTCAGTGCAAGAGGGGCCCCATTTTCAAAAAGGCACTCTCACAAATGAAAGTTCATAGGTGGAAGCCATCACCTCCTTTTAGGGTCCTCTGGTAGCACCTCAGTCGCGTCAAGTTCTAACTGTTGGGACTCCATGAATCCCGCACGATTCACTATTTAAAAACTCTCTCCAAGCTGGTAATTTTGAAACGGCGATGTTTATACACTGAATTAATAAAAAGCAGGGTCAAGAGTTTTATTGTCCATTAAACTGCGTTTATTGGTCCTGTTAATTCCACCTGAATTCCACAGGCTGTAAAGTGTGGTTTATTGGAAGTCAGACCTGGATTCAAACAATAGGTTCGCCACTTGTTAGCTGTGCAACTTTGGCCGAGTTACTTTACTTCTCTCAACGATTATTTCCTCAGCTGCCAAGGTGGAACTGATACGATAGTCCACCTAACACGGTAGTGTACGTGAACAGAGATCACAAATGTGAAAGTTGCCAGCACAAAGTCTGACCCATAGGGATGTGTTTCTTTCTGTGACGCTTCCTTTTCCTCCTGCAATTTGAAATGAGCATCATCCCTGGCTTGCTGCTGCTGCTGCTGCTAAGTCGCTTCAGTGTCCAACTCTGTGTGACCCCACAGATGGCAGCCCACCAGGGTCCGCCGTCCCTGGGATTCTCCAGGCAAGAACACTGGAGTGGGTTGCCATTTCCTTCTCCAATGCATGAATGTGAAAAGTGAAAGGGAAGTCGCTCAGTCGTGTCCGACTCTTCGCGACCCCATGGACTGCATGCAGCCTACCAGGCTCCTCCGTCCATGGCTTACTAATGTCCTAATATTGACACATTTCAGTATGTGGCTTTCCTTTTGGAATATCATAGATAATCGTCCAGCAGGATTGAGAAATGAGCAGGATACAGAGCCTGAGACCAGCAGCCGCTGAAGTAAGGAGAGGTGGTTTAGATGCTCAGACAGAACATTTGCTCATTTCATCAGGAGCAAAGTGCCCATGGTCACTTGCAGAGAGGCAGGAGTGAGTTGCAGTTTCCTCTCAGAAAGTCTGTAAAAATTCTCTGTGAAGTGTGACAAACCAGAGGGCAGCTCCAGGCAATGCCCCCGGAGCCCAGCCCTCCCCACACGTGGCCTCCATCCTACACCCACCCGCTGCCGTCCACCCCGGTCTAGCCCAGCTCCAGTTTCCACTGATTTCTCTAGCTCTTCCTGTCAGAACCTCAGGTTTTAGCATTTGCTTGGTTTTCCCCTCCTTATTTCATCACTTTGATCTCAGCTTCACACCAAAGAAAAGATGAGTTTGATCCCCACTGCACCCTGTATTAATTGGGTCATTATGGATAAATTACTTAGCCTCTTTGAAACTCAGTCTTCTCACCTGTAAATGGGGATCCTATATTGTTAGGTTGTTGTAAAGACTATGAATAAATGCATATCAAAGTATTTTGTAAAGTGCTGAAAAAAAAAAAGAATTCAAATCCCTCTTAGCATAAATACCTCCCCGGCACATAGTAGGTGCTCAAAGATGCACGTTAGGTTACTTTGTGATTGCAAATCTTTGCCCTGGGAATGCCGTGCAACTCTCGACACACCAGGGGTCCTGAACAGTCTTCCAAAGGGCCCATAGGCACCTAGGCGGTTTCTGGGGTGAATCTGACATTTGCTGTGCATTAGCCATGTCCAGGCTCTGGCCTGTGGATGATTCAAGGGATCCCCAAGAGGTAGGTTTTACCCAAGATGCCCTCACCATGTAGGGCAAATGAAGTCACATTAAAACTAATAATCTAGATATTAGTTGGTTATCACCAACTCTTACATAGAACTTACTCCCAGCAAAGCACCCTGCACTCTATACTTTGGGGGAGACCCTGAGGTGAGATGTCCTACCCTTTCTCACCAACAGGTCGGTGGCTGGGAGCCAGGCCCACCCCTTTCCCTGCTCTGCCTTTTTGCTCTGGCAAGCCTGTACTGTGGAGAAGATGACTTTCTCCCCATTATGCTCCTTTCCAGGGTTCCTATGACCATGGGCCTGTATTACTACCTCTGTAGGCAATCTATTTGCTTTTAGAGATGGCTTTGCCTAGGAATCAGACTTGGCTCCAATAGGGGATAGGGCCCAGAATAGATCAGCCACTGTGAGCACAACGTACTGAAACCTACTCCATTCTTGGACCTGGACGCTCTGCCCTTTTGGTGAGCTCACCACACTGGGCTCCTGGCAGCTCCCTACAAGCCCCAGGGTTTCCCCACTAACTGGGCAGACAGGGCCGAGTCCTGGTGGTGCAGGCTCCAACACGCAGGCTCCTGCTACATCAGTGAAGAAAGAAAGGCTTGGAGGGGAAAGGAACTCACCCGAGGTCACGCAGCCAGCATGGGCGGGCAGCCAAACCCAGAGCATAAGTCCAAATCCCATGTTCTCTCTGATCCAGATCCCACGATTAAAGTGGCAACCTGACACGCTGTTCCGACCCTGGCGTCCGCACAGCGGGGCACGATGTGCCGGTCACTCTTTACTGTACGTACTTTTTTCCTCCCCAGAGGCTCCAGTCTCCTTCTGCTTGGTTTCTGTTAGGATTTATGCTTTCGGCATACAAAACTGGGGATTCCTTGCCATTTCACCCTCCTTAGTTCCCTCCCATTAGATTTGAGATTTATTTCCGTATTATTTGGCTCATGGTTAAAAGCACCGCAGTACTTGACAGATGAGAGAACAAGCAGGTCTTGGCTACAGCAAAGAGACACCTTAGCCAGGGTTAGTAGATCTGAGAGAAGCACAAATCCCTTGGTTCCCGCAGCCCCCACAACGTGGCCACTCTACCCCAACCCTCTTCGTGCCATGCGTGCTAAGTCGCTTCAATCGTGTCTGATTCTTTGTGACCCCACGCACTGTAGCCTGCCTAGCTCCTCTGTCCATGGGAGTCTCCAGGCAAGAATACTGGTGTCGGCTGCATTTCCTCCTCCAGGGGATCTTTCCGACCCAGGGGTCCAACCTGTGTCTCTTATGTCTCCTGCATTGGCAGGCAGATTCTTTACCACTAGTGCCACTCGGGAAGGCCATGCCAACCCCCTGCTCCAGCCTATTTGACCCTGAGTTCTTCTCATTCTGCCCCCCAGAGTAGCCAGGCTCTCAGAAGGCCGGGGCCTGTGACCCCCGTGTTGCCCCAATGCAGCTGTGCCTCCCAGCCTATTCCAGTGACCTGGCCTTGTGACCCTTCCTCACTGACACTCCAGTTCCCAGGAGGGACCCACACCCAGTCCTGGCCCCGGCCTCCTGTCCAGGACCTTGTCTTTCTATCTCAGCCTTTGCCAAAGCTTTTCTTGGGAGCTGGATGCCCTTTACCCCAAGATGCTGCCAGGAGGCCTGCCTCCATCTTAACAAACCTTCTCCTGACCCCAGAAAAGATGACCCTATTTCCTCCCCAGGCACGAGCTCTCTTGACTGTCCCCAAATTGGGCTGTATCAGTTTCACTGATCAGATCTTTGGGGAGGGAGGGCATGCACAGCCTGTCTTCCTGAGCTGGCCACTTCCTGGGGTCATGTGACTTGTCACTTTCCTTGGCGGGCTCCTATTTACCAGCAGCTATTGTTCTTGGGTGCTCAGGTAACACAGGGACAGGATGAGGGGAGGGGACTGAGTCTTCTGTTGTACTTCTTGGAGACCCTATTCTATACTACACAGCCCCTTCCCCATATTCCCTGTCCTCCACTCTTTCTTGTTCTCCATGGCCTTATCACCAGTTTGATGTCCTACGTGTCCCCTGCTCTCCCGGAGAAGTGAGCTCCCTCAGCTCTGAGTCTGCTTTGCTTGAATGCCTGACCCACGGTGGGTGCCCCATAACTCTGTCGGGTGGATGACTGGAATGCTCAAGGCCTTGGCAGGCAGCACCAGAGCGCACACCCCGAGGTGTTGGGAAGACCAGGAGCTCTCGTTTCTCAGCTGTCACAGAGCCCAGCTGCTTCAGGGCTGCCAAAGAGAATTTCCACACCATCTCCATCTTAGTCGGGGCAATAAACCATCTTACAAGGGCTTCCCAGCACTGCACTGGGCGCTGTGGGAAATGCAATGCCTTCAAGCAGCTTCTTATCCTGACAAGCCTCTGAGCCGTCCGCCTGGCTGAAAAAGGAGTGTTCCCTTCTGCAAGCCCTCAGCTGTCACACCCCCTCCCCCACCATCTCTCTCCTTCCCAGACATGAGCCTACCTTGCTCATCTTCACAGCCCAGTGCTCTGCACGGTGCATAGAAGTGACGAAGGGTAAGATAAATATTTGATGAATAAATGAATACCTGCGTTTCACTTGAGAAAGGCAGCCCCTTCTGAATTAATTATGTGACTCAAATGCCAAGGCATGATGAGTTTATTTTTCCTTATTGTGATTAATGATTTTTTTCCTGAAGAGTTTTTCAATTCTGAGATTTAAGTTTTATATGTAATAAATTTTTAGATATCCTTTATGGACTAATACTCCTTCCAAAAAAGACACAGCATAAATTTTAGAGTAAAATTGATGACTATGTTTTCTCTCCCTAGACCTTAAATATCTCCTTTTACCGAGGGCTGATTTTTTTTTAAAATAATGTGGAGTGTTCTATGATATTGAAAATAAAAGTCTGTGAAGAAAAGCTGACACTGTCTTTACTATCTTTCTTGGGATAATTAAACGTTGTATTTATTACAAAAAGCCTTTTTCTGTTTTTTTAAAATAAATACATGACAACTAATTATCTAGTTTCCTTGGATTTAGGAGATGGGTAATTTACTTTTAAAAGAGGAAATAATACACAGAGAAAAAGTAAGACAGTTGTCACATTCAAAAGAGGAGAGACCAAACAATTTCTAAATAGAACTATTTATGGATTGTATTGGAGAAGGAAATGGCAACCCACTCCAGTTCTTGCCTGAGAAATCCCATGGACACAGGAGCCTGGCAGGCTACAGTCTAAGGGGTCACAGAGTTGGACACGACTTAGCGACTGAACAATAACAACAATGGATTGTATAAGCTTTAAACCATACTAGACATTCTGTTGATTCAGTTCAGTTCAGTTCAGTCGCTCAGTTGTGTCCAACTCTTTGCGACCCCATGAACCGTAGCACGCCAGGCCTCCCTGTCCATCACCAACTCCTGGAGTCCACCCAAACCAATGTCCATTGAGTCAGTGATGCCATCCAGCCATCTCATCCTCTGTCATCCCCTTCTCCTTCTGCCCTCAATCTTTCCCAGCATCAGGGTCTTTTCAAATGAGTCAGCTCTTCACATCAGCTGGCCGAAGTATTGGAGTTTCAGCTTCAGCATCAGTCCTTCCAATGAACGCCCAGGACTAATCTCCTTTAGGACGGACTGGTTGGATCTCCTTGCAGTCTAAGGGACTCTCAAGAGTCTTTTCCAACACCACAGTTCAAAAGCATCAATTCTTCAGAGCTCAGCTTTCTTCACAGTCCAACTCTCACATCTGTACATGACCACAGGAAAAACCATACCTTGACTAGACGGACCTTTGTTGACAAAGTAATGTCTCTGCTTTTTAATATGCTATCTAGGTTGGTCATAACTTTCCTTCCATGGAGTAAGCATCTTTTAATTTCATGGCTGCAATCACCATCTGCAGTGATTTTAGAGCGTATAAGCTTTAAACCATACTAGACATTCTGTTGATTATGTTCCTCAAACTCAATGATCAGAAATTAGTTATTATGATAAGAAAATTTAAGAAGAGAAAAATTCTGCCTTGGTTTATGATTTTATTTTCCCTTTTAATGTTTCTATTTATTGATTTGGCTGCACTGAGTCTTACCCAGGGCACTCGAGATTTTTGGTCTTTGTTGCAGCATGTGGGATCTAGTTCCCTGGCGAGGGATCAAATCTGTGCCCCTGGGGTCTTAACCACTGGACCACCAGGGAAGTCCCTAGTTGGTGATTTTTTTCAACATTAGCGATCTACACTGATAACAATTTATGGATAAGTGCATAGTGCCAGTTCACTTCATGCTGTGGAAACACTCCACTCAAAGCTGAGAGTTTTAGAAAGTTAACCTCCCAAAATGTGACGTGGTGTGCCTCTGTTGCGCCTGCCTCCATAACAACCAGTACAGCATTTCTGCTAATGGTATCCAGATTGTATTTGAGAAAAGCCATGTCTCTCCTCATTCTCAGTTCCTGAGGTTAGGAACAGTCATGTGATCTGGGCTTAACCAATCAGGAACTAATTCAGAGACGGGGACATGAGTAAAGGCGGGCCAGTGGGAGCCTGGTTTGGGATTGTTGCTGGCGCTGTTGAGAAAGACGTGTTTTAGCTTTTGGAATTGCTAGTGGGAGCTTCTGCCTGAGAGTGAAAGGAAAGCAGACAAAAGGTAAATTCAGCTCACACTGCAACTTGGATGTATTAACATTGTAATTTCTCTAGTTTACTCATAATCAATCTTGCCTTCCACAGGTTAGTAAGGATTAAAAAGAGTTTAAATCTTGGTACAATCCAATAATTTCAATATCCCCTTTGAGAACATGCTCAGTTTATCAGATGGTCTTTCCCATCTCCTTCTCCACCGATAAAGATGATGGTGTCTGGCCAATATTCACCTGTACATTGTCACTGAACTTTTTAATAAAAATACTGAAATATACCTGGAGTAGTTGGTTAGCAAGTGCTACCTTGAGTTCCCTAAGCACCTCCCTTTCCCCCCCTCCCTGGGACTTCTCCCTGAGCTTCCCACAATCCATCAATGAAGACATTAATCTTGGACACAGCAGGGCACTCCATTAAGACTGGTCAGGGCCTGAGCCTGATTTTTAAATGCTTTGGTCGTCATCCCTGCAGGGTGTATATGGTAGCGGTAGAAGTGGGGATTGTGCTTCTGTTTCTCTCCTCAGTGTGGAGAGAAAAGGAACCCGTGGCTTTGCACCCACTGTTGGGCATAGAGGCACCATGTCTGGCTGTCAGGACAAGGTCCACGTTTTGCCTGGACTGGACGTGCTGCCAGCCTCTGATGTGAAGTCTATGGACGGTGAGTTTGTGGTCCACCCTCAGCTTCCCCGATGGCTCAGTGGGTAAAGAATCAGCCTGCAGTGCAGGAGACACAGAAGACATGGGTTCGATCCCTTAGTCAGGAAGATTCCCTGGAGTAGGAAATGGCAACCCACTCCAGTATTCTTGCCTGGGAAATCCCATGGACAGAGGAGCCTGGTGGGCTATGGTCCAAGGGGTTGCAAAGAGTCCGACAAGATTGATTGATAAGCACAGACTCAAGTCTGAGGAAGTGCTCCCCGGCTAACGTGGTCTCTTCTCTGCTCTTCCAGGTGCTTCTGACTCCCTATCAGTCCTAGTCCCAGGGGTCCACCTGCAGCCAGGACTGCTGAGTCACCCTACCACAGTGATCGTCCTGGCAAGCTGGACACAGGTTTGCTGCTACATCCAGGTAGGTTCAAAGCTACGTGGGGACCTAGCATAGCTTAAAAAGTCCTTTGTGGGCCTCCCTTTATCTGACCAACACCAGACTACCCAGGCTGTCCCTCTCATAATTCTGCAAATGGCAGGGGATAAGGTCCTCCCATGTTTGCAGGGCTAGTTGATACTTTCCTAAACCCGTTGCTCCTTCCTCACCTCTGGTCTTGTTCTGCTGCTTCTGTCCTTCCACAGTCCCCCTTTCTCCTTCTGTCTGGACCTCCCATACATAAAACCCAAAGTTTAGTCTACCAAATCCAGTCCTTCATCTGCTAAAGAGGAAGGTTATAGGATGTAGAGGTTATTTTTCTAAGGTAAGAGCTTGAATTACATGGCTATAGTCTTATTACAAACTCTGTTTTTGAATGTCAGAAGCTGAGTGTTTTCTTTTTGTTTGCATACCTCCTGGTAAGACTCTCCATCCCCTCCCCCACCAGCAGATAAAGCCTTGAGTAGACTAAATTCATATGCTCTGAAAGGCAAAAGAGAAAAGCACACTGATAACTTTAAAATAATCCCTATTCCTTCTGACATCTTTCAAGCCCCCAAACCTAACCATGCCTAAAGCCAGTAGATGCAGTTTAGCAAACCAATAGGCTCCATTTTAGGTTTAGCTGGTTCGAGCTGGGTTTTAATCACCTGCTACCTGGAGACCTGACTGACATGGGAATAACAGCATCTAACTTACAGGATTTGTGTGGTATTTGGCACAGCTCCACGAGCATTTGATGGTCAGATGGCTGCCATGGCTAGATCCTGACACAGACGAATCTTGCTTTGCAGAACTCCTGAGTCTGTTTCTAAACCTTCCCAATGCATTGCTTTCTCTCACGTGGTAGAAAGAAAAGAACCACGGGAGAGGAATCCTTCCTTTGGTTTATCTGGGATCAGAATCCCCTCTCCTCTCATTCACCCCTGTGGAGGCTCTACTGAGATCCCATCCTTGTCCTGCCTGTTAACCCTTCCTGCTTCTCCTTACCCTTTAAGCACGTCTCAGCTTCCCACAATAGAAAGGCAATGACAAAAACTCACGCGCAGCTGTAACTTCCCCTTCCCTGCCAGCTCTCCTGCAGCAGTGGGCTGTACCCACTCCCCCTGATGCTTCTCTGGCCTGCCTCCATCGACTTCTAAGCCCCTGGGACTCGGTTTCTGCTCTCACGTTCCCACTGAAACTGGAGTCACACGAGTCAGTAATAACTTGCTCATTGTTGAGCTCAGCAGGCACATTCCAGGGCGGGTGCACTGGGCCTCTCTGTGTCATTTCCCGCTCCCTACTACCTCCTCACCCTGAACAGTCTCATTTGCACTGTTTGATGCTGCTTTTTGTTTCTTCTAGTTTTCTTCCACTTCTCTGCTGCCTCTTCAAGATCCCTATTCAGTCTTTGGAAGCTGGTGTGTGTCAGGGTCTCATCCCCCCGTGATCTTCTCAGCCTGCCTGCTCTGAGTCATCTCAGCCCCACCGCAGCTTCAGAGACCACCTCTATGTCGACCCTTCCCCAGTGGGCATCTTCGAGCTTCTCTCCCATGCTTGGCACCCATATTTCTAACTGCCTCCTGGAAGTCTTCCATGGAAGTTCCCCAGGCACATATTCAAAACACACCATCTTTCTTAAATAGTATCACCATCCATGAAGCTGCACAAAGAATCTGGAAGTCTTGAATTCCCATTTTCCTTTCCCCTTTCCCTGCTTACTGAGGCAGACCCCTGTACCTGGCAGTATATAACAGGTCCTCAAAGCAGCGTGTAAATGGATGAATGGACTCTGGGGACACAGAAAACCAGGGCTCTAACCTGAATCTAAAATTTGATGCTGTGTTACCTTTCACAGTTTTTCACTGCTTCTTCCTTAATAGGAGGGACCATCATTGTATCAGATGGTCTTCAACTCTGGTCATCTGTGACTCCAGTTGACTTGGGTCTAATACCTTAGATGCTTAACTACTATTCCTTCTTATCCACTTAACTCCATTGCTGCTTCTTGTGCCCTGTCCACCTAAGAAAAACATAAACTGCACCACCTCACAGAACATATTTCACCCTGATAAGAGGTCCCAATGTATCTCTGCAGCCACCATGAGTCACAGTGAGAGTTGGGCGGGGAGGAAGGGAAGAGGGAGGGGGTTGGACAGGGCAGCAGGAGGAAAGATAACCAGAGGCCATTTCCTCCTTTCCCTGTCTTGCCAGGTCACGTAACCCTGTGCGAGTCTCCCCAAGTGCTGTGCTTGGGAAAGTACCTTCCCTCTGGTGCCTACTTCTGTCTGGAAATGAGAACTGTGATTGTCTCAGGAACGCCTGTGAGCCTAGCACTTTTGACTTCTCAAAACATTGCGTGAATATTTGTTTGAGTGACTTACAAGTGCGGGCTACACACTAAGCAATGTGCACCTTATCTCATTTAAGCCCTGTGTGTGACCTTAGTATGTAGGTCCTTTTTTTTTTTTTAATCTCTGTTTTGCAGACGAGAAAACTAGGGTTTAGAGAGGTTAACTGCTTCACCAGGCCATCCAGCCAGCAAAGCAGCAAATCAAACCCAGGACTGTGTCACTCTATGCCCAAGTCTCCCATGGCCACGGTTTCGCTGCTTCTGATGATTTGTGGTTATCTTTCATACCATACACACATTTAGGACATGGTAAGTCCAGGCGCTAGATAAATGCTCAGTGAACAAGTGCCTAAACCATGACAAATAAGAGTTGGATCTGGTCCCAGATTGCAGAATTCACAAGTGCAGCGTCAGGCGGTTTCCAACACTTCCCTGGACCTCAGTTTTCTTATCTGTAAAATGGAGGCACGAACTAAACGCCCTTCAAAGAACCTTTAGCCTTCTGTGACTTTTCCAACAGTGCCGGGTCCCCAACGCGTTTCCGGGAATCTGGACCAACAGGGCCTGGGTTCTCTGAAGGGGCCCCTCCGCCCCACCGCTGACGCATGCGCCCTGGCGCCGAGCCCGCGATCGCCCCGGGCCCTCTCCGCGCATGCGCTAGCCTTGGTGGCCGGACCTCAGGCACCCGGGGCCAGGTGACTCCCTTCCCCGGCTCGGGGGAATCAGTGCCCCAGGCAGGGATGGAGTGATCCTGCCAGGAATGAGCCGGGGCCACCAGGGAGGCGCCTGCCCTGGTTAGGAAAGGCCTTAGCCTCCCCAAGACCCCTGGAAAGCTGTTCCCCTGCGGGAGAGCGTGTTCCCGCCTCCGCGCCCGCGCCCTGAACGTGCCAGGCAGCACAGAGAGGCCGTTCTTTCCCAGCACAGATGGAAACGCTCCCTGGCACTGCGGTCCGGGCGTGGAGGAGGGGAGGGCCCCGCCGACTCGGAAAGCCGGGGAGGATTTTCCTCTCAAAAAACCATACTGCTGATTAAAATAAAACCGTCTGAGGTCACCGAGGACATTTATCCAACTAGGCGTGGGGAATGGGAGGCGTGAGGCATCACCTGATAGTCTAAGCTCCTAAAGGGCAGCAGGCACCGCAGGGAGGCCCACTCTTCACTGCCGCTTGGGGATGAATAACAGACCCTGGACAGCTATTTTTATACTGGATGAAACACGGAGAGGGAGAGGGTGTGTGTGTGTGTGTGTGTGTGTGTGTTTTGGAGAGGTGGGAGCCATAGGGGAGAGGACTTAGGGAGAGAACAGGGAGCAGCCTCTTCCCTACTCACCCTATGGTCTTACTCCTCTTCCCACTGCAGATTCTAATTCCCCAGAATTAACTTCCCAAGAGGTTAAGCATTATTTATTACTTTGAAATCAGAAAAGGAAAAAGGATGCTAATCAAAAAATGGTAAAAATAAATGAGAATCTCAGTGTTCTGAATTTGCCCCTGTTGGCCCCCTCAGCCCTCTCTCTCTCCTCGTTGGCCATCTTTTGAATGTCTAAGTGCAGGGTTATGGATCTGAGTTCCCCTTTCCCCACTCAGGGATCATGGGGTGGCTTCTAGGAGGTTGGGGTCAGTGGTCTGGAGGAGACAAGAGCAGCCCTTCTACCAGGAGTCCATTCAGGTTGTCACTGCCTGGTGTATGACTCTGTCCTGAAAGCCCTGCTTCTTCAGAAAGGGATTTTTTTAAGCCGAGGTAAGTTCTGGGAAGGCAGAAAGATGTCCACAAAGGGTGGTTGCTTTGAATGTTGGGCTGACCTGAGGCAGGCAGAGACTGTGTCTGTGCTTCTTCTGTCAGGATAAATACTGTGGTGAACTCCCCACTCCCAGGAAACATGCTGTGGGAGACGGCCACAAGCTGAGTGGGGAGCCACTGCTGACACCAGTTCATGTCAGACCACTGTTTACTTTGATTCCACTGAGCTTCATTTTCTCCCAAGCCCTAAGAAATCTGGAAAAAGAGACATTGAATATAATGTCAAAATTTAAACAAGGCATGAAATAATCCCTAACATTAAAATGAGATTGTGAAGGGTCACCATCTTATGGGTTTGCTTAGTGGATCTTTCAGAAGTTTTTGTTTGAGAACTATGGAGACAAAAAACACCTTCCCCGAGGAGGAAAGTTCATCTGGAGCTCTTTATTTCATTGGTCACTTCTAAGATTCACCAGATCACGATAAGGATAAAGGGTGGAGACATGTGGGGTGCATGGGGGGAGACTGATTGTGCTTCAGCTGTGACTAATGTCTGCAACAATGAGAAGAAAGTAATCTTTGACTTCTGCAAAGGGAAGTTGGGAGTCAGACTTGTGGGGAAGCATCTAACCCTGCAGGACAACAGCCTCCTCGGTTCCAGGATGGCTGGGCTGTTAGACATTCATCCACTTCTTCCAAGGGACGCTCAGAAGATGGTGTTTTAGCCCTGGTGGTCCAGTGGTTAAGACTTCACCTTCCAATGCAGGGGGTATAGGTTCAATTCCTGGTCAGGGACCTAAGATCCCACATGCCTTGTGGCCATAAAACAGAAGTAGTATTGTAACAAACTCAATAAAGACTTTAAAAATGGTCCACATAAAAAATTCTTTGAAAAAGAAAGTGGTGTTTTATTAAGGAGATAATACAGTTCGGGAGCTCTTCCATGGCAGAAACCCCCCCAAATACCCACAATATCTGTATGCCAGGTCCTTTTTAGGCAAGGTTAACAGGAGCTCCCCCAAATGATCATTATTATTATTTGTTTGCATGTGTGTTTATTCTGATTTGCTTTTAAAAACATGGTAGATTTTCTATATCCAAATGGATGAAGATTCTGAGAGCTTTCAGATCACCAAAAAAAGAGTGGGAGCAGAACCATCCATATCCATTCCAGCAGACAGTACACTAGTCCTCTCTCTTCTGTCCCTGATAGATTTAGTGATGGTGCCACACAGTTTATTCAAGTGTGATCCTCCCCTTCTGTCATCTTTACGGGACTGTCACTATGTGTCCATAGCAGCTTAACCTAGGTCTGAAAAATCAGAAAATCAGGCTCCTGAAGAGATTAGGTTTCACAGGAGATTAGTATCAATAATATGCCTTTGTGGGTATCCTATCAGCTATTACATTTATTTTTAAGAAATCCAAAATATCTGAGTTCGAAATTTAGTGTTCTTTTCCCGTGATATAGTACAGGAGAAAGGGTTCCGGAAGTGGCAACTTAATTTGTATCTAATTTCGGCAAAATAATTGCAGACTGCTTCCAACTTGAATGAGCAGTGAGGTATAGCTCCCAGTAGTTACTTATTTTAGAAGCACTCCCTCAGGATGAATGCTAGCTATTTTCAGTTGCGTGTGGGAAAACCAAGGGCACTGCCAAGCTGTGGCAAGTTGGCATCGCGCATATGAGCTGTCAACCTCAATGCTTAGTTCCACTCAGATTCATTTCTAATTTCCAGTTGGCGTGTAACCTTTTTCTTTATTCAATTTGGGGTCCTGATCACTTCCTGTCTCTGCCTCCCTACCTTCCCACCTATCTGTACCCACACAGGCAGCTTTTGGCTGAATCCATCTAATAATAACAGTGTGAGTGCCAAGTGGGTTGTATAAAATCCTTAGGGAGAGACGTGAAATGAAGCACATTGTTCTTCAGGGCTCCTGAGGACCAGAGTGTACCCATCGACAAAAACAAACTAATACGCAGTGAAATTATATGCCTTTCTCTATAATTTATGCAGAATGAGATAATGCTGTGATCGTGCCTGAAACAGCTATGGTGTGTGTCGTGGGCAGCCTCTAAAACAGCCCAGTGATCACCACCTACGAGTATTCACTCCCTGTGTGAACTGCCGTCTCGTGTGGGCTGGACCTAGTGACCCTCTAAACAAACAGAAGATGACAAAAGTGATGAGATGCCAGTTTTTGAGATTAAATTACAAAGGATGTCTTTCCCCTCCTCTCTTTCTCCTCCCTACCGGCCCCCTCCCTCTCTTCTTCTCTCTCTGTCTCTCCTTCTATCTTTTTGCCAACTGCCCATATTGGGAGCTTCCCTGTGGAGAGGCCCATGTGTTAAGGAACTGATGTCTCCAGCCAGGAGACAGTGAGGACCTGAGGCTGACCAACAGCTATGTGAGTGAGCCTGGAGGATCAGCCTCCTTTGTGGAACTTTGAGATGACCACAGCCTGTGAGCCCCTGAGCGAGAGGATCACTAAGCTATGCCCAGATTCCTGGCCCGCAGAAACCGTTAGATAATATATGTTTGTTGTTTTATGCACCTAAGTTTTGGAGTAATTTGTTATAAAATAGAAACACTAGTATTAATACTAATATTCCCTTCAGCAGGTAGTTAGGAGCTTCCAGTGACCCCACCAGAGGTCTGTCTCCAATCTCACCTCCAGCTACAGCCCTTACCATCATCTCTGGGCCTGTTTTTTGGCCACATCTTACTCTTAGGTATTTTTGTGTCTTTATATGAATTGTTTCTTCTGCCTGAAATAACCTGTCTTCTGTTCTCCATCTAAATTCCTGCTCATCCCTTGACATTTGGCTCAGATAGGTCTTCTGGAAAGCCTTCCTAACCCCTCCAGGCAGAGCGCCTGTCCCCGTCCTCCACCTGTGCTGTGGCACCCACACGGTGTGGTCCTGATTGGCAGACCTGCTAGGCAACAGCTCCTGGAGGGCAGGAGGCGTTTATTCATCTTCCAGTTCCTGGTACCTAGCACAGCGTAGTGATAAAGCACCATTCCTGGAACAGATCAATGGCTGTTTTGCAGAAGCAAGGGTCTTAGGTAGAGGAGGACACGTGGTAGCTAGTTCCACACCCCCAGCTAATGCAGAAATCCCACATAGCATTCTCTAAGCATGTGGTAGAAGAATACTTTAATTGGACAGTACATGAATGTTAAGTACTCAATCAGCAGATCCAATGCTGTAGCAGCATGCAGTGTTGTAAAGCTCTCTTGGTCTGCTATCAACCCCTCAGCCCTTCAGTTAAGGTCATGGGAGTTGACAGTCCTGTAATCTGAGTTGTTGTCATTTCAACCCATGACCTTTGATATGTTCCAGGCATCACAGACCTTCCTTCCCTTCATTTTTAAAGGAGGCCAGAAAGAAACCATGAAGGCATCTTTAGAGACAAATCTGGAAGAAGGGCAAGTTGCATTTTTATCTCAGATGGCAATCTAGCCCATGAAGAGGGCTTATTGCAGGGGAGGTTGTTGGGAGATGGTATAGGTGTGGAATACATTGTAGGCCTATCTACTTCATCACCACATCCTGATAGTTGTGCTTCCTAATTAGGATCTTCCCCCTTTCTCTCCTCCGCAGTTCTTCTCCTAGTTTTGAATTTACCTGTAACAGCTTCTTCACTGGTCTCATGACATCCACTTGTGACCCTTTCCGAAATGCTCTTCTTTCCAAGCTCTTGTATCCAGAGCAATCTTTCTAAAATGCACATTTGACCCCATTGCCTGTCCACTTAAACACTTCGGTGACTCCCTGTGCATGGCCTGGCTCGAGTCCAGCCTTGTCCTACATCCTGTACCCATCCCTCTCTGTGCTCTGTTCACACTCATGTCTTTCACGACCTTGAAGGCACAAGTACCATCCCACCACAGAGGGGCACGGACCCTCTTGCCCTAGTTAATCCTATTCCTTCAGATTTCATGTCACTCACCAATTCCTCAGAGATTTCCCTGACGTCCCTTATTAAATCAAACCCCTTATTACTTACACAATAGAAAAGGAGATGACCTTGATCAAATAACCACACATTGCAATGTTGTGTTAATTTGTGTGATTATTTCATCAGGGTCATCTCCTTTTCTATCCCTAAGTTCCATGAAGGCAGGGACTGTGTCTATGTTTGCTGACATCGTGTTCATGGTATCCAGTATGACCCGGCAAAGAGTGGAGTGGGCATTCAGTCAGTATTTGTTGACCTGAAATGAATGAATTTTGGGTGCTATTAAGGGTACATGGAAGAAAAACAGAAATGCAGGAAGTATGAGGATTTAATGGAAGCCAAAGCTAGGGCATAGCAGGATAATTTAGATGTACCAGTTTCTTTAGACTAATACAAAAGGTGCAGAAGTGCACAATGTTTATAGCTATGTGTAACTTCCCTTAGCCCAGGCCACAACCGCCTCAGGGAAAAGGAAGGATTTGGGGTCAGATCCCGGAGGTCTTCCGGCTTCTTAACCTCTTCTACTCATGCAGCCACACCAGCTCCGCCTCCCTGGGGACTCGTGCCAGCGCTCCTTTGTAGGGAGGTGGGGAGGGCTGTGCTGGGGCCAGAATTATCACGGGGGCCCTTTCTCAGGAGCTCCACGTGTTTGTGTGACTGCAACCCCGGCGCAGATCTGGCAGAGGTCTGCGGCCGACATGCACCTCCGCCCTTCTCCGCTGGGGGCGCAATGGCGCCTCCCTTTGCACCTGCAGGCGCTTCTGAGCCCTCCTCCCCTCCCCCCCGGGGGGGCGGGGGATTGGTCCCGCTACCCACTCCTCTCCTGTAGTTGATTCCTATCCTTCCTCGATTGTCCTCTCTCTCAGCAGTTTTGTAGCAGGGAAATCATTTCCTCTTATTTGTTAATGAATCTTAAATGGAGGGGTCTAGGGCCTGCCGGTTTCATTTCTCAGTCTGTGTTTCTTCCAGGGCCTGACGGACTGGAATGTTTCAGTAAATGTTTCATCCCACAAACATTTAGTTCATCAGAGAGAGAGAAAGAGAGAGAGATGAGCACATGGGACCCTTGTCCCAGGAACGTGTCTTCTCCCAGAGTTCTTTACAGGTACCATCACCTCTGGATGAGGTATTCAGCTGTCAGGCCCTGGCTGAGAATCCATCCTAGCTATACTAGTTTTTGCCAGGAGCCAGGAATTCAGAAGAATGTTAATCTGTTTTTCTTCCAGCTTTTCTTACACAGATGACAATATTATTATCCTCAGCTTTTACAGTGCAAGTCTGTACACAGATCACAGGGTCCAAGAGGGCTCCTGAGTCATTTGAGATAATTACCTTTTTTTTCTTTCTTTCTAGGTCTTCCATTTCTGTGAATCAGCGATGTGGAAAACCCAGGCCTCAGAAAAATTAAGGGAGGCTTGAAGTGAGCAAAGCAGAGCAGAGTGTTGGCAGGAGCTGAGGGCTGCCACAGCGGGAAAATCAAGCAATGCGTCATCTAGGAGAACTCGTGGTGCTGTCTGCCTCCTCTCAGCTGCATCCACACCGGCTGGGACAGTCAGATCACTGTGACTTGGGCAGAGATGAAAACATGCAGCATAGCCAGGGTATTATAGAGGTGTGTGGTGTCAGGACGGCCTGTGCCAGCCTCATTTACTTTTCTGAGTCATTTGAACAAAGCAGTTGTTGGGCTAACCTTGCTGTGACGAGAATCCACAACAAATCCAAAAGCCTCTGCCCCCACCGCCTTGGCCCCGCAGCACAGCGCGGTCGTCTTTTCAGTGGCGTGAGCCTCATTACATGGCGATTGTTGGATGAACCGTCCCTTCTCTCGCCCAGAGCTCCTCCAGGCAGGAATCTTGGCCCAGTTTCTTCTATGTCTCAGAGGCCTGGCACTGGGCTCGGCATTTAGTAGGTATCTGACGAATAAATGAATGGGTATCGGAACATATGGGAGTCATAAGGGGCTCCTACAGTGGGAATGAGTTCAGTAGCGCCATTCTGTGTTAGTTGTCTGCGGTTTGCAGGACCCAAAGGAGGAGTAATTTGTCCTCTGTATAAAAAACATGTCTCATGTGGGGATTGCACAAGGGAAGGTGCTGGCCAGCTGGGTATCAAGGTGGGCAGAGGTAGAGGAAAATGGGGGAAATGACACAGGAAATGATGGTGTTCGTCCTAGGGACACTTCATAGCATCCCACGCAGAGCCCCGATTCTCCAGGAAATTGACGGAGTGCCTGGCGGAGGCCAGAGCACGGCTGGGGGAGGCCAGCTCTCAGGGAGCCGTTCCTCAGCCCCCACAAAGACCCTCAGGCGGACTCCCACGCTTTCCCACAATCGTCCACTAGGGGGCAGGCGGAGGCAGGAGAAAAGGTGAGACGGCAGTCTGTAGGCTCGGGTTGGGCTCATCAGGCAGCGGTGCACCCAGGCTCACATCCAACAACACCCTGGGCTGTGTGTATTACTCAGACAACACGGCCCGGCCTCTCTTCCTGCCTGTCGTTGTCTCTGTGATTTTATATGGTATGACCTGTGACATGAGTTACCACGAGACCATGGTAACCAAAGTACACAGCTCGGTGTAAAGGTAGATAAACAGGAAAAAAACGAATCCCTAGTTTTCCAACTTTACTCACCATTTGTGGTTTTTCTATCCCTGCCTCACCTATTATTTATTATCCTGAACAATCAAGATGTACCTGAATTCCAGGACTTTTAAAAATGAAAAGATAAATGAGGAAAATATGCCCTGGTCTCCTATCATCTAACCTTGAAGAGAGCGACTCATTTCCTCATGTGCAAGTTATCACTTCCTCTGGATATCCTGTCCAACACTCCTCTTGTGTACCAACATACCATCTCAAGGGAAAATTATGTTCATGATAATTCCCACATGCCATGAAAAGTAATTTCCTGCTAAGAAACTGCTGGTGATGGGAGTTCTTAATTGGTTTAAAATTTTCCTAATCCTTGAAGATTGAATATAAAAAATACAACTGCTCTCTTGTACAAATAATCCTTCTATACATATTATTCGGCCCATAGACCTGTGACTCAAATAAACTAGATTGAGCATAAAGGAACAAACATTTTACCAGGCCAGCTCACAGAAATGAAAGTCCTTGTGTAGAAACGAGCATTGCTTCATACAAAATCGAACGTTTGAAAGCTGTTTTCCTGCCTGCTGAGAAAGTCCGATTAGAACCCCATCAATGCTTGATAACATTAACAGAAAACTTTGCTTTAATGAAGTTAAAGACTCTTTAATGAATTGCGTCTTTAATTGGAATGGAAATAAACCAACCATATTACATGAGCCATTGGAAAATGGTAGTCATCCTAAAAGAAACCGTTTTCTAGTGGAATCAGAATTCTTATGCAAACCTTTTCAGGCTGCAGACGTCTTTGAATGCTACCCTTGATTTCATTCCAACAGCAATCACAGCTGAGAAATATAAAGTATGATGTCAAGTTACTTTAATGGTTTGCAAAATTCTCAAGAATTTTCTAAAAATATGCATTTTCAATGATACCATAGAGTAGTTGGTCTAAAATTGACTTTCAATTAAAAGCATAAACAAACAGGCCTGGATATATTTGGACACAGATGTTGCTGGAGGTTCCAGATTCCATTGTTTAAAGGTATTCCATAAATATGACAAAAATTGTGGAGAAGACATCCATCTGATTGGGTATTCAGGTTTACAAAGGGAAGTAATTACAGGGCCAGAGACTGGGTGTCAGACCTCATTCATCTAAATTCTCTTTCTCACATCAACCTAGCTTGACCTTGATTTTTTTTAGATGCAAGTAAAGGACATCAGTGTAATTTGAATAAACCAGTGTTTTAAATTCCCTGAGGAGTCTGGAATCAGAAATGACAGACTCGATGGACATAAGCTTGAAGGAGTAACCAACTCTTAAGTAATTATGGTGGTTTTGAAAACAGTATCTTCCTTTCTTACAGAGTTAAATTCTCATTTTTCTCTCAAGGGAACATTTATTTGTCTGATTCTTTGGAAAATATCCAAATGCTGGTTTCCACCCCTCCCCTCTCCTCCCTGACATGCCCACCAGGCCCTCACTGCCTCTGCGGTGGCCTCTGTGGTCCGTGGCCATCTCTGCTGCTAAGTGACCTCCAACCTTCCTCGCCTTTCTCTGAGGGCAGGGGGCCTCTCTTCTCTTCCTGACAAAGCACTTTCAGTCAACTCTTGGATTTCTTCATGGTTGATTAAACTGTCTGTGTTTATTCAGGACCCTTCTCCTCTTTCTGTGTCCGGCTGCTGACCTTTCTGTGGGTTCACTGTAGAGGAGAAAGCTCCCAGGGCAGTCCATCTGCCTGCTTGTTTGCAGCTCTGGTAAAGATTTGGTCCTGGAAAATGTTTAGGCCATTGAAATATCAGTACATCTTCAAAACATGTGACTTTCGCCTGGGCAGTTTTCTGAGTTGCTGTTACTGAATGAAATTGGAGGCACATAAACAAACACGAGATGCCCTGTGAGTCAGAGCTACTAACATCTCCCTTGAACCTCACTGATGTTGATGGTTCTTGCCACTAGGCTCCACAGGATGTCACAGAGTTGTGTTTCCTAATAAGAGCAGTTGTGGCCTTAACTGAGGCTTCCCAGCTGGCTCAGGGGTAAAAGAATCCATCTGTCAATGCAGGAGACACAGGAGACCCAGGTTCGGTCCTGGGGTTGGGAAGATACCTTGGAGAAAGGAATGGCTACCCACCCCAGTATTCTTGTCTGGAAAATTCCATGGACAGAGGAGCCTGGCAGGCTGCAGTCCAGGGGGTAGCAAAGAGTCAGACATGACTGAGACTGAGCACAAGAAAACATGATGGTCTTAATTGCTTAGAAATGGGAAGGAGAGAGAAACTGAAGCACAGAGTCTTGTTGAGTGACCAAAAGACAAGCCAGAACAAATACCTTAAGTCAGAAATTCTTTACAGAAATTCTTGTCAGCCTGATAACTAATCCTCAGCCTGTGTCCCTGGTCTGGGGCTCACAGACAAGTTCAGCTTCCCCCCAGAGGCACCCGGGCTCTGGGCCCAGGCCAAATGCAAGTTCTACCACATGAAGGCATGGCCCCCTTCTCCAAACACTATACTATCTGGGGCTGTACCTCTCAAAATGACATTTTAAAATTTTGCGTATTTGTGTATGAATCTTAGGGGCACGGGGGCCGTGCCTTCTGCATCTCTGCCTGTCTGGAAGCATGCAGTGCATGCTTTTGTGAAAGTGTAGATAAATGGAGGTGCTGATGGACGCTCCCCAAAGGCCTTCTCTTTCATTCCTTCAGTGCCCCCTTGCTCACTCAACTAGCTCTACCCTCCCTCACCATTCTTAGAATATACTCAGCTTCTAGCCTGCACAGTTGGCATGACCCGATTTTTCTCTTTCTTTATTTGTTCATCTCACCTTTTTATGTCTAGTCTTTACTCTCCAGCTCATTCTGTAAACTCTTGGAGGCCAGAGGTTTCCTGGGACTCTTTTCACCAATCACTTGACTGTAACACAGTGAGAGGCTGTCTGCTTAATGGAGTTCAGAAGATGATGCTTATGATGAGAGCAGTGGCTCACTAGGGCTGACTGCTGGTCCTGTTCAAAGCGTTTGATGGCCCAGGATTTGCTGTGTACTCTCGGTCACCATCAAGCTCTCTCTCATTATGAATCCCTCGTGTACACTGTTGGGTTTACTGGCATGTGAGTTGGTGAGAGACCAGGAGCATCAGCTTCTGAAGGCAGGGTTTCTCAGCAGCGGCTCTTCGACATTATGGGATAATTCCTTGTTGGAGGTGGGGGTGCTGTGGTGTGTGTTATAGGAATTTTGACAACATTCCTCATCTCTCCTTCACTTGGTGCTGGTAGCATTCCCCGGATGCGGCAATTAAAACTGTCTCCAGACACTGTCATATGTCCCTCTTAGTGGGGGAGGGGGTTGGTGGCAAGCCTGCTGCTTAGGGGCTACTGCTTAAGGGATAAAGCTGAAAGAAAGAACAGTCGTAACCAGAGTTGCTTCCTTTCTCTAGGGAATTTTTTTTGGCTTTTAAGAAAAAATGTAACCAGCGTGGTGTCTTGGCCTAGTCAGTTTTGGGGAGCGTCTCCCAAAATGAATTTAAATTATACAGTTCTTTGCCCCCTTTTCCCCCTTAGAGGCCATTTTTCTCCCCATCATTATCGCTGGGCTGGGCTCTGCTTTCTGTGGCTTGATCCCATCTTGTTTTAGGAATCTCACTGGCTTTCAGCAAACTCTGAGAGGCACGTGATGAACCACTCAAGGAGGCGGCTGGCTGGAGGTGCTGGGCAGGGCTGCCTGCCGTCCTCAGCCTGGACATGGCCCTTGTGAGGACATTGTGCTTGGGGATCTGCTCCTCCCCTTTGGGCAAAAACCAGATTTTTATCTCTTCCCTGGGAGTGAACAGGCCATTGGAGCAATAATTCATACAAAACAAACACACCAGAAACTAGGCTATAAACCAGACTGCAACCATATTGCTCTAAAACGCTTATCTCCTCAGAGCTCAGGCTTTGAGCTCTGAATGTGGGCAGCATGAATGTGGTGGACCATCCAGAGTGCATGCAGGGCCCCAGGCCCTGGCCCGGTGCCTGGCCCCTTCTTCTGTCTGTCTGTCTCAGCTGCCAAGGGATGACCCTTGTGGGCTGGTGGGAGAGTGGGGGAAGGAGGGAAGGAGGAGGCTGGTGTCTGGGAGGACAGTGGGAGCAGAAAGTTGTTCACAGCCTTTAGACATCATTTACAATTTCTACTTCACTTACAGGTCAGGTCCTGAGGCTGAGTGCCAGTTACCCATTCCGAGCAGACACCTTTCCAGTAGACGCCCATTATCAGGATGCCTAGGAAACTGCAATAGCTGAGATGGACGTGGAATCAGAACAGAGGGATTCGGAAGATCTCATGAAGTGTTCTCTCTGGGCTGTGGGAAAGCCCGATAAAATAGCCCTGCTTCTGGGGAAAGCTCATCTCCCTAGAGATGGGAACAGTCCCCACTGCCCTGGGGGAGCCAACTGCTCACTGAAGGGGCTGATGACCCCTACAGGCCCTGGTTCTTCTCATCCCCATCACTCTTCTTCCCTTGAGGACCACCCTCCTCTGTCATCATGTGCTTTACACAAGGGTCTGACTGCTGTGTTTGCTAACGCCAAGTCTCTCAGGAGTGACCTTTGACATCCTGTGCACAGGTTCTGGAACCCAGGCGTCAGTGGGGGGTTCTCCTGAATGGAGCTGCAGTCCTGAGCAGTAACCCTGGGGCAGGTGTGTTCTCCAGGCTTGTCGCTTGGCCATAGCCTGTAGGATGTCTTCTCCTTGACTGTGGTCTAATTTTGATAGACATTTCTGCAAAGTGGACAGGGAATGCCTTTGTGAAGTTCGTATTTCTCCTAATAGAGGGGCAGCAAAAAAGAAACAAACACTGGGGTTCCCATGTCTTTAACCAAGGAAAGCAGAAAGTTTCTTGTTTTTCTGTGCCATCAAGGTGTCTGGTGCTGTCTTTGGAGCCCTGTCCATCAGAGGCTCTCTCCAGCTTGAGCCCTGGCAGGGGTGCAGCCCCATGCGGCTGGCAGAGGCCTCAGGGTGTGGAAATGCATCAGCTCAACCCACTTTTCTGCCACAAACCAAGTGAGGCAGTACGTGAACCATGCCGAGAGCCCTTTTAGCCACTTGAGTCATTCTCACCCCCATGGCTGGGCCTTTGTCAGCATCCTTTGTCACTTTTGAAAAGGTTATTTCTTAGGAAATAAAAGAACAGTGTGGCCATGGTTGGTGTTGCTGATAAGTTCCATTACTTGAAGCATTATTACTGCCATAGAAAAATATGAATCTGATCAGTGTGTCACAAAGCCTGGTACTGCCTCCACAATCATGTTTGTCCCCATGGCGCTTTGCACCTCAAAGGCATGTTCTTCAGAAACCCTTGTGCTGGGGAAACGGATGAACAGCGCTGTGTGACACTGATTTCCGTTCAAAAGGAAAGAGAGGAGAATGGAAAAAAGCTGGGTGGTTGCAGCAAGGCTCTCTATAACTGCTGCTTCCACTCTGGTCTGGCTCGTTGGTCAGGTATCTTGAAAATACAGGGATATTCTGTATTTTCTCAGTGTATCTAGTTCGCATGGCTTCTTGTTCAGCCCTAAGTCAATATTCTTCATGCTCGTTTAGGTTAAATGTGCCCTTTCCTCCTTACAGGTGTCTCTGCTTCTCAGGGGCTTTCTCACTTGCTGTGAGCATCCTCTGTGGACACGAAAAGATGTGGGCTTCCTAGGATCAACGTGGAGCAGCTTTCTGGATGGCTGATTTTACTCCCTTCTGGCGTTCCTCTCCCTAAATGTCATTTTGTCAGAGACAGGAGCTCAGGAGCCTTTGAGAGGTAATATGTTGTCCCTAGTTACACGATGAGCTGGTGCGAGGCTGGTATCAGACCAGGCCTCCTGACTCCAAACTTTTGCCATGGTTCCCTTTGATGTTGTTTCTGGGGGGCTCCTCAGCCCTTGTTACAAAAATTCTCTGCATGTTGTCTCCCACAGACAGTTGCAAAGGCGATGAATTAGGTGAGACTCTAGGCCCTGGATGCTCTGCACCATCTAGTAAGAAGTTCCTGCAGTGGGTTCTTGCACCATCCAGAAAGCCTTTCTAATAGAAGAAATACCTGCTACTTTGTTGTTTACTTTGTTCTTCTTTTTACATATTCCTTAAGAAATTTTCTTAAGTGTAGTTGAAAATATAAGTTACAGATGTACAGTATAGTGATTCACAATTTTTAGAGGTTATACTCCATTTGTAGTTATTATATTTCCAATATTCCCCATGTTGTACAATATATCCCTTTGGCTTACTTTATACCCAATAGTTTGTACCTCTTAATCCTCTACCCCTATATTGCCCCTTCCTCCTTCCCTCTCCCCACTGACTCGTTCTATCTGTGAGTCTGTTTCCTTTTTGTTATATTCACCAGCTTGTTGTACCTTATTGATTTCACATGTAAGTGAGTCATACAGTATTTGTCTTTTTCTGTCTGACTTATTCCACTTAGCGTAATGCCCTCCGAGTCTATCCATGTTGCTACAAATGGCAACATTTTATTCTTTTTTATGGCTGAGTAGTATTCCATTGGGCTTGCCCAGTAGACCTGGGTTTGATCCCTGGATTGGGAAAATCCCCTGGAAGAGGGCATGGCAACCCATTCCATTATTCTTGCCTGGAGAATCCCCATGGACAGAGGAGCCTGGCAGGCTACAGTCCATGGGGTCTCACAGTGACTAAGCATAGCATAATACAGTACTCCATTGTATATATGTATACCACATTTTCTTTATCCATTTATCTGTTGATGAACATTTAGATTGCTTCCATATCTTGGCAATTATAAATAATGCTGCTATGAGCATTGGGGTGCATGTATCTTTTCAAATTAGCATTTTGCTTTTTTTCGGATATATATCCAGGAGTGGAATTACTGGGTCACCTGGCAGTTTTATTTTTAGTTTTAAAGAAGCCTCCAGAGTATTTTCCACAGTAGGTGCACTAATTTGCGTTCCCATCAACAGTGTAGGAGAGTTCTTAACATGTAATTGTTAGCACAAAGTAATTATTGCCTTATAAAAAGATTACATTTTGTTCAAAAGTGTTTTGCAATGTTCTTGACAGGGAAAGGGGGCTCAGTTATAAAGCCTGAGGTCTGCTGAAGGTAACATCTATGGAGACCTGTCCTACAGGAACATAGCTGGGTCCATGTTAATAAGCCATTAATAAGCGAGGGATTAAATTAGTTGGTGGTGACTAATTCCAGATGCAAAGTGACCTGAGTTACATCTTCCTGATGGAGGAAGGTATTGGGGAGAAATTAGTTTGCAGATTTAGGCAGGTTGCCTAATTTGTGATTCAGTATTTACACAGATCAGGGTTTGAAGTCAGACTTGCACAGCTCGTGCCCTCTCCAGGAAAGCTGGACCCCCCTCTCCGGAGAAAGCTCCAGTCTCCTTCCGCAAAGCAGCCCAGCGCAGGGCTCCACGCAGTGCTGCAGATAATTGCAGAGGGTTCAGGCTTCCCGGTTTCACTCACTCAGCACACCCAACCTCTGGTTAAGAGCTAGCACCTTCTCCCTTGTTGGCCTCTTAAACAAAACAGCTAAGTGCTAGGTTACAGGGGTGTTTATTAATTCTTTTCTATTTAATGCTGGAGCTGACTTGGGAAAAAAATTATGTGGCTTGGAATGAATAATACTTATTGTATAGTAGTGCTGGTGGCAGAAACTGAAAATCAAGATTTACTGAATGAAAAGACCAGTAGAGTTGGGAAGCCGGGGCTGGGCTTCAGGCTGTCGGTATGTGTGGTCCTGCGGCTTCGGGTCAGTGGCTGAGACTCAGCTTCGGTTGCCCTGTCTGCACCCATGCAGGTAACAGTGCCTACTTCAAAGCTGCCTTGTGAGCAGTTAATGGGAAGATAGCCTCAATCTTAATGCACCATGTAATATGGAAAATAAAGTTAGTGACAAAAATACCTAAGCATTTGTATTTTTTAGAACTTTGTATTTTTAGAATTTTAAGGACTTTTTACACTCTAATAAAAAGTTTATTTTGTGAAAAAAAATAATGAGTCCTGTTCTAGCCTATGGTGGCTCAGACAGTAAAGCGTCTGTCTACAACGTGGGAGACCCGGGTTTGATCCCTGGGTTGGGAAGATCCCCTGGAGAAGGAAATGGCAATTCACTCCAGTACTATTGCCTAGAAAATCCCATGTACGGAGGAGCCTGCTAGGCTACAGTCCATGGGGTCACGAAGAGTCGGACAGGACTGAGCTATTTCACTTTCACTTTCTAGCCTATATTTTTCAACAACCTCAGATATGCAGATGATACCACTTTGAATGCAAAAAGTGAAGAGGAACTAAAGAGCCTCTTGATGAGGGTGAAAGAGGAAAGTGAAAAAGCTGGCTTAAAATTCAGCATTCAAAAAACTAAGAGCATGGCATCTGGTTCCATCACTTTATGGCAAATAGAAGGGGGAAAAAGTAGAAGCAGTGACAGTTTATTTTCTTGGGTTCCAAAATCACTGCTGGCAGAGATTATAGCCATGAAATTAAGAGACGCTTGCTCCTTGGAAGAAAAGCTATGACAAACCTAGACAGCATATTAAAAAGCAGAGACATCACTTTGCCGACACAGGTCCACATAGTCAAAGCTATGGTTTTTTCCAGCAGTCATGTACAGGTGTGAGAGTGGGACCATAAAGAAGGCAGAGTGCCAAAGAATCGATGCTTTCGAATTGTGTTGCTGGAGAAGACTCTTGAGAGTCCCTTGGACAGCAAGGAGATCAAACTAGTCAATCCTAAAAGAAATCAGTCCTGAATATTAATTGGAAGGACTGATGCTGAAGCTGAAACTCCAATACTTTGGCCACCTGATGTGAAGAGTGACTCATTGGAAAAGACCCTGATGCTGGGAAGGATTGAGAGTAGGAGAAGAAGGGGGCAACAGAGGATGAGATGGTTGGATAGCATCATCGACTCAATGGGCATGAGTTTGAGCAAACTCCAGGAGATAGTGAAGGATAGGGAAGCCTGGTGTGCTGTAGTCCATGGGGTCACAAAGAACTGGACATGACTTAGCAACTGAACAACAACAGAGCTCTTGGAAAACCTAACCTAGAAGTTGCAAAGCAGCTCCCAAATGTGTTACTTCACTTGTAGGGGGTTAAACAAGTTTTGTTTGGTTTGTTTTTTAATCAATTGCCAACATTTAAGACTAAAAGTTTCCTGTATAAGACAGAAACCAGAACCTAGATTTCAGCTTCTCTTGGGAAACAGACACTGAATGGCCAGTATGGCTATCTGGGATTCCCCATGACCTACTGCTCCTGCCATGAGTCGTTCACTATTTCAGGCCAGCCACACCCAACGCACCCCCATCTTCCTGGTATCACTTTCCCAGTAGGAGGCCTAGACTTTTGGATAGCAACTTGATTTGAAAAATCAGACCTGTAAAGAGATACCAAGTGCTATAAGGATGCTCAAACAGGGGCTGTCTGGTCTCCTGTCTTTAGCTGGGTCTCCTCAGACCAGGTGTGTGTGGATGTGGCCGGCGCGGACAGAGTTCCTTTCTTATAAACTGAGCACAGGATTCTTGTGAGGATTAAGTTAGATGACGTATGGCAACACTTGGCAAGAATCCACGCTTGGTAAATGGTAGCTCTGAGCAGGGCATCGGGGCATTGGAAAGATTCCAATGAATAATCTGCAGGTCAGACTCCAGAAGTGATGGCCATAGTCAGGCAGCCGCTAAGCACCTAAGAGGATCAGGCTGAGGAATAAGGTGCCCTCTGACTCCACAGTTTCTGCGAACAAGGATGCAGGCCCCCGGAGTTGCACAAGAAGACCTGGAACCCAAGGTGGAAAAAGACCCTTGGTGTAACACAAGTGCCCTTTGCCTTTGGCGAATCACTCCTGTGTCACCAGGAGTGTTAGAAAGCTCAGGAGACATGAAGGGCCACACCCAGCAGTTGTGCTGTGTACCTGCTTCTACTCCAAAGAAACCTTAACCACTGACAGCTCAGTGCCTTTGTCCCAAGCACTCACTTCTCCTGCAAATACACAAGTGACTTCCTGCAGACAGCCAGTGGCCAGGAGCCTGAACATCCATAGGGCAGCCTGGGCTTCTCCCACATGGGATGGAAGCAGTTCCTATGACCTTGATTCCAAGACTTAGTTATCTTGGAAGTTACCACCAATCTCTAGAAGCCATGCCCAGGAATGATCTCACCACTTTCCCCTCCCTGTCATGGATACCACCAAAGCCTGTTTTATAGGGAGTTGCCTTTCTTCTATTTTTTCTGAGCTGAAGGGGACCATCCCTGGGTTGAGCAAAAGATGAGTAAGTGATTAGTGGCTGTCATAAAAAGATCTCATAAAGCACTTGTATTGTCCCACAAAAAGGATCTGATTTTTACACGTCTGTCTTTTTAGTTCTTTTTTGACAGGTAGAAGGCTGCCAACGTCATTGAATGACCGGGGTAAGGCTTGCTTTAGGAAATGGGTAGCCAAGGATCTGGTGCTTCCCCACACCATTTCCTTCTCCATCGCATGACCTGACAAAAAAGCAACTCTCTGAGTCACACACTGAGTGACCCAGTATTGAGGAAATAATCCATTTGCTATGATAAACTAGGGAGGTCCCTTAGAAAGCAAATCGGGGCTTCTCCCTGGGTGGGTCCTGCCTGGAGTGAGACAATGATGTGGTAATGATCCCCACACTGGGGATGTTGACGTGAAAAGGGGTGCATTTTTGATGGGAAAATACAAGGTCATCTCAGTTGAAGCTGTAATCAAGTCAGAGCTTCTGAACCAGGGAGGGTCCCCAGGGAGCCTGGATTCAGGGAATCTGGGCTGGAGCAAGCTTCTCGGTAGCCACAGGCACTCAAGATCCCTGAGGCGACCCATCCCCTTCCCCTACCAAGGAAGGCTGTCTGCTCTGCCAAAAGTCTGCATTTCCTAAAATGGCTCCAGTGTGCAAGGAATCCCTGGACATATACTGTCTGCAGATGGGCTTTGACTGCTGGCTGTTAATAGTCTCAACTCTTCCCACATCTGCTTCCAAGAGATTGCATTGGCTCTGCTCCCTTGGCCAGTAGAGATGAGGACACCTCATCCCTATAAATCTCGAGCGTGGTGGCTTCTTATTGCCCTTTAGGCCTGCATTCACACACATACACACACATGCAAAGATTATCTCCTTGATCTCTGGGTCATCAACTCTGGGCAGAACCACTTGGACAATGGTTTCTTCTGCAAAACTGAAGAACTATACCCCTTCGCCCATGTTTCCAAGAGAAATATCCTGCCATTTGGTGTAGACTGATTCTCTGTCTGAAATGTACAGAAATGTTAGGGTCTCACGTGTGCAGTGGGGATGACCAGAGCCTGTCTGCTGGTCTGGACAAAACCAAAACTGAATGCTTCTTGAGGTTTCTTTCCTTCCTAGAACATCATGATTCTGAGATCCTTCTGCATATACACACTCAAAGCGAGTTTTTCTAAAAACAAATTGGATCTCACAGAAAATTAGTAGCGACTGAACCAAGTACAGAATCTTATTTAGTTCTGGCCCCAGGAGGAACTTGATAATTTACGTTTTAGGCTAAAACCCTTTCCCCCCTTTAAATACTGCATGAAATGGCAAGATTCTCAACTGAATAGTAATGTTACCATAGCAAACAAAGGGAAAGCTATGAAAATCTGAAACAGAAATATGTGGCCTGTTATTCCAAAAAAAGTAAATGCAACAAAAAGAAGGTTGGCCTCATTCTCTGTCCCGAAGCTCCACACAGCCCATGCCAGAGCCCCCAGCCTGACTTCAGGTCTTCTCCC
Organism: Bos grunniens; assembly: GCF_055505025.1. Classification (NCBI taxonomy): domain Eukaryota; kingdom Metazoa; phylum Chordata; class Mammalia; order Artiodactyla; family Bovidae; genus Bos; species Bos grunniens. The sequence goes on along the minus strand of NC_141165.1, from coordinate 46,950,122 downwards.
ACCAGGCAGGCCTCTGTCTTTGCTCAGTTCTTCCCAAGGCTTTGGCGCTTTCTCCTCCCACTTTGAGGGCAGAGGTTTCCTTGTCCATATTTACAGTATGAATTCTCCTTTCAGAGGACCTCCAGGTCACAGGGAGTTCATCTCCCCCTCTCAGTTTCCCAGCCCTTCATGTGAGGGGCTCTCGCCACCACTGGCAGCTTCACTGCTGGCATCTCTGGAGGGCAGAGCTGCAATCCTGTCTGCAGGTCCTTACACAGGTAGACATGTTTGATACATTTTAATGATGTTTAAGTGAATTGAAGAAGGGTGACCTTTCCTCCACCCTAAGTTTGTCTGTATATGCCACAGATTACTTGGAATGTCATATAAAAGTGGGGGTGACTTCAGTTTAGTTCAGTTGCTCAGTCATGTCCAACTTTTGCAACTGCATGGACTGCAGCACATCAGGCTTCCCTGTCCATCACCAACTCTTAGCAGATACCATCATGATTTCTCAGTCTTGGCACAAGGATCATTTTTTGATGGCGGCGGGGGGAGCTGTCCTGTGCATTGTAGGATATTTAGGAGCCTCCCTGGCCTCTACCCCCTTAGATTCCAGTAGCACTCTCCCACCTCCCCAATTGTGACAACCAAAAATATCTGCAGACACTGTCAGTGTTTCTTGGGGGCAGAAATGGCCCCAATTTAGAACCACTGATGTGGGAGATTCCTGAAGGAGGCTGAGAGGAAGTATCAGACACCTTGCCCAGTGACGATCTTACCCAGACCCGCTCCCCACTGCTATAACCATCACTGTTATAATACATCAGCAGAAGGTAGCTATTTATAGCTTCTGGCCAAATATTTTTTCTCTGACAGGCTGTCACAGTGCTAGCCAAACTCTGGAATTTTCTTAAATGGGGTGGAGAGAGAACAGGGTAAGGCCCATCCTCTGTGAAATACGGGTATCATTTTTGCGGAGGTTGTCGTCTTGGAGACAACACAACAGCTATCAAGAGGTACCTGGGTTCATGCCAAGAAGACTAAAAAGGCAAAAAATAACAACAATAAAAGCTGAAGTGAAAGACTTTTTTTTTTTTTAATCTTACCAGGTTGTGAGGAACCCTCGCTGCTTAATAAATCAACACATACAAACTCAGGGAAGGTGTGCACCTACTTTGGCACGAACTGCAGAGTGTAGAAATGGTCAGGATATTTTTGGTGCACAGGGAGGTAACCCCCACAGGTCATCGCCGGGCCTCCGGGGGCAGGGGCTGTCCATCTGCCAGGAGGCAGCCCACAGGCCAGCGGAGCTTTGATGAAGTGCATCTGCTCAAGCATGGCAAACGGTGTTGAAACAAACCACCACCCTGGCTTTTTTTTTGAAACTACGACCCTCTGTCGTGTTGAGGAGCTGAGTCTGAGTGAGGCCCCAGTGGCCACGAAGGAGCTGTGGGATTGCTTTTCCCTCGCTGAGGCACGGAAGGCTGTGAGGCTGTGACTGAGGCATTACGCATTCATGACTGTACAGGGACTTTCATTCCACATATCTCGAGATGACAGTGGAAACTGGAGCTGTTGTACAAAGTGTTGGCTCTCTGCCCTTCCCTCCTCATCACATTATCTACCTGCTGGGGCCAGAGAGGGAGGGGATGGAGTGGGTGGGGGTCTGTGGAGTTGTAGGGGCTCCAGGACAGGCCTGGCTGCTGTGATGCTGGTGACCACACGGCCGTTCTGATTTCTGTCGGCTACTTTCAGACTTGGGAAGCCAGCTGGGGCCCTCTGATGAGAAAAATCAAAGATTCACAGCATCAAACATGTTGTTGATACCATGTGCTCCCCTCTGACACCATGAGAGAAACCCTGATATCCTGGCAAGAGATGCAGTTGGACTTAGCAAGGCCCCGTTGCATCAGCAGCAACGTTGGAACAAGGGCAAGAATGACACAGGCTACAGCTTCTGCTTTGATACACAGGTGCTGACAGACAGTTTCCAAGGACAGATCTGCAAAACAGGTATCGAAGTGAACATGGGATTTGAGTGAGGTTGCGGTGGCCACACCCTGGATGTGAGGACCCTCTGACCAGGACCGAAGGGGCCCAGAGGAAAAGGAGGCTGCAGGCACAAGTCAGTTCTGGGGTGACAGGCTGCCCTGGATGGCCCTGCAGACACCTGGCCCACTCTCAGTCCCCCAGCCTTGCCCTCTAGAAGGGGTTGAGGGGCTCCCCGGGAGCAGCCCGGGGGAGGGCAGAGCCGGCCAGGACATCACTCTCTTTCTTGGGAATGGTGACTCATATGTTCCAGGCAGCGAGCGCTGCACGTCTAGACTTAATTCTTGCTGTGATGCATCCAGGCTGCCTCCGCACAGTTAGCAAAGTCCCTCTGGTTGGGCCTCGTGGGACCACACCCAGAACAGTTACCCCAAAGCACACTGAGCAGACAAAGCACTGAAAAATGGGAGGGGGAAAAAATGGATATAATTTCACGTTTCAGAAAAAAAGATTGAAGCGTTCATCACGGGAAAAATCAGAATGTTGTTAATGTTCTTAGACAGTTTCTAAGTTCTGTGTGTGCCAGGACCACTGTAACCCCTGCGGACCGCTCATCCTGCTCTGACCCTGGTCCCTGATGGAAAGCCCACCCATCCCAGCTCAGCAGGGGGACTGGAACAAGCAGCTGTCTCCCCACCCTCAGAGGTGCTGGAAGGGCTCACCAGGGAGGTGTTGGGATTGTGCTGCAGCCTTGCTGATGTGAAGATCCTGTAGTTTTTTTCTAGAATGTGCTCTTGAAGGCAGAAGTTGACCCTGGCAAAAAATGCAGGGCTCTTCTCCCCTCCTTGTGCCCCAACACCCACTTCCCAAGGGAGCAGTTACAGCCCTACTCACCAGAGGGAATGTCTTCCTCAGCAGCACAGATTCTCCTGATGAGAACAGCAACAGGGCTCTGAGACCAGGGCTGCTGCCCTTGGTCCAGAAAGAGTGGAGCTGCTGTCTGCTGCCCACCCTCCTGTCCCAGTGGGCACCCTTTATGACACTGACCCATCCTAGGAACACCTCCCTGACCCCGTGACTTTTCATGTCCCCACCCAAGTACAATGAATCTTTGTCACCTTGCTTCTGTCCCTGAGACTTACCTGCCCTCTTTTCATCTTGTCACTGCCTGGCTGAATGATGACGTATCTGAGCAGGGAGGGAGCTGGTCTTTTCTTTGTGTTGATGACCTTGTTCATCCCTGGGATGAGGAGTAACTCTCATCAGCTGGCAGGGACAGGCAAGGCTGGGAGATCTTGTCCTTGTGGGAGAGCTCCTGGGGAGAGCCAGCCTCCTAAAGTTACTCCATGTCCTGATCCATGTTCACTATCCCCCCAACAAAGCCAGGCCACGATATCTTTTGACTCCTCTCTTCTACATTGGCTCATCAGACGGAGGAGGGGACTTCAGCCAAGCAGAAGGTGGCATATGGGGCTGGCCTTGGCCCTCTGTCAAGACTCCTTCCAGTCCAGTTGCTCCCTGGTTGCTTTTTTTTTTTTTTAATTGAAGGATAATCACAGTATCATGTTAGTTTCCAGCCATACATCAACATGAATCAGCCATAGGTATACATCTGTCCCTTCCCTCTTGAGCCTCCCTCCCACTTCTCACCCCTCCCTGTTGCTCTTAATTAAAACCCAGTGTTTCAGATGAAGAAGAGGTGGGGAGGTGAAGAGGTTAAAACACAGTTCAAGTTGAATCAGGAATTATGTTAATTGGTTGTTTGCACTGACTTCCAGCACAGTGCCTCATACGTTGTGGCTCATATTTAGCATTTCTCACTCATCTCTCATCAAAGCCTGATGGTCCCTGGGCCTCTTTTCATTTCCACAGACTCCTGCTTTGGTGGGGCGTGGCAGGATGGGGAGGCTGGGCTCAGAGATTCATGCTGGTAAAGCATTAGTGTACTTCCCCTGCCGGGTAACATGGTATGGTGGATAGTGTTTGGTTTGGGCTGGCTGTGCCCTGATTCACTGGTGGGAATCACTTCTCCCATCTACAGGAAGCTGTTAGTCGAGGTGCCTGCCTGTTCTCAGCCCAAGTTCAGATATTCAGATCTTTTGAGGTCAGTCAGATCTGCCTTCCCTGGAACCCAAAATTGGAGCAAAGTCGTTAAAAGAATCCAATTCGAGCTCATTCCTTATCCACAGCAGTGGACCCAGGAGACACTGGTGAGGGGATCCTAGATCTTAGACCCTTGACTCTGTGCTGCTTCCTGTCCACGAAGCGCCTCAGTTCCTGTCCATTTTGTCCTGGTTTCCTTGCCATTCAGAAATTAGCTGTTTTTTCTTTCCAGTGAATTCCCTTTGGGCATAGATTAGCTAGGGTTAGTTTCTGTTGCTTACCACCCAAGGAGCCCTAATTCACACCCCAGTAAACCTGGGTTTCTGAGCACCCCTTAGGTAACACTTGGTTTCAGAATGTTGCCCCAGAGCCAAAGTCAGGGAAGTGTTTATTTACCTTGACTCTGCAGTAGTCATCTCCCAGTGTCCATCTCTTTAGCTGCCAAGCCCATGCTGGTTATTAGTTGACTACGTTTCTGACTCCCCATTGGTTTCTTTCAGTATTCTGCTTGATTCAGACTGGACCGGATCTCTCCTCCCTGTACCTGGGGACAGACCTGCTTCCCATGTGTTCTGTTGCTTGATGCTCCTCAAACACCCGCTGGGGAAATGCAAAATTGTCCAGTATTTTTGTAAAGCAAATTGCACAACCATAAGCAAGGCTTTTAAAACATTGTTTCTTTCTGAACCAGTAAGTCAACTAATTGAGGCCTTTATCCTAAGAAAATTGTCAGAGAAGCAGAAAGATGAGTAAGAATATTTATTATGTTATTATTTTGTAGTAGCCAAAACTCGAAGATAACTTCAATGTTTAGCAGCAGGGAAATAAAAAACGGTCTGTTCGTGTGATGATATGTGGCACACCCATTCAAAACCACAGTTTTGTGCAATATTTAATATTATGAGGAAAATTCTCACACTATCTTGTGTACCGGATGTAAAAAAAAAAAAACCAGGACACAAAACTGCATGTACAGAATAATCTCAATTTGTTTTATTCAATTGGGAAGGATTACACCAACATATTAGCAGTGGTTATCCCTTTGTGGTTTAGTAGGAAACCCTCTGAGGTGAGAACTATGTTTTATTTAAAGTTATAGCTCTAATTCCCAGCTCAGGTCCAGTCATATAACTTGCCTAGAGAAGTAATGAGGAAGTTTCTTTCTATTTTTCTATGATTTTTATTTCTTGTAAATAATGAATGTGCATTTCATGTAAAATCAGAAAAAAAATTTTGTAGGCAGTAGAGCATCAGTGCATCAAGTTTGAAAGTGAAAGTGTTAGTCACTTAGTCATGTCAGACTCTTTGTGACCCCATGGACTGTAGCCCACCAGGCCCCTCTGTTCATGAGATTATCCAGGCAAGAATACTGGAGTGGGTTGTCATTTCCTTCTACAGGAGATCTTCCTGACCCAGGGATGGAACCCAGGTCTTCCGCAGTGCAGGCAAATTCTTTACCTTGAGCCACCAGAGAAGCCCTGAAATCCTATTTATGCTTCAGGGTCCATGTGGCTGTTTTGAAATATGGTGACAAATATTTGATCGCTCCTTCTTTAGAGAGGTGGGGGTCTGTGTTCCTTCCCTTTAAATAGGACTGCTTCAACCAAAAGTGTAGTGGCAATGATGCTCTGAAACTTCTGAGGCTAGGCCATAAAAAGCCATCCAGTTTCTGCCTCATTCGCTAAGGGTACTTGATTTATTGACACCCTGAAAGCACAGTGTAAGGGCTCAACTACCCTGAGGCTGCTATGTTGGAGAGGACATCTAAGGGCACTCTGGCCAGCATTCCAGCTAAGTCTGTCCTTCATCCCAGGTGCCAGGCACGTGAGTGAAGAGCCACCTTGGAAGTGAATGCTTCCGGCCCACCCCCTGTCACCTGAGCCACTCTGAGTCAACAGGGTCCAAATACTATGGAGCAGAGACAGGCTGTCCACACTGTGTCTCATCCAAACTCCTGACCCACGGACTCCTTGAGCATGAGGAGATGGCGAGTATCTTATGCCACTAGGTTAAGTGGTTAGAACGCAGTAGATACCAAAACAGTTCTCCTCAGACTCCATCTTTGTGAAGCCTTTATGATCCTTTCTGTTCTTTGCATAATCCCAAGTCCTCCCAAAGGCCTTCTCTATACCTGTGTCAGAGGACTGACTCATCTTGCCTTTCTCCAGATGATGACTTCCTTAGGGGAAGCAACTCTGTGAGTCACTTTTGCATCCTCAGAGCACAGTGTCCAGCACATGGGATCTAGTTGATGGTCCCTCCATTCCTTCTTCTATTAGTATAATGCACAAGGGAGATGGGAGTTCACAGAGAAGCCAGATTTGGCGCGTGTGTCAGGCTGTCATGGAGTTCAGGTTGTCTCCATGCTTCTTGGCTGCAACCTAGCATGGCAATGGGATGGCATCACACCTGTACACCCTCTCAAATCTTAGTCTGCCCAGGCTGCCATAACAAATGGGTGGCTTCAACCAGAGAAACTTATCTTCTCACAGTTCTGGAGGCTGAGATCCAAGGGCAAGGTGTTGACAGGTTTGGCCTCTTCTGAGGCCTCCCTCGTTGGCTTACAGATGGCAAGTCTTCTCCTTGGGTCCTTGAGTGGTCTTTCCCCTGTGCATGCACATTCCTGTGTCTCTGCCTTTTTTTTTTTTTAATATTGTAGTTATGTATTTTGGCTATGTCGAGTCTTAGTTTTGGCAGGCAGCCTCTTCGTTGCAGTGCTTGGTCTTCCCTCTAGTTGCAGCACATGGACTTAGTTGGCCCACTGCATGTGGGCTCTTACTTTCCCACACAGGTTTGAACCTGTGTGCCCTGCATTGGAAAGTGGATTCTTAGCCACTGGACCATCAGGGAAGTCCCCATCTTTTCTTTTCTTTTTTTTTAAATTATTTAATTGGAGGATAATCACTTCCTTGCCTTTTCTTATAAGAATACAGTCTTATTGAATTAGGGTCCCACCCTAATGACCCCACTTATCTTTACCTCTTTAGAGACCCTATCTCCAAATCCTGTCATAATAGAAATTGGAGCTTCTACATAGGAATTTAGGGGTTTGGGGAACACAGTTCGGTCCATAACATAGTAAGTTATTGTTTATACTCCCTGTAGTTGTAGGTGTCAATGAAAAGAAGGAATGAACTCACTGATCCACATTCTACCCACAGACACTTTTCTGGCTGTTAGTTCAGGCTTATGCTGTTCTTGCTCCCCTATCCCTTTAAATGATAGCCTGCTTAGGTGATACACATCTGTGATAACATGCCTTTCTCCACAACCAATGGAAAGATCTAATTTCATGTAGCTTTTGTTTGTTTGCTTGTTTTCCATTTGGTGCCCAAGGAAACCTCAAAACAAATCTTCAGTACCAGACCCAAGACAGGGCTGACTGCAAAGCTGTACAACATGTCACTGTGTACAAGCAGGCACTCTGCTCTTGCAACCTCGTCAGTTTACGGCAGCCAGATAAAGAGCATTCAGAATGGGGCTTTGGTGGAAAGCTGAGGATGATTGAAGGACATGAAGGAATGCCAGGAGCTAGGGTGACTAGCAGGTAGTCTTCAGAACTTTTCTTTGCAAAGTAATTCCTATTAGTGTCCTTTTTCATCAATCTGTTTTTATTGTTTTATATCATATTCCAAAAATGAGAGAGAGAGAGAACACAATCTTCTACTGAAATGAATTGGACTTGGGACTATTTATGCCCGTATCTGTGAGCTACAGGTGCTGAATAAGGCATGGAGCAAATATTCAAGGTCAGACACTTGCCCTTTGGAATTCAAATTAAAGTGTACATACCTTGCATTTTTCGCCCCTTGTTTTCAGCTGGTCTGTCATACTACCTCTGTCAGCCAGCCAGTACTGCTGTCAGCCGAGCCTCTCCGCACCCCTCCTCCCACCTTACTTTCACCACTTAAGAAATGAGAAAACATTTCTCATTCTGATTCATTCTATCGCTAACGCATGCACCACAAGAATCAATCAGCTTTCATTTTCACATAATGTAGCCTGTGTACACAATTACCAACTATCCTGACTACATGCTGCTGCAATATTACAACACTCTTTATGTGAAAATCAGTTCTGAAATTCATTTTTATCTGCCAGTTGACACTGGTAAGAATTTTGTTCCAATCTGTAAGAAGGCTTTATCCCTGCTCAACACTATAAAGCCCTCAAGATTTTATCTTTTTTGAATTATCTAAAGGTAGGAAGAGATTCAATTTGCTAAGAGTCCTTGTTTTTGACACAAAGACAAATATCTGCTCCTGAGCTGTACTTCACAAAGCAATGATTCATTTTAAAAACCTCTCAGGATCATGAATTCTCCAGATAGAGAAAATGAACCCAAGTCTTGCTCTCTTCATTAATTTTAGTATGTTCTCTCTCTGCTGCTTCACTTTAGAAAGGAGGTATAATTACTATCTTTATGAGTCAGACTCATAGCCCAGCACCTGTTAGAAAATTAAAAAATATTTTCCCCACATTACATTACAAAGTGAAGCCATTGTTTTCATGCAGTTGCTGGTGTTCACTCATTTGCCAAAATGACTGTATTGAAGGCTTTAAAAGCCACAGTGATAATGAAAAACAATGACTGGAGACTTTCCCAAATGCCAATACATAAAGATAGTAACATGAACTTGATAAACTCTGATTTTAATTCTCTTAAAACTGTTTGTAGATTAATAAAGGTGAGTCAGTTTCTCCCAGGCATGACGAAGCAGCAGATTCAGACAGTTGAGTTGCCTTCTTAAACTATACCCCAGGTAGTTACTTAGGTATGAGGTATGGAGCCCAGTCAATGCCAGTTACAGAAGGAGATTCAATATGTGTGAATACGTTATTGAGATAAGAGATTAAGGGATAATTCTAAGTAAGAAAAACTGATATCACGACATAAAAACGATCCAGCTCAGGAAAGAGCAGAGTATAATTTAAAAAAATCTTTATACAGTCCGTTTCTTGCCTAACTGCCATATAAAGAGAGAAAGGTCAAAGTATTCCTTATTCTTCTGATAACAAATGTCGTGTTTGATCTCAATGCCTAACGAGACCAATTAGATGCCGCCTCTTTCAACTCTTTAACTTTTTCATGACTTCAAAGGGTGTTTGTGTACAAGACTAACTTGAAATTTACTTTGAATGAGAAATACATGTGACACAGTCACAGATTGTTTGGGGGCATGCAGGAGAGCTCTGCTAACACTTGCAACCAGCCCAAAACACACACAGCATTTGCAGGCCTTCTCCACGTGTGCCACGGGGCAAAAGGAAGAGAGATGGCGCTTGCCCATGGCCAATGGTAATAGAAAGTGAAACAGAGTTTGGAAATGCCTAAAAAGTGAGGGATGCTGAATCAAGTTTTCATCATTTTAATCTAGGCTTTTTTGATTAAAAGTATTTTTTATATTCTTCTTTTCCTGAAGCCATGAATCTATACTGAATGAATTAGTGGGCAACTGATTCAACAGGCAATATGTAACTTACGTTCTTCATCTCTTAAATTTCTTTGATCCATTTCTTTGTAAATAATTATGAGCTAAACAGTTTATTAATGACATAGTCATTGGAGCTCCTGGGGTTCATTCAAAATGTGTTGGAGAATTGTTTAGAAGTGATTTGAAACCAGGTAACCAATGCTTTAGGGTCAAACACTGAGCTGTTATCTCCAGAAAAGCAGGGTTTTCATCTTCTCTAAAAGTTTTTATAGTACTTAATGCAAGAAATTAATAATCTGGTACAGATGTTTTTAATTTCCCACCTCAACATAATGATTGGCACAAAAAAATTTAATGTATGTCAAATGAAGAAATGAATGAAGAGAAAATAATATAAAGTTTAAGAATATGGATAATTTTCCTTAAAAATCAGCATTTCTTTCCAGAATAATTTTAAAGAGCAATGTTTGTTCTAATATCCTACAGACTGAAAATAACCAAAAAATCAAAATAAATATATACTGGGGTTTTTCCATACAGAAAGATATATTCTACATCATTAAGCACTGTATGGATTTGCTTTTCCCAGAAGCAGGTGACTAGAGGAAATTTCTAGCTTTGAATTCTTATATTACAAAAAAAGAGAATGGTGGTCACTGGAATAGTGTAAGTAAGGCCACTTCTGTTTCCGTCCTTTGGTCCCAGACCTCTGTACTCTTCTGACACGGTGCTTTATAGAAGCCTTCAGTTCAGCACATACGCTGCATCATGGATGATGTCTCCCCATCTCCACAGAGTATCTATTGCCTTTAGTTTGCTAAACTAGATATGCTAAAAGATTTACCCAATGAAAACAACCAGAATGCTAGACAAAATAACAAAGGAAGTACTTTTTAAAGGCATCAACAAGATGGCACAGAAGTAAGGAATCTGAAGAAATAAAAAAGCAAGACAGAAGTAGTGACTTTGGGAGAAGAGAACCAAAGTGAGTTCTTTCAGTGCTTCTGCCAAAACCTGGAAGGAAACCATGAACATTTTGGAAAATGTTTGATAGGAGACGTCGGGAGTTAAAGCCTCAGGCCCACAGAAAATTGGAAGTCTTATAGGAGATAAAGCTGGAATCTCAAAGGGTTTTACCTTCAATTTGAAGGGCGTGGGAAAAAAAAGGGGGGGGGGGCTATGCAGGAGACAGTCACACATCTGATTTGATCTTTATGCTGGAGGAAAGTAGGAGGAAGTCTCACTTGAGAATCTATACCTGCAACCTGGCCCTCGTGTGATTTCTTGTTTGATTTTATATCACCTGTAATTGAAAAATTGAAAGAAGAGAATTTTAACGAAAGTGCTCCAAGAATGTTTGTGTAATCAACTGGGAAGAGCAAAGCAAATCTTTTATGAAAGAACACAGTTTCAACCCAGGTCTCAAAGAAGCCCTAGAGATAAAGTTCCAAGGAACTTAAGCACATAAAAACATACTTAGGCATGTTCTGCCCTTCCCTCCACCACACATGCACCCAAAAATAAAGCACCGTGAGTGAGAATCAGCAGAAACAACAGACTGAAAAATCAGATCTATAAAGATGATCAGATACAATATAAAATAATCATGTTTGGTCAGTCAGTCAGTTCAGTCACTCAATCGTGTCCGCAGCACTCCAGGCCTCCCTGTCCATCACCAACTCCCGGACTTCACTCAAACTCACGTCCATTGAGTCGGTGATGCCATCCAGCCATCTCATCCTCTGTTGTCCCCTTTTCCTCCTGTCCCCAATCCCTCCCAGGATCAGAGTCATGTTTGGTATGTTTAAGGAAACGAAAAGTTTGTGAAAAAGGAATAAGAGAATTTTTAAGACAAAGCTAGCAGATTGAAAAAAAACTGAATGAAACTTTCAGAAATGAAAAAGTGCTTTATGCAAAAGATATGAGGATAAATGGAGGAAGGTCTGAGATGCAAGGAGAAATGGTGAGCAAAGAAATTGACAAACATTGATCACATGTAACAATAATAGTAATATCTAATTTTTGAGGTTAAACAAACAAGATGGAATTCAAGTTCAAAATATAATTTAAATTGGAATGGGGTGAAAATTGTAGTTATAATATTCTAAGGTACTTGTATTGTTTGGGTGAAGCATCAAGAGACTGTGTAAGCATGTTAACGTGTGGGTGTGTTAGTTGCTCAGTTGTGTCTGACTCTTTGGGACCAGGGGGACTGTTGCCCCCCAGGCTCTTCTGTCCATGGTATTCTCTAGGCAAGAATACTGAAGTGGGCTGCCATTCCCTTCTCCAGGGGATCTTCGCAACCCAGGGATCAAACTTGGATCTCCTGCATTGCAGGTGGGTTCTTTGGGTAATTCCTAAAAATAGTTGCAGAGGGAATTATTTCCAAATGAGCAGTAGGAAGTGGCAGTGGGAATAAGAAAAAGAAGAGAAGAAAAAAGAAATTCTATTCAGAAGATAAGAAAAAAAGAGAGAGAGAGAATGGAAAGCACATAACGAGTCAGTAGAAATACATCAAAGGAAGAAGAGCAAAGACAAAGCCTGAAGATCCTTTGCCCCAAAACAAAACAATGGGAGATCATACACCTCTAAAGTGTTCATACTCTCTGTGATTTAATACTGTTAACAATGAAAAAAGAGCATAAATGACTTTTGAGAACAAAGACTTTATTTCAAGTACATAGTGGTTCAGCTTATCAGAGACCATTCAACTTATGGCCAGTGTTTTCCATCTCAGGGCTTTTAATGGGGTACTGGAAGGGGCCGAGAGGGTTTCCCTAATAGTTCAGTTGGTAAAGAATCCACCTGCAATGCCGGAGACATGGGTTTGATCCCTGGGTTAGGAAGATCCCCTGGAGTAGGGAAAGGCTACCCACTCCAGTACTCTGGCCTGGAGAATTCCATGGACTATACAGTCCACGGAGTCACAAAGAGTCGGACGTGACTGAGCGACTTTCACTTGGAAGGGGCTGCACCAAGGCCTCCTGTTTTATGTTAACATTATTTACAGTTAAAAGAAACTTTAACTTTTGAAGATCTCTCTCTCAAAAATGGACTTCTGTAGACAATTTTTAGGAGCACTTTTATGATTACTAAATTTAGAATGTGTTTTTACCCTTATAAATTTTGGCCTTTGACTTTATCTGGAGAGCTTTATCTTATGAACAGCTGTATCATTTGTTATTTCCCTCTCCTTTTGTACCAGTCTTAATATACTTTTTCTATTTTGTCTGTATTTAAGAAGAAACTGCTTTTTTAAGGCTACAGCTAGGGCTCCATATTCTGGAAATAAATCAAAAAGCACAGGACCTAAAGACTTAATATAGAAAATGACACAGTTTTAAAAAAAGAGTGTGAGGCCTATAATATTCTGCTTCTGTAGGATGCGAGATCATTTCCTAGAGAGGCTTCACTGGATTGTGTAGTAGATCTTTTCTGTAGGTCTGTTTGGTTATTTCCTGTATGCTACTTTCTTTCCATTGTTCTGTAATGCTTTTTTTCATAGCTTCTCAACTGTTTCTTTCTGCCATAAGGGTGGTGTCATCTGCATATCTGAGGTTATTGATATTTCTCCCAGCAATCTTGATTCCAGCTTGTGCTTCTTCGAGCCCAGCGTTTCTCATGATGTACTCTGCATATAAGTTAAATAAACAGGGTGACAATATACAGCCTTGACGTACTCCTTTTCCTATTTGGAACCAGTCTGTTGTTCCATGTCCAGTTCTAACTGTTGCTTCCTGACCTGCATATAGGTTTCTCAAGAGGCAGGTCAGGTGGTCTGGTATTCCCATCTCTTTCAGAATTTTCCACAGTTTATTGTGATCCACACAGTCAAAGGCTTTGGCATAGTCAATAAAGCAGAAATAGATGTTTTCCTGGAACTCTCTTGCTCTTTCCATGATCCAACGGATGTTGGCAATTTGATCTCTGGTTCCTCTGCCTTTTCTAAAACCAGCTTGAACATCTGGAAGTTCACGGTTCACGTATTGCTGAAGCCTGGCTTGGAGAATTTTGAGCATTACTTTACTAGCGTGCGAGACGAGTGCAATTGTGCAGTAGTTTGAGCATTCTTTGGCATTGCCTTTCTTTGGGATTGGAATGAAAACTGACCTTTTCCAGTCCTGTGGCCACTGCTGAGTTTTCCAAATTTGCTGGCATATTGAGTGTAGCACTTTGACAGCATCATCTTTTAGGATTTGAAATAGCTCAACTGGAATTCCATCACCTCCATTAGCTTTGTTCTTAGTGATGCTTCCTAACCCTTAAGGCAGAAAGTGAAGAGGAAGTAAAAAGCCTCTTGATGAAAGTGAAAGAGGAGAGTGAAAAAGTTGGCTTAAAGCTCAATATTCAGAAAACTAAGATCATGGCATCTGGTCCCATCACTTCATGGGAAATAGATGGGAAACAGTGGAAACAGTGTCAGCCTTTATTTTTTGGGGCTCCAAAATCACTGCAGATGGTGACTGCACCCATGAAAGTAAAAGATGCTTACTCTTGGAAGAAAAGTTATGACCAACCTAGGTAGCATATTGAAAAGCAGAGACATTACTTTGCCAACAAAGGTTCGTCTAGTCAAGGCTATGGTTTTTCCAGTGGTCATGTATGGATGTGAGAGTTGGACTGTGAAGAAAGCTGAGTGCCAAAGAGTTGATGCTTTTGAACTGTGGTGTTGGAGAAGACTCCTGAGAGTCCCCTGGACTGCAAGGAGATCCAACCAGTCCACTCTAAAGGAGATCAGCCCTGGGTGTTCTTTGGAAGGAATGATGCTAAAGCTGAAACTCCAGTACTTTGGCCACCTCATGAGAAGAGTTGACTCATTGGAAAAGTCTCTGATGCTGGGAGGGATTGGGGGCAGGAGGAGAAGGGGACTACAGAGGATGAGATGGCTGGATGGTATCATCAACTCGATGGATGTTAGTCTGAGTGAACTCCAGGAGTTGGTGATGGACAGGGAGGCCTGGCGTGCTGCAATTCATGGGGTCGCAAAGAGTCGGACACAACTGAGTGACGGAACTGAACTGAACTGAAACTGTTTCTTCCTTCCTTCTTTCCTCCCTTCTTGATTTCTCATTCTCAGATGAAGCTAGATCTTTATTTCAATGAACAGGGTACAGGGCTATCTCTCAAATTTTCCCTGGAGTGAGGGTCATATCCCTTATTAGAGACACAAATGGGAAGAGGGGTGAGGTGATACTCCTGGTACTTGGTCCAGCATTCAGGTTACAGGGCCTATTCACCAGTCCAGGCTTTGCCACTTCCTAGCTGTGTGACTTTGGGTGAGTTGCTTAACCTCTCTATGCCTCAGTTTTATCATCTGTAAGAGGAAGCTAGTAAATATGTCAACCTCACTGGGCTCCTGGGAGGATTAAATGAAATACTTTTAAAGCTCTTAATACTATCCATTGCTCCTCATAAACAACAAATATCAGCCATTACCATTTTCTTTATTGTTGCTGCTGCTACTACTGCTTCTACTGATTTGTTGCTGTTACTGCTGCTACTACTACTCCTTCAAGTACCACTGGGTACATTTCACTACCCAGCTGCTCAGTCTGTTATGCTGACCCACTGCTATTTGAGAGAATCCCACTTTCCAGGCTACAGTGCATCTCTACCCATCTCTCCCTCCTTACTGCCACTCACACAAGAGTCCTTTTTTAGGAATGACCATCTCAGAGTGTTCCCAGCAAGGTGGCTCAGGGACCTTGAGCAGTGGCACCCATGTGGCACAGCAGTGGGGGGCCAGGCTGACTGTGTGCTGTGCGTATGTGACTTTCCTTTTCCATCACAGGGTTTTTAATGGGCTATTGGAAGGGGCTACACCATGGCCTGTTAGTCAGATGCCATGCCATTTTACACTGGAAGTCGGCTTTCTGCTTTTAAACCAGGGACACAAAGAGAGGGCATAGGCCTGATGCCAGTGGAGACCTGGAGGACTCCATGCCTTTCAAAATCACACTCTTTTGGTAATGAACAAAAACCCAGTCAAACCTGAGTTGACTAAAGGAGTATAATAATAGTCTCATTTTTACACACATTTCAGTAAGTTAGAAGATCTGAGGTAAATTATCCCCTCTGGAGTACTAGTCCAAAGGCACTCAACCAAGGGAAACTGCTGAGACAATATTCTTGTCATATTTCCAGAAAAGCTCAGAACCTTTATGAGAAGAGCTATATTGAAACTCATGGTAATACATTTAGACTAAGGTTTGCATTAAACTTCTAATGACTGAATTTTAGTCCGACTCTTTGTGACCCCACAGACTATAGCCCACCAGGGTCCTCTGTCCATGTGATTCTCCAGGCAAATACTAGAGTGGGTTGCCATTTCCTTCTCCAGGGACTCTTCCCAACCCATGGATTGAACCTGCATCTCATGCATTGGCAGGCAGATTCTTTACCCACTGAGCCACCTGGGAAGCTTTCTATGAATACACAATTTGAATACAAAATTGAATATAAAAATGTATATTCAATATTGTATGAATATACAATTTCTTCACTAAAAGTTCAGCTGCTTTTACACTAAGACGATCAGAAGAGGCACAAACAACAAAAATAAATTGACAGTTCATAAAGATGTTATAGGTTGAAATACAGTCAGGATCATACAGTCAGATCACACCCTCAGACCCAGCAAGATGCTCACCCTTCCTGGAATCCTTCCAACAGATGTCCTGATCCTGGAGGGGTGGGGATGGTTGCAGAAACTCTGGGGATCTGGGGGCCACTGATAATTAAAGAGTGCACCTATGAAGTTAGTATTAGAAACATTTGGGATATCAGTAACTAAAGTAGAAACAGCAATATAGATTCTATCTACATACGCTGCTGAAATGCATCATTACCAACTTAAAGCATCAAATTACAGATGGTTTGACAAACATTTTCAAGGGCCCTTAGTACATAAACAAAACGAACTCTCATATTGGTTGTATGATTAAATTTGAGTCATAAATACTTAAATCACAACATGGAAAAATATCTCTTTCCATCTTTCTCTACCAACATACTATGCCTAGGGCACAAATGGTAAAAAAAACAAGTATAATCTCTTTCCCCCAAGTTATTACAATGTAGATATCAAGAATTTGGTGACAGTAATATGTACTGGCTCAGCGTTCCACCCGTGTAGTTACAAAGAATTTAAGCCCTCCCTGACCCCGAACTAGGTCTTTGTGGCTCACATTTCTCTTCACTGCTTCTCCTCCTGCTGCCAGCTGGATTTTGAGGAACTTTCTTCTTGGTGTTTGCAGATCTGCCTTATACTGGTTGGTTCTGGGGTCTCTCTGGTTAAGAGTATATTAAGAAAAAAAAATAAGAAAAAAAGAGTATATTAAGAGTCCACAGGGACATGGTCACAGAGAACCATCAGGCCCCGGTGATGCTGCACTCAGAAATTTCCTCTTCTGTGATCTCGGCTCACGACCAGAAGAGGCAGGAGGTGGCTGTCAGGTCCTCTTCTTGACATTCTGCACTCATGGCGGGAGGGGAACACAGATTCTTGTCTTGTATCTGAGGTCTGAGAGTCCAACCTTCTGACCAGAGGTACTCTACTCAGTTCTGCCCAGAAGTTCTAATGCTTCGATGCAAACAAGATTCTGGTTGACTTGACTTGCTAAGTTAGAAGAGTGGCCTGTAACATGAGGCATGTGTACCCCAGGGATACTTGAAGGAATTGATGATCTTAAGTTCATAGACATTCCTATGTTTCCCTGACTCCCTTTGAAATAATGTGTCATGTTAGGAACAATATTTTAGTCCATGCTGGGGTTTTTTGAGTTCACATACAAGGTAGACTGCAGCAATGGGAGTCAGACAATTTTAGACTAATGAGTCTCTTTTTTTATGACTTGGTTTCATCAAAGTATGCCCTTGGAGGATAGTTCCAGGAAAGTCAGGCAAAATTAACATTAGTAAGAAAAGCTGAGTGTTAAAAATGCCCCTTCCTGCAATGCATTTAAATGTAAGTAGCCTTTTCAGGTCTTCTGGATATTTGTTTCCAGGATACATCCTTAGATGGAAAGAAAAGAGATTTTAAATAGCAATGCAGTATAGGTTAGCATAGCATTACTAATTATTTTAAATGTCCTTAGAATGTTTTCTTAGACTATGGAAGTTTTTGAGATATGCTAGATAAAATTTCTATGAAATCTTTCCAGTTGGCCATTATTATTTAATGAAGTAGTTAAAACAATTTTTTACTAATACTGTTTGAAATGTTTATTATAATACAGTAAAATTCTCATCTTATTTCACCATAAAATGTTTAATATTTTCTTCCTCCTACTAATAAAAAGTTGGCTTAAAGCTCAACCTTCAGAAAACTAAGATCATGGCATCTGGTCCCATCACTTCATGGCAAATAGATGGCGAAACAGTGGCAGACTTTATTTTTTGGGGCTCCAAGATCACTGCAGATGGTGACCGCAGTCATGAAATTAAAAGATGCTTACTCCTAGGAAGGAAAGTTATGACCAACCTAGACAACATATTAAAAAGCAGAGACATTACTTTGCCAACAAAGGTCTGTCTAGTCAAGGCTATAGTTTTTCCAGTAGTCATGTATGGATGTGAGAGTTGGACTATAAAGAAAGTTGAGTGCCAAAGAATTGATTTTGAATTGTGGTGTTGGAGAAAACTCTTTGAGAGTCCCTTGGACTGCAAGGAGATCCAACCAGTCAGTCCTAAAGGAAATCAGTCCTGAATATTCATTGGAAGGACTGATGTTGAAGCTGAAACTCCAATACTTTGGCCACTTGATGTGAAGAGCTGACTCATTTGAAAAGACCCTGATGCTGGGAAAGATTGAAGGTGGGAGGAGAAGGGGACTACAGAGGATAAGATGGTTGGATGGCATCACCGACTCTATGGACATGAGCTTGAGCAAGCTCTGGGAGTTGGTGATGGGCAGGGAGGCCTGGCGTGCTGCAGTCCATGGGGTTGCCAAGAGTCGGATGATATTCTAATATTAATTAATATTCACTTTCACCTTTCACTTTATGCATTGGAGAAGGAAATGGCAACCCACTCCAGTGTTCTTGCCTGGCAACTGAGTGAACTGAACTGAACTAATATAAAGTAAATAAGATCCTGTGTGTGTGTGTGTGTGTGTGTGTGTGTGTGTGTGTGTGTGTGCTTGGTCACTTTAGTTGTGTCTAACTCTTTGTGACACTATGGACTATAGCCCACCAGACCCTTCTGTCTCTGTCCATGGGATTTTTCAGGCAAGAATACTGGAGTGGGTTGCCATTCCCTTCTCTCCAAGGGATCTTCCTGACCCAGGGATTGAACCTGCATCTCCTGTGTCTCCTGCACCGCACATGGATTCTTTACTGCTGAGCCACTGGGGAAGGCCCAAGTAAGATCCTATGTATAGACTAATTATGTTTGACTGCATCTACCTGCTTTTTCATTACATGTAAAGGGAAACATTAGGTATTGATTCTTCTTATCAAGAAATGCATTGTCAACAAAACCTAACTTTGATGCTTAACAATTATTTATAAAAATTTAGTATTTATTTATGTTTAGTAACAGTAGCAAATTAATAATAACTGTAGGAACGCCCTGGTGGTCTAGTAGGTAAGAGTTCACCTTTCAGGGCATGAGGTGCATGGGGTCCCTGGTTGGGGAGCTAAGATCCCACATACTGTGAGGCCAAAAAACCAAAACATAAAGCAGAAAAAATACTGTAACGAATTCAATAAAGAATTTAAAAATCTTCCACATTAAAAAATATAACTGTAGTAACAACTCAATCCAGAAGAACTTTGGAAAGTTACGTATGTGTTTTTGTAGTAATTTAATAGGACAGGACTCGGTGACTGAACAAAAACAACAATAGGATAGGAGAGCAATAAAAGGTTTACAATTATAAAAATAAAGTAACAGTTTTATTTTTAAATGTCCATATTTATAATTTACTGGTTATCATTACAATGTCCTTTGCAACTATTTAAATTTATAATGAATTGTTTTAGATGTCAACCTAAAACAGTTAAAAACATTCTTTTTCAGGGTACACTGGCAAAAATATTGACTAACAATTCTGGAAAGAATGTGTAATAAGTCCTTACCTAATCACTTCTATTAAATAAGGTAGTGGATTCTTTCCCCCTAACTTCATCTCCTCTCACTAACCTCAGTTCTATACTGAGTACCATGCGCCCCTTGGAAGAACAAAAGCATTCTAATTTCGAGATCCCATGAGATCCCAGCTTAAACTTCAACCATTCGAAAGCCTAGTAATAGAGAATGCAGTCCATGGGGTCGAAAAGAATCAGACACAACTGAGTGACTAAGCAACAAAAGAGAATGGAAAGCTGGCTGCCCTGGGTTTTAGAAATTCCATTTTAAATAAAAGAAGTAGGGCTTCCTAGTGGTCTGGTGGTTAAGAATCTGCCTGCCAATCCAAGGAATATGGGTTCACTCCCTTGTCTGGAAAGATCCCACTGCCACGAGGCAACTAAGCCTGAGAGCCACACTGCTAAGTTCACGTGCTGCAACCACTGAAGCCCAAGCGCCTAGAGCTCATCCTCTGCAACGAGAAGCTTGCACACCACAGCTGGAGTAGCCCTCATTTGCCATCAGTTAGAAAGCCCCAGTGGAGCAACAAAGACCCAATGCAGACAAAAACAGATAAATAAATTATAATTAAATCTTGGCAGTAAACTTTACTCCCTAGAAATTTAAGGTTTCAGATAGAAAATTGCAACTGTAGAATTTATTCACTTTAAGAAGGCAGAGGTATCCCTTTAATGTGTTAGACCACATCAAGCTCACTTGGGGGAGAAAGGTAGATTTTTTTTTTCCATGATGCAGTTCATATTTTTTCAGAAAACAAAAATATTTCCAGTGTTAAGTCATATGAAAACCTCTCCTTAAAAATGCTTCAATGTTCTAAATTATATATATCTAATTCTTGGATTTGAACTATTATTATAGATTAATATTAATAACAAATAACCATACAAGTTAAATATCGGCAATAAGTATGTTAATAAAAAGTATTCAAAACTTTTTACTGGCAAATGAAGTCAATTCCTTTCATTATTTTCTGAATTCAAAAAGGTTAAAGAAGGCGGCCACCCTGCTGTATAATGAGTTGACAACACTCACAAGCAAGTGAACATAGGGCCTTATTGTATTAAATACAGATTTATACCTTGAGAATCTGAATCAAATTCTCATTCAGTTGCTATTAGTTCTACCTTTAAAATAAATGGATCTAGATGTAATACTGCAAATTACTGTTTTATATTTAAGTGATTGGAACTACTTTGGGGGGAATAATGATATTCTAATATTAATTAATATTCACTTTCACCTTTCACTTTCATGCATTGGAGAAGGAAATGGCAACCCACTCCAGTGTTCTTGCCTGGAGAATCCCATGGACGGGGGAGCCTGGTGGGCTGCCGTCTATGGGGTCGCACAGAGTCGGACAAGACTGAAGTGACTTAGCAGTAGCAGCAATATTAATTAATTAACATTAAGTTCCTTCATAATTCTAAGAAGTTATCTAAATATTCTATGTTTCAGAAGCCTCAAAAGACAAACAGCATTGTCAAATTTTCTTTTGGTAATCATATATCTAAATATATATTATTATGAGATTAAAATGTAAGGTTACTCAATGACTTGCCAATGATCAAAATATTTCTATTGGAGTTTTAAAAATAACAAATTTTTAGTTCTTTGCAGGCTCAGAAATTTGGGTGATGACATAAGATATTTATGAACATTGGCTGAGTACTGATTTCCTTTAATTCACTAGTTTTCCTGGACAGTTACAGATTCATAGTCAAGAGGCAAAGAAGTAGAATTTGAGTGCATTGGAAGCTGAGGTGCTGAATGGGATCACATGGTGTGGGGGGTGGTGGTCTTAGATTAGGTCTAAGGGAGCTGCATATGATGAGGCAATTTCTGTCCAACACTAACACGTAGCTTGCAGAGGTGAAATATGCCAGGGTAATGGCACCACTGTGAGCAGTGATTCTCATGCTTTAACATGTATATGAATCACCTGAAAGTGTTAGCTGCTCAGTTGTATCCAATTCTTTGCAACCTCATGGACTGTAGCCCGCCAGGCTCCTGTGTCCATGGGATTATCCAGGCAAGAATACTGGAGTGGGTTGCCATTTTCTTCTCCAGGGGATCTTCCTGGCTCAGGGATCAAACCCAGTTCTCCTGCAGGTAGATTCTTTACTGTTTGAGCCATCGGATCTCATTAAAATCAGATTTCTTTCAGCAAATTTGAGTGTGAGGCCTGATATTCTGCATTTCTAATAAGCTCCCAGGAGACACTGATCCTGCTGGAATACTGTAGGTAGCAAAACTTTAGAGCACTGATACTGTTCTTTCATTCTAGAGGTGGCCAAGAGTTGGAGGCCCAGGCTGTCTCATCAAGCTGGCTGTCAAGCAGCTAAAATAATGGAAAATTATTCAACCTCTAAGGGACCTATTATCTCCTGTAAAATTACAGATCTGGTCAGGTCCCTTCAGAACTATAAAACTTAAGGATTTAAGATAATTCTTATTTTTATTTTGGCTGCTATTTTCTGTATTTCCCCTCATAAATGGTTAGCAAAAATTGGAAAAACGTTTTATTGCATTGTATCACTCCCAAAGGTCATCACTGAGTGTGCTGTGCATTCTTTGAGCCAAGATGATACCTATTTTTCATGTCACTTTCCACATTCCTCTCTCATAATTCTCTAGAACACTAATAAGATTTCTATTTTGCTTTAAGAATTCTTATGACTACTGAATCTGTCTGTGGGTTAGTTTTCTGTTGCCCAAATAAAAATGTAGTTCCTATTATTTCACATTTTTCAGAGAAGCTGTAATGTTTGTAAATAAAGGGTGTTCCTTTAATTAGAACCAATTTCAGACACTGCACCACTGCTAAGTAGCAATGGCTGATATGATTTCAAAGTGCATTTAACAGTGAACAAATTCTTTCCCTTTCTGAATAGAATTTGAGTCAGCTGCTTCCTGTTTATTCCTACTATCAACATCTTTATTCAGAATTTAACATTAACTCTTGTCCAGGCTACTTTACTAATCTACCAACTGGTGTTCCACTTCCAGCCTTTTCACTCTATAATTATTGCAATTCAGCCCTGCCAGAGCAATGTTCCCAAATTTCAACAAAGTGCATGCCACTTCCAGTCAAAATTCTGTGATGAGTTCTTATTCAACACCTCCATGCTTTGGAGTCAATCTACCTTTTCCAGTTTCCCATTTCTTCCCTTAACCAAGTATTTTCTACATATCCACAGCGCTGTTTACATATCTCCTCTACCTGGTATACTTTCTTTTATAAAACCCTACTCCATTCTTTAAGACCTATTGTAAATTCCAATTCTTGCCTAAAGTGTTCCCTGATTCTTCCACCAAGAAGTTGAACTCATATAGCACATTCTT
The DNA here is from genome assembly GCF_055505025.1 of Bos grunniens. Lineage (NCBI taxonomy): Eukaryota > Metazoa > Chordata > Mammalia > Artiodactyla > Bovidae > Bos > Bos grunniens. Next base: position 46,927,182 of record NC_141165.1, on the reverse strand, counting down.
CCTTACACCTGCCTCCTTATATTATAACCTCTACATACGGCTCCTCACTGCCCTCCATTATACAATTCTTGGGCTTCTGTAGTACATCTTAATTATCTTTGTAACTTTCATAATGCTTTTTAAATTCTCCATATCTGTTGAAGAAAAGAGTGAATATATAATATGGCCTAAGTATTCATCTATGGGTCAAGATACTCAGAAACTGCAGCATTAGTCTTATGTAGTGTTTATTTTGGACAAATCACATAATCTCTGTGATCTAGTATTCATATACATATATATGAAGGTAAAGGATTTTTAGTACATTTTTTGCTCACTTGATGGATATAAAGCACTATACTATATGCTAGAGAAGAAAGAGAACTTTCAACTTTCTGGATCATGAAATATTGTCATAGGATTAGTGTGTTTCAGACTGAACTAACGTTCAAAAATTTGCTAAAAATTTCTGTCTGTTAATTCAGAATATATAAAAGTGAATAATTTTTATTTCATATTCTACAGATGTAACACAATTATACTGGCTTCACAGTTTATTATTAAACTCAACAGTGGCCACAGGACTGGAAAAGGTCAGTTCTCATTCCAATCCCAAAGAAGGGCAATGCCAAAGAATGTTCAAACTACTGCACAATTGCACTCATTTCACATGCTAGCGAGGTAATGCTCAAAATCCTCCAAGCTAGGCTTCAACAGTATGTGAACTGAGAACTTCCAGATGTACAAGCTGGATTTAGAAAAGGCAGAGGAACCAGAAATCAAAGGGTTAATATTTTCTAAAGAATAAGCAGAATTTCTTCCTTAAGGTACCACAAGCACTGCCTTAGGAATGCTCCCATTATTGTCTATCATGGTTTGAGATCATTAAAACTGTTATTTTCTTGAAACATGAAAGAAAAAAAATCCATAATTATTATAGGATTTGTGAACTTTGGGCACATACCAAATTGATTTTCTGTGCTCAATAAAAGTCAACATGATGTTTAGGAATTTTCAGCTTCAGAAAATTAACCCTTTTAGGATACTAGTTTGGTCTACTAGTACAATATTATAATAATTGTAATAACTTTAAAAAATAAAACTTGAGAAAATTTGTTGCTTAATCAAAAGCAATGAGCTATAACTAATATATAATACTATAAAACTTTAGATTAATAGAAAATTAAAAGATCTTAGTATAACATAATTTTCAATATTAATATCTCCTCCAGTCAACCAGAACATATAACTTTTAAGTAGTTCTAACTATAAATATAGTCATTTAAATCAATAAACTTTAAAAAAATTGCTTGAGAAATCTGTTAACTATAGAAGAATTCTCCCATCGTTGTCTACAATCCTAGTTTAAGGAAAAAAAAAAAAACTATTATAATTTTCTAAGGAATATTTTCTATGATATTCTTTTCTCTAGATACCTATAAATTCTTCCATTGAGGTTATGGAAAATAAATGTTTATAGGGAAATTAAAACTGTTAGACTTAATATCCATTATATGCATTTGAGACCCCTATTTTATCAAAATATTCACTACTTTCTTGATATTCCTGATATTTTTTTCATGCCAGGAGTTAATCAGCGTGAAAATCAAGGAAGATTTGAATGTGTGCTTAAGCCTTAGGTTACATACTCTAATGCTATTCTCCTCTCTAAGTGTCTTTTTCAAAAGATATAAGCACACAACTTGGACTGCTTTAAATGGTCTAGGTCGAAATAAATGTAAATATTGTCTCTATTTATGCATGGAATCACCTCTCTGACACACTTGTGGAATATAATGCAGCCTGACTGCAAGATCATGAGTCTGTTCTCAGAGTGATATTTACCCAGTTACTCACTGGAAAACAACAGTGTTAACAACAAACCAAGAAACCAGGTTTTAATGCATGGTCTTTATATCACTTTAGAAAAGCTTATGGGAGGACTTCCCTAGTGGTCCAGTGGTCAAAAATCTACCCTGCAATGCAGGGGGTGCAGGTTTGATCCCTGTTTGGGGAACTAAGATCCCACAATCTGCGGAGCAACCAAGCCCAAGTGCTCCAGAGCCTGCACTCAAAGATCTCCCCCTGCTGCAACTAAGACCCAAGCCCCCCTCCCCAAATGTATCTCCATGGGCTTTCTAGTGGCATTAGTGATAAAGAACCCACCTGGCAATGCAGGAGACATAAGAGACTTGGGTTTGAACCCTGGGAAGATTCCCTGAAGGAGGGCATGGCAACCCACTCCACTATTCTCGCCTGGAGAATCCAATGGACAGAGGAGCCTGGCAGGCTGCAGTTCATGGGGTCACAAAGAGCTGAACATGACTGAAGTGACTTAGCATGCATGCACACACACATGGTTCCTGAAGAGAGAGCTGAAGTTGCAAGACTGTGGAAAAGCATGTAAAATATAACAAAGACTGATGTCCAAATATTCTCTTGTGCTTTTTTTTTTCTTTCTTTTTTTAAAATTTACTTTACAATATTGTCTTGGTTTTGCCATACATCAACATGAATTCGCCATGGGTATACACGTGTTCCCCATCCTGAACCCCCTTCCCTCTCTTGTGCTTTTACCAAAAGTTCCACCAGCTTTTGCCATCCACTTTATGTCATAAGTATTTGTAATCTGAACATGCAAACACCAGATCAGAAACACTGAGGTCTGGTGGAGTGCTCTCCAGAGTGTGGCATGAGTACTGCTGGCATCATACAAGAAAATATTCAGATCAGTGGCTCAGTTGTGTCTGACTCTTTGCGACCCCATGAATTGCAGCACGCCAGGCCTCCCTGTCTATCACCAACTCCCAGAGTTCACTCAGACTCACGTCCATCAAGTTGGTGATGCCATCCAGCCATCTCATCCTCTGTCGTCCCCTTATCCTCTTGCCCAATCCCTCCCAGCATCAGAGTCTTTTCCAATGAGTCAACTCTTCGCATGAGGTGGCCAAAGTACTGTAGTTTCAGCTTCAGCATCATTCCTTCCAAAGAAATCCCAGGGCTGATCTCCTTCAGAATGGACTGGTTGGATCTCCTTGCAGTCCAAGGGACTCTCAAGAGTCTTCTCCAACACCACAGTTCAAAAGCATCAATTCTTCGGCTCTCAGCCTTCTTCACAGTCCAATTCTCACATCCATACATGACCACAGGGAAAAACAACATTTTGTATTTTACTAGATATACACTTATCTTAAAGTGTATTCCGCTTATTACTTTATAATTATTCGTCCTTGGGTCAAGCTTCCTTTTCATACAAATTTAAGCTTAAAAATTGAGTTCATTAGCTTCTGACAAAAGTCAGATGGAGATTTGGGATTCTCTGGTAAGTGGAAAAATGAGGTGGGAAGCTCAGTCACTAACTAGCTGAATCACCATACCCAAGTCAGACTTTTTTGCGCATCTATTTCTTATTTGTAAAGAGACTGTTGCTCTTTCCCTGCAAGAAGTCATCTGCGGCCCCCTGTACAACCGTGGCTAAGATTAAAGTCCTGAGACCTTGGCAGCAAGGAGAAACTGCTGAAACAACGGAGGACCTCAAGGCGGCACTGTATCAGCTGCGCGTCGCTAAAGTGATAGGTGGTGAGGCTTCCAAACTCTCCAAGACCTGAGTGAGTGAGTGAGTGAGTGAGTGAGTGAAGTCGCTCAGTCGTGTCCGACTCTTTGCGACCCCATGGACTGTAGCCTGCCAGGCTCCTCTGTCCATGGGATTCTCCAGGCAAGAATACTGGAGTGGGTTGCCATTTCCTTCTCCAGGGGATCTTCCCAACCCAGGATTGAACCCAGGTCTCCTAGCAAATCCATCGCCCATGTTCTCACTGTTATTAACTAGACTCAGAAAGAGAACCTCAGGAAATTCTCTAAGGGCAAGAAGTATAAATCCCTGGATCTGTGCCATGCACCACCGCTTCAACAAGCAGGAAGAGAATCTGAAGACCAAGAAGCAGCACTGGAAGGAGCAGCCGTACCCACCACAGAAGTACACAGTCAAGGCCTGAGCACACAATCATCAACAAAACATGAATAAACTGGCAAAAATAAAGATTGTTGGGGTGACCTCTAAGATCCTTTCTGGCACACCACCATTAGATGATATGTTCTCTAAGTCACTTCAGTCGTGTCTGACTCTGTGAGACCCCATAGACGGCAGCCTACCAGGCTCTTCTGTCCCTGGGATTCTCCAGGCAAGACCACTGGAGTGGTTGCCATTTCCTTCTCCAATGCATGAGAGTGAAAACTGAAAGTGAAGTCGCTCAGTCGCGTCCGACTCTTCGAGATCCCATGGACTGCAGCCCACCAGGCTCCTCCATCCATGGGATTTTCCAAGCACGAGTACTGGAGTGGGGTGCCATTGCCTTCTCTGGAAACAGCCTAGATTAGATCAATCCTTTGAAAGGATTGATTAGAACAATCCTTTGAAAAACTGGAGATAGACTTGATTTGGCTTAGTAACATTTTTTTTTTGCACATGGGAGGGATTCCAGGTATCTTTAGATTCTCTCATCTACATGGTGGCCAAACCGCAGAGAGTTTTATGTGCCATATTTCACATGTTAGTATCATCCTAATCTGAGAGTAAGAAGCTTGGGAATCCATGATGCAGTCAGATGAAAGATTTGAATAAAATCAGTTATAGAAGAAAAACACATGTTTATTACATGGAGAAAAGGATAGACAAACACTAGCATAAGGTAAAGAGTTGCCTTTTACAAACAGGAGGAGTCTAAAGCTTTATGATTATGTAAAATAGTTGGTCTGGTTTCTGGTTTTAATTTTTCACTCTGAAAATAGAAAACATGCTAACAAGATGACCATTTCCAGGGGTAATAAAATTTGAATCACAAATTAGCACTATGTGCCTCTACTAAACTGTCTTGAATTAGTTCTCTACAATAGCTACAGAATGCCAGTTAAACCCAAAACTTGACCTGGAGAACCAGAGAGCATTTAATGGAGAAAATCTCTACCAAGTAAGACTTTCATGGCTAGGCTCCTTGTTATTTAAAATCATCTCCATAGTTTTAGAAATAACCCATCTTTTTCTTGAACAGGAGTTGCTGTCCCTTTGTCTTCCTGAAGATTACCTATCATTACAACTGACCTTGCTTAAAAAGAAATTAGATTAACCAATTAGATTGTGAGGTGAAATGGAGAAAATTTGGTGATGATGAAGTTTGTGAATATTTGAACTAATAAGCAGTTTGAAAATGATCAAATTAAGGACTAAAGTCCTTTCATTTGCTATTTGGAATGCTAATTTCATCTATTTAACCTATTCAACAAACAAATGAACAACCACCAACAAAACCAATATAATCTTTTTTTTTTTTGGTGTAGAAATAGATCTGCTTATAATAGTGCAAAAAAGTAGAAAAGATGCTATGGGTGAAAAATTTTACCTATGATCTCTAAAAGGGCATATTCATAGAGCACATCGAAACACAGAATACATAAATACAGAGATTGGGTGTCTGGAATACCAACAACTTCATTATCTGTTGCAGTTTCAAGGGCCTCTTAGAAAATGTGGCTTCACAATTCGTTAGCTCGTCCAATTGTTAAAAATATCTTAAGTATGCATTCTCAATCTGCAGAAATAATTTGAAGTTTGTCATTCTTAATTACAGTGGGGGCTGTGAACTCCGGCAAAGACAGAGACTCTGTGTGGAGCTGCTCCTGACTTCGGCTCCATCACTGCTGACTCAGTCTCCTCCTCAGAATAGCAGCCAGTCTCTGCCTGGTCTCACTGACTGAAGATGATCGACCCCGGGGAGGATGTGGCTGGGGGACTGTGGGCAAACCTGAGCTGCTGACCCTGTTGGGCTGAGAAAAGGCTGGAGAAGTGGTGGGCTTCGACACTCCAGGCAGGCCAGGGATTTTGATTACTTTCTCAGAGTGCAGTCTTGCAAGCCTTCTCTCTCCCTGACCACTCCCAGCTGCAGCAGAGGAGGTTAGGCTGCCCTGGCTGAGGGAGCACGGTGACAGCGGCAACTGTCCGTTCAGCTTCCTGAGCTCCAGGAGTTGTTCTCTGGCTTGACTCAAAGCCTCCGTCAGTTCAAAGCGTTCTTCACACTCTCTACGAACTGTTTCCTGAAGAAAAGTGTTCTGAAATGATAAAAAGGAAAGAAAAATCAGCCATAGCTTTTAATAGTGTACATATGGACAGTTACTGGCAATATAAATTGATAACTGAACTGGAAATCAGAGGTCTGTGTTCTCTGACAGGGACAAATGAGTCAAAAATGCAAATGGTTTGTGAAGATGGAAAGAACTTTAAGAGAATATTTGGTTCAACCCTTGCAGTTTGCAGAAGAGGAATCAAGAGTCAGGGTCACTCAGATGTTAGTGGTGCTGGAATCCAGAATGCCTACTTCAGTAGGGTTTCAACTCCTTTGTGCCTGAGACAGTCTGTCCTGCACATGTGATGTCTAATAAATATCTGTAGTGTCATTATGTTATTTTATAATGAAGGGAAACTGCAGTACATAAGACAGATAAAAATTGCTTGAATTAGAAAATTGAGAGAATAAAATATATCAGCTGTAGCATTTAGATAATAAAATCAGTGATTTTATGTGATGCTTTCTCAGAACTTAAATATACTTATGATTTGCTCTTTTGTGAGATATATATCAAAATGAAGAACAAAATCTGCTTTGAACTTCATTCAGCAATCACATATCAAGTTACTAGAAGCTATAGTGGATGTAGTTCCTGCTCTCAAGAAGTTTGCACCATTGTAAGTTTGAGTAGAGCTGCTTCTTACATCCCCAACAGAGGTTGGAGCCAAGGGTAGAAGCAATGGGGGTTAAAGAGACAGAAGAATTTTTTCGTAGCCAGAGCTGTCTAAGGATACTCTGAAGGGTTGAATCTCACTTGACTGGGAAGTACTGGAGCAAATTTAAGCTTCAAATATGTGACTAGACTAGAGATCATTACAACTTCTTCAAACAGTGAGACTCTGCATTTCTAGTTGAAGAATGATAGCCATCTTTCATCTATGGAATTCATCAAAATTACTTCAAGCTCCGTGGTAAAAATTGGGTCTTGGATCTCCCTAATGTCTTGACATTCATGTCTGCAGGATGTCAGAAAAGAGATTGAAAAGTAAATAACTAAAAATGGTATGCAGGAACTTCTCTGCTGGTCCAGTGGTTAAGAATCTGCCTTGCAATGTAGGGGATGCAGGTTCCATCCCCGGTCAGGGAATGAAGATCGCACATGCTGTAAAGCAACTGAGCCTACAGGCAGCAACTACCGCGCCTGCACACTCTGGTGCCCAGAGGCCAAAACTAGAGTCAGTGTGCCATAAGAAACAAATAAATATTTTTAAAAAAGAAAGAAAATGATATCCAAATAAGTAACTACAGTTAAAGTGATCATGCTACAGGATTCTTCAGCTGAAAATGACTTTCTACCTGGTTAGCTTGTTTGTAAAAAACAGCCAAGGCATTCCCAAGGCTGATGCTCGGTGGAAAGCGTCCTCCTAAGTGCTTACTGACTAATCTGCTGTCAGTAGAACTAAAAACAAAGCATCAGGGAAAGTAGCATCTTCCTGTATTTGAGCTCCTTGTGATTACAGTCAGAACTCCATTTGATTCCAAATTTGGTAATCAAAACTGAGGAATATGGAGCAATTCCAGATTAACAGTTGCACACTAATATTCTATCAAATCAGTGGCATGTCTGGGTCAAACAAACTCTCATCATTTACATATATTAGCAGTAGACATACATGATCCACATATTCACATATTTTTTTTTAAATAATAGGGGTTAATTACTCAATTCCAGTTAATTTTTTTTTTTTTTTTTTTTTAGGGACAGGAGACCAAGGATGGTGTTTGTGGCTTTATCATCTAGTTCTCATTAACTCTTCCTGAAATACTTGTTGAAAAGGCAGGAGAAGGAGGGCTAGACAAGAGGTTAATAAAGTGCCTTGTTAGGTGTCTTCTCATTTCCTGCTCCCAACAATTATATTTGACCAAGAAAGACACTGAAGCCCATACTTGCTTTGTAATTTGCTGAGAGTAACCAGCTTGGAAATGGTGGGGCCCCTGTTTGCCGCTAGAGCCAGCTCCAAGCTGCTTATGCCTAAATTAAGTGTCTAATTAATTATATCAAGCAGGCAGGGGCCATTTTGTTCCAGAACAATGAAGCAATAAAAAACAGTAAGACATCGCATCTGGTTTTGTCCAACTTTTCTAAATTTAAACTTTCTTTTAAAAGGAAAAAGCATCTATGCATTTTGTTCTTTGTCTACTAGTAGTGTAAGCAGGCAAAATGTATTGAAGTGGTTAGATTTATGAGGCCTTAAATAAATTAGCATAGAAATTTCCTCAAATAAGAAAGCTATGGGAAAGAGTTAATTTTATTTAAATATATATAAAAGAAATTATAGAAGTTAACAATGTGGTCAATAAATGGGTGACGTGAATAAAAGGTGCACAAATATGGACGGATAAAGTGATGGACGATATGACAACAAGGGCTCTCATTAAAAGGAAAAGAAAACTCAATCCATTTACAAAATTAAATTCAAGTCTCAAAGGAAAGGAGTAGTACTGTGGAAAACATCTTAAAAGGAAGTTACTCAAAAGCCATTTCAAGCAAGTGACACTCCACTGAAGGAGAAAACGAAAAGGTGGAGTGAACCCAAAGATGTCCTGGTAACAAGTACAGTGGGAGAAAAGTACCTGCCAACTCCAGACTGAATTTTGGAAGTGCTGGGCCCACTGCTCTGGAACTCATCCTTCTTCAAGGCTATTTGCTTCCAGAACAAAGGACAAATTCTCTTCATTATTCCCCAAATTGGGAGAACCTCTAAACTGAGACTAGGATCCAAAGATAGGTCTTCTATTTTGTCTTTGTTGTAAACACTAAGAAATCTCAGATGAATCTCACATACCTGTATCTCCTCTGACACTTAATATTACCACCTTCTTTAACATTTGGATTATAACTCAATTTTGTAGTTCAGGTGTTAGAATTTATTCAATTGTGAAATAAATAAATGAAATAGAACACATCGAGTTTTGGGGATTGCTGTTTCAGAGTTGGAGTGTATGTGACAGGGCATGACAGGAGCACACGTGGATGTGGCCAGAGTCAGTGAGACACTTTAGTGGAAAGTTCCATATGTGAAAAAGAATCATTACTTGTGGGTAGATGGGATTGCTGATGTTTTTGTCAGGTTAGGTTGTTTTAGAATTTTAATATGTATTTTCATTGAACAACATGGGAAAATATCTAAGATGGAACATGTTCAGTAAGACTGAAAGTCATGGGCAAATACGAGAATAATCAGTGAAGCTACAGCATTCTAAAAGTTTTAGGTAAAAGCATCTTTGGCCATATTTTAATATGGCAAAATAGTGTTATCACTGGATTGCAACTAAACTGTAAGTCAAAATGGAAAAGAAGGCATGAGTCAGATGAAGAGAGGCAGTGGGTTTTCCAGGCAGAGTGGGCAGTGATGCAAATGCCCGGCAGTGAGAGAGGGAGAGTCACATCTTGGAAGATACATGGCTTAGTATGACCCCAGGTCAGAGTGCAGAGAACTGGAGAGACCAGGGCTGAGGCAGGGAGAGCAAGCAGGATCAGATCAAGGATGACTTTGACACCCTGCTAATAGTAGAGTTTTAACTCAATTCTGAGGGCCATATGCAGTCCTGAAAGATTTATTTAAGCAGGGGCTGGCATGGTCAAATTCACAATAAAGGAAGACCCCTTTGCCAGTTCTGTAGAAAGTAGCCCTGAGTGGGGAGGGATGGGAAGAAGGAAGGATAGGAGGTCAATTTTCATGCAGCAGGTTCATATCCCAAGTGCCCCTTGGTTGGGGTGGTCTAGGAGAAGGGGAGCTAGCATTCCTGAGTCCTTAACCCATGCCAATTGGGTGAGAACATTATCTATAGATATGCCTACAACATTTTCAGATGATGGCCACTTTGAACAGACTTAAAATATGGCACTCCTACTGGGAAAATAAATGTCAAAATGAAAATATAAATTAGCTCACCATCTGTATGAAATTTCTAGTATTAAAAAAAATGGTCAATTTCCCCCACTCTTTGTAATATAAGAATGGTTTATTTTTATGTTTGTTTTCTTTTTTATCCTTAGAGACAGCTGGATTGCTTTCAATTCCAAACACAGTGGAAGAAGCAAGACAAGGCTTTGCTGGATTACTTGATCATTCTGAAGGTGAGAATTCCATTTGTGATGGCAATCCGCTGTATTTGGCATAATTTTGGGGGAACATGACAGGAAAGCAAGTTCTCAGTGAAGAAGCAGCACAGATGGGTATCTTTGTCCATGCTTTATACCCAGTGAGGTCTGAACCAGTCATGCAGTGATCAGATTACAATTTCCGCCAACCCAAACTAGATCTCTCCCAGGGTGAGTAGGTGGCTGGCCAACTGGGTGGGGAGCTGAGGTGAAAGGAGACTCTGTGGAAAAGGTGTGGAAACCAGAAAGATGAGTGGGTGTTAGCAAAGGATGTGCCCAACCTTCCATTTAAGACTTCTGTTCAGCTAATCTGATCAGCCAAAACACTGCAGGAAAACAGTGGAAATGGCCTTTTGGTAAGGCAGGGAGGAGAATCTGAATAAATTCCCAGGAAAGAAGCAAAATGGATGTTAGGCGGGTTGTTCTTAAAATTGTTTTCTATGCTTGCAAACATAATGGACACTGTGAAATAACCATGGCAGACATACTAAAACAGAAGAAGAGATGGAGGGCAATAGTCCCTTGAACTGATAGCCTTCAAGAGCAGATTTTAGAATGGAGAGGAAGAGGCCATGAAGACATAGTGTTCAGGATTTACTTTCTAAGTCAGTAAGCTAATTTTAGTTGAGACTTAATTAACATTAATTAGATACAACAAAAACAGTTTCTCCATATTTTTCTCATTCTGTCAAATTTTTGGCATCCATACTCCATACCAGGGCTGACTCTCCAACACGTGAAAGACAGTTTTGCCCGGATCTCCCTCTCCATGACTGGAGACCCTTGGTCTGAGCCCCCTACCCCTCAGAATAGCCCCTCTCCACCCACCACCCCATCTGCCCCTGTTCCCTGTGAAGCTGGAAGGCAGAGAGCCTCCATTTACTAACCCTTTACTCTTTCAAGACACTCCAGCGTTCTCTTTATTAGGTTCAAATTGAGTAGTTCTCAAAAATGAGAACTACTCACTTTTTAATTGACTCTCTTTGGTTTCTCATAAATGGAGTTACCAGAGAAATGTGTGCCATTTTTCTCTACATCAAATAAATATACAAACAAATGCATATCCTAAAACTAGGCATATTCTTCTTGCAGAAAAGCTATTTATGTTTTCAAATGTATGTATTCCTAAAATTTAATCTTAGAGTTTACATAAATCCATCCTTACCAGATGTGTTAGTAACATTTCCTAAATAAATAGGCCTTCTTTTTTAAAAAATAGGCTTCACATTTGGAGCATCCCTGGTGGCTCAGATGGTAAAGAATCTGCCTGCAATGCAGGAGACTTAGGTTTGATCCCTGGGTTGGGAAGATCCCCTGGAGGAGGGCATGGTAACCCATACCAGTATTCTTGCCTGGAGAATTTCATGGACAGAGGAGCCTGGCAGGCTACAGTCCATGGGATCTCAAAAGAGTAGGACATGACTGAGCGACTTTCACTCTCACTTTCACTTTACATTTGGAAAATATTGATAACACCAAAAATTTTAAAACTCATCCAGGGGCTTCCCTAGTGGCTCTGTGGTAAAAAAAAAAAAACCCACCTGCCAATGCAGGAGACCTGGGTTCGATCCCTGGGTTAGGAAGATTTCCCTGGAGAAGGAAATGGCAACCTAGTCCAGTACTCTTGTCTGGGAAATCCCATGGACAGAGGATCCCGGTGGGCTACAGTCCATGGGGTCTCAAAAGAGTCAGACATGACTTAGCAACTAAACAACAGCAACAACAAATGGAAGAGGCTACCCTAGGTCTCCAGGAGCATATGCATTTTATTAACTTTCAACAATTCAAAACTGAATTTCAAAACCTATCTGAAATCAAAATTCCTGTACAGGAGATTGTGAGTCTAAGTTGCAGGCTCCCTTCTTTAACTTCCATTCCTTAGAGTCCTTGCCAGACTCTTCCTGTTTCCCTCCCACCTCACTAGATGTTCCCTCTCCATCACCTTTGCCCTAGTCTCCTCCTCCTCCCAGCCTCTCAGAGTTGGCACATTCTCAACCTTCCTCTATTGCCCCATGCCCTGGGTGACCTCGTTTAGTTCCAAGGCTTAGGATGTGTGGATGTCTTTGAAATCAGTACCTCTCCTCAGTGTTCCCTGAACATATTGTCCATTCAACACCTCCATTTGGATATCTAACAGAAATGTTAAGGTTCAGTTCAGTTCAGTTCAGTCGCTCAGTCGTGTCCAACTCTTTGTGTCCCAGCATCAGAGTCTTCCAATGAGCCAACTCTTCGCGTGAGGTGGCCAAAGTACTGGAGTTTCAGCTTCAGCATCAGTCCAAAGAAATCCCAGAGCTGATCTCCTTCAGAATGGACTGGTTGAATCTCCTTGCAGTCTAAGGGACTCTCAAGAGTCTTCTTCAACACCACATTTCAAAAGCATCAATTCTTCCGAGCTCAGCTTTCTTCACAGTCCAATTCTCACATGACCACTGGAAAAACCATAGCCTTGACTAGATGGACCTTTGTTGGCAAAGTAATGTCTCTGCTTTTCAATAGGCTATCTAGGTTGGTCATAACTTTTCTTCCAGGGAGTAAGCGTCTTTTAATTTCATGGCTGCAATCACCATCTGCAGTGATTTTGGAGCCCCAAAAAATAAAGTCTGACACTATTTCCGAGAGGAGCTACCCCACGTCCGAGGCCAGGGGCCGTGGCCTGGAGGAGCAACCCCACCTCCAAGGAGCAGTGAGGGCGCAGGAGGGCCTAGAGGAGCCATTCCACATTCAAAGTCAGAAGGGGCGGTGGTGAGGAGATACCCCTCATCCAAGGTAAGGAGCAGGGGCTGCACTTTGCTGGAGCAGCCATAAAGAGATAT